>NC_084479.1:4835563-6035563 GCF_027409185.1 Cynocephalus volans
TTAGACTAGAATATTCAGGAGCTTCCTTGATATCTCAGTCATTCCATTGTCTGCTTATTTTATTCCTAAAATATGACTCAAGCTCGGCCTACTTTCCCCTCTGTATTTCTTCTGTCCTTCCTCTGTCCTGATTCAAGTCCTCATCATTTGTCATCCACATTGTTGCAGTAGACTCAAGTGCAGTTTCTGCTTCACGTCTTGATCTCTTGAACTGTACTTTTTTCAAGGTTGGCAGGATGGTATGGCAAAAATGCCAATCTCACCTGTAAGTCAGTCAGTCAATCTATCTACCTATCTTTGTACCTGTACCTGCAGATTCTCTAACCAGACAGAGAAACAGTCAGCCTATCAGCCTACTCAGATTTAAGTCTGAGACCTCTTCCGGGTGCACGTGACCCTCTGTGACCTGGCTTTGGCTTAGCAGTTTCCCACCACGTCAAGCATTGTGGCAATATTGAAGGACACATTCTCTTATCATTATGTCATCTCATGTCCATATCTTTGTCCATGCTGCGTTCTTTGCATAAAATAGAGAGGTTTCAAGATGCTGTTTGCATGCATTCCTTGATTCCTAATTAGTAAAAAACAGATTATCACTCACTGTATTTTTGCATTTTAATGTTGATTATTGAAATATTAAATTCATCTTAATATAAGCTATATAAAAATTTTGAAGACAAAGGCAATATTCTATCATTTGAAGAACATGATGGGTAATTTGCAGAAGTGTTTCAGATATTTAAAAATCTGCATTCTATGTAAGCCACAGAAAAAAGATTGACTAAGAATTTAAAACTTTATAGTGGTCAAAATTATCACTGTGGTTGAATCATGAATATGTTTATCTGCTCTCCGCTGATGGAATCCATTTTTACTTATACCATTTGTTGATTTTTCAAAAATTGTTATTGCCTCTAACAATTTTAAACAATAGAATACATTCGTCAAATACAAGAGGTTGATGGATATTAGTTGAGAGTCACATGGAGCAAAATTTGACTTCTGGCTTTGCCATTTACTAGCTATTTGACCTCAAATTAAGTCATTCAACTTTTCTAAACTTAAGTTTGCTCTGCTGTAAAATGTTGACAGTATTGTGGCACTCCCTCATAGAGTTATTATTAGTATTAAATAGTGCTGTAGTAATCACTTTATAAATGGCAGTAGTAGTATTATTAAGTTCACTTGTCTGCTTTTGCACTGGATTACAGATTTCTGTAGTCCATGACTTTTTCATAGTTGTGTCTCCAGTATTTTACCCAATATATGATTTATAGTTGTGATTCACTGCTGAAATGGATAAAACAAATGTCCAGCCAAAAGGATAACAAATATATTCAGCCAACGAACACCAGAAAAGTTATTAAAGGAGAGAAAGGGAAATGAAAAGGTTTGTTAAGGATATTGAAGACAAGCTAAATGAGCTTTCTTTTCTGGCCCTTGGTCCTGCTACCTCCTATACAAATATGGTCAACTGGACAAAGAATTGAGAGAACATTCTTTCAGTGTTTCTCTGATGGACTCAACATCAATAAATCCAACTTTTGTAATAAATTAAATTTGATACTGGAGCTAAGTTTTCACTAGTCTCTGCTACACTTTCTATTAAACAAAAGATAGCTGTGAATGGTGGATCTCTATAAGCCATGTATAATGTACATTATAGGGAGATTATATTTTAATATTTATTCTAATTGTTTATTGTGAGAAACACCCTCACCCGTCCAAGGCCAAAGGATAGACATGGAGACATGAGGTACAGCAAAGCAGGATTTTAATTATGGCCTTGCAAGGTTTGGTGTCTTGACGGGCAGGCATTTGGAAAAGGGGTGTAGCAAGCAATTTATTACTGTGAGCCCTGCCCCTGCCTCCTCATTGGCTGAGAGAACTATGGGGTGCACAGTTTTCCCAGATGTCTAAAAATATCCCAACTTACTACTCCCTTGTAGGAAATTTCTTTGAGGGCTCAGGACAAGCCCGAGAAAAAGGCCCACCCAAAACCCTGTGAAAGGAGAAACATTAGGAAATGAAGGGAACAATAAAGGGCTATTAACTCTTTACCATCTCAAGGACAACTTTATCCATTTGAAGTAAACAATTAAGGGCTGGTAACTTATCATCTGAAGGAGAACTTTATCTATTCAGCAACCCCTTTCTGAAAATGAATCACTTAGATTATTTTCTTACATTATTCAGGACTGTACTAGGGATACCTGTATTATGGTATAATAATGCTTTCATCTTATGGATAAACTAAGATTATGTACTTTTACTACTTTTGTTAGGTTTTTGAGGGTTCCAGGTGTTTTTTAATATCTTACTCTGAGAAGTATTTGAAGTATGTTTATTGTATCTTCTATTTGTGTAGATGAAATCATTCAGTTTTATGTGATTCAGTTTACAGATTACATTTATAAAGATGACTTTTAGCAACATTTAATTTAAATATCTGCTGTTACTGTTTATTATATATTTTCTGTCTTTGCAGTAGATGATGCTGGCAAAATAGAACATGATAGTTCCTCTGGAGTGACAGTGGATGCACAGTTGGAAATTGATCCCTGTAAAGTGGACAGCACTTGCCCTGAAGTCATCAAGGTGTACATTTTTAAAGCTGACCATGGAGAGGATGACTTAGGTAAGAGGAAGCCTTCAGTATTTCAAACATCTTGTTCCAAGTTCTTCACCCTGATTATATTTTTAGAAATGCAGATTTTTAAAAAAATTTAGAGTATTTAAATTATTTAGATTGGAATGTTGAAATCTTTAATGAAAATAATTTTTCAGGTGTATTTCTAATGTGGGAATCTAAAAATATTGTAAAGGGTGATAAGTGAAATAGATAGAAATAAAGTTTCAAATAAATTCTTGGAGCTATCTTCTTTCCTGATAGGTGGAACTGTAGACATTGTGGAGAGTGAGCCTGAGAATGATCCTGAAGTTGGACTACATGATCAGAACAGCAGTATTCGTGTTCCCAGGGAAAAGATGGTTTATATGACTGTCAATGACTCTCAGCAAGAAGATGAAGATTTGAGTAGGTGGCCTTTCTTGGGAAATAGTTTTATTTTTCTTTAAGCTTTTTTTTTTTTTTAATGCAAGCAATGTCATTTGTAGGAAATAAACAATAATATTGTAGAGATTATTGTGCTGCATTTAAAACCAAATTATGGTGAAAGCCAAGGAATGAATGATTTATTCAGTCAGTGTTTATTTAGTATTTCTGTGTTTACTGCTAATGTACTTTTTCTCTGTGATCTCTGTAAACATGGTCACAAAAGTTTTTATTAATTTTGTACTTAGATGTTGCTGAAATCACTGATGAAGTTTACATGGAAGTAATCGTAGGAGAGGAAGATGCTGTTGCAGCAGCAGCAGCTGCTGCTGTGCATGAACAACAAGTGGATGACAGTGAAATGAAAACCTTCATGCCAATAGCATGGGCAGCCGCTTATGGTAAGTCACGTAGTAGCGTAAAGGACTGAGTGGTCTTGAACATCAATTTTTTATTGAAAAATGGTTCAGTGGTCTTAGGGATTCAGAAATATGAAGTAACCAGTATGATGATTTAAGCAAAAGTAGAGAAAGATTATGTAGTCTATCTCTTGTCTTTAATTTTAATATGAATTTCTTTCATGCCTATATTATGTAAGCCTTTGAAGCTGACTTTTAAAATTTTGATTATTTATATCTAGCTTATGACAGCAAGGAAATCCATAAGGCAAAATGCTGCTAGGTTTGGAAGTTAGGCATTTCCTGTGGTCTTGATACTATAAGCAAGCCCATAAAGTCCATTACCTAAAATAGGGAATTTCTGTCATTCATGAGTATCATGGCTTACTTTTTTCATTGTTGTAGTTAATAAAAGAAATCATAATTCTTTATAATTTATAATACTGTATAATTTTCTTTTTTAATGCACATTGTTAGGTAATAATTCTGATGGAATTGAAAACCGGAATGGCACTGCAAGTGCCCTCTTGCACATAGATGAGTCTGCTGGCCTCGGCAGACTGGCTAAACAAAAACCAAAGAAAAGGAGAAGAACTGATTCCAGGCAGTACCAAACAGGTGAGGGCGCACGAGTTACACAGCACAGCGTGCTCTGTGAGCTCTCAGATAAAACTCTAGTGTGTATCCACAGAGGTGTCTCAATGGCATTTTAGCTGCTAGACCATATGTAGCTTTTGTGTATTGAATTTGAAAATACTGTTTTCAGAATTCAGTGATATTCATGAATGATTTCTTTTGATAAAAAAGAAATAGATTGTGGATCAGATGTTCAAGAAAAAAAATCTCAGGTGATTTTTAGTGGAAATGAATATAAATCCCTAAAATATGTTAGTTAACTTTAAATGGACAAATTTAAAGAATCTAATTATGTCAGCATAAAGCAGATATAATTTACAGAGGAGTAGGACAAGTGCTTCATTTGCTCACAGGACTTTTTTTTTTTTTAAATACTGGTTTTCATATTAAATTTTTTGTATAGGTATGATTAATCTTTACTGTAAGTTAGCAAAAATTTGGTTTGGAATAATGAAAGACGAAATGTTGAACTTTATTTTTATAATTGAGTTTCTACAGATTTCTAAATAGACATAGCTTCATCACTATTTGAGGGGTTTTTTGGGGTTTTTTTTTTTTTTTTTTCACTGAAGGGAGTGAGATTGATACAGTCATACCAAACCAGACAAGGTTATCTTTATAACTAGATTGTTGTATATCTTATAGCAGTAAAAGCAGTAAAAGGAATTTTAATAACAGGAGTATTTACCCTATAATATTTAGAATACACATAATTAAAAAATTTTCCCCCCATCCACTGTAAATTCTTGAAGAAATCAAAGCAGAACTTGTTTTGATCACTTATGCTACTTTCTTTTACTTTCTTAGCAATAATTATTGGCCCTGATGGACATCCTTTGACTGTTTATCCTTGCATGATTTGTGGGAAGAAGTTTAAGTCGAGAGGTTTTTTGAAAAGGCACATGAAAAACCATCCTGAACACCTTACCAAGAAATACCGCTGTACTGACTGTGATTATACTACCAACAAGAAGATGAGCTTACACAACCACCTGGAGAGCCACAAGCTGACCAGCAAGGCAGAGAAGGCCATCGAATGTGATGAGTGTGGGAAGCATTTCTCTCACACTGGGGCTTTGTTTACTCACAAAGTGGTGCATAAGGAAAAAGGAGCCAACAAAATGCACAAGTGTAAATTCTGTGAATACCAGACAGCTGAACAAGGGTTACTGAATCGCCACCTTTTGGCAGTCCACAGCAAAAACTTTCCTCATATTTGTGTGGAGTGCGGTAAAGGTTTTCGTCACCCATCAGAGCTCAGAAAGCATATGCGAATCCATACTGGGGAGAAGCCATACCAATGTCAGTACTGCGAATATAGGTCTGCAGACTCTTCTAACTTAAAAACACATGTAAAAACTAAGCATAGTAAGGATGTGCCATTCAAGTGTGACGTTTGTCTTCTGACTTTCTCAGATACCAAAGAAATGCAGCAACATGCTCTTATCCACCAAGAAAGCAAAACACACCAGTGTTTGCATTGTGACCACAAGAGTTCAAACTCAAGTGATTTGAAGCGACACATAATTTCAGTTCACACAAAGGACTACCCCCATAAGTGTGACATGTGTGATAAAGGCTTTCACAGACCTTCAGAACTCAAGAAACATGTGGCTGCCCACAAGGGTAAAAAAATGCACCAGTGTAGACACTGTGACTTTAAGATTGCAGATCCATTTGTTCTGAGTCGCCATATTCTCTCAGTTCACACAAAGGATCTTCCATTTAGGTGTAAAAGATGTGGAAAGGGATTTAGACAACAGAATGAGCTTAAGAAGCATATGAAGACACACAGTGGCAGGAAAGTGTATCAATGTGAGTACTGTGAGTATAGCACTACAGATGCCTCAGGCTTCAAAAGGCACGTTATTTCCATTCATACGAAAGACTATCCCCACCGGTGTGACTACTGCAAGAAAGGGTTCCGAAGACCTTCAGAAAAGAACCAGCACATAATGCGACATCATAAAGAAGTTAGCTTGCCCTAGCAATACGTCTACAGACTTTTCTAAAAATTTTGGCCTTGAAGCAAGGAAATTCATTTTACAGCAAATCTGTCTTGTTCACATACAGTATTGTACATTGAATTATGCTGTATACAAATAGGATTATACTTCTAGTTGATTTTTCTTTACATTCAATGCAGTGTTCTGGATCCTGTTCAGTTTGTTTAATAAATGAGAAGTGGCAACAATCAAGTTGCTTTTGGTAAAGTAATCCCTGATTCTATACTGAATTTTCAGTCTTAGAAGCTTTACTATATATTTATTTACTTTATTCACCTTGATGGTACTCTCTAAGGCAGAATAACTTAAGATTGGTAATTCTAAAAGTAATAATTTTGATACATTTTTTCTGACACAAAATTTTTACGGTATATGCTAATATAAATGGGAGATTTTACTGTGAGGTCTAATATCATAATATGAAAGTCATTTTCAGATTACATGACAGTGAAACTTGTGTGTGAGCCTCTAGAATTGCTGAATATAGAACATTGACTAACTGTGATTTTCCTTTTTTGTAGCAGACAAAATATGCTTGCTTTGTTTTCTTTGTAGTATTACATCTTTTGTCAGCATAGCAAACTTTTAGAAAATCATTTTGAAAAGTTTTACTTAATTTTGTTTTTGATTCTTCTGTCTGTACTGCTTTGTCTTGGAAAAACTATGTTCTTCAAATGAGACTTACCACAGATTGAATTTGGAATTCTTTAGAGGTAAATAGTGGCTCTTAGGATTTTTTGCAACTTGGTACATCTGTGTTGCATATTACATATTTATACACATAATCCCAAATTTTAAATCTTTGATGAAAACTATTAAATTCACAATAAACAGAAAAATCCAGGATGTATTAAAGGTTGACTTTGTCAACCCTGCTATTCAAAAAACTGAAATTCGTCTGAAGAATTAGAAGGAAAATAAGGACATTAGACTAAACGTATTTTCTTTAAGTTTCTCTGGTAATTGAAAAATAAAAGTTAAGTTATTTCTAGATATCAGATTTTCATACAATTTGAACTTCATACCTTAAGTTTTTCTGGAAAGCTAATCTAAAGTTAACTCTGAAAGTCCTGTGAGAGAATTCTCTCTCTCAGTGTAAGGAGCACTAAAGAGAAATAATGGCTTCTTGTAACAGAGTGAATTCTAAGTATGACAGTGTTGACAAGTTCAGCCTGCTTTTTTATTTCTTAGATGGTTAGCAAACTTTGATAGACTTTATACTCAAGTTGACCACAGAAGATAAAATACCTTTTAGAAGATAAAAGTATGTTTTAAGATAAAAGTCTGTGGCTTTATGCAGAATATCATTAAGTCTTCAGTTTTTGTAGTAGTGGGGTTTTTTTGGTTTTTTGTTTGTTTTTAGACTTGAAGTATTTTAAGCAGTTAGTGAGTCATACATATAAAGACCCAATATAAAACAAATTCAAACAGTTAATTATAATTTGGTTAATACGAATTTTGGAGAACAGAAAACATTTTTAGGCACTTTAATGTTTTTTGGGGGTTTTATTTGTTTTTAGAGACGAAGTATTTTAAGCAGTTAGTCATACATAAAGACACAATATAAAACAAATTCAAACAGTTAATTATAATTTGGTTAATATGAATTTTGGAGAACAGAAAACATTTTTAGGCACTTTAATATTTAGGCTACTGGCACGTGTGTGTCTGGCATGTCATGGGAAATTAGAATTTTTTTTCTCATTTGATAGTTAACCTTCTGACTTTATTATGGGGCTTCATTCCACTTTTGCTGTGAAGTCTTTAGCTTTCACCTTTCTCTGTGCCACTGATAACTTGTTATTCAGAAGTTATGTAAATGGGTTTAGAAATCTAAATATTTGGTGTTTGACAGCCTTTGAAATGCTAGATTTAGACTAGTTCTCAAGTGCTTTAGGCACATTAAGGAGTTTAAAACTAAAGCCAACCAAAGCCATGGAATAGATTTTGGAACGTTTTTATGCTTTCTTAGCCCTGATAGACATCCCCACCCTATTTTTAATGTCATCCAGTATCCTGTTCTTAAAAACTGTTTTTGGTGTGTGTGAGAATCTTTTAAATCTCCTTTGAATTTGGTTTTTTCCTGAAGTAATATAAGTGGAAATAATTTAAATGAAAGTTTAAATTTAGGAATTCTGAAACATTCTGTAAAATTAATACAGATAGTTAGCTATTTATGTTTTAAAAATAAACTGAAAGATAACGAACAACACTATACATCATATTTTTCACACAGTCTGAAGTCATACACAGTTGTTTTGTTCTGTTCCGTTTTTTAAGCATAATGTTAAAACCTTTAAATGGTAATTGAGGGTTTGGTTAAGTGAATATGAGAAATATATTTGTATAAAGAAATATAAATTGTGCTTACTGTTATATATTATTAGTTATAGGTTGATTTTAATTCTTAATTTGACTTGCAAAGCTAAAAAGTGGATATTTTAGTTAAAAATGAAAGAGTTTAGTTAAAAGAGGTACAGATTCTTACAAGGACGTAAGTTATGTACAGATCCTTACAAGGACGTAAGTTATTGTTTTGTGAAAATAGCCTATTGTACGTTCTTTGCTCTGTACACATTGTAAAATACTCAATAAGAAATTCATATAGGGAAATGTGACACTATTGTAAATGTGTACTTGAGAATAACATGCAAAAATAAAAATAAGATTATTTTCTTGTTAATCAGTGTTTAGAGTGTTTGATACCAGTACTAAGTTAACACTTTTTTTTTTTTAAAGAAAAAAAATGTGCAGGTTTTTAAAAATTCTAATCCGCATAAAACATAGTGGACTATTTTTATTTCCCTATTTTTTAATTCATTATCTTCTCAAAAGATTGTGAATATTTTTTAGCATCACCAACCCTGAGATAAATTTCCCTTGCTTATTGTGAGTTTTGAGAGCATTTAAAGTTTAGATTCACAGCATGTTTAAGGAGTGGTGGTGGTTACGATCTCCACAGCAGACTTTGCCCTAGAGTTACCCATTTTTGTACTCCTGTGTGCTTAGTTTGGAGGGTAATAGACACTAATATACTATAGGATGGGATTGTCAGAAAAATCTGAAGCTAGTTAAAAGTTAGCCAATAGTCAAAACAACAAAGAGACACTGATTTTTGTTGGGGTAAGATTTTTTGTGAAAATGTACAGTCAGGTTGCATGTAATACATTCACAATGTTATGCTATACCACCTGTATGTAGTTTCAAAACATCATCTTTGATTCTAAAAATGAAGATTCTGCAGTTCTTCAGCTCTGAAGCGTCACGTATTTGTATAGAAGTTCAAATAGTAAATACTTCAATCTTGAGTTAAATGTTAAAAGAATATGTTAAATGTAACTGAACAGAGCCATAAGTCGCACACGACAACGGATAACTTAGTTAACTGAATAACTTAGTTGTGTTACAACATCAAACAACACACCCAGTCAGGCCTGTGATTGAGATTATGGTAATTTAATGCTGTTTCTCTTGGCAATTTCAATTTAATAGATTTATTTTTTTGCAAATACTAGGATTTGTGTTTTAAAAAGAAAGCATTATTATCTTACCCATTATTATCTAACACATTATATTTCAGAGTAGTGACTTTGAAGTATGGGCCAGGAACTGCCAGCATCAGCATTATATGGAAACTTGTTAGAAATACAAAAATGTGTGCCCACTCTAGATGCTCTAAGTAACGTGGTAGGTTTGTTGGTTGGATAGTTTATTGTAGTAAAAAAAAAATTATTATTTTAACCATTTTGAAGTGTATAGTTCAGAAGTGTTAAGTTAGAGCACGGTACTGATAACATCAAGATCCCAGGGTTTGATCCTCATACTGGCCAGCTGCCCGTGCTGTCCCCACAAAAAAAAAAAAAGTTTAGTTAAATTAATCCACTATGTAAATCATACTTGAAATTCTATTTTTCCCACATTGAGCAGCTACTAGTTAGGGCCCAAGTTACATTGTTCTTGTGGATTTTCTTTTATTGTACACACAGGGTGCTTCAAAAAGTTCATGGAATAGATGGAATTAATACAGACTTTTCTATGAACATTTGGAAGATTCTTCATATAGTTCTCCATGTAAAACACATTTTAAAGGCTGGCTGGTTAGCTCAGTTGGTGAGAATGTGTGCTGATAACACCAAGGTCAAGGATTCAGATCCCCTTACTGGCCAGAGCCACCAAAAAAAAAAAAGCAGGAAAACTCATTTTTAATGTGTTGTCCCTGTTATTTTGATATGTCCTATTATGTCCTGAATAAGTTTCTACTTTATTTTCAGGTACCTGTTTGAATATTGGTAGACAACGCATGTATATGTGTGTGTATATGTATGCATGTGTTTGGAGATGAATACACACAGACTTAAACAAAAACATAGTAAGAAAGGCTGCTTAAGCTAAATTTTCAATATTACAAGCTGGAAATGATGCAGCTCCTAAGGAGTTTGGCACTTCTAGCACTGTTGGAAGTATTAACACTTTTTGCAAATAGAAATATAACATCCATACCTACTAATATTTTAAAACCATTTTCATAATGTCCAAGATGGAAATACTTACTAAATTGTCAAGTTTGATGTCAAAATTAAGAGGTTTTGGATTGTTTTTTTTTTTCTTTAATTTTCACCCTATCGTCTTGACTTCCCATGTACTTTGTATTTCAGATAATGATGAACACAAAGGACTTGGTATCATAGTAACCTGATGATATTGAAAAGTCAAAAAGCCCACTTAGGAATTCTAGATGACATTCAGCTATTCCTAAACATATCAATTAAAATTGTATGTTAACTAGACCTATGCTTGCTTTCCAAGATAGTCAGACTTCTGCTTTTTCTTCCTACTTAACTATATTTGACTTTGAATGCAGAACCCATTTTTCCTTTTGCATATGATTACTTGAAATAATGGAAAGTATTGCAATGTTATCTATTAAATGCTGAAGCCATTAATCATACCTATTCTGTCTTTAGGCTATAACCACAATGAAAGTAGATGCAAGAAACTACCAGCTGAGTATATTTAACCTTTTTATTGAAGCTAGTAAAGCTGGATTGGAAAAAGTTGAGCCAAGTAAGTCTACCTACTATTTCCCCTAATCTATATCTACTTGAGTGAGGCAAGCAGTTACTCAAGGGCATGGGGCCTACCTTACACTCCATGAGATACAGAGAGACTGATTGGTCTACCACCAGAGGGATAGCTCACGTAGAGAATCACTGCAGCATCCTCCACAACCCTCCCAGATTGGGACATATAGAAAGGCAGAGAAGAGTTCTATACAAGTACCATCCTGATAAAATAAGAGTTAGTGAAATTTTGAGTTGCCCTCTCACATTAGCACACTAGTAAAATGTGAAGTTTTACTTTTAGTCTTAGATATTTGTGCCAGTCTCCATATTGACTATTACTATTCCTCCCTCTATAAGTGGTGGTTATGACAGACCTCAAAGTTCTTGCTTCCTCCCTATAGAAGTCTGCTTGAATTTTTCTCCAGATAAGTTTTTATAATGGCAAGGTTACATACATTGATGGAATCCTTGCAAGTTATTGAATATTGCAAGCTTTGATAAAAATGAATCACCTACAATACCATCAACTTTATTAAGTGAATTACTTCTCTGTTTTCTTCCAATCATTGCCATAAAAACAGCATTTTATTTTGTGCTCACCATCTTTTCTTTTCAGATGTCAAATATTTTCACATCTCCTGGTTACTATCTTCCCTCTCTCCTTCTTAAGAGAATTCATAAAATTCAGAATGGTACACAGAAGAGAAGAAAGTGTATCTCCTTAATCTATTCTTAGAACAATTATAAGTATCTTTTTAAAAAATATTTTTACAGAGTTATAGTTTCGCTTTTTAAATTACAGACTTTTTTTTAAAGAGCAGTGTTAGAATCACAGCAATACTGAGAACAAAGCACAGAGATATCCTCTCTCCTCTCTGTTCCCCTTAACCCCTAATATGGATACACTCCTGTATTATCAATATCCTGTCCCCAAAGTAGCACATTTGTTATGATAGATGAACTTATAGTGACATATCATTGTCACTCAATGTCATAGTTTACATTACTATTCACTTGGTGTTGTACATACTATGGGTTTGGACAAATGTGTAACGGTATATGTCCACTATTATAGTATATACATATATATGCATAGTTATTTTACTACCCTAAAAATCTTTTTTGCTCCACCTATTTGTCACCACTCCTCCCTCCCTTCAACCCCTGGCAATCACTGATCTTTTTTTATATCTCTATAGTTTTGCCTCTTCCAGAATGTTATACAGTTGAAGTCATACAGCATATAGTCTTTTCAGCTTGGCCTTTTCACTTAATGGTTTGCATTTAAAGGACCTCCGTGTCTTTTTAGGCTTGATAGCTCATTTCTTTTTAGCACTAAATAATATTTCGTTGTTTGGGTGTTCCAAAAATTATTTATCCATTCACCTACCAAAGGATATTTTAGTTGCTTTCAAGTTTTAGCTGTTATGAATAAAGCTGCTATACACATCCATGTGCGCATTTGTGTTTTAGTATGGATATACTGTCCCCTTCTTAAAGTAAATATCAGAGAACATGATTGCTGCATCATATGGGAAGAATGGGTTTAGTTTCATAAGAAACTGCTACACTGTCTTCTGAAGTAACTATACCATTTCATATTCCCATCTACAGTGAGTGACTCTTCTTGTTGCTGTATATGTTCCTCAGCCTTCAGTGTTGTCAGTGTTCTGAATGTTTGCCATACTAATAGGTATTTAGTGGCTTCATTGTTTTAGTCTGTATATTCCTGATGATATATGATGTAGAGCATCTTGTCATGTGCTTATTTGTCATCTGTATATCTTCTTAGGTGAGGTGTCTGTCATGGTCTTTGGACCATTTTTTAATTGAGTTGTTTCTTTTCTTATTTTTGATTTTGAGTTCTTTTTATATTTTGGATAACAGTCCTTTATCAGATATGTCTTTTGCAAATGTTTTCACCCAGTGTATATCTTGTCTTCTCATTCTCTTGACAATGTCTTTCGCAGAGCAGAAAATTTTATTAATTAATTAATTAATTAATTAATTAATTTATTTATTTATTTTTTTGTGTGTGTGACTGGCTGGTATGGGGATCTGAATCCATGACTTTAGTACTATACGCTGTGCTCTAACCAATTGAGCTAACCATCTAGCCCAGAAAATTTTAATTTTAATGAAATCTAGCTTGTCACTTTTTTCATTCATGGACTGTGCCTTTGGTATGTATCTAAAAAGCCATCACCATACACAAAATCACTTAGAGCTTCTCCTATGTTTTCTTCTACGTATTCCGATAGTTTCTTGTGTTACGTTGAGATCTGTGATTCATCTTCAGTTAATTTTTGTGAAAGGTATGAGGTCTGTGTCTAGATCTATTTTTTATATGTGGATGTTCAGTTGTGTCACCACAATTTATTGAAAAGACTGTATTTTCTCCACTGTATTTTCCTTGTTTCTTTGTCAAAGATCGGTTGACTATTTGTGTGGGTCTATTTCTGGTCTCTCTATCTATCCCATTGATTTCTTTATCTTATCTATTCTTTTTCCATTATTAAACTGCATTGATTACTGTAGCTTTATAGTAAGTCTTGACGTTGAGAAGTATGAGTCCTCCAACTTGGTTCTTCTCCTTGAATATTGTATTGTCTATTTTGGGTCTTTAATCTCTCCAATATAAACTTTAGAGTGAGTTTGTCAGTACACCTACAAAATAACTTGATGGGATTTTGACTGGGATTGCATTGAGTTTATAGGCCAAATTGGGAAGAACTGATGCCTTGACAAATATAAGTCTTTCTATCTATAACATGGAATATCTTTCCATTTGTTTTATTTTTCTTTGATTTCTTTCATCAGAGTTTTGTGGTTTTTTGTGTGGAATATTGATAAAGCAAATGTACTTCACAGGGCCTGTTTTCCAAAGCCTTGCAGTTTCAAATATTGACCTTGCGGAGGAATGGAAATTTTCTTCAGGCTATAAAGTCTCTGGTGTAAGATAAAGATTTGTGGCACAGCAAGGTTGCTGGCTCAGGGGCAGGCTAGTTACTGACCATTACGTAAAGATACTGAGAAATTGCTGTAAGATCACTTAATTGTCTACTGGAATGTCATCTGACTTCTTTCACTGAAAGTTACCAGCCTGTATTGTTAAACTATAACCCCACCTATGTTCTCTTCCTGTAACTTCCTGGTCTGGAAAATAAATGCTGGAAGAGAATGCCAGATCGGGGTTAATTTCCCAAGGAAGAGATGCCTCTCACTGGAGGATTTCAGGAAGATTAACCACTTTTGGGGTCTCTCACTGCTCAGAAGAGATGGGCCTTGAGTAATCCTTTGCATCTCCATCACCCAGGGGAAGTGGGGTGACAAATCTGTGAAGGGCGATGCAACATAAAGCAACACCTGGTCGGCTCCACGCAGCCATGCTCAAGGTGATCCTCATCTTCAACCACCATGGGAAGTGGCAGCTCTCCGAGTTCTACCAGCCCTACAGTGAAAATATACAACAGCAAATCATCAGGGAGACTTTCCATTTGGTATCTAAGAAAGATGAAAATGTTTGTAATTTCCTAGAAAGAGGATTATTAATTGGAGGATATGACAACAAACTGATTTATAGACATTATGCAATGTTATATTTTGTCTTTTGTGTGGATTCTTCAGAAAGTGAGCTTGGCATTTTAGATCTAATTCAAGTATTTATGGAAACATTAGACAAGTGTTTTGAAAATGTCTGTGAACTGGATTTAATTTTCCATGTAGACAAGCAAGGTTCACAATATTCTTGCAGAAACGGCTATGAAGTAAATGGTATTGGAGACCAACATGAATGAGATTGTTACACGAACGATGCAAAAAGAAACTGGAGAAATCTGAGGCTGGCTTAGCAGGAGATACAGTCCATTCTGTATCAGCTGTAAAGAATATAAATCTTCCCAAGTTCCCAATATTAACATTGGTGAAATCAGTATAAAAGTGTCAAACATGCCCTCTTTTAAATAAAATATTTTAAATAGAATATTTAAAAGACCACTCCTAAGTAAAATCCAAGGGGAAAAGTCATCTAAGTTTCCCATACAGTTGTTTACCCAAAATAGAGGAGAGTCTTAACTTTTGCTCTTGGATTTAAGTCAAGGTACTGTATAGAAGCTGTGTAAAGTCAGTATGAAAGTTCGATGTTGCTTTCCTTGCTCAGTGATTTTAAAGAAATTGAATCGTTCCAGTGCGATTTTTGTTTTTCTTTTCTGAACTGTATTATTGTGCCACCAAAGGCATGCCTCTAGGTATTGGCTAATACAGTATTTTGAAAAGTATTTGAAATATTTCTTTAATTATGTACAACCCAAAATGTTGGTGTTTTGTATGGATTACGAACACAGCATTCCTTAATTCTTTCTGCTATGAACAAAACACACTTGTTATTTAAAGAACCAAGTATGTATTACATGAAAACATTATGACATTTTTCTCTTAGTTTAAATAAACTCCAAGGTAACTGGATTTCTGAAACTAAATAAATAAATAAGTAAAAGTGAGAAAGTGTTCTGGTCTCTTCTGTTTTTTGGAAGAAATCATGTAATATTGATATTATTTCTTCTTAAATGTTTGGTAAAATTAACCAATATAATTATCTGGGCCTAAAGATTTATGTTACAAAATATATATTTTTGAATGAACATTATTTTTCTAATATCTACAGAATAGTTGGGTTATTATTTCATCTGGATAAATTCTGGTATGTTTAAAGAACAGTCTATTCTATGTAACTTGTCAAATGTGTGTTTATAAAATTTTTTCTAGCATTTAAAAATTTTCTTTTTAATATCTACAGAGTCTGTAACAATATCCCCTTTTGTTCTTTATATTAAGATGTCTTTTGTCTTATTTGTCAGCTTTAATAGAGGCTTATTAAATTTATGATCTATTTAATGAAGCAACATTGTTTCCTTGATTTTCATTTTTGTTTTTCTCTTTTCAATTTTTTGAATTCTGCTTTCATGTTTATTGCTTCTTTCCTTTTGCTGCCTTGGATATTTTCTCTTCTTTTTGTAGTTTAAGTAGAAGCTTAGATAATTAGAGTAATTTTCCAATAAGCATTGTTTTACTTGCATTTCTCTCCATTTTAAAAAATAAACATTGTGTATATTTAGTATACAACATATACATATAGTACATATATATAGTAAAATGTTTACTACAGTGAAACAAATTAACGTATCTGTCATCTCTCATAGTTACCTATTCCTCCCTGAACACTGTGGCAAGAGCAGGTATAACTTACTGATTTAGTAAAAATACCAGATACAACACACTATTATTAACCACAGTCCTCATGTTGTACATTGGATCTTTTGACTTGTTCATTCTACATGTCTGCTACTTTGTATTCTTTGACTCTACCCACCATCCCACCCTGTCCCTGGTAGTCACTGTTTTATCCTCTCTCTACACATTTAACTTTCTCTTTCTTTTAGATTCCATGTATAAGGTTATGCAATATTTTTTCTTTCTGTGTCTGGTTTATTTCACTTACAATAATATCCTCCAAGTCTATTCACGTAGAGGCAAATGGTAGGATTTCCTCCTTTTTAAAGACTGAATAATATTCTACTGTAGTTTATTTATTCATTCATTCATTGATGGTCAGCTAGGTTGTTTCCATATTTCGGCTATTGAGAATAATGCTTGAGTGAAAACAGGAGTGTAGATATCTTTATGAGTGATGATTTCATTTTCTTCAGGTATATATCCAGAAGAGGAATTTCTGGGTCATGTGGTAGTTCTTTTTATTTCTTTAATACTGTTTTCCATAATGGCTCCATATTCCCACCAAAAGTGTAAAAGTGGTCTCTTTTCTCCATATTGTCACCTATCTCTTGTCTTATTTATTTATTCTGCTGACTGGTACAGGGATGGAACACCAAACTTCAGTATTATCAGCACCACACTCCAAGTGAGCTAAACAGACAGCCCTCTTGACTTAGTAATAGCTATTCTAACAGGTGTGAGGTGATATCTCATAGTGGTTTTGATCTGCATTACTCTGATGATTAGTAATGTCAAGCACCTTTTTATATACCTGTTGGGCATTTTTATGTCATCTTTGGAGAAATGTCTATTCACTTTATTTGCCCATTTTTTAATTGGATTATATTTTTTCTTGCTATTAAGTTGTATGGGTTCTTTATAAATCTTGGATATTAACCCATTTTCTAATATGTGGTTTGCGTATTTTTCTCTCAGTTTCTATGTCACCTTTTTGTTTTCTTAATTGCTTCTTTTGCTGTGCAGAAGAGTTTTAGTTTGCCATAGTCCAATTTATTTATTTTTGCTTTTGTAACCTGAGCTTCTGGTGTGATATCCAAAAAATCATTGCCAAGGTAAATATCAAGGAGATTTCTTCCTATGTTTTCTTTTAGCAGTTGTATTTTTTTCTTTTTCTAGCAGTTTTATGGTTTCCGATCTTATGTTTAGGCCTTTCATGTATTTTTGAATTGATTTTTATGTATATTGTTAGGATGTGTCCAATTTCATTTTTTTGGAAGTGGAAAGCAAGTTTTCCCAGCACTATTTATTGAAAAGACTACCCTTTTCCCACTATATCTTTTGTTGTCCTTGCCAAGAATTAGTTGGCCATATATATTTGGGTTTATTTCTGGGCTCTCAATTCTGTTCCACTGGTTTATGTGAATGTTTTTGTGCCAATATCATACTGTTTTAATTACTACAGCTCTGTAGTATGATTTTACATAGGAAGTGTGATGTTTCCAACTTTTTTCCCCTCTCAGAATCATTTTGGCTATATATGCGGTCTTTTGTGGTTCCATATAAACTTTAGAACTTTTTTCCCCCTGGGAAGAATGTACTAGTATTTCTTATCTGAAAATTTGGTATAATTCAACTGTAAAATCATCTAGTTCTGGGTTTTTCTTTGTTAGGTGACTTTTAATGAGTACTTCAGTTTCTTTGTTTTTGGTTTAATCAGGATTTCTATTTCTTCCTGACTCAAATTTGGTAGGTTTTTTTTTTTTTTTTTCCAGAATTTATTTCCTTTAGGTTATCAAATATTTTAGTGCATAAATTTTCATAATAGTCCCTTATTTTTTATTTCTGAGGCATCTGTTATAGTGTCTCCACTTTTATTCTGATTTTATATACTGAGTCTTCTGGCTTTTTTTTCTTAGGCTATGTAGATGTTCGCCAATTTTTTCTTTCTTTCAAAAAACGAACTTTTAGTTTTATGGCTTTGTTATGATTTTTCTATTTCCTATTTATAGATAGGAAATTGTGTTTATAGATTAGCACATTGTGTTTGTAAATATTTATGGGGTACAGTTTGATGTTTTGATACAGATGTATGTTGTATAATGATCAAGTCAGAGTAGTTAGTGATCACCTCCGTATTTGTCATTTCTTTGTGATGAAAATATCCAAAAGCCTCTCTTCTAAGTATTATGTAACATACAAACTTACCTCTTCACCATAGTTACTCTACTGTGTAATAGAACACCACAACTTATTCCTTCTATCTACTTGTAATTTTGTCATCGTTGGCCAATGTCTCCCTATTTTCTCTTCTTGCCTTCTCTCCCTGGTCTCTGATAACAACTATTCTACTCTCTGACTCTACAATACCATTTAATTTATTTCTGTTCTGATCTTTATTATTTTCTTATTTCTACTAACTTTGGGTTTTGTTTTACATCTTTTTCTAGTTTCTTGAGTGATAACATTAAGCTACCTATTCAGGGTCTTTATTTTTTTTAACCTACGTATTTAAAAAAATTGTATGCCTTTAGTGTTATAAACGTCTCTTTTAGAACTATTTTTGTTGCCTCATTGGTTTTGGTATGTTGTTTTTCCATTGTCATTTGTCTCAAGATATTTTTTAACTTCCCTTTTGGTTTCTTCTTTAATTCATTGGTTACTCGGGACTATGTTTTTAATTTTCACATATTTGTGAATTTCTCAAAATACCTCTTTTATTGATTTATTGTTTCATACCATTGTCAAAAGCAATACCTGGTATGGTTTTATTTTCTCAAATATGTCAAGGCTTCTTCTATGGCCTACCATCTGGTCTGTGCTGGAGAATATTCCATGTGTCCTACAGAAAAAGATGTATTCTGCTGCTGTTGGGTGGAAAATTCTGTATATATTTGTTAAGCCCATTTTGACTAAATAGCAGTTCTTTCAGTATTTTTTAAAATTTATTTTCTGCTGGTTGGCCATTCATTGTTGAATGTGGGGTATTTGAGTCTCCTAATATTATTGTATTGCTCTCTATTTCTCCCTTTATGCCTATTACCACTTGCTTTATACATTTAGGTGCTATGATGTTGGGTTCACATGTATTTAGAATTGAGTCCTTTATCATTAAATAAACACTTCTTTGTTTCTTCTTACAGTATTTGGTTGAAGTCTATTTTATCTGATGTAAGTAAAGATACCCCTCCTCTCTTTTGGTTATTATTTTCATGAAATATTTTCTTCCAGCCCTTCATTTTCAGCCTAACTATATCTTTAAGAGGGTCTCTTGAAGGCAGCATATAGTTGGATGTTTTTTAATCCATCCAGCCACTCTGACTTTTGATTAGAGAATTTAATTCATTTACATTCAAAGTAACTATTGATAAGTTAGGACTTACTATGGCAATTTTGCTGTGTTTTCTGATTGTTTTGTGGATACTGTTTTCCTTTCTCTCTTGTTGTTTTTCTTTTTGATTTGGCAAGTTTCTGTAGTGCTGTTTTTATTTTTTTCTCTTATTGTTTGTGTATCTACTGTAGCTTTTTGCTTTGTGATTATGATGAGATTTACATAAAATATCTTCTAACACATGATTTTATGCTGATAAAAAAAACTTAAGTTCAGTCACATATAATATCTTTAGTCTTTTACTTTCCCTATTAACATATTTTTGATATCACAATTTACATATATATGTGAACATATGTATATACACACACACATACACATACAGATGTTTATTTGACTCTTGTTTCTGGAGGCTGCCAAGTCCAAAAACATGGCACCAGCATCTGGCAAAGACCTTTGTGCTGCATCATCCCCTGACGGAAGGGCAAAGAGAATGTAAGAATGAGAACTACATCTTTTATATTATGTATTTCTTAGCAAGTTATTGTAGCTATCACCTATTTTTGACTGTTTCAAATTTTAACCTTCTTACTAGAAGACAAACTCATTTACAGAGCATGTTAACTGAATTGGAATATTCTCAATCCGACTATACATTTACCTTCACCGGTGAATTTTATATTTTCATGTTTTTATGTTAGTAATTAACATCCGTCTGTTGTTACTAAAAACTCCCTTTGACATTATTCGTAAGACAGATCTAATGGTGATAAATTATCTCAATTTTGCTTGTCTGGTAAAGATCTTATTTCTTTTTCCATTTATGAAGGACAGCTATTTTGAGTATAGTATCTTAGCTGGAATTTTTTTATTTTGTTTTGTTTTGTTTTTCTTTCAGCCCTTTCAATATACCATCTTTCTGTCTCCTAGCATGCAGGATTTCTGCTGAGAAATTCACTGATAGTCTAATGTGAATTCCCTTTTTTGTGAGTAAATGCTTTTCTTTTGCTGATTTAAAAATTCTCCCTTTGTCTTTGACTATTGACGGTTAATTATAATTTCCTTCAAAGATATTGTCTTCAGGGTGAATGTGTCTGGGACTTTTGAGCTTCACAGGTCTGCATATCTATATCTCTTCTAAGATTTCAGAAATTTTCAACAATGTTTAATTAAAATTTTTCTATCCATGTAGTTGTCTTTTCTCCTTCCAGACTTCCATAAGGCAAATATATGGCTGCTAAAGGATGTCTCTTAGGTTCTGTACATGTTCTTCCTTCTTTTTCACTATTATTTCTTATTTATTTATGTATTTATTTTTGCTTTGACTGGTTAATTTTAAAAGACCTGTCATTAATGTCAGAGATCATTTCTTCTACTTGATCTAGTCTGCTATTGAGCCTCTCAATTGTATTTTGTATTTCATTCATCAAATTCTTCAATTCCAAGATTTGTTTGGTTATTTTTTTATGATATTTTTCTCTTTGCTGTATTTCTCATTCAAATCATAAACCGTTTTCCTGATTTCATTGATTCATCTGCATGCATTATTTTGTGTCTTTCTGATTTCTTTTTTGATTATAATTCTGAATTTCTTTTCACATTATTTGTATATTTTCATTTATTTGGGTCAGTTACTGGAGAATTATTGTTTCTTGTGTGATGTCATGTTTTCTTACTTTTTAATGTTTCATGTGTCCCTCCTTTGATATCTACACATCTGATAGAACAGTCACACCTTCCAAATTAACAGAGTGGCTTTCTTAAAGAAACACCTTCAGATGCAGTAGTTAGTTGAGCAGGATGTGTTAACTCTAGTGCAGGGTGGTTATGGTAGTGCAGTCTCCATTTAGCTTCTTCAGCTGTGATTAATATCAGCAATTTGGTTGCCTCAGTGGCTCTGGCTGCAGGAGTTTATGGTAGCAACAATGACAGCATGCATTGTTATGATCTTCAGGGGAAAGGACTTTTGGGAACCTCCTGTTTTCATTTCCCACATAATGGGGAGACTTAGACTATGGCATTCCTCTTGATGTTAGGCATAACACAACCTGCAAGCAGCTGCTGTGGTGTTGGGCCCCTTGTGCAGGTGCTGAGAGTGCTCATGGAGCTAGGGTAAGACCTTGGGCTCGGGGTCTTATAAACCTATTCTGACACTTGGGCCTTAGGGTGCAGGTTCACATTCTGTGGCAGGGTTGGATGCAGATTTCCCCTAGTACTTGGGCATGTGACTTTGAAGTCTCCTAGCAGCTAGGGCCCTTTGGGCCGGGTTCTTGCTGTAACTCTGACCCTGGCAATTAGGACACAGCAGTGATTTCACTTATTATGTCAAAACAATAAAACTGAACTTAAAATGTCACACATGCAATGTAATTTTGTTACTTAATTAAATGACAAGGGATTGTCTTTATTATGCAATCACACTGTAAGTGTAATAAAAGAACATAGCATCCATAGAATTTTGATTCTTATCAAAATATTCCAAACTTAACAAATGTAGCCCAGAAATATTAGAAAATGTAAAATAAAGTATCTCAGGGCTGGCCAGTTAGCTCAGTTGGTTACAATACACACTTGTAACACTAAGGGCATAGGTTCAGATCTCCCTATTGGTCAGTCACAAAAAATAAAAAATAAAAAAAAATAAAATACAATGTTTCACTACTACAGAATACCATCACACACACACATACACACACACTGAAGAGTCAGCGACAGTAATTTTCCACATGGCCCATTTGTCTTCCAGGTAAGGAAAGAAATTTGACAATAGTGAGTTAATTAAATCTTGCTTGATTGCAACAGCTGAAGAAATGTTTCAGGGAAAATAAACTTGCTTAAGATAATTACCCTTTTGGCAAGAGCAGTTGACCTCAGAGTTGAGGACAGTAACAGCAACTTCTGTAGATATTTTTTTTAAAGGGCAAATGTTTTGAGTAGTTCTCTTTGATGTTGATGAATCAGTAGTTGCAACTGATACTGTACAGTTGTTTATTCTAGTGGTTGATTATTAGTTGGAAAGGGCTAAGATTTATCTCTGTAAATACTTTGTGTGGAACCCTTAAGGTTATAATATTTTAAATAGAACTTTCAAAGATTCTAAGATAACATTAGTTGAGTACAAACTGAAGAAGAATCACGTAAGATATATTACAACTGATGAATGTCAGCAATCAGGGTACAAATCCCCTGTATTTGGAGGACAGTGTTCTTACATAGTATGGCTCTCAAAGCTTGTGTGTAAGATGCTTAAGAAAACCTACCTGGCTCCCTCTCCTGTGCTAGCATGTGAGATACGAATAAAAACTACTGTTCTCAGGGCTAAAATTGGCCGAAATCAATCACAATTGATCATCTAAGACTTCTCTTGGAAGTTGAAAGCCTTCAATAGACTCCAGAATTCCCAAATAGTCACATGACACAAACTGGCAGTGCAATTTCACTCCAGATGGTGAGATGAATTCCTGATATTTTCCACTCCAACATCTTTCCTGTAGCTAATAGAGAGAAATAGTTTAAAAGTAAAAGGAAGGAAAAAGATATTCACTGCAAGTAACCAAAAGAGAGTTGGAGTGGTTATACCTTAACATAAAAAATAGACTTTATATACATTTAAAAAAACAACAGACAAAGAAGAACATTATATAGTAATAAAAGTTCCAATGCATCTTGAAGATACAACAATTATGAGCACTTATGCCCATAATAACAGGTCACCAAATATAAATATGAAAATTAACAGAATTAGAGGAAGAAATAGACAGTTTTATAAAACTTTACCTGAAATGTTTAAGAGAAAAGAAGATTCAAATTAATGAAACCAGAAATGAAGGTGGGGACATTACAACTAGCTCTATAGAAATAAATGGAATTATTAGAGAATAGTACGAACAACTAAATGCCAAGAAATTGGATAACATAAAGTGGGAAAATTCCTAAAAACACAAAACCTACCAAGGCATAGGAAATCTGAATAAACCTATAAGTAGTAGGAAAATTAAAAACCTGTCATTGAAAAAATACTGTGTATCAGATTACTTCACTGGTGAATTCTATAAAACATTTAAAAAGAAATAACACCAGTTATTCTCAAACATTTCCAAAATTAGAAGAGCCACACTTTCAAATTCATTCCATAAGGTCAAGCAAAACACTATAAGAATAGAGCACTACAGATCAATATGCATTACAAACACTGATGCAAAAATCTTTAAGAAAATACTAAGCAGCAGAATTCAATAGCACAGTAATTATACACCATGGCTAGGTGGGATTTATTCCTGAAATGCAAGAATCATTTAACATATAAAAATGAATCAGTGTAATATACCACATTAACAGAATAAAGGACAAAACCACATGATCATCACAACTGATACAGAAAATTCATTTGATGAAATAGAACACTCTTTAATGGTGAAAACACTAAACTTGTAATAGAAATAATTCGCCTCTACATAATGAAAGCCATATATGAATAACTCACAG
This sequence comes from Cynocephalus volans, assembly GCF_027409185.1. NCBI lineage: Eukaryota > Metazoa > Chordata > Mammalia > Dermoptera > Cynocephalidae > Cynocephalus > Cynocephalus volans. Next base: position 4,859,767 of record NC_084479.1, read on the forward strand.
CAAACAACATAATTGTGAAAGAGTAAAAACTTTGCCTCTATGATGAAGCCAACAATAAGGATGCCCATTTACACCATTTCTATTCAACACAGTACAGGAAATTTTAGAAAAGCATTCAGGTAAGAAAAAAATATAAAAGGCATCCAAATTGGAAAGGAAGTAAAATTATCTCTGTTTATAAGCCTTTATATTGAGAAAACACAAAAGATTTCACACAAAAAGTTGTTAGAATTAATAAACAAATTAGATAAAAGTTGCAGTATACAAAACTAATGTGTTTCCCTGTATTAGCCAATAGCCTATATATATAGATATATATAAATAAAATCAAAACTAACATGCCCAAAATATACTTCCATCCCGTAACAATACACAATCTGAAAATAAAATAAAATAAAAAATCCCATTTACAATAGCACGAAAAAAGAATATAACTCTTAGTTTACTTAGCTGAGAATGTGAAAGACTTGTTCAATGAGAACTATAAAATATTGCTGGATAAAATTAACAATGATAAATAAATGTAAAGACATCTTGTGCTCATGGACAGGAAAATTTAATAATTTTAATACATTAGTAGTACCCAAAGCAACCTACATATTCCATGCAATACCTAATAAAGTCCAAAAACATTTTTTGAAGAAAAGAATGTAAAAATTCATGCAAAAATCCATGTTAAAAAATGTGTGTGGAAGTTTCAAAGACGCTGAAAGGCCAAAACAGAAGGGAAGAACTAAGATGGAGGACTTATACTTTCTGATTTTAAAACTTAATAGAAAATCTCCAGTCAAGATGGCAGAATAGATGGTCCCCAGTGTCACTCTTATCTGCAACCAGTTTACAACTATTAAAAAGCAATGACAGCTAAGCTGGGGCCGCTAGAGCTCAGGGGAGGAGGAAGAGAGACCTGCAGAGCTCATGAAGGCAGGAGAAGCCACAATTAGAGAATGAAAATATCACTCCTACCATTATGAACGCTGGCCACTTTGTGGCTGGAACTGGTGAGCACACAGAGCAGGAGCTGGCAAAAGCCACAGCTGTGCCCTTCAGATGTAGTTGTGGAGGTGGCAGGGGAGAAAAGGGCCTTGGTGGCCACGAGGTCAGCAAAACCAATAACAGGGTTTCTGTGGACTCACATAGGATTGAGGGGCCACAGACAATTGTAAAAAAGGAGACCCTCAGAGGCTGGTGAGTCATTGCAAGGGAATGGTGCATGATTCATCACATGGGAAGTGTTTGGAGTGCAGCCGGAGGTGGAGATGGGCCACTGGTGGAACACTGGGACAAAGCATGGTCAGCTGATCTGCACTCCAATCAGCACAGGCCCTCTCAGTATAGACTGGTAAGAAATTTAGAACTGCAAAGGGGTGCAGTTTGCTAAAAAGACTCAGGCCCAGATCAGAGTTTCCACACAAACCAGGTGTACTTGACCTCACAAGACCTGGAATGCTTACAAGGTCAACAATTAAAACCTGAGCTACACAAAAAACCTTCCCCAGAGAATCAGCAGCAAAGTAGCAATTTAGCTCAACAACAAGACCCACAGGAAGTTCCCCCATTTGAGAAGTAAGCAAAGGACAACAAATTAGTTCCAGTACAGAGTTTTTAAGTGGTGGGAACAGCAAATAATGCGACACAGAATTTAAAGAAAAAACAAAAACCCACAGATCAGAGACAAAGTTCTGATATTAACCAATAAAGGTCTAACAGCACTAAAGAACACCTGTAAAACCTAGAAGGACTGGAAGCCCCCTGAGCTCCCAAGCTGGGGAGGGGAGAAGGTCTTGGGTCTCAACTACACACCTCTGATGGCCACACCCAACCCAGCAACAACCACCAGGCCACTGCTGAAACTGCACTGGGCTCCTGAGGTGGGGTGATGGGGGCTGACAGCTTTACCCATGCCCTCCCAACATCCACCACCAGCCCACCAATGACCACTGGAGCCACTGCTGGAGGTGCCCTGGGCTGGAGCGGTACAGGTGCTGAGAGCCTCAGACATGACCGTCTGACATCTACACCAAGCCCAGTGTTGACCACTGAACTGCCACCAGAAGCACCCTGGCTCACAAGCCAGGGTTGTGTGGTTCCAAGGGCTTCAGTCACACTCCCCTAACATTGTATAGAGCCCACCAATGACTGAGCTGTGGCTGGAAGCTCCCATGGTCTTCCCTGCCAGAATGAAGGGGGTGCCATAGTCCTTGACCATGCCCTCCCTCCTTGTTCTTTCTTCCACCCTATTTCCTTTCCCCTTGCTCTCTCCCCCTCCCCCCAACTGCTCTGCAACTACATCGTAGAACTTAAAAAATAATAATAGTAGGGCCGGCCCACGGCTCACTTGGGAAAGTGTGGTGCAGACAACACCAAGTCAAGGGTTAGGATCCCCTTACCAGTCATCTTTTAAAATAAATAAGTAAATAAATAAAAAATAATAATGTTAATAAATAAATAAATTTTTTAAAATTAAAAATTAAAAAATAAAATAATATGGTAAATGGATAAATGGCAAAGGTCACTTCACACTAAAAGTATTTTAAAAAAAGAGACAATAAATGTAAGCTAAAGTATATTAAAAAAAACATTAAAAAATTTAACTTAAAAAAAACAATAGAAAGCTACAGTAATCAAAAATGTGTGGCACTGTCATAAAGACAGACAAATAGACCAATGGGACAGAATAGAGAGACCAGAAGTAAACATTCACATATGTGGTCAAATAATTTTTAACATGTGTGTGCAAACCAAATGGGGAAAGGACAATTTTTTCTACACATGGTATTGGGAAAATTAAATATCTATATGTAGAGGAATGAAGTTAGACCTTTATCTTACACCATACACAAAAATCAACTAAAAATTAATTAAAATATAAATGTAAGAGCTGAAACTATAAACCCTTAGAAGAAAACATAAAGAGAAAACTTTATGATGTTGGATTTGGGTATGATTTCTTGAATATGACACCCCAGGGCAGAGGCATTGAAATTAAAAACAGGCAATTTGAACAACATCAAAATTAACAGAATGTATCAAAGAACAATATAAACAGAGTGAAAAAGCAACTGACAGAAGGGAAGAAAGTATTTGTAAATTATACACCTGTTAAAGGATAAATATTTAGAAATTACAAAGAACTGCTAAAACTTAACACAATCCAAATAACCCCATTCAAAAATGGACAAAAGACTTAAATAGACATTTCTTCAAAGTTTTCAGTTTGCTAAATGCACAAATGGTTGATAAACATATGGAAAGATAACAAATTATACAAATGGAAATCAAAACCATGATGACATAGCACTTTGAAACTATCAGGATAGCTATTATAAAAATTTTTTTTAATGGAAAAATACCAAGTGTTGGCATGAATGTGGGGGAAATTGGAATGTTTGTGCACTGCTGGTAGAAATTTAAACTGATACAGCCACTATGGAAAATAATATAGTAGTTTCTCAAAAAAATTACAAATAGAAAAATCATAATTCAGCAATTCCACTTGCACCAAATATACCCAAAGTGTTGAAAACATAATCTAAAAGAGCTTTTTGTGCACCATGTTCATAGCAACTTTATTCACAATGGCCAAGACATGGAAACAACTTAAATGTCCATTGACAGATGAATGGATAAAGAAAATGTACTGTATACACACAATGGAATATTATTTAGCCTTTAAAAAGAAAGCAGATTCTGACATATACTAAAACAATGCATGAACCTTGAGAACATTATGTTAAGTGAAGTAAGCCAGTCATAAAAAGATAAATAATGCATGTTTTCATTTATATGAGGTACCTAAAGTAGTTATATCATAGAAAGAGAATGTAGAATGGTGGGGGCTAGGGGCGTTGTGGAAATCCAAAAAAGAAAAGAGAAAAGGTCAGGAAGATAAAAGAAATAATGGCTAAAAATTTCCTAAAATTGAGGAAAGAAGTAGACATAGAAATTCAAGAAGACTGGCAAACTCCCAAAAGGATAAATCTAAAACAGCTATACTATGTACAGTATAAGGAACCTGCCAGAAGCAAAAGGCAAAGAGAGTATCTTGAAAGAAACAAGAGAAAAAACGGTCACATACAATTGATACTCAATAAGATTATCAGCAGATTTCTCTTGGAGGCCAGAAGGCTGAGAGTTAACATATTCAAATTGCTTAAGAAAGGTAACAATTAACCAAGGCAAAAGGAGTCCTGCAGATTGAAATGGCAGGATACTAGACAGTAACTTGAGAACATTTGAGAAAAAAAAAAAAAAAGAAATCTGCTAAAGGTAATAATGGACTTTCTATCTTGGGTTTGTAACTACCCACTTTCTGTTTCTATATGTTATAAGACTATTGCATAAAAAATTATTAGTGTTTTGTTTTTGTTTTTTGACACATGATGTATAAAGATGTAATTTTATGACATCCATAACTGAAAAGGGGTGGGGACAGAGCTAAATAGGAGCAGAGTTTTATATGTTGTTGAAGATAAGCTGCTATAAAAGCACATTAAACTGTTGTAACTTTAGGGTGTTAAATGTAATACCCAAATGATAACCCAAAGAAAACAGGTAAAGAATACACACAAAAGTAAATTAAAAGGAATTTTAAAGTTCAAAGGTCAAAAAATTCCACCAGTCATTGTAGGTTATACGTTTAATGTTGGTTTTGTCTTCAAAGCCTTTCTGTGCAATTCAGATCTATTCTTTATTTGCTATTTAGAGTCTGATTCACACATGTGCCAATCAGAAGTTCATAAATTACTGTATTTGGTGTTTTTCAAATATTTATCCTTTCTGTGATCATCCTGGTACCTCACTATTCCCTGAGGCTACTCTTTTCTATCCTTCAGCCAAAAAGCTAAAGATTTCCTACTTCATCCAGGAACCTGCTTGCTGCATTCTTCTCATGCCTGTGTCCACAGAGATTGGACAGAGGGAAAGAGGGGAAAATCTAGGGAAATCTAAGTTACTCTTTTGGGACACAGTTCCTACTATTGGAGAGAAAGATTTACTTCCCTCAGAGTTTAGGTGCTGCAGACCCAACTGCTATTACTTTTGCAGATGAGGCTGCCATGGAATTGCTTGGTGTTGAGGCCCAAGAGCATGAAGAAAAGAAAAAAAATTTGTAATTTCATGTATTCTCTCTGAGCATTTAAAGTTTGCTCTTTGAACCAGAACTAGAAGGCTTTCCTAAAACTCTCTCATCTCTTCTCCTGTAATTGCTTTTTATGCTGCCTCATGTCTGGACTGAGGGATTAGTAGAGAAAAAACTCAAAACTCACCACCAGTTCAAATTCTGTTCTTCGTCAATCTGCCTGAATTTGTTTTTCAATGCTTTCAAATAGCCAATCCATATGTTATGTTCAGATTTTATAGCTATATTCAGTGGCATAGACTTGGTGGAAGCTGAAACCATATTGGCTTTATATGGGAGAACTCCAGGTTTGCTTCTATATTTTTATATTGTAGAGCAACCTAGGATATTTGTATTCTAGTAAAAGATCTCAGGAGTCTTAGAACCAGATCTAATTCTTTTTAAAATAACACTTTGATTTTTTAAAATAAAAACTTGTGTATAAATGCATATATTTATAAAAAAACATATATTATCTATATAATTTGGAGAAGACAGAAATCACAAATAACCAAATGACAAAATTGTCCTGTCTTTTATCTTTTCAAAAAGCCAATTCCTAGTTTTGTTGAGTTTTTTTCCCATTGTTTTTCTAGTCTCTATTTCATTTATTTTTGCTCTAATATTTGTTACTAGTAATGGAAAAGTTTATTCTTCTTTTTGCAGTTTATAAGTTGTAACATTAGGATGTTGATTTTAAGACTCTTCTTTTTTCATGTAGTCATTGATTTTTATTGACTTCCCTATTAGAACAGCTTTTGCTGCATTTCAAAAGTTCTGGTATGTTGTATGTCCATTATTGTTTGTCTCAGAATATTTTAAATTTCCCTTTTTAATTTTTTATTCGACCCATTGGTTATTCTAGAGCATGTTAATCTCCATGTAGTTATAAACTTTTCAAAATTCCTCCTGTTATTGATTTCATAACATTTGGGAAGGAAAAAATACTTGATAGGATTCCAATTGACTTACATTTTTTTTTAAAGATTTGCTTTCTGACCTAGTATATGATCTAACCTGGAGAATATTTCATATGCCCTTGAAAAGAATGAGTATTCTGCTGCTGTTAGATGAAATGCTCTGTAGATGTGTGTGCTATAGGCTAAATGTTTGTAACCTCCAAAGTTCATGCGAAAGCTTGATCCCCAATTTGGCACTACTAAAAGGTGGGCATTTGGGAGGTGGCTGGATCATAAGGGTGATTCCCTGATGAATAGATAAAGCCATTCCAGATTAATGGGTTAGTGGGGTAATGGATAAGTGGGTTATCACTGGAATGGCACTTGTGGTTTTATAAGTAGATGAAGACACATGTTGGTGCACTCTGTCATATCCTGTGTTACCATGGCACTCTGTAGAGTCTCCAACAAGAAGCCCCTCACCAGATATGCCCTCTGTACTTTGGATGTTCTGACCTCTTAAACTGTAAGAAATAAATTTTGTTTCTTTATACATTACTCAGTTTCAGGTATTTTGTTGTAAGAAGCAGAAAATGAACTAATATAGTCTGTTAGGTCTAAAATTTTTAAGTCTCATGTTTTTTATTGACTTTCTGTCTGGATAATCTGTACATTGCTGAAACTGGGTGTTGATGTTCCTTACTATTATTGTATTATAGTCTATTTCTGCCTTCATATCTGTACATATTTGCTCTACATATTTAGGTGCTCCAATGCTGGGTGTGTGTGTATTTACAATTGTTATATTCTCTTGATGAGTTTACCCTTTATCACTATATAATGACTTTTCTTCTCTCATTTTACAGTTTTTGACTTAAAATTTATTTTATTTGATATAAGTATAACTACTCCTGCTGTCCTTTGGTATCCATTTGCATGCAATGTTTTTGTCTGTTCTTTCATTTTCAGTTTTGTGTGTCCCTTCGTTTTCAGTTTTGTGTGTCATTAAATGTGAAACAAGTTTGTTATAGGCAGCACATAGTTGAGTCTTGCTTATTTTTATATACTCTATCCTTTTTGATTAAAGCATTCAATTCAATTACATTTAAGGTCAGTATTAATAGGTAAGAACTCATGGCTGCAGTTTTCTTCAGTTATTTTGTAAATCCTATATTCCTTTCTTCCTCTCATTTCTGTCTTTGTGATTAGATGATTTTCTGTATTGGTATGCTTTGATTCCTTATTTTTTTATATTTTGTGTATCTACTACAGATTTTTATTTTGTCATTACCATGAGGCTTACCTAAAATATCTTACAGTTATAACAGGCTATTTTAAGCTGGTAACAACTTTGATTGCATGAAAAAGTACAATTTTACTCCACTCCTCTCCCCCCAAATCATGTTCTTGGTGTCCTAATGTATCAGTCCGTTTTTGATGCTTATAGAAAGTACTTACAACTTGGTGATTTATAAAGAAAAACAACATTTATTGCTTACAATTTCTGAGGCTGGAAGTCCAAAGTCCATCTGGTGGTAGTGACAGTGACTCAGAGGTCTCATATTGCAAGTTGGGGCAAGCAGAGAGAGAGAGAGAGAGAGAGAGACTCTTTTCTTCTTCTCAAGCCCTCAGAACCACACCCCTGACCACCATTTTTAATCCATTTACTACTGCACAGTTCTACAATCCAATCACCTCTAGAAGGCTCCACCTTTCGATTACCATAATAAGATTTCCCACCCTCTTAACAGTCATAGTGGGGCGAAAAATCTAATATGTAAAACTTGTACAATTCAAGTTGTACACAATTCAAGCTTCAAGTTTGGGGGGAAAATAATTCAATCCCCTACACCTAACTTAAATCTTTTTATACTGTGTAATTTTAAAAAAATTATTGTAGCTATTATTATTTTTTGTACTTTTGTCTTTTAACTCTTCCACTCTGTCTCTCTCTCTTCTTTTGTTTTGGCCGGCCATTACAGGGATTAAACCCCAGACCTTAGTCTTGTCAGCACTATTCTCTAATAATCAACTAAGCTAACTGGCCAGCTGTCTTTTAACTCTTATACTAAAGATATATGATTTACACATCACCATTATTGTAACAGTTTTCTCAATTTACCTCTATACATACTTTCAAGGGTTCAATTTATACTTTCACATGTTTTGTTACTGATTAGCATTCTTTTCTTTCAGCTTGAAGAACTCCCTTTAGAGTTTCTTGTAAGACAGTCTGGTAGTAATGAACTCCCTTAGCTTTTGTAAGTCTGGGAAAGTCTTTACCACACCTTTATTTCTGAAGCACAGCTCTGGCAGTTACAGTATTCTTTGCTGGAAGTTCTTTCCTTTAGCATTTCAAATATATCATTCCACTGTTTCCTTGCCTGCAAGATTTTTTATGGAGAAACTCATTGCTAGCCTTACTGGAACTCCCTTATATGTGATTTGCTTCTTTCATCTTGCTGCTTTTAGGACCTTCTTTTTATCTTTGTCTTTTGAAAGTTTGATTGTGTTTTGGTGTAGTCTTCCTTAAATTTGATCAGTAGACCCTGATCCTTTTGTACCTGGATATTTGCATTTTCCTCAGATTTAAGAAGTTCCTTGCTAGTTTAAAAAAAAATAAGCTTTCTACCCCTTTGCCTCTGTCTTCTTCTTTAACTCCTATAACTCAATATTTGCTCTTTTTATGCTTGCTGTGAGTCAAATGTGTCACTCAAGAGTTCCTGTGTTAACAATTTGATCTCCATTGCAACAGTATTAAGAGGGTGGGAAATCCTATTGTATTTGAAAGGTGGGGATTTTTCAGAGGTGATTAGATTGTTAGGACTATATCCTCATAAATGGATTGATCCTTTCATGGAATAATGGGTGTGGTTCTGAGAGCAATCAAGAAGGTTAGCTCTCTCTTGCTCAGCACATTCTTGCTATGTGACACTGTGTTGCTGTGGAGAGTCACCACTGAGAAAAAGACCCTCACCAGATGTGTTCTTTGTACTTTGAATTTTCCAGCTACCTAAACTGTAAGAAATAAATTCTATCTTTTTATAGATTACCCAATTTCAGATATTTTGTTATAAGTAACAGAAGCCATGAGTCCTAGAATCTTGCTTCATTCCTTTGCATTCCTTTTTCTTTTTTCTTCTCTAATTGTATATTTTCTTTTCTTTTTTTTTTTAAAGATGACTGGTAAGGGGATCTTAACCCTTGACTTGGTGTTGTCAGCACCACACTCACCCAGTGAGCAAACCGGCCATCCCTATATGGGATCCGAACCCGTGGCCTTGGTGTTATCAGCACCGCACTCTCCCGAATGAGCCACAGGCCAGCCCCCTCTAATTGTATATTTTCACAAAATACATCTTTGAGTTTACAGATCTCTTTTCTTTTCCTTCTGTTTTTTTTTTTTTTTTTTTGCAGGGGGGGGGTGGTGGTGGTGGTCGGAAGTGGCTGGCCTGTACAGGTATCCAAACCCTTGACCTTTGTGTTCTATACAAGCTCTTTTTTCTGTTTCACCAGTTCTGTTGTTGATGCTGTCTATTACATTTAAAAAATATAATTTGTTGTATTTTTCAGTTACAGAACTACTGTTTGATTTTTAAAAAATAATAATTACAATCTCTGTGTTAAATTTTCCATTTGACCATTTATTATTTTCCTGATTTTATGGAAACGTTTCTCTGTATTTTCTGGAAGTTCACTGAGCTTACTCAAAACAATTATTTTAAATTATTTGTCAGGCTGTTTATATATTTCCATTTCCTTAGGGTCTGCTACTGTGAGATTATTGTGTTCTTTTGGTAGTGTTATTCTACTTGGTTTTTCATATTTCCTGTTTCTTACATTGATGTCTACACATTTGAGGTGAAAACTTATTATGGTCTTTGCAAACTGGCTTTGTCTGAGAAAGCCCTTTACCAGTAAGCCTGTTCTGATATTCCAGACAGGTTGTCTGTCACAATCCAAGGGTAGCTTGATGCTACCTAGAGTCTTTGGGCAAGCTATGCTGGTGCCTGAGCCTGCAGCATTGGATCTGAAACCTGGGTCTACTGGGTGTGTTTATTGATTGGATCTGTAGGAATAGGCCTGGATCCTGTATCTGTGAGGACAGGCCTCAGCTTGTATCTGCACAAAGCAGCCTAGATCCATAGGGGCTGACATGAAACTGGGATGGGCTTTGAGCCTGAATCTGCAGGGGCTGGCCAACCACATGAAAAACCTGTCATTCTGGGCCACTGTGTTGAGCCTGGAACCTCAGTTCATGTGGGCCCAAGTCCACATTAACAAAATTAAAAACTTTTGTTCTTTGCTATCAAGAAAGTGAAAACATAACACACAGAATGGTCAAAAATATTTATAAAGTATCTTATAACAACTTGTATCTAGAAAATATTAAAGATGGTTACAACTAATTATCAAAAGACCAATAACCCAATTTTAAAGTGAGCAAAAGATCTACACAGGCATTTTTTTTCTAAAAAATATTTACTAATGGCTGCTTGCATGTAAAAAGGTCTTAACATCAATGGTCATTATGGAAATGCAAATCAAAACCACAATGAGATAACATGTTCATTAGGATGGCCATAATATAAGAAAAAGGTCAGGGTAGGGTGTGGGGGGATGGAATAATAAGTGTTGGCAAGGATGTGGAGAAGTTTAAATTCTGTCACTGCCACTTATTAGTCATAATAATAACTAATTTAACTTTTGGAAAATTGCTAAATTTCTCTGAGCCTCAATGACTCCAGGGAGTTGTAGAAGAATAAAATGAGGCAATGTGTGCTATGGGATGGTACCTGGCCCATAGTAGGTGCTCAGTAGTGGCATCTGACATTATTAGTCTGATCAGCCCCATTTCTGGGGTGGGTAGAGGATCTGTATCTTACCAAGGAGAAAGAGAAGAAACTAGCACAGTATAAGGGGAGTGGGGAGTCTGCATCAGAGAAGCTAAGGAAGGATTAGAATAAAAGGATTTGGGGGACTTGGAAAAAATGGTTTTGGTGGTAGTTAGCACCAGTGTAGATGGTCTTTGAGAGCCATAGAGGCAGCATGGGGAAGAGAAGGAAAACAAGTGGGAGATTTTTGTGTATATGTACATTATGTTTTAATAGAGATATGAAGATTTGTACAGGATAAATAAAAAAAATTTTTTCTTCTCCCTTATGTCTCATTCTGTGCCCTCTGATTAATTTAGATGGGACAAAGGGAAGGTGGCCTCCAGGTGTTTAATCACTGTCTCCAGTGGAATCTATCTCAACAGTTTCCTTCATTTTCTCCCTAATGTCCTAAACCAGTGTTTCTTAGTCAGGCACAGAGCATTTAATACCTGGCAATATTTGGAGCTGTCCCAACTAGGAGGGCTCCTGGCATCAGTAAGTAAAGAAAAGGGATATTACAATGCTTTTTATGAAGTATAGGACAATCATCCACAGCAAAAATAGAAAGAAAAAGAAAAAAAAAATTCAGCCCCAGATATCACTATTGTCAAGCTTGTGAAATGTGAGGTTAAAAAAATATTTCTGATCTTTTTCTCTTATACCCTTCAAGCTCCGTCCTGTCTCCACTGCTCCATGTCCTCTTCTCTGGAAGGCCCAGATGTCTTCATTGTGGCCTCTGTCACCCTGTGATATGGAGGTACTGGGAGATTCAAAGGGAGGATGCCCAGACACTTTGGCAGACAGGAAATGAACTCTGTGACCTTTGAGGTTGTGGCTGTGGACCTCACCCAGGAAGAGTGAACTTTGCCATCCCAGAAAAAAATCTCTACAGAGGTGTGATGGGGAAAACCTTCAGGAATCTGCTTCTATAGAAAACAAATGGAACAATTAGAAGTCTGAAGATCAGAACAAAAATTGTGGGAGAAGTCTAAGGCACATCATATCTTACTCTGTGCACAAACCATATGCATGTGAAGAATATGGAGAAAAGCTACATAAATGTAAGCAATGTGATAAAGCATTCAGATAATATAGATCCTTTCAAATACAGAAAAGCACTCATACTGGAGAAAAACTTTGAATGTAAAAAATATGGTAAATCAATCAATTTCCTTAGTTTCCTTCAAGGACATGAAAGAATTCATGCTGGAGGAAACCGTATGAATGTAAAAAGTGTGATAAGCTTTAGTCTTTCATGTTACCTTCTAGAACAGAAAATAATTCATACTGGCAAAAAGTCCTCTGCATGTAAGAAATGTGGTAATAACTTCAGTATTTTCACTTCTCTTTGCATACATGAAAGGAATCATACTAGAGAAAAACAATATGAATGCAAAAAAATGGGGTATAGGCTTCAGATGTTTCAGTTCTATTCTAATATATGAAAGTATTCATACTGGAGAGGAATCTTATAAATGTAAAGAATGTGGAAAAGTATTCAGTGTTTCATTTTTTCCTTTGAAAACACAAAATTACTCACACTGGAGAGAAACTCTAAGAATATAAGGAATATGGTAAAGCCTTGAGGGTTTTTTTTTTTTTTTTTTTCTTTTTTTTTTTTTAATCTTTTTGAGAAATGGAAGGACTCATATTGGAAAAAAGCCCTAAGAATGTAAAAATATAGGGCCTTTTGTTGTTCCATTTCCATTCAAAGATGTGAAAGAACTCATTCTGGAGAAAAACCCTGTGAATGTACAGAATGTGGGAATAGCTCCATTTTCCTCATATCTATTCAAAGACACTGGAGGTGGACCTTGTAAATATAAGGATGCATGCTGTATTGAAACCCTAGTAGTTGGGAAAATACAGGAAAGTTTTCAGTTTTAACAGTTACACCAAAAATTATGTGAAAACTCCTATTGGAAAAAAAATCCTATAAATGAAAGTAATATGGAAAGCCTGATTCAACTTACTTATTGTATAATGCTTAAGAAAATTTACAACATAAATGGAGTTTTGTGCAAGTTATAACTATGTTGTATTTATCAGTGCCTCATTCTTAAAGTGGGTCTCTGGAGTATGGATTGTTATTTATTTATTTTCTCAAGGAAACATTGAGGTGAGAATTTTTTAGCCCTATGTAAACAATTGTACATGGGTTTACTATGTAAATGTTTTTTTCTTAAGTTCGGTAATAAAATTTTTCTCTATCGATTATAAAGTGTGTTGAATCCATGAGTAAATTGAAAAGTGTTTCTAATATATAGGCAGGTTTAATTTTTATGTGGTGGTTTAATTATTGTGTGATTAATGGGCCATTGCAAAATAAGTCTTTGTTAATAGTTGGAATTTTCTTGCTAGCCTTACATGGTGAGTTCTGGATATCCTTCACTCATTAGATATACTCTACCTTTTTTGTCTTATGGAAAAATATATTCTTTTTATGACAAAAAAATAATGTTTTTTGTATGTGTGTATTTTTTTTTTTTTGCTTGTTTGCTTGTTTTTTTTTGCTGATAAAGAATTGGTATCCCCCAAAATAATTTCTTTGCACCAGCCAGCCAGGAAAAAACAAATAAATTCTTGAAGACCTGGTATGTGCTGGTATTAGAAACTGGGTGTAGGGAGGTAGACACAGCACTGGTTGATACTCAAAGAAAGACAGGAAGTAAAAAAACACCTATTGAGCTTAAGGGCTGCTATGCTGGGGAAAAAAGACGCCTCTTATGCAACTCAGGAAAGGGGCCCAGCCAGGCCTTAGAGGGTCAGAAAGGGTTCTGGGAAGGGTAGGCATCTAAACTACACTGGAGAAAGAGTAACCATTAGCCAGGGAAGGGGCCAGAGGGCCTAAGTGGGTGGGGCCCCACATGGGGGCCAGGGATAGGGCCAGTGAAGGCTGGTTACAAATGGGACAGCAAGCCCAAGGAGTGGTGGTAGGGGCTCAAACTCAGGGTGTGACAGAGGGAATGGAGAGAAGAGGAAGAGAGATTAAGGAGGCAGCCATGCTAGGATGTTGGGGTTGTTGGAAAATAGAGAACCAGCAAAAGCATGACTAAGGGGATGCTAACACATCTCCTTTGGGCCATTTACACATGCACTGATGCTGCTTCTATTCTTAAGCTATTGAGGTAGTTCATAGCTAGTTGTAAAGATCTTAGCTGATAAATGCACCTCAAGCCTTCAATTCCCTGGCTTCCATGGACTAGCTGTGAATAAATCATAAACTACAGATGATATATAAACAAAAGTGTCAAAGGGAAGAAATCATGTAAGATTATTTTATTTTTTATTATTTTATTTTTATTTTTTAAATTTTATTTTGTCGATCTACATTGTGGCTGATTATTGTTGCCCATCACCAAAACCTCCCTCCCTCCTCCCCCCCCCACCGATGTCCCTTCTGTTTGCTTGTCGTATCAACTTCAAGTAATTGTGGTTGTTATATCTTCTCCCCCCCCCCAAGGTTTTTTCTTTTGTGTGTGTGTGTGTGTGTGTGTGAATTTATATATTAATTTTTATCTCCCACCAATAAGTAAGAACATGTGGTATTTCTCTTTCTGTGCCTGACTTGTTTCACTTAATGTAATTCTCTCAATGTCCATCCATGTTGTTGCAAATGGCAGTATTTCATTCGTTTTTATAGCTGAGTAGTATTCCATTGTGTAGATGTACCACATTTTTCGTATCCACTCATCCGATGATGGACATTTGGGCTGGTTCCAACTCTTGGCTATTGTAAAGAGTGCTGCAATGAACATTGGGGAACAGGTATACCTTCAACTTGATGATTTCCATTCCTTTGGGTATATTCCCAGCAGTGGGATAGCTGGGTCATATGGTAGATGTGTAATATCATTTTAAAAAGACTGTAAATGGGGCTATGCTAGGATATTATGAAATGAGAAATAGAAAGTATACATCACAAGAATATTCATTTATTGCAGCATTGTCTCATCAGATTGTTAAACCAGCTAAACTCGAGAGAAAGAAATCGGAAAAAGATTTTATGTGTCTCCTTCTACTACCTCAACACAATAGATTGGAACTCTTCTTACTCTGAACAATGACAAGAACACAAGGAAACTGGAAAATTTGGCCCATTCACAGCAAAAGAGTTTTACAGAAACGATCCCTTAAAAAGCATAGATTGAAATTATTAGTCAGAGATATTAAATCAGCTGTCTTAAAAATGTTTAAAAAGGTAAACACCAACCAACAAAACAAACAACAGCAACAACAACAAAACCAACTCTGATCAAAGAAGTAAATGAAATTGGGAAAATAATGTCCAAACAAAGTGAGAATAAAAATAAAGAAATAGAAATTATGAAAAGAAACCAAATAGAAATTTCTAAGTGAAAATAACTGAAACGAAATAATAGAGGATATCAATATCAGAGTTGAGTAAACAGAAGAAGGGATTGGTGAACTTGAATGTAAACCATTGAAATTATTCAATCTCAGGAGTAGAAACATCTGAAGTAACTGTGAGATACTATTAAACATACCAAATGCACCTTACAGGAGTTCCAGGAGAAGAAGAGAAATAAAAGGACAGAAAATATCTTTGCAAAAATAATTGCTGAAAATTTCCCAGATCTGATAAAGATGGGAATAGTCATTCAGAAGCTCCACAAATTCTAAACATAATGCTATGGTGTGGATGTTTGCTTACCCCCCAAATTCATATCTTAAAATTAACACCTTGAATTCATACTTTGAAATACTTATGATTGGGATGAATGCCCAGAGCTAAACACTGAGAAGTGAGTCAAAATGACATTACAAGAAATCAACTAGATAGCAAAAAGAGCAGAAATATACTAATTGAGGAACAAAGCCAAGACATACAAGAAACAAATAAGTAAGTTGCTGAGAACAAAATTTTTTATTGTAAACACATACATTAAAAAAGAAGAAAGATTCAAACCAACAATCCTATAGTCCACCTCAAGGAACTAGCGGATGAAAGGAAATAATAAAAGATCATATAGCTAGGTTGACTTTATAAAGGTAGGATTGAAATTATTAAAAATAGAAACAAAAGTGGGACATTATTACTATTTTTTTATTGACACATAATTGATTGTACATATCTGTGGGTACGGAATTGAATATCAATACCTGTGTGAAATATATGATGCTCAGATCAGACTAATTAGTACACTCAACATTCCACAATGTAGCCTGTGCATTTTGGGTCTTGTTCACAAAGTCTATCCAATCCTACTTCCTGAAGTGTTTCCCCTATGTTTTCTTTTAGGAATTTTATAGTTTCAGGTCTTACATTTAAGTCTTTAATCCATTGTGAGTTAATTTGAGTATATGGTGAGAGGTACAGGTCTGTTTAAATTTTCTACGTATGGGGCTGAGCCCGTGGCGCACTCGGTAGAGTGCTGCGCTGGGAGCGCGGCGACGCTCCCGCCGCGGGTTCGGATCCCATATAGGAATGACCGGTGCACTCACTGGCTGAGTGCCGGTCACGAAAAAATGACAAAAAATAAAAATAAAAAAAAAATAAATTTTCTACGTATGGACGTCCAGTTTTCCCAGCACCATTTGTTGAACAGTCTTTTCCCCAATGTATGCTTTTGGTGCCTTTGTCAAAGATCAGTTGGGTGTAAGTATGTGGATCAATTTCTGGTTTCTCCATTCTGTGTCATTGGTCTCAGTGTCTGTTTTTATGCCTGTACCATGCTGTTTTGGTTATTACAGCTTTGAAGTATAATTTGAAGTCAAGTAGTGTTATGCCTCTGGCTCCCCCCCCCCAGGATTTCTTTAGTTATTTGAGGTCTTTTATTATTCTATATGAATGTCAGGAGTATTTTTTCTATTTCTGTGAAGAATGTCACTGGTATTTTGATTGGATTTGCATTGAATCTCTAGATTGCTTTGGTTAGCATGGACATTTTCACAATGTTAATTCTTCCAATCCAAGAGCTTGGAATATCTTTCCATCTTTTTGCATCCTCTTTAATTTCTTTCAGCAATGATTTGTAGTTCCCATTGTAGGGGTCTTTTGACTTCTTGTTTAAATTTATTCTTTTCATTTTTCTGGTGACTATTACAAATGGGCTCACTTCCTTGATTTCTTTCTGTGCTAATTCATTGTTGGAGGATTAAAACCCTATGCTATTTGTGTGTTCATTCTGTACCCTGCAACTTTACTAAAATCATTTATCAGCTCTAAGAGTTTTTTAAAGTCTTTAGGTTTTTCTATAAATATGTTCATGTCATCTGCAAACAGGGACAGTGTAACTCTGTCTTTTCCAATCTGGATGAATTTTATTTCTTTCTCTTGCCTGATTTCTCTGGGTAGTATTTCCAATATTACGTTAAATAGGAGTGGTGACTACAAGAGATGGGAAAGTGGGAAGGAGGGAGTTATCAAGAAATTGGAAAGGGCCACAAAAAATGATTATATTGTGTAATGTGGAATATACTAATTATCCTGATCTGCACATCACGTATTGCTCATAGGTATTGACATTCAATACTGTTCCCCACAGATATGTACAATCAATTATGTTTTAATACAAAAAATTTTTTATTATAGGCTGTTAATGATATTTGGATATGATTGATTCCATCAGGAATGCCATGGGCATGAATATGTATATAGGCATGAATAGGTAGTGTCATTTGTATCTGCTGCTAAAGCAAGGGCAACAGGCAAAGTGTCACATAATAAGTGGTCAATATATATTGTCAACTGAGTGGCATGGCAGTATGACAGAAGAGAGAAGAGAAGGAAAAAATATTAGCTCTTAGAGAAAGCATAAGAAAGAAGATAGCAGATGACTTTAGTTTAACCTAGTTTCCTCATCTTAAAAATGGAAATAATTAAAGTAGATAAAAGAGCTTCACAGAAATTTCAGGAGGATTAGATAAAAGAATATAAACTACCTAAACAGTGCCCATGAATTAAAAAATAAATAAATAAATATAGATTAGGCTCTCTGTAGTGTTTGCAGAAGATTGGTTTACCTAAATCTACCTAAAAGTCTTTACTTGCTACCATCTCAGGCAAAAATGATTTAAGAGATTTTCACCAAATCTAGGATGGTCTGACTTCTTAGAATTCAGATATTGTCAAAATTTACTTTGAAGGATAGGAGTGGTGACTATTGTACCAAGAAATCGGCACATTTCTTCCAAAGCAATAGAAACTTAATTCCTACAAGAGGCTAGGAAAAAAAAAATCGTCTATAATGAAGAAAAAGAACAGAGAAACGATGGGGTGTAAAATAAAACCCCCAGAAAAGATTTAAGCTGGCACAGAACAAAAATTTTCAGAAAGCTAATAAACACATGAAAATACGTTCATTCTCATTTCTCATCAGGGAAATACAAATTAAAAATAAAAGTGGGTACCGTAAATATGATTTAAAAGGCATAAATTTAATTAAACTAGCTGGCTGGTTAGATGGAAGGGTTGATGATTCTCTAAAAAGTTTTTATAACAAAAAAAGTTTCTATAAGACATTTAGAAGCAGCTGTGTATGTGGGAGAATTGAAAAAGCACATACATACCCAGGCAAAGCTTGTTCTTACAAAAAAAAAAAAAAACCTGAGAAAATCTTCCTCTCGTATGACCTCAAAACTGAAATAACATCCAGCTAATCAGTAAAGGACATCCCTGGTATACAGTCAGTCAGGAAAGTCTGAAAGAAGTTTCAAACGCCTACTTTTCAACAAAAAATAACAAGGCCTACAAAGAAACAGAGAAATGTGGCTGATTCAAAGAAAGAAAATGAAGTGATAAAAACCGTTCCTGAAGAAAACAAGCATCATGTTTATTAGACAAAGACTTTAAACTGTCTTAAGCATGTTCAGAAGGTAAAAAAGAAAGGTAAAGAAAAAGAACTAAAGGAAATCAGCAAAATGGTAAATAAACAGAATATCAACAAAGAAATAGAAATTTATTAAAAACAAAGAAACTCTGGAGAAAAACAGAGACAGAAACTCTGGAGAAAAAATTCAATGGCAGATTTGACCAGGCAGAAGAAAGAAATAGCAAAATTGAAGATAGGGCATTTGAAGTTATTTACTTATTTAAAAAAAAATTTTAATATTAACTTGTACATATTTGTGACATATAGTGTGCTGTTTCAATACATGCATATACTGCACAATGATTCATTTAGGGCAGACAGCACAGTCTTGTACCTGTCAATCTACCACTTCTCCCTCCACCACCTCTTGAACTCTAGTAACCATTATTCTACTCCTTACTTCTATGAGAACTACTTTGTTGTTGTAGTTAGATTCCATGTAAGAGTGTACTACGTGATATTTGTCTTTCCATGCCTGGGTTATTTCACTTAACATGATGGATTTCAGTTCCAACTATGTTGCTGCAAATGAAAGGATTCATTCCTTCCTCCCTCTCTCCCTTCCTTCCATACCTAAACAGTATTCCATTGTATATATACACAGTTTCTTAGACATCCATCTGTTGATGGATATTTAGATTGATTCCATCTCTTGGCTATTGTGAATAGCACTGAAATGAACATGGGAGTGCATGTTCTTTTTGATATATTGATTTCATTGCCTTTGCATATATACCCAGTAGTAGGATAGCTGGGTCATGAGGTAGATCTATTTTTAGTTCTTTTTTTAAAAAAAAAGATGACCAGTAAGGGGATCTTAACCCTTGACTTGGTGTTGTCAGCACTACGCTCACCCAGTGAGCAACCGGCCATCCCTATGTGGGATCCGAACCCGTGGCCTTGGTGTTATCAGCACCACACTCTCCCGAGTGAGCCACAGGCTGGCCCCTGTTTTTAGTTCTATGAGGAACCTCTATACTGTTTTCCACAATTACATTCCCACGAACAGTATTGGAACGTTCTCTTGGCTTTTGACATTATTGGGTAGAGGAACAAAAAGAAAAATGAATGAAGAAAACTGAAAAGAGCCTTGGAAACTTATGGAACATGACCAAGTGGATTAATATATGCATTAAGGGAGTCTCATGAAGAAAGAGAAAGCTTATTTGAAGAAGTAATGCATGTAAACTACTCAAATTTGGAAAATGACCTAAATCTATAAATCTAAGAAATTCAATGAACTCCAAGTAGGATAAATCTAAGGAGACTCACACAAGTCAAGTATAATCCAACTGCTGAATGCCAAAGAGAGATAATCTTGAAAGCAGTAAGAGAAAGCCTGTTTTTGTGCAAAGGGGAGCCACAATAAGGTTATCAGCAACTTTCACAGCAGAAAACTTGCGGGAAAAAGGCAGGACATGATATATTTAAAGTGCCAAATGGAACACCACCCCATCCCCATTTTTCTAGATATCTGCTAATAAAGGGCTTCAGATTCCATGGAATCTCTACAGAGACATTGATCAGATTCAGGTTTGATTTTAGGGCAAGATTATCTTATTGGCATTTTTTCCCTTAGAGACATGTCATGTATTTCTTTTTGTGACAGCAGGGACAAATACTTTTTTTTTTTGATAATCCAAATAATATCTTATTCAATTTTGGCTATCTCACATGATTTTCCTGAGCTATTGTCAATAATTTGGGAGTCATTTTTTTCTGAGACAGTAAAATGTAAGTGATTGAGAAAATAGCTTATTCATTCAACAAATATTTATTGATTTCTCATTCTTTGCCAGATATACAGTGGCAGTTCTACATGCAAACAAATATGCTCTTTTCCTTCTGTTGCTTCCAGCTTAAAGTTTCACATCCTCAGTACCACTGACATGTTGGGCAGATAAGTCTATTTGTCCTGTGTTTTGTAATTTGTGGTCTGTACCCACAAGATGTCAATAGTACGGCATTTCTCTCTTCATATCCAAACTCAGGAGAATAGCATAATAAGCTTCTATGATGCATCACTGGATCCAAGAACTATCAACTAATGATAAACTTGTTCACCCACTTCCTCCACATTCTCTTCTATCCATATAATTTTAAAGCAAATCCTAAATATTTCATATTTCTATAATTATTTCCATATATATTTCTAAAAGATATGAACTCTTTAAGAAAATAAACTAAAATAACATTATCAAATTTAAATTTTTAAACCCAAATTTTAAAAAACGTCCTTAATACCACCAACTATCCACATAGTGTTCAAATTTCCAACTATCTCATAAATATAATTTTTTTTTCCAGTTTGAATGATTCTGGATCCTAATATGAGCCACTTTACATAAGCTATGTCTCTTAAATTTCTTTCTCATCTGTTGTTTCTTCTGTACCTTCTTCTCACCTTCCCCTCCTCACTGGAGTTTATTTGTTGAAGAAACAAGGTCATTTGTTGGGTCGAGTTTCCTGAGTCTGAATTTTTACTTATTGCATTCTCGAGGAGATGTTTAACTTATTTCTCTGTTCTCTGTATTTCTCACAAGCTGCAATAGAATCCAAAGGCTTTGTATTAGTCCGTTTGTGTTGCTATAACAGAATTACCTGAGACTGGTTAATTTTAATAACAGAGGTTTATTTGGCTTATGATTCTGGGACAGCTGCATTTGGCATGGGCCTCAGGTTGCTTCTACTCATGGTGGAATTTGGCAGGTACAGGCAGATCACATGGAGAGAGGAAGGAAGAGAGAGAGAGAGGAGTTGCCAGGGTCTTTTAAACAATCCGCTCTCATGGGAACTAATAGAGTGAGAACTCACTCACTAATCCCCCCGCCCCCAAGGAGAGCATTAATCTATTCATGAGGGATCCACTTCCATGACTCAAACAGCTTGTAGCACTGCCACATTGGGGATCAGATTTCCACATGACTTTTGGTGGGGAAAAGACATCCAAACTCTATTAGGCTTTGATCAGATTCAGGTTTGACTTTTTAAGCAACACGTTGTAAGTGCTTTTGTGTGCTATTCTGTAGAGGTACGTCATATCCAGTTGTCTCTCTTATTGTGATTGTAGCAACCAATGATGCTCAAAGCAAAGAACCAGTCAATTCGTGGAGATTTGAAAATAGTAATATTCTAATTCTATTATTACTTCTTCATGATTTCTTGGGATGCTTCCATAAAGAAATATTTCCCCCAGGTATAGGTTGGGTACCAGAGGTCTAACGTAAATTTGAACTTTGAACATCACATGTCATATATAGAAACTTCTGGCCTGGCTCTGGTGTACACTAGATATCAGCTGTTACTGTTTAGAGAATGCACTTATAAAGTCAAGTTTGACATAACTGTGGGTTTGCAGGTTTGTTGAGATTTCTGGGGGCAGTTACGGAAATTTTCTCTTCCTGGGATTTCCCGGCACCAGTTGGGAACTTATGGTAGAGTTCTACAAACTCAAATCCCTCTTGAAGCAGCAGCAGGAGTCTGAGAACAAGGAACTTCAGTGAGCCCAGGAAGTTGGAAGCAGAAGAGGTTTGGAAGCTGGCTGGGCTGCTACGCCAGAGGCCACTGCCAAGGATGGGACAGATGTGCACACAGGGGCTATATCTTCCAGGTTCAGGTCTGTCCTGCTCCATGTCCTGGGTGTGCTGCACATTCACTTCTGGATGGTGAACCTGGAGGCCATTGTGTGGTGGCCAGCTTCTGTGGAACAGGTTGGTGCTTGCCCTGAACTTCAGACTCTTGCTGGTGTACTTCCTCAATAGCACCTTCAAGCAGGAGTAGAGGGCAGTAAGAGACAGGAATCTCCTCCAGGTTCAAGACCATGACCAGCCCATTCCGTGGAAAGTGCAGTTTAACTGAAATAGCAGTCGACCAATCAGTGTGTAATTCCTTTCCAGAGAAGCACCTCATCACGGATGAACTGGGATATATTTGGGAAAGGAAGTAATTGAATGGCTGCTGTAGCATCAACGACCCTAGGACAAAGCAGCACCTTTGCAATTACTGCTTGTCCAACCACTGTTGGTAGTGTCCACTGCCTGAAGCTGGACAACTTCTCCTGGAGGCTTCCTGAGCTGGACAGCTGTGAGGTCCAGAACCTCTTCACAGTAGTTGAACATCACTTTGGATTGTGTTAACTAAATGCGGGACCTCATCCCAGAGCATGCAGCATGAGACACCTACAGGGATCCTATAGCAATACATCTTCCTGGCATGAGGGGCCTGCTGCAAACTTGCTCAAACATGGGTAAAGGGGCCCAGCTGAGGATATTCCCTCCTGGAGCCAGACCACAGTGCTCACACTAGTCCATTTAGAAGATGAAGAAGATAAAGGCAGTGTGAAGAAACCTTGGCGTTGACCAAGGTGACAGATGGAACTCTTCCATAAAGCAAGTTGGAGCCTCCAGCTGGCCCAATCCAGGCAAGACAGAAATACAGGCCCAGCTTGCGGTGGTGCCAACGTTCTTGGTTGACTTGAAGTTAGTCCCTGCATAGGGACCCATGATTTGTGTTTGTTAGGGGCCAGGTGTTTACGTCAGTTTGTTTGTTTGTTTATCTATTTGCAGCTGGATGGTATGGGTTCTTACAGTTTTGATCTGTGCCCTTTTACTGTAAAATTACTTATTGGATTTCTTTGGAGTAGTGGTACAATTATGTTTTGTGTAGGAAAATGCCTGGCTGTTCTAGTTGAATATATTCAAATAAGTTAAAAAAAAAAAAAAAAGAAAAAAAAGAAGCAGTAGAGGTTCTTCTTGCTAGCCTTAGGGTGCAACTTGCTAGCACAGAAATCTTTAGTAACAGGTGGGAACAGGGACTTGTTCCTTCAAAAGATTTCCTATGCTATCGCTGAAAATTGCTGTCCCTTTGGAATTTTTATTTATTTTTTATTTTCATTTAATTTAATTTTATTTTACTTCCCAAAATACATTGTACTTGATTTCATGCCCCTTTATGCATTCCTCTCCATCTCCCTGCCCGCCCCCCATCTGTGCACTTGGCTTAAATAGTTCAAGGAATTTTTGTGGTTATTCTGTCTTCTTCCCTCTATTAGTTTGTCCATTTATTTATGTATTAATTTTTAGCTCCCACAAATAAGTGAGAACATGTGGTATTTCTCTTTCTGTGCCTGACTTGTTTCACTTAATATAATTTTCTCTAAGTCCATCCATGTTGCTGTGAATGGTAGTATTTCATTCTTTTTTATAGCAGAGTAGTATTCCATTGTGTAGATATACCACAGTTTCCTTGTCCACTCATCTGATGATGGACATTTGGGCTGGTTCCAGCTCTTGGCTATTGTATATAGAGCTGCAATAAACACTGGAGTACAGGTATCTCTTCAACATGATGATTTCCATTCCTTTGGGTATATACCCAGCAGTGAGAGAGTGATTAGAAGCCAAAGGGAAGATAGGGCTGACAAGTGACATATGTTCTGTATAGCTGCACAGGGCCCACAGCTCTGAAGGGACACAACCTAGTTTAACGCTTTAATGTCAGAACTTTGAAATTTTTGATATTTTTTGAAAGAAGGCTCTGGCATTTTCATTCTGCAGTGGGCTCCACAAATTATGTAGCTAGTCCTGGACAGGGACATCATGCAGAAGAGATGCATGGAAAACAAAGGTAAAAGTGAAGCTTTGCTTATGGCCTAGAACTGGCTCCAACCAAAGGAATGCAAACTCCTATGAACATTTCAGGACACTTTACTCTAGTTTCTTCCCCTATGTAAGTGCATTTGTGGCACTGTTTAGAGTTTTTAACTAGGTGTTTTTCTATCACATTAACAGTGCTTTACTAACTTTCCAGATACTTTCCTGGCAGAAAGTCTTGAAGTCAGGGTATAGTTTCCTAAGGCTGTTGGCTGCAAAAAAAATAGCACAGACTTGGGCAACTTATATAACCGAAATTTATTTTTTCACAGCTATGGAGGCTGGGAGCTCCAGATGAAGGGGAGGTGTCTTCTAAGGCCTTTCTCCTTGATTTGTAGGTGGCCTCTTGATAATCTCATGGTGATACCTCTGTGCAGACATTTCTAATGTCTCTCTGCATGTTCAAATTTCCTCTTCTTAAAGGAACACCAATCAGATTGGATTAGGGCCTACCCTAATGGCCTTTAATCAGTGCTTTAAATATCTCAGCTTTGAGGGGCTGAGGTTTAGGGCTTTAGCATATGAATTTTGTGGAGATACAATTTAACCCATAACAGGCCTGGAGCACTAAGTAGCTAGGGAATACAGAGCAAGACAGAGCCCAAACTTTGGGGTTTCTGATTCGGCATGTCAGAGATGCCGGCAGAAAATAATTGACCACCAGGGTTTGTTTGGTCAAACGTGGTCAGTTGACCTAGCTTCCCCTCCAGCAGTGGCCAGCTGGGGTGTCTGCCCAAACTATCGGATCTCACAGACTGGAAAATGGAAGTGCACAGGGAAAGTCAGGGGAAGACACCCAGAGTGGCGATCCCTGGATTAGCTCTTCTGGGTATCTTCTGGCAGCCACCTGCCCAGATCCCCGCTTCCAGGGGCGTCTCGCTGCGGCTTTCTCCTCCAGCTAGTGTTCTTCTTCAGGTACCAAGAGCTTATCTGGTCTACCCCCAGTGGCTTTACCCACCTTTGAATGGCCAACTTATTTATTCTGGAGATCGAGTACAGCACTTTTCTCACGTTCTACCACCACTAATGCGGGCTGATGGAGGATGCCAGATTGGTTAGGGGGCAGGGCCGATGCGGAAGAGACCATTCGGGCTCTCAGCGAGGTGGTAGGACGTGGTAGAGCGGGAGGAAAGAGGAAGGAGTGGCAAGGACAATAAGGTTGAGGAAAGAGAAAGGGAAAGGAAAGGCAGTAACAGGGGAGGGAGGTGGTGAAGGTGAAACAACGAGCGGAAGGAGTAGGAATAGAGGGTTGACGGAGGTGTAGTAGTGGTCTGCAAGAGAAGAAGCAGAGGAAAGGAAGGTGAGGAGGAGCAGAGGTCAGGGAAGAAAGAATCTACAGAGAATGCAAGAGGAGCAGTGGGCTGGGGGCGAAGAGGAAGAAACGAGAGGAGGAGCAGAGGGAGGAGAAAGAGCTGCCAAAACCGAAGAGGGTGGGTAAAGAGGAGGAAAAATATTAAGAGGGCGTGGGGAAGGAGGAGGAGTAATTCAGGGAGATAGTAGGAGGAGTAGTGTGTGGAGGAGGGAAGCAGAGTTTTATGCTAATTATACTGCCCGCAGTGCCTCTGGGAGCAAAGATGGCGGGGCACGCCTTGGGAAAGAAGGGTCGGCCGACTGAGCAGTAGTATGTAGTTTTCAGGCTGTGACTTCGCTTGCGTGGCAGAGGTGACGAAAACGGAACGGAGGCGCCGCTGTGCGGGGGCATCGCGGATGATGCGTCAGGCTCGGCAGGAGGCTCCTGACCGCCGCCACTGGGCCCCGGATGCCACGCCTTAGTGCTGGCTGAGGAATTAGCGCGTTCAAGGCGGTCGGGCGGCGGCGGGGCTCGCGCTGTCATGCCACGCCTGACCCGCAGTGCGCGGCGACGGTGGGAGCAGCCCTGCAAGTCCAAGCAGGAGCAGCCGCGTGCAACCCCTGCTGCTGTCCTAGGAGTCCACGCACCCTCCTCAGAGCCGCCGCTGCCCGCCCGCCACGACTACGACGGCCGCGTCTTCTACATCGACCACAATACGCGCCATACGTCCTAGATCGAACCCCGAGACCAGTAAGGGGACTGGCGGGAGGTGCGGGTGCCGCCCCTGAAGCCATTGGCACGCTCCGCCGCCTAGGGTCTGGCGACGCTCCTGCCCGCAGCCCGAGCAAGGATCAGGGTGCCTCATACCGAGGACCATGTGCGATAATTGGAGTTTTCCACACATGGAATCTACCTAAGCGGGAACCTGGGTCTCTTCTTGAGCTCCGTCGGTGGCGGAAAACACTGTATCTTGATTCCTTTACCTCAGCCGCTCTCCCACGCCTGAAACCTGTAGGTCTCGGATTTCTTTTCTCTCAACTAATGATCTTCTTTTTCCCTTTCCGTGGCGTCCGCGCCCTTCCCTTTTCCCTGGTTTTGGGCTGTGCCCCTTCCTCATATCCCTTTTCCAAAGCAGTTTCCTTCTCTGGCCCAGCCGTCACAACCAGCCCCGCGGTGGCTACATTAACCCGTCACTTTGTAGCTCAAACGTGTACCACAGTTTCGGACTGTGGGTTCCTTGCTTGGAGAGATCGACCTGGTTTCCATACAATGCCTGACGCACTCGGGGTCTTGAGGTAATCCGAACCATTTTGGACTTGAGAAATCCTGTTCCCAAAGTATGTTGGTTGCTCTTTAACTCCTCAAAAATCGCTTGAGTGGAAATATTGTTTTAAATAACTTTCTCTGCCTCGACTCCAACGGAATATGATTACACCTATATGCTTTTGGAGTCAAAGAAAAAGAAGAGTTTTTGGCTTTCCTTTTTGTGCGAATATCACAACGCAGAAAATTGTCTTATTCATGTAAAAGAATGAGGAAAATGCTCCCCTCACCGCCTCTCCTCTATCTCTCCTCTCTCCTCTCTCTAGTCGCTTAACTCTCTCTCCTCTCTCTCTCCTCTCTCCACTCTCTTCTTTCTCTCCTCAATTTCTCTCCTCCCTCTCCCCTCTATCCTCTCTTTTTCTCCATTCTCATGTCTCCCATCTCTCCTTTCTCCCCTCTCTATCTCCTCTCTCTCTCCTTTCTGTCCTCTCTCTCTTCTCCTCTCTCTCTCTCTCTCCTTTCTCCTCTCTCTCCTCTATCTCTGTCCTCTCTTTTGTATACTTTCTCCTCTCTCTCCTGTCTCCCTCTCCTCTCTCCTCCCTCGCCTCTTTTCTCTCTGTACTGTCTCCTCTCTCTCTTCTCTCCTCTGTCCCCTTTGTCTCTCCCTCCTCTCTCTCCTCTCTACTCCATCTCCTCTATCTCCTTCTCCCCCCTCTCTCGACTGTTTCTCCTCTCCCTCTCTCTCCTCTCTCCCTCCTCTATCTCTCTCTGTCTCCTCTCCCCTCTACTGTCTCTCCTTTCTCCTCTCTCTCCTCTGTCTCTGTCCTCTCTCTCCTCTCTCTACACCTTCTCCTTTCTCTCTCCTGTCGCACCCGTCTCTCTCTCCTCTCTCTACTCTCTCACCCCTATCTCGCTCTCCTCTCTCTCTCCTCCTCTGTCTACTCTCTTTCTCCTCTCATTACTCCCCCTCCTCTCTGTCTCCTTTCTCCTTTCTCTTCCTCTCTCTCCTCTATCTGTATTCTCTTCTCTTTCTCCTCTCACTCGCTCTCCTCTCTGTTTCTCCTTACTATCTCCTCTCTCTACTAACTCCCCTCTCTCTCCTCTCTCCTGTCTCTCTCCTTTCTCCTCTCTACTTTCTCTCTCTCCACACTGTCTCTCCTCTCTCCTCTCTCTCCTCTCTCCACTCTCTTCTTTCTCCCCCCCCTCCTCTCTCTAGTCTCTTGGCTCCCTCTCTCCCTCTTCTCTCCTTTTTCTACTCCCTCTCCTCTCTCTTTCTCCTCTCTACCCTCTACTCACTCTCCTCTCTCTCTCCTCTCCCTCCTCTCTCCTCTCTCTACTCTCTGTTCTCCTCTCTCCTGTCTCTCCTCTCTCTCTCCTCTCCCTCTCTCTCCTGCCTCTCCTCTCTCTCTCCTCTCTCCTCTCCTATCTCCTCTCTCCCCTCTCTCTATCTTCTCTTTCTCTTCTCTCTCTCCCCCCTTTCTCTCACTCCTCTCTCTCCTCCCTCTCCTCTCGTGTCTCTCTGCTCTCTCTTCTCCCCCATCCCATCTCTCTGTCCTTTCTCCTCTCTCTCTCTCCTTTCTCCTCTATCTCGCTCTCCTGTCCTCCACTCTCCTCTCTCTACTCCCTCTCCTCTGTCTCTCTTCTCTCTCCTGTCTCTCTCCTCTCTTGTCTCCCTCGTCGGCCTCGATACTCTCCTCTCTCACTCTCTCCTTTCTATCTACACTCTCTCATTTCTCTCCTTTCCCTCTCTCCTCTCTCCTTTCTCCTCTAACTCTCCCACTCCTCTCTCTCTTCTCTCTCTCCTATTTCTCTGTTCCCCCTCTCTCTCCTTTCTCCTCTCTCTCCTCTCTCAACTCTATTCTCTTCCTCTCTCTTTTCTGTCTCTCTTTATCCTCTAGTTCTCTCTTCTCTCTCCTCTTTGTCTCTTTCCTCCTCTCTCTCCTCTCTCTACCCTCTCTCATCTCTCCTCTCCTTTTCTCCATTCTCCTCTCTCCATGTCTCAATCTCATCTCTCTGTTCTCTCTCTCATCTCTCTCTACTCTCTCCTCTCTCTCCTTTCTCCTCTCCTTCCGCTCTCCTCTCTCTACCCTTTCTCTCCTCTCCTCTCTGTCTCTCCTCTCTTCTCTCTCCTCTCTCTCCTCTCTTTCCTCTCTCTCTCTCTGTCTCTCTCCCCTCTCTGTCTCTCTCCTCTCTCCACTCTTTCTCTCTCCTCTCTCCACTTTCTTTCTCTCTCCTCTTTCTCCTCACTCCTCTCTCCCCCCACCTCTCTCTCCTCTCTCTCTCCCCTCTTGTGTCTCTCCTCTCTCTCTCTACTCTCTCCTCTCTTTCTACTCTCTCTTCTTTCTCCTCTCTCCTCTTTCTACTTCCTCTCCTCTCTCTCCCTCCTCTCTCCCTCCTCTCTCACTCCTCTCTCTCTCCTCTCGGTCCTCTCTCTCCTCTCCTCTCTCATCTCTCTACTCTCTCTCTTCCCCCTCTGTCTCCTCTTTCTCCTCACTCTCTCCTCTCACTCTCTGTACTCTCTCCTTTCTCTACACTCTCTCCTCTCTCTCCTTTCTACTCTCTATCATCTCTTCCTTCTTTCTCTCCTCTCTCTCTCTCTCCTTTCTCTCTTTTCCGTCTCTCTTCTCACGACCCTCCCTCCCCTCTCTCCTCTTTCCTGTTTTTGTTATTGAATGTCTTTTTTATTTTTTCCTGATATCACTTAAGTTACAGGTGTTTTTAAAAAGGACTTTCTTAATGCTTAAAGTGTCAGTTGAATGATAAAAGTGAGTGTCTTCCTTTTTCTATAAAGTAATACATCTGTTTATTTTTTGTTTGTTTGTTTTGGTGGTTGGCCAGTGGTATCAGCACCATGCTTTAACCAACAGAGTAACCAGCCAGTCCAATCTATGTACTTTCATCAGACATTTTCTTTTAGCTAGTGTAAATTCAGCATTCAGGTTGAACTTTGGTTTCCATAGTTCATTGCATGGAATATGTGTGTAATGTTTCATAAGACCAAATTTAAATTTGCAGCCTGGGTTTGGTTGCAGCTTGGCATCTGTATTTACCTGCAACCGAGTTAATTATTAATAGAAATATACTACTAAGTTAGGCTTTTTGGTTGTTTATATAAAAAGTTAGATTACTTTTCATTATCTAAAGGTATATAGGCAGCATCAGGCCAAATTTAAGGTAATTTAACAATTTTCCCCTTTCAGTAACTGATGTGATTTGAATATTTGTGCCTCTAAAGCTTATGATGGAGCTTGATTCCCAATATTGTATTTGAAATGTGTGGCCTTTAAGAGATGATTGGATCATGAGAGCTGTGCACATGATTAATGGGTTAATGGCTTAATGGGTTATTTTGGGAGTAAACTGGGGGGTGGGGTTTAAGAAGAGAAAGAGAGAGTACCTAGTGTGTTCAGTCCACTTGCCATGTGATTCCCTTTGACTCCTCAGTACTCTGCAGAGAGTCACCACCAGAGGAAAGACCTCAACAAATGTTTCCCCCTTTACCTTGGACTTCCTAGTCTCCTATAATGTAATAAACTTTATTTCTTTATTAATTACTCAGTTTCTGGTATTCTGTCATAAGCAACAGAAAATGGACCATCAGCCTTTCAGTTTTGACCAAAACCTTGGGAATTCGTGTCATTCTGTCACAATCACAATGGAGTTATTTGGTCTCAGTATGGGATTCACAAGATACAACATCAGGGCAGTTGAATATGTCTTAGTGTTCCTCTTGATCTAGTCGAAATGATACTGTTCAGCATGTGATGGATGGCTGCATGTACATGTCTTAGACTCTGAAGAGGATATGGTGCACCCGTGAGACTATTATGACTATCAGGAGGATAACATCAAGAGTGTACTCCTTAACAGGAGCCTTCATGAACTGAACTGATCAAAATCAAAGATGTCAAAGTTTAGGCAACATAGGCAGTCCAACAGTATTTGAATCTGCTTGGTCATAATCTTTGTTCTGGTATGATAGAAATTAAGAACCATAGCCTGCTTTAGAAATGTTCTGACTTAAAGAGGTATCCAGTTTTGTTTCTTAGTCCGGTAATACAAATTATAGTAACCTGGAATCCCACTAGAAGAAAGATACATATTAGAAAAGCTTGGAAACTTCAAGCTTGCCATCCACCATTTAAGATGCCTTCAACACAACTGTTAGCAGCTCCCATAAACACACCATGAGTTACTTTCCTTTGAGATATTTCTTAGATGTATTTAGTGGCAGTGCCTAAAGAAACAGTCATATGAACCACCATTTAAATTAACTTTCTGTAGAAGCAAAATTAGGGGAAATATAGGTACAACATGTTTTGTTTAGTACTGTATGCAAGCCCCAAACATGGGCATAGAGGAGATACAAAGTTGTATGATGTTGCGTTAAATGCTTTTGTTGAATACGTATGTTATCATCCATCTTTCGGAGGATATTTTCTAACTGTTTAAACTCCTGGGAAGCCTGGTTGGCTACAATGTCTAAGATGTCCCCAAATTCACAGATTAGTTTAAAATTCCATACAACTTGCAACCCACGACAGTCAAGAATGAGCCCTCAGGAACTCCTCTGGAATCTTTTTTCTGGGGAGACCAGCATATTTTTGTAAGCCCCCAAATTTCTCTGGTTTTCTGCTGGAGCATAAGCCCTAGGTAAAGCCATTTACAATTTATGGTTGCATGAATTTTTCTTATAGGGAAGAAGAAAGGATTAGGACAGATGGAAATGGTGGGAAAAAAGGATAAGACTCTCATGATGGCAGAACAATCTTGATTCATGATTTTGGGAAAGCTGTCTATGTCTACTATGCCATCTCCTTCTGGGGGCAGAAACTTCCTTGGTTTCTCACCTTAAAGTCTCCAACAGATGTATAGTTCCTAGAGTCTGGAGGGTCAAGTTGTGATACGACAACCCAAGGTTTGAAGGGGACTTAGAAGTCTCCAACAGATGTATAGTTCCTAGTGTCTGGAGGGTCAAGTTGTGATACAACAACCCAAGGTTTGAAGAGGGCCTAGAATTTTGCTGCAGTGTGGATGGTGAGATGGACTTGTTATGGTTCCTTCTAACAGGGTTTGATATCTTTCTCTGAGTCATTTCCAGATGATCCTATCTTCATGTTTGAACATGGAGATCAAGAAGGGTTTGCTTGTCATCAGTGGATCACAGAAAGCTTCCTTTTCCTGAAGAAACAACCCTTTGGCAAAATACATTAAAGCCTTGCATTATTTAGTCCTATCAGAGTTTAGGAGAGTAGCTTTTAAAAGCTACTTTTATTAGTGGCAAAGGCCTTCCATTGACTATTTCATAAGGGGTCAATCTGTGTTTTTCAGCAGAGGTGGATCTTGATTGCCTTTGTCTAAAACCTTTGGCTGAGGCAATCCAGCTGATTTGGTTAATTTTGCCAGTGTCAGTTTTAAGGTGCCATTTGTCCTTTTGACCTTTCAAGAAGACTGAATGTTACAGGGACAATGGTAATAATGACATGTGTTTGTAATAACCTTATTTTACTCCTTTATAACTTGACCAGTAAAATGGATAAATCACTGGAGATTTCAGGGATGCCCAATAAAAGAAATACATTTTCTCATAACTTATCTACTATTGCAGCATCAGATTTTCTGTGTGGAAAAGCCTCTGACCAACCAGAGAATGCAGACTAGTGCAAGAACATATTGATGTCTCATTGAAGGTGGCAATTGGATAAAATCCATCTGTAAATGTTCAGATGGCCCAAGAAGTCACAGAAATGTACCACCTGAAGTTTTGGTTGTCTTTCAGGATTATGGATTTGGCAACTCAAACTTTGATTTAGAACAGTTACCACATTAGTATTTTTCCATGATTTGTATGATTTTTTGTACTCCATGATAGATTGCAGAGCTTTTTAGTAATGAAAGCTTTAAGAACTCAGGAAGGACATGGTGGCCATTCAGAGCCTTTGTGTGTCTGTGCTTAACATTGAATTTACATCATTTTAGACACTAATTTGGTATTCTGTTAATTCATGTTCTGCTTAATGTTACATTATCAGTTTTATGAAAGCAATCTCTTTTTTTTATTAGAGTTTTGGGAAGTCTTATCTACTTCAATTACATGATCTTAAAGTTATCAGAAACCTGTTCTTGTCAGAGTCCTTTCCCTCAATCCCTTGAAGATAAAACGTTTCAGATTTATAGTGTGTACATTGTAGTACTCAGCCAATGAGGAACTGGGGGAGGGACTTGTATATGAGGGAAAAAATTGCTCGCTACAGCCCTTTTCCATGTGCCTGTCCCATTCACAGACACGCAGACTTGCAAGGCCTTTATTAAAGTCTCGCTTCTCTGTAGCTGTGTCTCTGTGTCCATCTTTTGGCATTGGATAGTTGAGGGCATTTCTCACAGAATCTTGAGAAAAGAATTTTATGTGTGACCAAGCTACCTACAATTTTGTTATATTCATTCAGTTTATTTTCCCCACACTCTTCCTTTTTCATTTTGAAACTACCAGTCATGCAACTTTAGGAAAATTTTTTTCTATTTTTCTCTTAACCAAACATGTCTTTTATATTTTATAGATTCACTCACGAAAAACATGTGTCACTTCTCTCATATACAGAGGTGTTTACCTTTTTTTCTCTAGTGGTAATTACTGTATATCAATTAGATTTTTGTTACACTTCTCACTTTGTAATGGAGACTAAAAAGGATTACTCAAAGCACCATGAATATGTTGAGAAGCCCAAAGGGTCTGTACCCCAGCAACTAAAACCCCTGTTAGAAGGAGAAAACTGGGTACAGCCCTGATTCAAAGTTAGCTTCTGTTTTTTATTGTAAAGATAAGGAAGTTGATTCAACCATTACAAAAGGACACAAGGACATGGGCAGTGTTACAAAAGTTATCTATGGCTAAGTATAGCTTAACAATGGAAACTAGTAACATTAGTAAAATTAATAATGTGACTTTCCAGAGTACAATTAGTGAAAAGCTAAGTTGATCAAACTGGCTCATTATCTACAGTATAACTTCTCCTTAAGCAAATGTTACATTCTTATGATAAAATCTAACTACAATTATCTCTGAAGTTTTCCCCAACAGACAGCTTGCCTCTAGCAAACATCTTTTTCACATCTTTACCTACAGCAATTCTTAAAATCTCTTAATAGGATTGGTATGACAACCACCTGTTAGCTCTAAAATCATTAAAGTACACAATCCTATACCTAAGTAGTGATTAGAGTTGATTAGATGCGCTGTTGCCCAGCTATCTGTGGGCTGTGGTCCCCTGCCTGAGGGCTTGTGCCCCATATCTATATTTACCTAAAAACTCTATTCTAAAAATCAAATGAGAATCAAAATTAATTAGAATTCATTAAATGGGCTTTTGTCCTCTATCTGTAGACTGTGTGGTCTCCTACCCAAGGGCTTTTGCTGCATACATGCATTTATGTAAAAACGCTATTCTAAAATCAAATGAGAATCAAGATTTCTAACCCTCCACAAGAATTTTATGTGTGATCTAGCTACGTATAAGTTTTTTATATTCATTCAGTTTATTTTCCCTGTACTCTTCCTTTTTCTCATTTTGAAACCACCAGTCATGCAAATTCACGACAAAAAGTTTTCTGTTTTTCTCTCAACTGAACAACATATCTTTTATATTTTATATATTCACTTACTAAAAACATGTCTCACTTCCCTCACGTACAAAGGTGTTTACCTTTTTTCTCTATTGGTAATTACCGTATATCAATTAGATTTTTAATCCTTCATAATTGTGAACTGACATTCTACAGATTAACACCATTTCATAATGTTTAGAATTATGTGCTTCCTTGAAGTACACATTTTCATGTTTATTAACAGACCCAAATATATTTAGTTTCTTTCTACTACATTAAAACAAGATTTCAAATATATGTAAACTTAAACTTATGTTTAGTAGTTGATATTTCAGTATTTCATCTTATTTGGAAATGATTTACATATTCAGTGAATATCCATTTAATTCAACCTAGCAAAACTCTAAGGGTTTAAGTTATCAAAGAGATTTGGGAAACTGTTTTTAGGTAGACATATTGCATTACAAAACAAAGCTAGCCATCATCATGTTCTTTCCCTATTACTCTTTATAGCGTGTGTGTGTCAGTCAACGTGAAAGCAAGAATATAAAATTAAATATATGGTTTCTCTTCTGCTGTGCTTAATATACATAAAATAATGGACACTAGACTTCTACTTACACATTTGTTCTTAGGATGAACTCATAGTTTTGGGATCTCAAATACTGATAGATCAAAGTTGTGTGTCTGCCTTATGTTTTTTTTTTTTTTGTCCCTTTTTGTGACGGTAAGGAGATTGCAACCCTTGGCTTGGTGTCGTCTGCCCCGCGCTCAGCCAGTGCGTGCACCAGCCATCCCTATATAGGATCCGAACCTGCGGCAGGAGCACAGCTGCGCTCCCAGAACCGCACTCTCCTGAGTGAGCCATGGGGTCGGCCACTGCATTATGTTTAATGCTGACAACTCTGAAGATATGCCTGCTTTAATTAAATCAAGTGTTTGTATTTGCCAGAGATTATGCAAGTCAGTTTAACTTGTAAAACATTTGGATTAGTTCTTAAGCAATGGTAAGACTTGTTATGTAGATTTAAAACTTTGCCACATTCCTAAAAGTAGTAAACATTTCTGCTGCTTGAAGTGCAGAGAGGGAGACACAGTTACAAATGGAGATTTCTTCTATATATGTAAATTTCTGTTCAAAAATGTCTAAAAATATATAAAAATAGGCATTTTCCCTCTCCAGCTTGTGATTGTAAACGAAATTACTGAGTTTAGGGTTGAACCCTTTAATGGATAGGGCAAAGGATCCTTCATGCAAGATTGGAACATCTTTCACATTGTTTTGAGCATAGATTTTAACCAAGGCATAATGGTGCTTAGAGAAGCAGATCCTGTTTACCCTATAAACCTGTAGATCCTGTTGATCCTATAAACCCTTTTTCTGGGTTTTCTTCTCTTTGTATTTTTAGATGGGAAAAGAAGGCAAAGAAGGATAGACATAAAGAGAAAATCCAGTTGGGGTTGTGAGTCAATGTAAAAATTTGCATCAGTTATTTGCATAAGTTTTTCATTTAGTCTTTTTGAAGCCTCTGTATGCCAATCAGAAATACATCCTCTTGTATCTGAGGTGTTCCAGATCCCCCCCCCATTTTTTGCACCCCTTAGATATGCAGTCTTATTTAGGTTAAAACTTTCCCACTGTGGCCACTGTGAATTATTTTTGGTAAGGTTTACCTATTTCTCTAGAAAAACATAGCTTCTAGGATGGAGGAGTCTCAGAAAATGGATTACAAATCCTAGAGTCCCAAACTCCTTTGATTCAGAGGAACCCATTTTCAGAAGATACTTATCTGAGTCCTCTAACTTGATGCAGTTCTGTTAATTATCAGAACCAATCTGAGCCTGGACCTTTCAGTCTAAGACTTAATCAACTAAACACAGAATTCTCAAAACACAAGTTCATGAAACGAGTTTGAGATAGAACTCATCCTGACCCCAGTTGTTGCAAGAGAACAATAGGTACTATGGGCCTACCAATACATTTCCTTGATCGCTTGATAATTTCTGGGGTTGCTGAAGGCCTCCTTCCCTTCATACTTCTCTTACTGAAACCACAAAGGTCTGTTTGCTTGCTGCTCAGTAGCCAATAATTGAGAGATGAAGACTGTAAGGAAAGGTAGCCTTTAATCAGGAAGCTACAGCCAGGAGAAATGTTGGACTCCTGTCTCAAAGACCATCTCTGCTTTTCCCAGACTTACCAAAGGGTTTTATAAGGACAGGTGTTAGGGGGGATGATTCATGGTGATCTAAGCAGGGACCTGTAGGTGTATTCATAAAATCGCGGATAAGCATCAGAGAACTTCTTGGGTGGGAGCTGATTCATGGTGACTATTATCCACGAAGTCAAATCACTGATTCAGTTGCTGTTAAACTCAAAAAGATCTAGTTAGTAAGCTAGTAAAGAATGGCCAGCTGGGTTAATAATTTCTTCTATAATTTTTCCATGTACAGTGTGAGCAAAAGTCATTATGTTCTAGCAATCATGTGAACAAAAATCATTGTATTCTAATGTCCAGCTGTAAGTTATGTGGTTCAGGTTGCAAGAATAAGGAAAAAATTTTTTGAATTAGAAGTTTAACAAAATGGAGTCTCTTCTGTTTAGCCTATTATATTTCTGATGTCAAACTAAAAGAAAACCTTTTGACAAATTAAATTTAACAGTTTGGCAAAAAATAATTTGTGAGTTGATCAACCTTGAGAACCAGAAGAAATTCAGAGAGCACAGCTCTGTGAGCTAGGGAGTATTTATAAACAAAAAATGGAAGTGAGGGTACAGAAACAACTTTGATAGGTTATGTAGCTGGGTATTTGCTTTATATGAACATAGTATAATCAGTTAGCTGTACATGGATGACTAGCTTGGCTGCTATGATTGGCTGAGACTCAGCTACTTATTTCAGGAAATATAGTACTAAATTACATTTTCAGTTTGTTTATAATAAGTTAGATTGTAGTTCAATAAGTAGAGACTCAAGGTATGAGGCACCCTCAGGCCAAATTTAGTTTAATTTAACATTGTGAACCTACTTTAGGTTTAAATTTGCTTTTTCTGTAAATCTGTTCGTGTAGTTTTTATTGTTAGTATACTGGGAATTGTACTCCACAGTTTATTCAAAATATAAAGTTAACTTACAATTTCTGTGGCTGGTAGTTTTCTTGAATGAATCTTATGATTTACTTTAGTGGCACACATTTAATCTGCATATATCAACTCAGAATACAGTGACCACCTCATGAAAAGTTATTGACTATTTGGGCAGAAAATTTAGGAAAATATTTTTTTGCTTTCTGTGAAAAGATTCAGTTCCTTTGAAGATTGTGTGTGTGCTTGCTGTGAGGTTGTTTTGATGTTATTTTATAGTAGTTCAACTGAGTAGCTAAAACTTTTTATATGTTTACTTATTTATTTCATTTATTTTTTATTGAAACATAATTGTACATATTTGTGAGGTAAGTGTTGCATATCAATACCTGTGTGCAAAATCTGATGCTCAAATCAGGATAATTAGTATATTCAACATTACACAATGTAATCGTGTTTTGTAGCCCTTTACTAATTTCTTGCTAACCTCCTTGCTTCTTCCCCCTTTCCCACATCTGGTAGCCTTAACTTTGTTCTCTCCTTTTGAAAGTTCAATATATTATTGTGATGGTTGTTATCGATCTTTTTTTCCTTTCTTATTATTTGTGTATGTTTTTAGCTTCAGCTTATAAGTGAGGAC
This sequence comes from Cynocephalus volans, assembly GCF_027409185.1. Classification (NCBI taxonomy): domain Eukaryota; kingdom Metazoa; phylum Chordata; class Mammalia; order Dermoptera; family Cynocephalidae; genus Cynocephalus; species Cynocephalus volans. The sequence goes on from NC_084479.1 coordinate 4,898,026, forward strand.
ATGTGGTATTTCTCTTTCTGTGCCTGGCTTATTTTACTTAATGTAATCTTAAGTTCATCCATGTTGCTGAGAATGGCAGAATTTCATTCTTTTTTTATGGCACAATAATATTCCATTGTGTATATACTTCTCATTTCCTTATCCAGTCATCTTTTGATGGACTTTTAGGTTGATTCCAACTTTTGGCTATTGTAAATAGAGCTACAATGAACATGGGGGTGCAGGTATTCCTTAGATATGGTGATTTCCATTTCTTTTATATACTTAGTAGTGGGATGCTGGATCCTATGGCAATTCTATCTATAGTTGTTTGAGGAAACTTCATATTGTTTCCATAGTGGCTACACTAATTTACAGCCCTACCAACAGTGTAGAAGGGTTCCCCTTTCTCTGCATCCTCACCAGTTTTTTTATTATGTCTTTTTGATAATGTAAGTGGCTGAAACTTACTGTTCTATTTCCTGTAGCTCAGTTGGAGTTGTATGGTAGTGGACATACCAGCTGTGGGTAGTTTAAGACTGATGTACAGTATTACATTTGGATCAATAATCATGGTGATGGTCGAAAACTAGGATTATATAATGGCATAAGCTTTTCAGGACCCATTTCTTCACTAGATGGGATTTGACCTGTGCTAAATGGAGGAATTTGCTGGTTTATTAAAAGTCCTCTGAACAGACTTTTGCTTAGAGGAGAAAACAATCCATGGCTTTGGGATTTGGCAGATTGGAACTCCATATAACTAAAGTAGATAACATCATTACTACCTTCTTTGGAACTTTTTCAGTGTTAATTAAGAGGAGATTTACTAAATTTACCCCATAGAGTCTATTTCTGGGTATGTAAAATGTCTTGATCCAGCTTTCTGTAAACAAGTAATGATTTCTCCATTTTTCATTTTTTTTGATGAAAAAACATTCTTTATAGAAGTGTGATAAAAATGTATAAGTGTCAGAGACCAGCTCCAGTCGAGTTGGGGGCCCTTGGAAAAGGGATGGAGAGCCGGCGAAAATAACAAACACAGGCAGAGACCTCGGTTCCTTTGAAGCACGTTCTCACCCTGCGGGCTGTCAGCGCTGTCGCAGCCAGAGCAGCTAAATAAAGCAGCTGAAGCAGCCTTCAGACTGAAAACAGCATTTTTATTTGTTACACAACATGGGGGGGGGGCGGTTAATGTGGGCATTTTAACTACATAAACCTTTAAAATTATTAAACCAATAGTTAAACGGAAACTTTTCTTAAAATTACATCAGTTCTCGTAAAATTAATAATTCACAAGGTTAAATAAAACTCAGTGGTCAGCCAGTTCTTTCTGGTGATTATATCTGTTGTGTGGTCAATTAGTCCGTGACTTGCTGTTCTTGACGTTTTTCACCATTGTGTTTTTCTTCTTGCCGTATTAACCTTAAACTTATTACTACCAGCAAGCATAAATTAGTCAAACAAAACTTATATATATTTTAAACTTTTAAGTACTATAAAAAAATTCTAACAATTATATTTAAAACTTATAAATCTAACAATTAAACTTATAATCAACTAAAAATTTAATGATTCATATTTCTATAGGCATGAACCTATTGTTCATTTCGAAAAAGAATAAAAGATATTTGAACAGCTTTATCATGCATGTACTTAATATAATGGCTGTGTGGCACAGCACCATCCCTCACAAAACCAGGTGCATTCAAAATTCCATCTATAATCTTTATCTTTAGGAGGGAAAGTTGTGCATCATATGTTTTTGTCCCAATATCTTACTAAGATGTTTTTATTTAACTTAGGACACCAATGAGTAACAGGGTTTCTACGCATTCTTTCTCATAAACTTAATTCTTCCTTTAGCATCTTTTTCCATTAATTCCAACCATTCTCTTACCATTAATGTAATCTCCTGTAAATGATGTTTGCCAACTTAAGTCATATTTAGGACGTCCCCTAGGAGGGTACCAAATTTTTCATTTTCCCATTTTATAACCCATATAATCATTTACCCAGGTGGTGGGAAGAGGATGGGGATTTCTATTGTTTATTAATTTCTTCAGTAAAAGCAATTGCTCATGGCTACTCATAAGGTGTTTTTAAAACGTCCGTTGGTGTAATAAATTGACTCAAAAGGGACAATTTGGAATTGTTCAATCTTCCCAGATCTTTTGTGGGATAATCTAATTTTATGACAACAACTGTTTGTGTGTCATTTTTTTGCATCTTTTGGAAACTCAGGAAACTGCCACGCTGACCAAAACATCAAAAGAGAAAGCAAAAGCAGCACCACTATGCCAAAGCAGAGATCTTTACAGTGAAAGCAAGTGCTGGTAGCTGGGGCCCTGCCAGCAGCCTTCCCTCTGGGGCCTTGCCAACTTGGAAAGGGCAGCCCAAGCTATTCTTTTCAAGACCCTGCCATGGCGTGGACCACAGCACATAAGGGCACACAAATCATTAGTGCACAACATAATGCACTTCCACAGAGTGAATGTACCATGTAACCAACACAGGTCAAGATATGGAACTTTGCCAGCCTTGCATAACCCCCCTTGACTGCACTCCTAAACACTAGCCCTCCTCCAAAGGTAACTACTGTCCTTATTCAATGCCGTAGATTACATATGCTAGATTGGTACTTTATATAACTGGAATCATACATGATGATGTCTTTGGTGTATGTCTTCTTTCACTCAGCATTGTGTTTGTGAGATTCAACTACTTTGTGCAAATCATTTGTTTGCTTATTCTCATTAGTATATGGTATTCCGTGGTAGCAATGTAGCAGAATTTATTTATCCATCTTGTTGTTGATGGACCTTTGAGTTGTTTCCAGTTTGGTGCCAGGTAGGTGGTGTTCCATGTCCTTGTCAATACTTGATATTGTCAGTTTTTAAAGCTTTAACTATTCTAATGGGTGTGTAGTGGCATTCGTTGTGGTTTCCATTTGAATTTACTTAATGCTTAAAAATGTTAAACATCCTTTCATGAGCTTATTGGCTATTCATGTATTCTGTTTTGTAAAGAATTGAAGGCTTTTGCCTATTTTTTGTTAGGTCATTTTTTTTAAAATTCATTTTTGAGTTCTTTATGTATCCTGGAGACAAATATCTTGTCATATACACAAATTGCAAATATTTTCTTCAACTTTTGGCATGACTTCTCAAGGTATCTTTTGAAGAGCAGAAATTTAAAATTTTAATGAGATCCAATTTATTGATTTTTTTCTTTAATTTTTTTGTTCTTTTAGGATTAATTCCTTTTGTGTCATAAGAAATCTTTGCCTCTCCTAAGCATGCAGACGTTTACTCCTGTGTTTTCTTCTGGATGTCTTATAGTTTTAGATCTTATATTTACATTTTTAAAATGGTCTAGAATCCATTTTTAGTTGACTTTTGTGTGTGGTATGAAGTATGGGTTCAAGTTAATTTTTCTGATATGGATATCTCATTGAATGACACTGTTACCTTGGTAGGAAATCATCTGATCATATGTATGTGGGTCTATTTCTGGATTCTCTATTCTGTCCAATTGATCTGTGCTTATCCTTAAACCTATACCACACTGTCTGGATTACTGTAGTTTATTGTAAGCCTAAAATCAGCAAGAGTAAATTCTAGGTACTTTATTTTTCCATACATGTTTCTGAATCAAATACTTCATTTCTACAAAAATGTCTGCTGGAATTTTGACTGGGATTTCACAGTGTCTGATAGTTTGAAGAAAGTTGACTTCTTAACATTATTGACTCTTCCAATCTAAGAACAAGGCATAACTCCCTATTTAGATCTTCTTTAATTTCTGTATGCAGTATTTTGTAACTTTTAGTGTACAGGTTTTGCACAAATTTTCTTGTTTATTTGTTAATATTTTATATATTTTTTGTCAGCACCACACTCACCCAGTGAGCAAACAGGCCATCCCTATATGGGATCCGAACCCGTGGCCTTGGTGTTATCAGCACCACACTCTCCCGAGTGAGCCACAGGCCGGCCCCTTATATTTTTTGGTTTTGTATTATAGGCTGTATTGACTTTAAAATTTTACTTTTGGAGCCAGACGACAGAGGGGCTGCATTTGGCCTGTTGGGGCTTCAGGAGCAGATTTTCAGCAGGAATTATGGGCACATGCTTTGCAGCCAGAAAGATGATTGTGATGCAGTGAAAGGATGGAAGCTCTTCAGTGGGAGAATAACTGGGACTGAGAGTAAAGCCAAAGTAACTGCAGTAATGAATACTGTGGGAGAAAACAAGGGTCCAGGAGTCTCAGACAGTAGAGCAGGCCAGCTCTCCTGCTGTGCAGCAGCCCACTGACCTTCCATCTCCCACTGTGGCCACCATGTCAGGGCCTGTGGAGGTTGATATTAGGGACAAGAATGCCACCAAAGCAACCGATGATGAGCCAGAATATGATGTGACTGGGCCTTTGGCATTGGGAAACTGGTGTGGGGGAAACTGCAGGGCTTCTCCCGGTGGTCTGGCTGCATTGTGTCTTGGTGGATGATGGCCCGGAGCCAAGGAGCTGAAGGCATCCACTAGGTCATGTAGTTTGGAGATGGCAAGTTCTCAGTTTATAGAGAAGCTGATCCTGCTCAGTTTGTTTTGCAGCACATTCTACCAGGCTGTCTACAACAAGCAACCCATGTACTGCAAGGCCATCTGTGAAGTCCTGTAGGTGGCCATCAGCTGTGAGGGGAAGCTATTCCCAGGGTGCCAGACAATGATGAGAGCAACATTGCAAAGACGGTGGAGGTGCAGAACAAGCAAATGCTTGAATATGTCCACAGAGGCTTGCAGCCCTCTGGCCTAAGGGTCTGGAGTCACCAGATGAGGAGCAGAATCCATACAAAGAATTTTATGAACACAAGTGTGTTGAGCCCATGGCAGCTGTCTGTGCACCATCTCTACTAGCCAAAAAGCACCAAAAGAGCACAACAGAGAAGCCCAAGATAAAGGAGATTATTGATGAATACACAAGAGAGTGGCTGGTTTAGGACGTGTGCCAGAAGTGCTGCAACATCAAGGATATTTGCATCTCTTGTGGCAGCCTTAATGTTACCTTGGAGCATTTTCTCTTCATTACAGGGATGTGCCAAAACTGCAAGTACTGCTTCCTGGAATGTGTACCAGTATGACAATGATGGCTCTCAGTCCTACTGCACTATCTGCTGTGTGGGTTGTGAGATGCTCATGTTTGGGAACAACTGCTGCAGGTGATTTTACCTGGAGTGTGTGGATCTCTTGGTGGGGGCAAGGGCTGCCCAAGTGGCCATTAAGGAAGACCTCTAGAACTGCTGCATGTGCAGGCACAAGGTCACTGATGGGTTGCTGTGGTGGCAGGACAACTGGCTCTCTTAGCTCCAGATGTTTGGAGGAATTTGATCCTCCGAAGCTTTACCTTCCTGTCCTAGCACTGAAGACACTATTTGGGTGGGGTCTCTCTTTGATGGGCATTCAGATGGCTGCTACATTGCCTTGGAGGTATGTGAAGATTCCATCATGGTGGGCATGTTGGGGCACGAGAGGAAAATCATATATGTTGAGGATGTCTGCAGCATCGTGTAGAAGCATATTCAGGAGTGGGGCCCATTTGATCTGGTGATTGGGGTTAGTCACTGGAATGATTTCTCCATCATGGGACTGTAGGAGGGTACTGGCTGTCTCTTCTCTGAGTTTTACCACCTTCTCTATGATGCATGCCCTAAGGAGGGAGATGATCGCCCCTTATTCTGTCTCTTTGACAATGTGGTGGCCATGGGCATCAGTGACAAGGGACTTCTTGTGATTTCTCAAGTCCAACCCTGTGATGACTTATGCCAAAGAAGTGTCAGCTGCACACATGGCCTGCTACTTCTGGGCTAACCTTCCCAGTATGAACAGACCATTGGCATCACTGTGAATGATAAGCTGAAGCTGTTGGAGTCTCTGTAGCATGGCAGAATAACCATGTTCAGCAAAGTGAGGACCATTACTACTAGGTTAGACTCCATAAACCAGGAAAAAGACCAGCATTTCCCATTTTCATGAATGAGAAAGAGGACATCCTATGGTGTACTGAAATGGAAATGGTGTTTGGCTTCTCTGTTCACTATACTGACATCTCCAACATGAGCCACTTGGGGATGCAGAGACTGCCAGGCTGGGTAGGGAGTGTTCCAGTCACCCACCACCTCTTCGCTTTGCTGAAGGAATATTTTGCTGATGTGTAAGGGACATGAGGGCAAATTGAGGTAGTGACACAAAGTTAAAAAAACAAAAAACTACAAAACACAATAAAACACCATGAATGTGAGGATGGAGAGAATTATCAGCACTCAGAAGAGAAAAACTAACTTAAAAACCACAGAGGCAGAATTACTAGTGGGCTTTGCTTTGCAAAAAGTGTTGGATATTATCTGCTGATTTTTCAGTGTTAATCGTTAGTCCTATTTAAAAACAAACCAAGCTTCCTTCCCCTCCCAGTTTTCTTTTGCTTTGTTCAAACCTTTTGTTTCCTCTTTTCAGAGGGGTTTTCTGATTGTTTGGGTTTGTTTCTTGCTATGACTGAAACAAGAATATTATTGCAACAAAAATCATTGATTACAAATCAGTAAGATTACCTTGCACAGGAAATATGGGAGAGAGGAAGAAAGGAAATTCTATAGAAATCTTTTATACATGTATATATTTTAAACTATTTATCTTTTTTGGTTGTCTCTAGTCTGATCAGATAGAAGCATAAGCAGGGGAGAGAAAATAGACACTGAGGTTGCAAGAATTCCCTCCCTGCCACTAAACTGTCTGCCAGCACTATTCCTGGTCATGCAAAACAGAACACAACTAGCAGCAGGGAGACAAGAATACCAAACAAGACAATTTTCTACAGTATTTCAGGTGCCTACCACACAGGCACCTGAAGAAAATCAGTTTCTAAAAGCCACAGTTACTCCTCTTTACAGTTTAAATATATATGATAGATATGAGATTTATGTATGTATATAAAAGGTACTGTCAACTACTCTACAATCTGACTTCATCATGGTGCTTTAAAACAGTGAGTTGAGTAAAAACATCGGCTTTCACACTGCCTTATGTGAGAAAGTTTTAACCAAGGATAGAGAAAGGGAGATAGCTTGAAGATGACTTGTTATCTTATCTTGGTGGGTTTTTCCCCTTGGTTTTTAACAAAGTGAAGGAAGAGAATTTGGGAACAGTGTTCTTTTATGACTCCCTCCCAGAAATGTGGTAAGATGGAGTGTTTGGGACTGTGGAAAGCTGAGAGTGGACTTCATGCAGACTCATGCAATAATAACCTTTTGATTTTTTTCCTTAAAGGAGACTCCCTTGGTGAGATGGCAGGGTCAGGAGTCATCATGCCCTTTCCTTAACTTCTCACCTTAGCTGACTTGAAGCCTTCTTGTGGTAGGATCAGAAATAATCCACAGTGTGGGAAACTTGACAGTAGTTAAAAACCCCACAGTTTCAGCGGCTGGGAAGTCCAAAGTCCAGGAAATACATCTGCTGGTGGTGGCTTTACAGTGCTGTGGGCATCTCACATGGCAGAAAATGGTAGAGCAGAGAGGGAGATAACTCTTCATGCCCTTTCCTTTTAAAGGCCTTCCATTTTTCATTTTTTAACATCATAGACAGTGTTTATATGAACATAGGGAATATTTTGCTTTTAAATCCATAAGGGATCAGTCCCTGGAAGAACCTTCTTGTTTCCATTTAAACAGTCAATAACTACTTCTTGGTCTGTCTGTCTTTTTATTTCTTTTCTTCATCTTTTTTTTTTTTTTTTTTTTAAGGAAAAGTAATTCAATTCAAAAGAATAGCTCCTGGATGATTGGAAATCTCCAAGTTTCCTTCTCAGTTCTTTCACTCTGATTTAGGAGGTGAAAATAACTATTTCATCGTGTCTGGTAGGTTCTTTTTAAATAGCCTATAGATCAGTTGACATGTTCAAGGTCACCTTGTGAGCCTTGGATGAGGTTTATTATTATTATTATTATTAAGATTTTTTTTTTTTTGGCAGTTGGCTGGATGAGGATTTGGGCCCTTGACCTTATTATTATAAGCCTGTGCACCAACTAAACTTTTTGGTTTTTTGGCACCTGGCCAGGATGGAGATCCAAACCTTTGACCCTGGTGTTTGCTGTAAACTGGATGCCCCCAACCTCATTGAAGCTTAAGTACTCATTGTAACTGTTAAGGATGGGAAATCCAATTATGGTAATTAAAAGGTGGGGTGTTGAAGAGTTGATTAAATTGTGGGACCATGCCATAGTGAATAGATCTGTCATGGTGATCAGGGACATAATTCTAAGGGCTTTAAAAAGAAGAGCACATTAGAGGTTAGTCTCTGTCTGCTCCACCATTTTCTACCATGAGAAATCCTTGTGTCAGTGATGCAACCACCAAGAACTTTGTTCCCTGAACTTTGGACTTCCTAGCCTGGACACTATAAATAATAAATTTCATTTTCTTATAAATCACCCAGATTCGGGCATTTTGTTATAAGCAACAGAAATGGACTAATACCACGTTACAAGGCTGCACTCTAACCAAACTCTTTTTTGGGGGGTGGGCAGTGGCTGGCTGGGATAGGGATCAGAACCTATGACTCTGGTGACCTCAGTGTTACAAGTCTGTGCTCTAATCAGCTGAGCTAACTGGTCAGCCCTGTGGTGGGCTTTTTGACTTGTAGCCCAGGTCCTTTTGCTAATGTTGGCTGCCTTTCTAAAAAATTTAGTAAAATTAATCTGATGGAGTAGAAGCAAAGTTAAGTTTTACTTAGTTGAGTTATCCCCATTTTAACAAAAGAAAGATAAAGATATGTGGAAATTCTTTCTCTCCTGTGTGCTGGGGTATGGTACATGGAAGGAATAGTATTTGTCTGGGAGGAGGGAGACAGATACATAAAATGAAGACAAGAATGGTTGCAAGGCATCCCAAGGTAAATTCAATTCCTTAGGTGGCGATCCCTTCTGAGATAAGGAGAGAGGGCTTCCTTGAGCCTGGGGCAGTCTTTGTCTTTGTCTGTCCACCTCCTGGGGTGAGAGTGTCTAGTGCTTTCACAGTGCTGGCAGAGATAGGGGCTACTTGAGAAAAGTGCTAGAGATGAGGAAGTGCTAGGTGTGTTTGGAATAAATGAGAGAATCAGTCAACTTGACTGGCCCTGAGTTTTCATGTAAGGAAGGTAGGACTTGGCAAGACCATGCATTGCTTAGAATCCCATATCTGTGACATTAAAAAAGCTAGGATCATCTTGTTTGAACTCCTTTTTTTGCATTGTGAGCCACAGGTAAGGGTTGTGTTCTGTAGGTAGTTAGAAGGGCAGGGACTTGGCCCCCTTCTGACCCCTAGTCCAGTTCTTTTTCCAATACAGCACCACCTGCTTGAGCCCAACCCATTTTTAAGCATCCTGCCTCTGTTCAATCGTTTGTTTGTTCATGCCTCCATTCATTCATTCACCAACAATTTGTTTGTTGTGTAGCCTGTCAGCCCCAGGCTTTCTTCGAGGGTTTGGACTCCCATGGGGAGCAGCAGCAGACAGGTCCCTGCCTCTGCCGGGCTTCCACTGGTTCATGTCCTTCTCCACGAGGCCTCTACATGCTGCTTCTGCATGTGGGCTTCTTCCCACTGGGATCCCTTGGCTCTGACCATGGCAGACATATGCTTAGTGCTCTAGGCATTTGCATGGATGCTGTCGTTGAAAACCCATAGTGGCTACACAAGGTGTAGGTGGACATATGATGAAACTAAGGCCAAGGGAGGTTAACTTAGTGGCTGTGCTTCCTGTAGACAGTGAGGGGCATCATCTGTCCCACTCAAGTTGAGCCCTGGTCTTCACCTGTACTTAACCCTCCCTTGGCTAGGTAACTGTGTGTCCCTTGCACTGTGTTATATCCACTGGTTATTTTTATCTTGCATTCATTGTTGTTTGGTATTTATCCCACCTGTGGTATAATAGTCCCTTAAAGATGTCCAGATCCAGGTGCCCAAAACCTGTTTATATGTTACTTTCCATGGCAGAAGAGACTTTGCACGTGTGATTAAGCTAACAATCTTGAGATAGGGTGATGATCCTGAATTATTTGGATGGGCCCAATATAATCACAAGGGTCCTGGCTAGAGGGAAGCAGGAGGGTGAGGCTGAGAGTGACAAGAGATGTGATGATGGAAGCAAAGGTCAGAGTTTTATGGCCACTGACCAAAAAATGTGGGTAGCCTTTAGAAGCTGGAAAAGGTGAGAATAGACTTCCTTAGATCCTCTAGTATGATTTCAGTCCTGTCACCACCTTGATTTTAGCTCAGTGAAACAAATTTTGAATTTCTGACCTACAATAAATTTGAGTTGATTTAAGTTTGTTACAGCAACAAAAGGAAATTAGTTACTCCCTATATGTTGTTTTTCCAATAAGAATGGTAACATCTCTAAGCTCAGTGTCTTCAGTAATAACCTCAGTAGCCGACATTTATGAAGTGCAGAGTCAAGTACTGTACTAAGCATTTTGCACCCATTTTTTCCCCTGATCCCTCATAACGTGCCTAATAGTTCTTAATTTTTGTTTGTCTTATTTTGGTTTATTGACAACTTTGTTGAGATCTAATATTTACTATATAAAATTAATTTTATATTTAAGGTATACAGTTCAAGAGTTTTTAGTATAATCACAGAGCTGTGCACCCATCACCACTAGTTAAATTTAGGACAGTTTTATCACCTCAAAAAGAAACCCTGTACTCTGGCTATCGCACTCCATACCCATCTCCCACATTTTCCTCCTTTCCTACCTTCCCCAGTCCTAACCAAACCATTAACAACTACTGTCTGTCTCTGTTGATGTGTTATTCTAGACTTTTATATGAGTAGAATCATGTAGTATGTGGTCTTTTGGTCACTGGCTTTTAAAATTTAACATAATGTTTTCTATGTGTATCCATATTACAGCATTTATCAATACCTCATTCCTTTTTATAGCTGAATAATATTCTACTGTGTGTGAATGTACTGGAGTTTATTTATTCATTTGTCCTTTGATGGACATTTGGGGTATTCCCACCTTTGTTTGCATTTGAGTAATGCTGCTATAAACATTCCTGTGCAAGTTTCTGTGTAGGCATAAGTTTTTATTTCTTGGTCATGTACCTAGGAATGGAATGGTAGTTCTGTATTTGAGGTGCTACCAGACTACTTTCCAAAGCCACTGCAACATTTTACATTCCTACTAGCAGTGTATGAGGGTTCTGATTTCTCCACACCATTGCCAATGCTTTATCTGACTTTTTTGTTTGTTTGTTTTTATTTGTGGCTGGTGGGTATGGGATTGGAATCCTTGACATTTGTGAACTCTAACCAACAGAGCTAACTGGCCAGCTCTTTTATCTGACTTTTTGATTCTAGTCATCATAGTGCATGACAAGTAGTAAGTACCACATGGTGGTTTTGATTTGGATTTTCCTGAAGATCGGTGACGCCTCTCTTGACATCTCTCACATTTCTTCATTCCACACCCAAGGTAAATCTTCTATTCCAGAGTAGGGGCTGGCTAGAAGAGGGAGCTTTACTTGCTGGGGGTTGTATTCTTCCAGGGCTTAATCCCATTAACAGACTTCAGGGAGCTGGTGAGAATGCTGACATCCCATTTATGCCAGAAAGAAAGCCCTCTATCTGGGGAAGAGAGATCCCTGTGTTCTTGGCAGAGATGGACAGGAGTGGAGTCTCCACCTGGATGAGCTGAAAGTGGGGAAGGGAAAGACTGGACTTGGGACAAATACCACAGACTTTCACCTTTCTCATCAAAAATTTATAGCTTTTTTTTTTTTGGTTCGTTATTTGCCCTTTGGACCATTTCCAAAGGCTTTAAATAGTTCCAGTTTTAACAGTTCTCACCAGTTTCACTGGAGAGTTAGTTTGTGGAGCTCCTTGTACTTTCAGTAGATGACCTCTGGGTCTTTGTTTCTTGTGTACAGTAGTCCTTCAATGACTGTGGAGATTGGTTGCAGAGTCCCCAAAGATACCAAAATCTGCGGATGCTCATGTCCCTGAAATAAAATTGCATAGCATTTCTGTATAACCTGTGCAGACCTTCCCATATACTTTAAATCCTCCCCAGATAACTTATAGTAATTAACACAATGTAAATGCTATGTAAATTGCTGTTATACTGTATTGTTTAGACAATGATGACAAAAAGTCTGTTCATTTTCAGTACTGATGTAATTTTATTTTATTTTAACATTGTATGTATTTGTGGGATACAGTGCGTTGTTTCAATACATGCATATACTGCGCGATAATTCACTTATGGGTAGATCGCATAGCTTTGTACCCATTAGTCCACCACTTCTCTTACCCTCCCCACCTCCCTGCCTTTGATAACCATTGTTTTACTCTCTACTTCTATGGGAACTACTTTTTTTCTTTCAGATCCACATATGAGTGAGGTTATGTGGTATTAGTCTTTCGGCTGCAAATGATGGGATGTCATTCTTTTTTTTTTTTTTTATATAACTGAATAGTATTCCACTGGGTATACATACCACGTTTTTTATCCATTCATCCATTGGGAGGAACTTAGGTTCATTTCATCTCTTGACTATTGTGAATACTGTTGAGATGAACATGGGAGTGCAGTTGTCTTTTTAATATATTGATTTCATTTCCTTTGGGTATATATCCAGTGGTGGGATAGCTGGGTCATCAGGTGGATCTATTTTTAGTTCTCTGAGAACCCTCCATACTGTTTTCACAGTGGCTGTACCAATTTACATTGCCACCAACAGTGTACGAGGATTCCTTTTTCTGTGCATTTGTTATTTTCTCTCTTTTTGGTAATGGCTGGTCTAACTAGGATGAGATGATATCTCATTGTGGTTTTTTAAAATTTCATTTTGGTTTTAATTTATGTTTCCCGGATGACTAGTGATGTAGAGCATTTTTTCATGTGCTCGTGCACCATTCATTTATCTTCTTTTGAGAAATGTCTCTTCAGATTCTTTGCCCAGTTTTTAATTGGAATATTTGTTTTTTGGCTGCTGAGTTGTTTGAGTTCTTTATATATTCTCGGTATTAGCCCTTGTCTGATACATAGTATGTAAACTCTTTCTCCCATTCTGTCCTTAGTCTTTTCATTTAGTTGATACTGCCCCTTGCTGTGCAGAAGCTTTTTAGTTTAATATAATCCCACTTTTTTATTTTTGGTTTTGTTGCCTGTGCTTTTGGAATCCTATCCAAGAAATTATTCCTTAGACCAGTGTTGCTCCATTGGTCTATGTGCTCAGTTCCATTGTGTATCTGTTTTTGTGCCAGTTTCGCGATGTTTTGGTTTTTATAACTTTGTAGTATAGTTTCAAGTTAGGTAATGTGATGGTTCCAGATTTCTTTTTTTTGCTCAAGATTACTGTGGCTATTTGAGGTATTTTGTGGTTCTATACACATTTTAGGATTTTTAAGAAATTTCTCTGAAGAATGTCATTTGTATCTTCATAGGGATTGCATTGAATCTGTAGGTCATTTTGGATAGTATGGTCATTTTAACAATTTTCTTCAAATCCATGAACATGGATGCTTTTCCATTTTTCTGTGTTCTCTTCAATTTCTGTTTTATAGTTTTCCTTGTAGAGATCTTTTTCATTCTTGATTGAATTTATTCCTAGGTATTTTATTTGGTATTTTTTTGTAGCCAATGTGAATGGGATTGTATTCTTGATTTCTTTTTCAGCTATTTTGTTGTTGGTGTGCTAGTGATTTTTGTATGCTGATTTGTATCTGGCAACTTTACTGAATTCATTTATCAGTTCTAAAAGTTTTTTGGTTGGGTCATTACGTTTCTCTGTTTATAAGGTCATGTTGTTTGTAATCAGAGACCATTTGACATTTTCTTTAAATTTGGATACCCTTTACTTCTTTCTGCATTCATCAGAGATATTGGCCTATAGTTTTTTGTTGTTGTGTCCATGTTTAGTTTTGGTGATGTTGGCCTAGATCTGGGTAATGCTGGCCTACAGAATGAGTGTGAAAGAATTCCCTCTCCTTCCATTTTTAAAAAATAGTTTGAAAAGAACTGGTATTAGTTTTTCTTTAAAAGTTTGGTAGAATTCAACAGTGAAGCTCTTTGGTCCTGGGCTTTTGTTTTGTTGGGAGCCTTTTTAATTGCTGGTTAAATCTCTTTTAGTTGTTATTGATCTATTTAGGTTTTATATTTCTTCTTGATTTAATCTTGGTAGGTTGTATATGTCCAGAAATGTATCCGTATTTTCTAGAGTTAATAATGTGATGGTGTATAGTTGTGTATAGTAGTCTTCTGCGGCTTGAAATTTACTACAAAGCCAAAGTAATGAGAAAACAATGTGGTAATAGCATAAAGACAGATGTATAGACCAAAGGGATAGATTAGAGAGCCCAGAAATAACCTTCACACATACGATCAATTATTTTTTTAAATGTGTGGTAAGACAGTGAAAGGAGGAAGAAAAAAGTATGTTCAGCAAACTATGCTGGGAAAACTGCAAAAGAATGAAGTTAGTTCCTTACCTTACACTACATGCAAAAATTAACTCAAAATAGAACTGATTTATAAAGCTGAAACTGTAAAACCCTTAGCATAATATATAGAAGAAAGTCTTCAAGTGTTTGGATTTAGCAGTGATTTCTCGGATATTACACCAAAAGTATATGCAACAGAATAAAAATAGATGAATTTAGATATCATCAAAATATCCTAAAATTCATATGGGATCTCAGAGGATCCTGAGTAGGCAAAAGAATGTAACTTAGAGGGCTCACACTTCTTGTACATCATGAAGTATACCTATTCTCCAACGTTCTTTGCAGTCCTATTTACAATAGCTAAGAGTTGGAACCAGCCCAAATGTCTATCAGATAAGTGGATACAGAAAATCTGGTATATCTACACAATGGAATACAACTCTGCTATAAAAAGAAATTGAAATACCGCCATTTGCAACAACATGGATGGACCTAGATAGAACTATATTGAGTGAAACGAGTCAGGCACAGAAAGAGAAATATCACATTTTCTCACTTATTTGTGGGAGCTAAAAATAAATAAATAAATACACAAACACCTGGGGGGGCGGGAAGAAGACACAACAATTACAATTCCTTGAAGTCAACACAGCAAGCGAACAGAAAGATTGTTGTGGGAGAGGGGGAGGGAGAGAGGCAGGAGGGAGGGAGGTTTTGGTAATGGGCCACAAGAATCAACCACATTGTATATTGACAAAAGAAATAAAATTTTTAAAAAATCTTGTACATCAAAGGACGTTATCAAGAGAGAAGAGATTTTCCCCTTGTGTATATAGTGTGTATGTATCTCCTGTATCTGAATACATCTTGGGTATAGATGTGCTTTATAGGCTACACCTGCAAATGACAGTTGGAGAATTACTGTTGCAGATACACAGTAAAGCCTGTGTTCTGGGGACATGCTAAACATGACACACAGGTATTAACCAAGCCAAGGCATGGGGTCAATATGAAACGGTATCAACTGCCAGGAGGACATACTGAGATAGGTGCCACTATATTGGCACTAGAAAATGTTGGCATTATTCATTCTGCACATAGCCCCTTTAACACCCTGGTATGGCCAATGAAAAAACCTGATGGCACCTGGAGGGTGATTATGGACCAGCAGGAATTGAACAAAGTAGTACCTCCTTGCACTTGGCTGTGCCTTCAGTTCACGACTTGATGAATCAGCTGATGATTCAGCTAAGAACTTCTTATTATGTACTGGACCTTGCAAATGCTTTTTTCTCTGTCCCAATCTTGGCTGATAGCCAGTATCAATTTGCCTTCACCTGGGAGGGAAGGCACTAGACTTTTCAAGTGTTGCTCCGAGGCTACCTGCATAGCCCAACCATCTGTCATGGTTTAGTGTCTGGGGACCTAGCCGGGTAGAGTAGGCCCAGCACAGTTATAATGTTTCATTGAATAGATGATGTCTTACTAACCAATGATTCTACTGCAGATTTAACCAAGGTGGCTCCAATACTGCTTGGTCTTTTGGAACAATATAGTGGGCCATATAAGAGGGTCTTACTCTTTTGGATGTCTACTTGGAAATATCAATGGTGGATGGTAGGCCACTGACCCCTGTGGGAACAAGCCATGTGGCAAGAGTTATGGGAGATAAGACAGGGAAGGGGAAAATTGTCCAATGATTAGTGACAAGGACACAGGTTTGATAGTAATAGAATGTCCTCCATAGCTATCGGCACTCACTGTGGTCCCTGGAAACTTATTAGGGTTGCCATGCATCATGTTACATTCCATGCAGGCATCCACCAATGCTAACACACACTGTACATTTATCATTCACTGCTAGGTCCCACAGACATAGGTGCGAAATGGTTAGAGGTTCATCTTCTGATGCACAACAGGTCATGCAAGGAGATGCACAAGTTCTCCTAACTCACCATCAGGGTTGTCTGTAGGACACCTTCAGAGGCAGGGTTGTCCTGTTGCTGTACATCATGCTCTGGCATGTCTGCTTTTTGTTGTGCTGCTCCATGGAGTGCCTGGTACTTACTGGTTTGCAGTACAGCAAACCACAACCAGCCCATCTGGCCAGCCATTCTCTGGGACTCCTCATCTTTCACCATGGAGCTCAGTACCCTGAGAGCTTCATCTATGCTCTCAGTGGACCCATCCACTTTGTCCTACATTTCCAGTGGAGCCCAGTTTCACAGGAATGCTGTCACAAGGTACATCTCCTCACCCTCCTGAGGGGCTTGTGTTTCCTTTACCTGCGTATGTTGCCAAAAGTATGCCACTGATGAGGTTCAGATGTACTGTCCTCCCAGAACTCATGGAAATCTGATCTCCATTGTGGTAGTTTGGGTCATGGGGGTGTATCCCTAATGAATGGACTGATGCTCTCCTTAGGTGGGGGGATTAATGAATGAGTTCTGGCTCTATTAGTTCCTGTGAGAGCTGTTTATTTAAAAGGCCCTGGCACCTTCTCTCTTTCTCTTGCTTCCTCTCGCCATGTGATCTGCTCGTACCTGCCAGATGCCTGCCACTTTCCACCCTGAGTAGAAGCAGCCTGATGCACATGCCAGATACACCTGTCCCAGAATCGTAAGCCAAACAAACCTCTCTTCTCTATAAATTACGCAGTCTCAGGTATTCATGTTATAGCAACACAAACGGACTAAAACAATCACAGACCCTTTCATCCCATCATGTGCAGGTCCTGAGTCAGTTAAGCAGAAGAAAAAGTGAGTAGCTGCTGGCAAAGTGGGCATGCTTTATTTTTAGATGCAAGCTCTGCCACCCAGTGGTTCAGAGCTGCTGCCTTTCATACTGAAGAATACACAATTGCAGTAATTAGCCAAAGGGTACACGGGTGTGCATGCGTACTAATAATATGGTTATGTAAGTTGTTTACAATGGATGTGCTGAATCAGCCTTATATGAAGCAAGAGGGCCTGACCAAACCAACTTCACTTCCCTTACAATGAGATTCCTATATTTTAACAACAACAAAAAACCAAACATCTCAATGGAAAAGTGGGTAAAAGAGTTGAACAGAAATGTTCCCCTCAAATGACATACAAATGGCCAATAACCACATGAAAAGATGTTCAACATTAGTCAGTAAGGAAATTTAGACCAAAACTACATAGCCTTGAGGCTTTTAAAATAGCGTAGCTGATACGGAAAATAGTTCGTTAGTACCTAAAAACATTACATATAGAAGTGTCATGTGACCCAGCAATTCCACTTTTAATGATTCAATTATCTCCATACCTAAAATAATCGAAATCAGATACTTGCATACCAATTTTCATTCCAGCACTATTTACAAAGTCAAAATTTGGAAAAATTCAAGTGACCATTAAGAGATGAATGGATGAAGACATAAACAAAATGATATATTCCCACAGGAGAATATTATTCAACCATAAAAAAGTACTAAACTTGGATAATGTTACCACACAAATGAAACTTGAGGACATTATGCTAAGTGGAATAAGCCAGTCACAGAAGGAAAATTATTATTACTATTGTTATTAGGCAGATGGCTTGTGAGGGGATCTGAACCCTTGACCTTGCTTTCAACAACAAGGTCAAGGGTTGCAGTCTAATGAACAGAGCTAACCAGCCAGTCCTGACAAATTTTATATTATTCCATTTATATCAGGAACCTGTATTAGGCCAATTCAGAGACAGAAAATAGAGCTTGCCTAGGTCTGAGGGGAGGAGGAATGGGGAGTTACTATTTAATGGGTATAGTGTTTTATTTGGGATGATGAAAAAAGTATGGCAATAGAGATGATGTTTGTTGCATAACATTGTGAATATACTTAATGTCACTTAATTGCTCACTTAGAAATGGTTGAAATGGTGAATTCTATGTTATCTGTGTTTTCACGCTGTAAAACCTTTCATGCCAATCATGAGAGTTTTGACTGAGTTTGGTGGACAGTATGTTTTAGTTGTTTTTATCCAGGAAAAAAAAAGACCCTATGAAATTTCCTGTATGTGCAGTGTATACAGAATATATGTACTCGTACAGTATAACACAAAATATTTAATGGACATTATTATATTGTGACGTTTGTTTCCTTTTTTAAAATTGAGGTGAAATTTACATAATAAAATTAAGCATTGATGGAGTTTGGATGTGTTGTCCCCTCCAAAACTCATGTGGAAATCCGATCCCCAGTGTGGCAGTGTTGGAAACTGATTGAGTCATGGGGGCGGATCCCCCATGAATGGATTAATGCTCTCCCTGGGGGAGGGCGAAGTAATGAGTGAGTTCTTGCTCTGTCAGTTCCTGCAAGAGCTCCTTGCTTAAAAAGACCCTGGCACTTTTTCTCTCTCTCTTGCTTCCTCTCTCTTGCTTCCTCTCACCATGTGATCTGCTTGTACCCGCCAGCCACCTGCCACTTTCTGCCATGAGTAGAAGCAGCCTGAGGCTTGTGCCAGATGCAGCTGTCCCAGCGTCCTAAGCCAAATAAACCTCTGTTCTTTATAAATTACCCAATCTCAATTAATTCTGTTACAGCAACACAAATGGACTTATACAACCATTAATTATTTCTAAGTGTACAATTCAGTGGCATTTACTTCATTTTCAATGTAGTCTTAGCACCTCTATCTAGTTCAAGACATTTTCATTATCCCAAAAGAAAATCCTGACCATACCCCACTCCCTCCGGCCCTTGGTAACGGCTACTCTGCTTTTAGTCAGTAGGACTTACCTCATATAGATGCTACTTATAAATGGATTATGCAACATGTGACCTTTTGTGCATGGCTTCTTTAACATTGCAAGATATTTTCAAGGTTTATAAATATTGCAGTTTGTATTTCTTTTTATAGTTCAGAAATACTCCATTGTATGGATATACCATATTTCTTTATCCTTTTATGAGTTTGGGCATTTGGCGTTATTGTAGATGGAGCAGATATGAACATTCATAAATGTTTTAGTGTTAATTCCTGTTTTTGTTTTTATTTTTGGTTACATACCCAGCAATGGAATTTCTATGTCATATGGTAATTTTCTATTTAAGTTTTGGGATACCAACAAACATTTTCCACACTGGCTGCACCATTTTACACATTCTCATTAGATAGTGTTGTTTACAAGAATATGAAGAAATTAAAAACCTCAATCATATAGCAATGATTTTCTTGCCAACACTGTTGTCTAGTGAGTAAGAACTGGTATCTCACAGTAGTTTTAATTTACTTTTTTTCTAATGACTGATACCATTGAGTATTTTTCTGACTACGTGTTCTCCACGTGTATATATTTGTAGAAATATGAGGTCCTTTTACACATTTTAAATCAGTTTATTTGTTTTTTTGTTGGGTTTTACGGGTTCTTTACATAATTTCTAAACTCATTCTTTAACACAGATATATACTTTGTAATTATTTTCTCGCATTCTGAAGATAGCCTTTCACTCTGTTAATTGCTTTCTTTGCTGTGCAAAAATTTTTAAAGTTGATATCATCCCATTTGCTTGTTTTTGCTTTTGTGTCATATCTAAAAAATTGATGGCAAATTCTATGTCTTGAAGCTTTTATGTTTTCTGCTAGGAGTTTTACAGTTTAGGTCTTACATATAGTCTTTAATCAGTTTTGAGTTAATTTTTATATGTCGTATAAAATTAGGGGCCGTATTCATTCCTTTGCAAGTGAGTATTCATTTTTCCCAGCATCAGTGGTTGAAAGACTGTATTTTATTGACTTCTAGCCTTGGCAGCTTTGTTGAAGATCATTTGACTACAGACTTACAATCTATGTGTGTCTATAGGTTTGAAGTGAACCATTTGAAGACAGCATAGTTGGATCCTATTTTTGATTTTTCTTCTCAAATTTATTCTATTAGTGTGTATTTTGATTGGGGAGTTGGAATATATTTACATGTGGAGTATGCATAAAGGTCCTGGTTTCCCGAAGCCTTGCAGTTTCAAATATTGACCTTGCAAAGGACAGGAAATTTTCCCCAGGCTATATAATCTCTGTTGAAGATAAAAAAATTGTAACACAGCAAGGCTGCTGGCTCAAAGACAGACAGGTTACTGATTGATATGTAAGGATACTGGGAAATTGCTGTAAGAAGAGAATGTTTGCTAAGATCAAGCTTTTGTTGGAGGATCAACTTAACTTCTTGAAAATTGCTTTATGGGATGCCTATTGTTAAACTTGTTAAAGTATACTTAGCAAAAACCCCACATATGTTCTCTCCCTGTAACTTCCTGGTCTGGAGAATAAATGTGGCAAGAGAACCCGAATTCGTGGTTAATTTTCCAAATGGAAGGAATGCCTCTATCTTGAGGGTTCTGGGAGATTAACCCCTTTTCAGGGCTTCTCACTGCTCAGAAGAGATGGGGTTTGAGTACTCTTTGATGGCTCTGTTACCCAGGGGAAAAGGGGTGACAAATCCGTGGGAGGCAAAGCAAAATTTACATTTAAAGTAATTCTTTGTGGGAAGAATTATTGCCATTTAAAATCTTTTTTTGTTAGTTTTATAGTTTGTTTTGTTCATTGTTTCCTCCTTTACTTCCTTCCTTTGAGTTTTGTTGATTTTTTAAAATTTATTTTTTATTATGATATGCATTGTTACAAATCATACTTATTCTTTGTGCCCCTTATCCAATTTGCCCCCCTCCATCCCCCTTCCCCTCCCCACCTAATAAGTATAGATTTGTTCTCTCCGTCTGTTGGTTTGTTACTGAGACAAGTGTGATCATGTCCTCCCCTATTATCATAAAGCAGATGCTTCTGTTACTCTGGAATATGCTTTGTTGAGGGAATGGACATCTTCCATCTTTTTTTTTTTTTTTTGGCTCTGCTGGTGCCTCTCCATGTGTCAATGCAGTTGAGAGTCTGGTGTGCCATGTGCACAGTGGCTGTCACTGCTGCTATAGAGACTAGCTGCTTTTGTGGCAGCCGTGGCAATTGCAATGCCTGTGGTAGGCTACCCATGTGGAAATGGTGTTTTGGGGGTGCTTTTTACCTGGTTGTGGTAGGTTCAGCTTCCTGAGCTCCAGGCCTCGGACCCTCATGGGGCCTAGGACTAGTGGTGGCAGCTTGTTTAGTTGCAACTGGGTTTGGCTTCCAGGACCCCAGCACAGTGCTGGGGCTTATTGATTACTTTCTTAATAATTTTTTTAGTAGTTTTTTTTAGTAATATATTTTGATTTCCTTTTGTTTCATTTTTTGTGTATTCTATAGATTTTTTGTGTGTCATTACTGTGGGGAATACATATAAATCCTAGAGTTATAACAGTTTATCTTAAATTGATACCGGCTTAACCTCTGCCACATATAAAAAGTGTTGTTCTTTATGCTTCTGCCCCCTTTGTTATCACTGTCACATATCACATCTTTATGTATTGTTTATGTACTTACATATATTTGCAATTAGTTTTTAGACATTTGTCTTTTAATTCAGGTGTAAAGTAAAAAGTAGAGTTACCAACCAGAATTGTAGTAATGCCATTTTGAATATGTATTTATATTTTTGAATGGCTTTAAGTTACTGTCTAGGACCCTTTTATTTCAAGATGAAGGATGGACTCCTTTTAGCATTTCTTGTAAGGCAGGTTTCATGGTAATGAGTTTTTCAACTTTTGTTTATCTGGGAGTGTCTTAATTTCTCTCCGCAGAGAATTTTTTTTCCTTTGGGAACTCTAAAGAGATCATCCACTGCCTCCTGGCTTGTGATGTTTTCTGCTGGAAAATTGGCTGGCAGTTGAATTGGGGTTTTCTTTGATGGGATCAATCACTTTTCTGGTTTTAAGATTTTTCTCTTTTGAGAAAAATTTTCTCATTTGCCTTTGACAGTTTGATTACAATGTTTCTTGTGACTCTAGATCTAAAGTGAGTTTCTTATGAGCAGCATGTAGTTGGATCATGCTTTCTACCACTCTACCAATCTGTCTTTTGATTGAAGAATTTAATCCATTTACTTAAGACACTTAATGGTAATGAAGGATTTCTGTTATTTTTCTATTTGTTATCTATGTGCCTTATAACCTTTTTAAAAATTCCATTTTCTGCATTACTGTCTTTATTTTTGCATTTAGGTGATTTTTTGCAGTGAAATGTTTAAATTTTTTCTTATTTACTTTTTTATATGTGTGTATATTCTACAACTATTTTCTTTGTTGTTAACATGTGGGTTAAATTTAACAGATGAATGTTATAACAATCCAATTTTAAGTTATACCAGTTTAACTTAAATAATATACACAAACTCTGCTCCTATACTGCTCCATCCCTATCCATTTTCAGTTACTGATAACGCTACAAAATTATGTCTTTCTACATTATGTGTCCTGTGAGGAAAATGGAATTGCCCAGTCAGGCCCTCTCACCTCATATCAGGCTGGGTATGATTCAGCACATACGTTGTAAATAAGTTTCATAAGAGTAGAGTTAGTGTGCATGTGCACCCGTGTAACCCTTGGCTTGTTGCCACTTTGTGTGCTTTGGCATGGAAGACAGCAACTCTGAACCACTGGTCGGTGGAGCTCATGTCTTAAGAATAAAGCATGTCCACTTTGCTGGGGGGTACTCAGTTTTTCTTTTGGTTACCTGACTCAGGACCTGCACAGGATGGGGTAGAGAGGTGTGTGATCCAGCCAGACAATTGGCATAGTTTCAGCAGGATATGCAGGTAAGGGAGCCACGAGCCCCTCAGGAGGTGAAGGAGATGTGGCTGCCCACAAACATGTGATACCTGGTGGCATTGTTCCTGTGGACTTGGGCTCCTCCACTGGAAACGTGGGACTAGGTGAATGGGTCTCCCAAGAGCATAGATGAAGATCTCAGGGTATTGAGCTCCATGGTGAAAGATTAGGAGTCCTGGAGAATTGCTGGCTGGCTGGGCTGGTTCTGTTTTGCTGCACTGCAATCCAATATGGACTGGGCACTCCATGAGGCAGCATAGCAAAAGGCACACATGGTGAGAATGAAGTACAGTGACAGGTCATCCCCCCTCCCTCTGTTCTTAAAGCTGAGGATGATGACCCTGAGGGTGAGTTGGAAGAACTTGTATGTCTCCTTGCACTACCTGTTGTGCATCAGAAACAGGCAAACCCCTAGCTGCTTGACTTCTACAGTTGGGGGACTTAGGAGTGGATGGCAAATATACAGTGTGTGTTAGCATTAGTGGATACTGGCACAGAGTATGTCCTGTTATATGGCAGCCAGTAGCCTTTCCAGGGACCTCAGTGAGTGTTGGTGGCTACAGAGGACATACTATTACAGTCAGTGCTGTGTCTTTGCTGCTGAGCACTGGACAACTGTCCCCTCATGTATGTACTGTGCGTATATCTCCTGTATCTGAATACATCTTGGGTACAGATGTGCTTTATGGGTTATACCTGTGAAAAATGGTTGGAGAATTCCTATTGTGGATACAGACAGTGAAGCCAGTGTTGTGGGGACATGCTAAACAGGACTCATAGGTATTACCCAAGCCAATATGTGTGGTTAATGTGAAATGTATCGCCTGCTGGGAGGACGTATGGAGATTGGTGCCACTATATTAGTGTTAGAAAAGGTCGGCATCATTTGTCCCACACACAGTCCCTTTAACATCCTGGTATGACCAGTGAAAAAACCTGATGGCACCTGGAGGATGACTGTGGACTGTTGAGAACTGAACAAAGAAGTGCCTTCTTTGCAAGTGGCTGTGCCTTTAGTTCATGACTTGAAGGATCAGTTGATGACTCAGCTAGAAATTTATCATTATGTACTGGACATTGCAAGTGCTTTTTCCTCTATCCAGATCTCAGTTGATAGCCAAGATGTATTTGCCTTATATGGGAAGGAAGGCAATGCACTTTTCAGGTGTTACCCCAAGGCTACCTGTATAGCCCAGGACCTGTCATGGTTTAGTGGCTGGGGACCTAGGCCCAGCACGATCACAATGTTTCATTGTATAGATGATGTTCTACTAACCTTTGATTCTCTTGCAGATTTAACCATGGCAGTTCCAATGCTTCTATGTCATTTGGAACAATATGAGTGGGCCATATATAAGGGTCTTACCATTTGGATGTCTGCTTGGACATATCAATGGTGGATGGTAGGTCACCGACCCCTGTGGGGACAAGCCATGTGGCAAGAGTTATGGGAGTTAGGACATGGAAAGGAAGTAACTCTTTTCCATGTCATAAGACATTTCCCCTTAGCCATTCCAGGCAATGATGAAGCTGATGCACTGGCTAAGATAATATGGCTGGAGAGAGCCCCAGCTGCTGATGTGGCCCAGTGGTTACATCAATGAATGCAGCATAATGGCTGCAAGACCATGTGTTTGATGGCCCACCAGGTGCCGCATAAACTCGAGAATGCAGCATGCTGGCTGCAAGAGCATGTGGCCAGTGGCTCACCAGGTGCCGCATAAGCCTGAGAAAGAATGCCCCTGAGGGGCAGATTTACCCTTGATGGCTTGCTGGGTGCCACATTCAGATAGGCAGAAAGCCCAAGAGTAGGATGTTCCTAACATGGTGGCAGGTGGATCTTGTGGGATGACTGCCTAAGTCAGGGAACTACAGGTATATCTTCACAGTTGTTGATATGGCTACTGGTCTTCTGTTTGTATGGCCCTTGCAAGGCCCCAGACCAAGTAAGCACTATTAAGGTGTTGAATGGCCTTATGGTTATGTATGGTCAAACCCTGGTCATAGAGAGTGATAATGGAGCACCCTTTACTGGACATGAAGTACAGAAGTGGGCTTCTCAGTTGTCCATTCAGTGGAAGTTACATGTGCCATATCAGCCCCAGGCAGTGGAAATGATTGAAAGGTACAATAGTCGGAAAAAGGGACTAAGGCTACCTGCCCAACCCCCATCACTGAAGGGATGCACATGGTGGTTATGGCCAACAGTCCAGATTTTAAATGAGAGACCCCTCAAGGGTGGACCCTCTCTAGTGGAGGTTCTGTTGCATAGGGGTGTAGCACCTGTTCCTGCAACTATACTTTCCAGGATGGTAAGCTGGCATGTGTTCTGCCAGAGGGACGAGAACTCCCTCTATTGGTGCCAATAACCTTTTTGTCTTTTTGTCAGTGGTATTGTGGCTATGGGCCCAGAGTCGACTGGACACATACTTATGTTTGTGTGGTGAATGTGTCGGCTTACTGAATATGCACAAAGTTTCCTACCAGTGTGACTTCAGGATTCCTGTCTATAAACATCCCAATGTTGACTACTAATCAGACATGTGTATGGGTGGGGGGTTTTGTGGCTAATAGTTGAAAGAATAGAGCTACAGGATCAAGCCTCAAGGTGTATTGAACATACAGTAAGTACAGAGATTATATGGATGCAAGGGTCAGCCATTCTCACTAATGGAACATTGTGAAAGATCACAGATATGTAGATTGTATGGTGAGTGACCCTGAAGGGGTGGAGTGTGAAGAAAGTGGAGTTGGTTTAGTCAGGCCCTCTTGCCTCATATTCAGCTGGGTGTGTTTTAAGCATATTCTTTGTAAACAAGTTATATGAGTAGAGTTAGTGCACATGCACACCCTGGTATGCTTGGACTTGTTGCCACTTTTGTGTACTTTGGTGTGGAAGACAGTTGTTCTGAACTGCTGGTTGGCAGAGCTTGTGTCTGAACAATCAAGCATGTGTACTTTTCCAGTGGCTATTCATTTTTTCTTTCACTTACCTGACTCGGGACCTGCACAGGATGGGGCTGAGAGGTCTGTGATCCAACCTGACAGTGTCCAAAACATAAACAATGATTTTTTAATGTAATTAACTCTTAACATATAAAATAAAATTTGGAGGGCCGACCCTGTGGCTCACTCGGGAGAGTTCAGCACTGGTAGCGCTGAGGCCGTGGGTTTGGATCCTATATAGGGATGGCCGTTGCGCTCACTGGCTAAGCATGGTGCGGACCACACCATGCTGAGAATTGCGATCCCCTTGCCAGTCAGGAAAAAAAAATTTGGACTTACATGCCAAAATTACAACATTACATTTAAACTAAGTAGTTTTTTTTAAAAAGAAATATATGTCTCTTAAATCAACTGTGATACAAAAAGTGTAGTTACAGGTTAAAGTTAAAATTATGCCAGTTTTTATAATTGCCCACGCATTTACATTTACTGAGATCTTTATTTCTTCATTGGCTCCAAGGTATTATATAATGTACTTTTATTTCATGCAGTAGATTTTTTTTTAGCATTTCTTGCTGGCAAGGTCTGAAGGTGATGAATTCCCTCAGCTTTTTTGGCGGGGGAGATGTCTTAATTCTCCTGCATATTTGAAGGACAATTTTGCTGCATACAGGATTCATGGTTGATAGTTTTTTTTCTTTTAATACTGTGAATATGTCAGCTCACTACTTTTTCACTTTCAAAGTTTCTGATTAGAAACGTGGTCAAAATTGTCTATTGAGGATCCCTTGCGTGGAACGATTTGCCTGTCTTTTGCTTTCAAGATTCTCTAATTTTATCTTTTGCTTTAAACTGTTCACTTAGTATGTTAGTGTGGATATCTTTGAGTACATCCTGTTAAGGGTTCCTTGAGCTTCTTGGTGGTTAATATTTTTTCTTTTATAAGGAGTTTTCAGCCCAGTATTTTTGTGGTAATATTTCTACCCCATTTTCTCTTTACCTCGTGGAACTCTCACAGTGCATAATATATCCACTAGGGTCACTTTTTAGTGTCTTGCAAGTTCGTTACTATCTGTTCACTTTTCTTCAATGTTTTTCTTTCTGTTCCTGTGCCCAGATAATTTCAGTTGTCCTGTCTTAAAATTCATTGACTCTTTCACTTCCCACTGAAATCTGCTTTGGACTTCCTTTAGTGAGTTTTTCATTTCAGTAATTGTACTTTTTATCTGTAGAATTTATATTCAGGTTCTTTTTAGTCTTTTGGTCTCTGTGTTGGTGTTTTCATTATGTTTATACATTCTTTTCTTTACCTTTCCCATATCTTTAATTCTTGAGCATTTTAAAGCAGTTATTTTAAAGTCTTTGTTTTCAAAGTTCACCATTCATTCCTTCTTGGGGATGTTTCCTGTTGGTTTATATTTTTCTTAGTACACCTTGTGATTTTTTGTTGAAAATTGGACGTTTCAATCTAATAATTTAGTGACTCTGGGAATGAGGTTCTTCTCCTTCCGTAGGGTTTTCTGATTTCTCTTTTCTATTGCTGTAGGCTGTGTCTGTGCTCGTGGTTAGCTTGAGGTGTACACTTACTGTCTTCTTGGGTCTTTTTAAGCCTGTGCCTTTCCCTGGGCAAGTTCAGTGACTCTCTATGCCCATATGTGTGGTTGTTTTTTAAAGTCTTAGATTTTTAAACATATGGCTTTCATAATGGGAAAAAGAGAGAAAGTGAAGGGGGTGGTGGAGAAAAAAGAAAAAGGTGCTGGCTCTTTAAATCCTTGATAGTTGGTTTAGTTGGAGGGAGAGGGGCTTGTGACAGTAGCAGGATAGTTGCAATATTGGCTACAATCAACATCAAGATCAAAAGCAGCAATCACCTGTCAGAACACAGATCCTCAATTTTTGGAGGATGAAAGGTTCTTTTTACACACCTTGACTCCACAAGCTGCCTGCAAGCTGATCTAGTAACATTTTCACAATTGTTGGCTACAGAGCTGGGGCATACATATCTATTACCATGTGAAATTTACCAAAATTAAGGCAATTTACCATTGAAGCTTTCCCCTGGAAGTTGCAATCTTTTGGGTGGACTCTAGAGTTGCAAAATATCAGACAGATTGGTTGTCTCTGTGGGGTGACAGATTTCTGCTTCTTCCTATTCTGCAGTCTTCCCAGAATCCTCTGCTGCCCATGTGTTTTTGTCAGCCTGAAAGGTGAGCTGTTTTTGGTGCCATTCCCCATCAGAGTTCTGAGTCAAACGAGGCTGAAACTAGTCCTTACACACCCCAAAGGTAGGTTAGTGCTTTTACCAAAGGAGAGGATCTGAGGTGGCTTGATACTGGCCTCAACCCACCCTAGACTCCACCACAGGAAAGAGTTCAAGGGCATTCACAGTGGAAAGTGAAACATGTTTAGTACAGAGAGTGAGAAATACAGACTTCACAAGGAAAGTGCTGCCTAGTTCCAGAGATTTGAGTGGTGGCTGCTCCAAGTTTAATACAAAAGAAATAAATACACACTTAAAGTACACTTTTAGTACAAAGTGTAATTTGGCTCATGAGAGCAAGCAGCTGCCTGCTAAAAGTAAATTTAACAGAGAATTAAAGCATACGCACCTTGCTGGTGAAGTGTGGGCTGGACCCAGGGAAAGTGAGCAATCAATGCTGCCTTCTATTGGGATTCTACTTTTACAGTTTCACTGTCTAATTCATACTCATGGAATCTAATGAGTATCCAGCTAAATGAGTGGTTCTCAGCTATGTATCCTAGTCTTGCACATGCTCAGTTGGTCTCTTTTGGAGCTTGTTCATTGATCAAATTCCACCACATGCACTGAGTATATTCAAGAATATTCAGTGCTCTCTAGTACCACAGTGAAAGGTCATTCAAAGGATAAACTTCACTTTACAGAGCATAGTCAGCCACTAGGATTATGTATATCAGCATAAACTCCTCTCTACTGAGCATGCTGAGCCACTGGAGTTACATAAGTCTATCCCAGTCTCAATCTTCCTGTGTTGGTATCAGAATAGGTTCAATAAGCAACAATGACTCTCCTCTAAGGGAGGGCCTGGGAGAGGGGCCTGAGACCTTGGCTAGTGACTTGAAACTCAGAAGTGTATCCTGAAACCCAAAACCAGAGGAACTGAGCAACTCCCATCTCACTTTCTGAATAATTTCTTTTCTCCTCTTCCTGGGGAAAGGAGGAGGGGCTTGAGTCTTAAGGAAGTGGCTTGAGACCCAGGGGAGTGGCCTTAAACTGGGCCCCAGGGAATCTAAGCACCACCTATCTCACTATTATAAATGGAATTGTGTCCTTAATTTGCATTTTACATTTTAGTGTATAGAACACAGCTGATTTTTTAAATGTTAATCTTGTGTCCTGCTACATTGTAGAATTTATTAGCTCTAGGAGTTATTTTGTAGACTCTTTATATGCTGCTTGATTCAATTTGCTGTTATATTTTGCTTTCCTTTTGCGATTGATTAATGGAAAATGTTTAATTCATTAAATGACACTGGTTGGTATAAACATTACACATGCATTTTATACAGATTTAAGCTTTTTTCCCTGTGTTTATGGCATGGAAACTGAAAGTTTTAGTGGAATATTTCTCAGGGCATGAGAAGAGAACATATTTATTTCTCTATTGTTCTGGATAAGCTATGCTTCTTTTTCATCACATCATGAGTATGATTCTTATTTTACCATTTTTATTAGTACCTGAAGGTATATACTGTGCTGCTCTCAAAAGTTGCATTTTGATATTTTAATGCTTTTCATTGTGAATGTATTCATATAGTTATTGATTACTATTGGGCAGCCTATGAATTAGTTTTCCAACCAAATAGTTGGAGGAGAGCAGTCCATTGGATTAGATAATATATAATAATGTATAAATATTTAATTCTAGAATTGATACTATAAATGTATGCAAAATTCTCCTGAATTTTAATTTTGTTTTCATTGTCTAATTTTGCAGAATAACAGAGCCACTGACCTTTGCTGACTGTGTTGGGGATGAACTTCTTTTAGAATGGGAAACTGTATATGACAAACAAATAGAAATTTATTACATGGATCACAGAAATAGTAAGTAGGGCACTGCACTTGATTATATATGAGTGCATTTTCATGTTGAATTTCAAACTTGATAAATACTTTTTTAGAGCTAAAAAATTGTTAATAAGTAAATGTAATCTAAAGTTTTCATTAACTTATTTCTTCCACAAGTAAAGGAGTTGTAGATATATCTTGCTTCTGTTTTGCTGAAGAATGAATGTATTATATGTTTTATAGAGGATTTTGATCTCTAACTTAAGGAATAAATTTTCCAGGCAGTCTGGGAAAAGAAATAGATCTTAAAAGCTCTTGGAATAATAAATATCCAAGTGATTGATTTAATTTCATTTTATTATGTACATTTTATCTTTAATACATCAACCTTTCTGATCTTTGTGAAGAGAGAAAATGGTATAGGGACTATATGTAAGTAAAATAGTGTGTCTTTGACCATCCAGCTTACTTTGCAGAACTGTCTTGAGCAATGGGTCTCAGCCTGAGATGATCTTGCTGCTCTCTCCCCACAACACACGCACACTTCGCAGTTTCTGGAGGCATTTTCCTGGGCCACTCCTGAGAGAGATGCTGCTGGCATCTGGTGGCTGCAGCTCTGGGCTGCTGCTCACCATCCTACAGTGCACAGGGCAGCCCCACCACAGAGAATGAGCCACCCCAAATGTCAAGAGTGCTGAGGTGGAGAAGCTCTGATTCAGAGTCTCCGTTTCCTTCTAGATCTGCTCTCTACCCATGGCGCTTGGCTTTCTGCCTCTTCGTCAGCCTTCCCCAGTCAGGTCCCAGCTGGGGACCCATTTCTCACTCTCCTGTTTTCATTCTGGTCTTCCTCAGTGTTTCTGTCATTGTCATTTTACTGCTAGGGACATGAAGTGTGGTTTCCCCTTGGCTTGCTTTCTATCCTTCCTTTTATTAAAATGCATGAGGCCCCCCACCTGAGTGATTTTGAAGCACTTTTCTCTGCAGTTCCATGGCTCCTCATGTTCCCTTGGTGTGATCCATCGGCCAGGTTGGTGTCTTCAGGGCTGATTCCCACACTGTCAGCTGCTGGTGACCTTTTGTTTTTTGCATCTTCCTGTATCAGATCTCAGGGCAGTGGGATTTCTGATGCCTGGCATCCACTTGCATGTGATTGCAGCTGTCATCCCACAGACTGGGCAATCATGATTGGAGATAAGCACTGTCCTGGCCCCCAGGAGGTCTTCTAGGTATATCCACTACCCACTGGACTGAAAGAGGCACCTGGTAGAAAAGAAGCCAAGAGACCCTAGTTGAGGGTCAGTGGCCCCAGTTTGCCCAGCACCTTGTGGCTATGTGTGCTTGGGGAATGTGACCATGTGGGTGTGGCTCCCCAGCTTACAGCCAGCTCATAACAGAGCTGAAGTCCTGGGTGCACCAACATTGGGGCTGCATGCATCACCAAGCTTCCTCTTGCACAGGCAAGGTGGGTGCTTACTGAATGGCATAAGCTCCTGCCTGCACCTTCCTATAAAGCCTGACTGCCTGCCGCTTAGGCTCAGTACCCATTCTGGCTTGCCTCTCTTCTAAACCTAACTTGCTCATCCCTCCATGTCCCCACCTTTGCTGCTGACATTCCTTGTCACTTGTTCAGTGAGTCACAACAAGCATGTGCAGGGCACCTCTCTTTGCTGACGACTGTGATTAGGCCCTGGGGACATAGTAACGTGACGCCTATTCTCTACCTTCAATGGTTTGATGCTCTAGAAGTGATCTTGAACCCTAAAGTTGAGTAATCCCCTGATAATCACTTTCCTCTGGCCATCATGAGTGTACCTGGGGTGACCCATCATCATGGGGAGTGGAGGATGGAGACATCAGCTTTGGGGGTCACCCCACCTCCTCTGTTGGACTGGATCACAGATCCCTCTACCCTGTCCTATGCAGGTCGTGAGTCATGTAAATGAAAAAAAACTGGGCAGCCACCAGCAAAGTTGACATGCTTTATTTCAGATGTGAGCTCTGCCACTAAGTGTTCAAAGCTGTTGTCTTATATATAAAAGTACCCAATAGTGGCAACAAGCCAAAGGGTACATGCACTTATATAACTTGGTTACAATGGATGTGCTGAATCATACCCAGCTGGATATGAGGCAGGGGGGCCTAATTCTACTGACTCCATTTTCCTCACACTCCACCCCTTTGGGGAATTTTGCTGTACTACCTACATGTTTATAATCTTCCGTGATGTTCCGTTAGTGAGGATAACTGACCCTTGCATTCACATGATCTCCGTACTTATCGTATGCTCAATACACCTTGAGGCTTGTCCCCATAGGTCTGTCCTTTCTACTATTAGCCACAAAAACTGCCCCCATACACATGTCCAGTTACTAGTCAACAGTGGGGTGATTATCCACAGGAATCCTGCAGTCACAATGGTAGGAAACTTGGTGCATATTCAGCAAGCCGACACACTGGCCACATGAACGTATGTATGTGTCCAGTTGACTCTATTGCCTGCAGCCATAATACTGTGGATAACGACAAAAATGTTATTGGCACCAATAGAGGAAACTGATGTTTCTCTACCCAGCCAAGATTGGGATAGAGAAAAAAACATTTCCAATGTCCAGTAAATAATGATGAGTTGCCGGCTGAATTGTCACCTGATCCATCAAATTGTGAACTGAAGGCGCAGCTGCATGCAAAGAGGCACTACTTCTTCTGTTCTCAGTTCTCCATAGTCCGAGTTATCTTCCAGTCCCATCAGGTTTTTTCACTGGTCATACCAGGGTGTTAGATGGGCTATGTGTGGGACAAATGATGCCAACCTTTTCTACCTCCATTGTAGTGGCACTGATCTCTTTGTGTCCACTAGGCAGGTGATACTGTTTCACACTGACTGCATGAATTGGCTTGGGTAATACCTTTGGGTCCTGTTTAGCATGTCCCTACAACACAGGCTTTACTGTACATATCCTCAGCAGGAATTCTCCAACTGTCATAAAGTATATCTCTAACCCAGATGCACTCAGCCACTGGGGACACATACACCTTGGGCAACCGTACTCTTCCCAGCGACAAAAACACAGATTTAATTTGAATAGAATGTCCTCCATAGCCATTCAACATTCACTGTGGCCCCTGGAAGCTATCTGTGTTGCCATATATCAGGCTACATTCTGCACCTGTATCCACCAACACTAACATTCACTGCACATTTGTCCCTGACCAGTGTATTACCAGTTCAATATGAGGCCTCCGGTCCTTGTCTGCTCCCAAAAGATGAGCACTTCTGCCTGGTAACTAACTGAAACAGAAGAGTCCATCCGCTTCTGCAGAAGTGTCCAAAAAATCTTTTAAATTCACAGAGTGTACCTTGCCACCGGTTTCTGGATGTTTAGTGAAATGCTGTTTGGGGCACAATTTTTGCCACAAGGCAAACAAGACCACATTTGGTTGCTGGTCATTTTTCTCCCTATCAACCCCTTCTGCGAGCAAGTCAAGCCACATCTGCATATGGCTGGTCTTGCTTGGTCCATTTAGTATAAAATCCTGAGCACTTCTTGGAAATTTAGTCTTCACCACCTTTTGCTCTTGTCCTCCCCTCTGCTTTGCCCAGACTGGCCATCATGGTTGTAACTTCATGTATAAGATGACCAATGTATGAGGCCAGTATGGGCATCAGTGACCAGAAGGACATCGACAGAGCATTTTGCAGTACTATGTCTCCCATGTTGCTGGTAAAACATTCATCATCCATGCCACAGGTGTTCACATTAAATATGGACTCTTGCATCCCCAGCTCCAAAATCACTTGAACCAGCTCGGCATACGTTTGTCACCTACTCACAGTTTCGGGCAGTTTTCTGGCATTTGTCCACATAGTCTGGATGGCTACATTCACCCATTCCATCCAGGAGTGGTATCCTGTCCTGGTGCATATCTGTGGCTGTTCTGTAACTGGGTGCATGAAGATAAAGGCTAACTTTTCCATCTCATCACCAGAGCACATTACACCATCCACCCCTAGGTCCCACAACTGCAGGAACCAAGCAGCTAGGGGTTCACCCTTTTTCGGCCAACTCAGCTTGAGTGTAGGGCACATAAGTAGTAAATTGGGTCACTTGTGGGTTGTCTACCAGTTGTCTGCCTGGTCCCACGGGCTGTACATGCTTCACTTTCTGATGCACAACAGGTCATGCCAGGAGATGCACAGTCTCCTCCAACTCACCATCAGGTTCATCATTGTCCCCAGTGTCAAAAGCAGGAGTGACCTATTGCTGTACTTCAGCCTGCAGATCAAGTACCTGTGCTTCCAACAAGTCTGCTTACTGCTGCAAATCTCAAAGCTGAGCTGCTTCATGGAGTGTGTTTTAGTCCATTTTGTGTTGCTATAACAGAAATACCCAAGACTGGGTAATTTATAAAGAACAGAGGCTTATTTGGCTTACAATTCTGGGACAGCTGCATCTGGCATGGGCCTCAGGCTGCTTCTACTCATGGCAGAAAGTGGCAGGCAGCCGGCAGGTACAAGCAGATCACATGGTGAGAGGAAGCAAGAGAGAGAAGCAAGAGAGAGAGAGGAGGTGCCAGGGTCTTTTTAAGCAACGAGCTCTCGTGGGAACTGATCGAGCAAGAACTCACTCATTAATCCCCCCTCCCCCAGGGAGAGCATTAATCCATTCATGAGGGATCCACCCCATGACTCAATCAGTTTCCAACACTGCTGCATTTGGATCAAATTTCCACATGAGTTTTGGAGGGGATAACACTTCCAAACTCCATCAGAGTGCCTGGTTCATGTTGACTCATGTTGACTCCTGTTGACTAGTACAGTGAGCAACAGACAGACCCCAGCCAACAGGAAAGCAGCTGCTGGGTACCACATACCTGAGGAAAGCCACATTTCCTCCTCTTCCCGAGGGGCTAGTAGCTCCCTTAACTGCTCAGAATCCTGATGACAACTATGCCAGTTGTTGGGCTGGATCACAGACCCTCCCGTCCTGTAGGCAGATAATTGAAAGAAAAATTGGGTAGCCACTGGTGAAGTTGGCATGCTTTATTTCAGATGCAAGCTCTGCTGGCCAGCAGTTCAGGGCTGCTGCCCTTTATACTGAAAATACACAATAGTGGCACCAAGCAAATGTGTACATGGGTGCACATATGCAGCTACACCACTCTTATGTAACTTGTTTATGACGGATGTGCTGAATCATACCCAGCTGGGTGTGAGGCCAGAGTATATTGACCCCATTTTCCTCATATCCTCCCTCTGAGGCCTTCAGGGAATCCAACTTGATTGCACACAGCTCTTGAAAGTCACAGAATCTGATAAGCCAGATATTAACACTGGAACTGTGCAGGTCAACAGTGGAGTGAGGGAGCAGGGCACCCAGGCTGATAGCCTTCAATGTTTCCCACTTGTAGTGAGCTAAATTATATCCCCCAAAACTCACTGAAGCTTGAATTGTGTCCCCCAAGTTTCATGTAATAGAAACTTAGCCTCCACTGAGAATGTTAAGAGGGTATGAAATCCTACTATTGTAATTGAAAGGTGGGGCCTTGAAGAGATGATTGGATTGTAGGACCATGCAGTAGTGAGTGGATTAACAATGGTGGTCAGGGGTGTGGTTCTGAGGACTTTAAAAGAAGGGGGAGGAGAGTCTGTTTCTCTGTCTCTCTTTGTCTCTTTCTCCCTTGCTCTCTTTCTCTCTCCTCTGCCATTTTTGCAATATGATATCCTGCTGTCACTGAAGTCACCACCAAAGAAAGTCTTTACCATATGTGTTCCCTAGACTTTGGACATCCAGCCTCTGAAGCTGTAAGCAATAAATTTCATTTTCTTACAGATTACCCAGTTCCATGTATTTTGTTATAAGCAACAGAAATAGACTAATATACCACCCATCTGGGTGCGCTGGAGCAGCGTGAACAATGGTGGTCTGGTTGTGGTGTGTCTCACAGCTGAATATACATAAGAAACATCGGGGCATTTACAAAACGTCATGACACTGCCCATCTAGGCTCACTGAATCTGAACTCTGGACTAGCACAGGATTCTAATTTTTGCTGTTTTGGTTTTGCATTTTTTCATGTGAGCTTTTAAGATCTGGAGAGGGCGCTGGTGTGGTGGTGTGATGGGGGTAAGTAGTGGATGTTTGCAAGAGAGTAGTGATGGAGGGAGTTACTAAGAAAGAACTTAATTATAACATTTAGCAAGAATAGTTAAAAATTACAAAAATTTTTTTCCATGTTTATCTAGAATTTTGGTGTGGGAAATTTTACCAGCATTTCTCTCCTTTATTTTGTTTTGGCTGCTAGCATACTGTATATATTTAGCAATATGTCACCATTACAATGGCAGTGCCGTCATAGCCTGAAACAGACAGAAGTATTTTTCATTTTTACTTTAGAAAGGGGGGCACTTCTGTTGAAATCTCCAGTAGGAGACTGGTTGACATGAGGGACGGTAGCCCTTCTTGCTGTGTGTCTTATTGATTTGCTGTAACTATTCCCTCCGTCTAAATAAAGATCTGCTATTGGAACTGTAGTTCTCTGTGTACATTTGACAATTATTCTGTATTTCAAACTAAGTGAAAAGTCCTGAGAATTTTTTTTTTTTTACTTTTATTTTGTCGATATACATTGTGGTTGATTATGGTTGCCCCTTACCAAAACCTCCCTCCCTCCTCCCTCTCCTCCCTCCCCCCAGCAATGTCCTTTCTGTTTGCTTGTTGTATCAACTTCAAGTAATTGTGGTTGTTATATCTTCTTCCCCCAATCCTGGGTTTTTTTTTTTTTTTTTTTTTTTTTTTGTGTGTGTGTGTGTGTGTGAATTTATATATTAATTTTTAGCTCCCACCAATAAGTGAGAACATGTGGTATTTCTCTTTCTGTGCCTGACTCGTTTCACTTAATATAATTCTCTCAAGGTCCATCCATGTTGTTGCAAATGGCAGTATTTCATTCGCTTTTATAGCTGAGTAGTATTCCGTTGTGTAGATGTACCACATTTCCCGTATCCACTCATCTGATGATGGACATTTGGGCTGGTTCCAACTCTTGGCTATTGTAAAGAGTGCTGCGATGAACATTGGGGAACAGGTATATCTTCGACTTGATGATTTCCATTCCTCTGGGTATATTCCCAGCAGTGGGATAGCTGGGCCACATGGCAGATCTATCTGCAATTGTTTGAGGAACCTCCATACCATTTTCCATAGAGGCTGCACCATTTTGCAGTCCCACCAACAATGTATGAGAGTTCCTTTTTCTCCGCAATCTCGCCAGCATTTATTGTTCAGAGTCTTTTGGATTTTAGCCATCCAAACTGGGGTGAGATGTTATCTCAGTGTGGTTTTGATTTGCATTTCCCAGATGGTGAGTGAAGTTGAGCATTTTTTCATATGTCTGTTGGCCATTTGTATATCTTCCTTAGAGAAATGCCTACTTAGCTCTTTTGCCCATTTTTAATTGGGTTGTTTATTTTTTTCTTGTAAAGTTGTTTGACTTCTTTATATATTCTGGATATTAATCCTTTGACAGATGTATATTTTGCAAATATTTTCTCCCACTCTGTTGGTTGTCTTTTAACTTTGTTCATTGTTTCTTTTGCTGTGCAGAAGCTTTTTAGTTTGATATAATCCCATTTGTTTATTTTTCCTTTGGTTGCCCGTGCTTTTGGGGTCGTATTCATGAAGTCTGTGTCCAGTCCTATTTCCTGAAGTGTTTCTCCTATGTTTTCTATAAGAAGTTTTATTGTTTCCGGGTATATATTTAAATTCTTAATCTATTTTGAGTTGATTTAAGTATATGGTGAGAGGTATGGGTCTAGTTTCATTCTCCTGCATATGGATATCCAGTTATCCCAGCACCTTTTGCTGAAGAGGCAGTCTCTTCCCCAGTGAATAGATTTGGTGCCTTTGTCAAAGATCAGATGGCTATAGATGAGTGGGTTGATTTCTGGATTCTCTGTTCTATTCCATGGATAAGTGTGTCTGCTTTTAAGCCAGTACCATACTGTTTTGGTTACTTTAGCTTTGTAGTATAGTTTAAAGTCAGGTAGTGTTATGCCTCCAGCTTTATTTTTTTTTGCTCAGCATTGCTTTGGCTATGTGTGGTCTTTGGTTATTCCATATAAATGTCTGGATAGTTCTTTCCATTTCGGAGAAAAATGTCATTGGAATTTTGATGGGGATTGCATTGAATGTGTATATCACTTTGGGTAGTATGGACATTTTCACAATGTTGATTCTTCCAATCCAAGAGCATGGGATATCTTTCCATCTTCTTGTATCCTCTCTAATTTCTCTCAGCAGTGGTTTGTAGTTCTCATTATAGAGATTTTTCACCTCCTTGGTTAACTCAATTCCTAAATATTTTATTTTTTTGGTGGCTATTGTAAATGGGCAGGCTTTCTTGATTTCTCTTTCTGCATGTTCACTATTGGAGAATAGAAATGCTACTGATTTTCGTTTGGTGATTTTGTATCCTGCTACTGTGCTGAAATCATTTATCAATTCCAAGAGTTTTTTTGTAGAGGCTTTAGGCTGTTCGATATATAGGATCATGTCATCTGCAAACAGGGACAGTTTGACTTCATCTTTTCTGATCTGGATGCACTTTATTTCCTTCTCTTCTCTGATTTCTCTGGCTAGTACTTCCAACACTATGTTGAGTAGAAGTGGTGAGAGTGGGCATCCTTGTCTAGTGCCTTTTCTTAAAGGAAAAGCTTTCACCTTTTCTCTCTTCAGAATGATATTGGCAGTGTGTTTATCATATATGATTTTAATTATACCTAACTTATAGAGGGTCTTTGTCATGAATGAATGTTGAATTTTATCAAATGCTTTTTCAGCATCCTAGAGATGACCATATATATGGTCCTTGTGTTTGATTTTATTAATATGGTGTATCACCTTTATTGATTTGCATATGTCAAACCAAACTTGCATCCTAGGATGAATCCCACTTGATGGTGATGAATACTTTTATGTATGAGTTGCTGTATTCTGTTTGCTAGTATTCTATTGAGGATTTTTGCATCTATATTCATCAAGGATATTGGCCTGTAGTTTTCTTTTTTAGTTGTATCTTTACCTGGTTTTGGTATCAGGATGATGTTTGCTTCACAGAATGAGTTTGAGAGATTTGCGTTTGTTTCAATCTTTTGGAATAGTTTGTAAAGAATTGGTGTCAATTCCTCTTTGAATGTTTGGTAAAATTCTGCTGTGAATCCGTCTGGTCCTGGGCTTTTCTTTGTTGAGAGCCTTCTGATAACAGCTTCAATCTCCTTTATTGTTATTGGTCTGTTTGGATGTTCTACATCTTCTTGGCTCAGTTTTGGGATCTTGTATGTGTCCGGAAATTTATCCATTTCCTCCAGATTTACAGATTTGTTGGCGTATAGTTAGTTATTGTAGTCTTGAATGATTCTTTGTATTTCAGATGTATCAGTTGTAATATCACCTTTTTCATTTCTAACTTATGTTATTTGGATCTTCTCTCTTTTTTTAATTAGCCTGCTAATGGTTTGTCAATTTTATTTATCTTTTCAAAAAACCAACTTTTTGATTTGTTGATCTTTTGTATTGTTTTTTGGGTTTCTATTTCATTAAATCCTGCTCTGATCTTTTTTTTTTTTTTTTTGCTCAAAGCTCATGTTTATAAAGTTACATCTGAAAAATGTTTCAACTGCTCTGATCTTAATGATTGCTTTCTGTCTGCTAACTTTAGGTTTGGATTGTTCTTGTTTTCACCTAGTTCTTTAAGGTGAAGTGTTAGTTCGTTCACTTGTCATCTTGGCATTCTTCTGAAACAAGCATTTAAAGAGATAAATTTCCCTCTTAGTACTGCTTTTGCAGTATCCCACAGATTTTAGTATGATGTATCATTATTTTTATTAGTATCAATAAATTTTTTGATTTCCTGCTTGATTTCTTCTTAGACCCATATGTCATTAAGTATACTGCTATTTAATTTCCATGTGTTTGTACAGTTTCCAGAATTTCATTTGCTATTGATTTCTAATTTTAAACCATTGTGGTTTGAAAAAATACATGGGATAATTCCAATTTTTTGAATTTGTTGAGACTTGATTTGTGACCTAATATGTGATCTGTCCTGCAGAATGATCCATGTGCTGATGAGAAGAATGAATATTCCGAGGTTGTTGGATGGAATTTTCTGTAGATATCTGCCAAATCCAATTGGTCTAGAGTATTGTTTAGATTTTGTGTTCTCTGCTGATTCTTTTCCTAGATGATCTGTCCAATATAGACAGTGGGGTGTTCAGGTCCCCTGCTATTATGGTAGTAGTGTCTATTTCCTTCTTTAGGACTAATAGAGTTTGTTTTATGAATCTGGCTGCTCCAACATTGGGTGCATATATGTTTATGATTGTTATGTCTTCTTGATGGATCAGTCCTTTTATCATCATGTAGTGTCCCTTATTGTCTTTTTTTATGGTTTTTAGTTTGAAGTCTATTTTATCAAATATTAGAATAGCTACTCCAGCTCATTTTTCTTTTCTGTTTGCAAGGTAAATCTTTTTCCAACCTTTCACTCTTAGTCTGTGTGAGTCTTTATGGGTGAGGTGGGTCTCTTGAAGGCAGCATATAGTTTGGTCCCCCTTTTTAATCCAGTGAGCCAGTCTGTGTATTTTGATTGGGGAATTTAAGCCTTTTACATTAAGAGTTGTTATTGAAAGGTGTTGACTTATTCCTAGCATTTTATTGATTATTGTTGGTTGTCTTAGGTGTCTTTTGTTCCTTGCTTTCTGATTTACTGTTTGGTGTCTGTGTTTGTTGCTTCCTTAGGTTGTAGATAGCGTTTTTGTTTGATTGTTTTCTCTTCATGAATGCCATTTTTATTATACTAGTGTGTATTGATTTTTCTTGGGTTTTTATGGCAGTGGTAGTTATTTTTAGGTACCAAACGCAGTACTCCGCCCTGAGGATTTCTTGTAAGCGTGGTCATGTGGTGGTGAACTCTTGCAGTTTTTGTTTGTCTGAGAAATATACTATTTGCCCTTCATTTCAGAAGGATAGCCTTGCAAGGTAGAGTATTCTTGGCTGGCAATCTCTGTCTTTTAGTATTTTGAATATTTCATCCCATTCCTTTCTGCCTTTTAGGGTTTGTGATGAAAAGTCTGATGTTAGTCTGATTGGGGCTCCCTTGTAGGTGATTTGATGCTTATCTCTTGCAGCTTTTAAGATTCTCTCTTTGTCTTTGAGTTTTGTGAAGTTGACTATAACATGTCTTGGAGAAGACTGTTTTGGATTGAATACGTTTGGAGATCTTTGAGCTTACTGAATATGAAGATCTGTGACTTTTCCTATACCTGGGAAGTTTTCTGCCACTATGTTGTTGAATATGTTTTCAATGCAGTCTCCTTTTTCCTCCCCTTCTGGAATACCGATGACTCGGATATTTGAGCACTTAATTTTGTCTGTTATCTCTCTCAGATTTTCTTCAATGCTTTTGAATCTTTTTTCTTTTTTTTTGTCCGCCTGTGTTATTTCAAACAGCGCATCTTCAAGGTCAGAATTTCTCTCTTCTACTTCTGCAAGCCTGCTGGTTATACTCTCTGTTGTGTTTTTTATTTCACTGAATGAGTTCTTCAGTTCAGCAAGTTCTGCTACATTCTTTTTCAGGGCATTGATTTCCTTTTACATTTCTTCTTTCAGGTCCTGTATACTTTTCCTCATTTCATCATGGTGTCTAGCTGAGTTTTCTTGTATCTCATTCAGTTTCCTTAGAATTATCAGTTGAAATTCCTTGTCAGACATTTCAAAGGCTTCTTGCTCTATAGGATCTAGAGCTTGAGAGTTATTACCCTTTGATGGTGTACTTTCTTGATTTTTCATATTTCTGGTATCTTTTCTTTGATATTTAGTCATTGTGGCAGGGGGTTTCACAGCCCACAGGTTTG
Organism: Cynocephalus volans; assembly: GCF_027409185.1. NCBI lineage: Eukaryota > Metazoa > Chordata > Mammalia > Dermoptera > Cynocephalidae > Cynocephalus > Cynocephalus volans. The sequence continues at coordinate 4,940,087 of NC_084479.1, forward strand.
ACATTATTGCCTGACTAGGATGTTGCTGGGCTTGCCAATTTGGTATGGCTACCTCAGTGTCTGCTCAGTTGGCCACTAGTGCCTTGCCTTTCTGGTTGCCTCAGGATTTGGATCTCTCCAGGGAGCCACCTCTCTGGTAAGCATGCACTCAGCAGGGCTGCGGTCACGGGGTGGTACCGCAGGGTGTGTGGCCTCCGTAGCTTCCACCTCCCCTGCTGGATGACTCCCTGCTCCTTGTGTACTAGGCCAGGCTGCTGGATTATGTGGCTGTGGCACCACTGGTGTGTGGTCTCTGCAGTGCTTCCACCTCCCCTGCTGGACGACTCCCTGCTTTGTGTGCACTGGGTCAGGCTGTTGGGTTGTGTGGTGGCACCACAGGGTGTGTGGTCACTGTGGAACTTCCACCTTTCCTGCTGGATGACTCCCTGCTCTGCGTTCACTGGCCTGGGTTGTTGGGTCACATGGCAGCACCACAGAGGATGTGGTCTTTGCGGAGCTTCTACCTCTTCTGCTGGACATCTCCCTGCTCTGTACGCACTTGATGTTATCTTTTTATAGTTGTAAAGTGGTTGATTTGTGGGAAAGAGTGACTCTGGGGACCATCTATTCTGCCGTCTTGAGTGGAAGTCCCTAAATATTTTACTTTTAATTCACATATGTTCTTACCCTTTGAATTTCAGAACTTATCCAGATTGAGGATCCAAGAGAACAGTGGCAACAAGAGCAGGAATGGATGTCGAAGGAATATTTAATTGTAGCCCATGAGGCTCTCAATGCCAAGAAGATCTACCAGATTAGGCAGCAGTGGTCAGAGCTGGCTCAGGAAGAATACCAGCAGTTGTACAAGATGTGTGAGGACAATAGCCACTCACACGTGAGCTGTGAGTTGAGGTATGTTCATCTTTGGGTAGCATGTGTTAAGATAGCATGTGTGCCTTCAAAGCCGTCTCTCTGCTGGGTTATCTGCAAATGCTGAACTGTACTCAGAAAGACACTGTACTTGGCAAGACAGCTTCAGAAAGCTTCTAATTGCACACAGTTAGGCAGATGGTATCCTGCACTGCAATCACATGGTCACTGTAGCTGCTCCTTTTGTGAAGATTTATCAGGTGTCTGCTTTGTGTCCAGGCACTGGGATATAGTGGTGACTAAAACAGGAAACTCTCTTCCCTCATTGAGCTTACATCCAGGTGGGGAAGGTAAAAAATAAACAAGCAAACAATAAAATTTTTGATAATGCCATCAAACAACCCTGTCTCATGTTTGTCCTTGTTGAAAAGGGCAATACTGGGAGCAGCCAAAGCATTTTGATACTGGCATAGTCAGTGCTTTAGCAACAGAGTTGTCACACTCGACAGCCCACCACAGGTGCACCTGTCACAACTGTTCTGGGTTCGTTCCTGTGAGGTGGGAGAGAGCGTATGATGTTGGTACCAAATCTCTTTGAGACATGAGGGCACTTACCTGTGACATCACTGCCATGTTGCCAGGTATTTAGTTCTGGTAGCACAGACTTAAACATTAAGGACATATTTATAGCTTTATTCTGTGTTGCTAGTCAGACTGAAATTAAGACCAATAGGTCATATTTCTTGTGTTGTCCTTCTTTGTTCTGTTTTTTTTATCGCAGTTTTTTTTTTTTTTTTTTTTTTTGGTCGTTTTTTCGTGACCGGCACTCAGCCAGTGAGTGCACCAGTCAGTCCTATATAGGATCCGAACCCGCGGCGGGAGCGTTGCCGCGCTGCCAGCGCAGCACTCTACCAAGTGCACCACGGGCTTGGCCCTGATCGCAGTTTTTGTTGAAAATAAATAAGCCATACAAGTCACTGAAAATTATCATGGGGTTTTCCCTGTGTAAGAGTTTTGAGATGTTTCTATAACCAAAAGCCCTAGGAGAGTGGAGAAAGCTCAGGTATAGTGGTTTGTTTTCAGGTTGTCGTATCTCTTTTCTTCTGATATGGGTAATACTTGCTTTTTGGCTTTCAACCAGAATGATCACTGCAATCCATGGTTTTAGAGATTATTTTCTTATTGATATTGTTTTCTTTTCTTGCAATATCTCTCTTATATTGTTATTAGAAGCAGAAGGTATCCTCTCTCTTTTCTTTTCTGAAAGAGTTTGTGTAAGATTGTCATTGGTGCTTTCTTGAATATTTGATAGAACTTACCACTAAAGCCATGTGGGCCTGGAGTTCTTAGTTGGAATAATTTTAACTACAAATTCAATACCTTTAATGAATACAGGGCTATCCAAATGTTTTATTTCTTCTTGAGGCTTCTGTTAGTATTTTTGTTTTTCCCAAAGAATTTGTTTAGTTCGTTTCATCCAAAAGTCTGCAAACTTTTCTGTGAAGAATCAGAAATAAATATTTTAAGCTTGCTGGCTCAAATTGGCTTGGTTGTAACAATTTGATCCCATTATAGTGCAAAAGCAGCTGGAGATAGTATGTAACAAGTGTGTGTACATATGTTGTAGTAAAATTATAATAATAAACTGCAAGTTGGATTTAGTCCTCAGGAAATTTGCTGTTCCTTGATCTTACCCTTTCATCCTTTTAATGCCTATAAGCTCTGATGTGGTATCCTTTTTAATCCTGATAATTAATAATTTGTGTCTTTTGTATTTTCTTAATCTGTGTAAAGTTTTATTTCACTTATCCTTCCAGTGGTCTTTTGTTTATTATGTTTATGTATTATTTTTAATTTTTTCTATTTCTTTTTTCCTATTTTATTGATTTGTGTTCTTTATTGTTTGCTTTCTTCTATTGAATTTGACTTCAGTTTGCTTTTCCTTTTCCAGCTTCCTAAAATGGAAATTTATTTAGGTCATTGATTTTAGATCTTTCTTCTTTTCTCACATAGCATTTAGCAGAATAAATTTGCCATTAGGCACTTCTTTAATTATACCTCCCAAATAATGGTATGTTGTGTTTTCATCTTCAGTTTAAAATATTTTCTGATTTCCCTTAGGATTTATTTTTTGACTCATAGTTTCTTTAGAAGTACGTTGTTGGGACTTTATATAATGTCTTATTACTGATTTCCAATTTGATATCATTATGGTCAGAGCATATAATATGTAAAAATTTGATATTTGAAATCTGTTGAGATGATTTTTACAGCCCAGTATGTAGTCTCTTACTGATATCGTGCGACTGGAAACCCATTGACTTTTTACTCTGAGGTAAATATGTAACTGAAACATTATTTTATAACTTTGTTCTAAGAGCACGTAGTTACTAATTCTAAACCTTTCATAACTGTTTTCTTTATCTGGTTAAAGCAAGCTTGAACCATACAAAGTTATTTTTGTAGGTGCAAAGGGACTGAATATTGGCGATTTTATATTATTCAACTTAATAGTATCCAGTTACTCACAGTGTAGTCTTCAGTGTATGGTCAGTTTGGGTTAGGTATTTGATGAAGTGCTTAAAGCAGCTTTTCCAAGAATGGGATTGAAAAAGAATGTGTCAGAAAAACTTGAGAGGAAGTTTCCTGCCAGAAGTTTAAAAGAAAAATTAGGTCAGGATAAGTTTGTGTTGAGAACTGGCTACCACTATGATCGTCAGCATTTTAGCTGCAGTGGAATCTATGCACTTGAGTATGCAAATATAAAAGTATAGGAGCCTGTCCAATTACAGACCCACTGTGAGGGAAAATGGGGCAGGCATGCATTTGGCCTGATTTAATTAAGATCCACTTAGGGATAGGACAATGCTGAATCTATAGCTTAAGCATATTTTTATATGTCTGTTTGTATGTATTTTATATATACACACATATATACATGCACACATATAAATATGTATATACCAATATATATTGGTAGCTGGCTGCTAAGGGAATCCAAACCCTTTACCTTGGAACGTATTTTATATTTGTGATAGTATGGTGCTAGAACATCTAGCAGGTTCAGTTTTTGTTATTTTGTTGAGCACTTCACTTCCTTGACATTTGTGGAAAGAATTGATTTACATTCAATTATGTTTCTTTCTGTCTCCTGTAAAAATACTTAAAATGTTCTCTTTGAACTAGTATAGATTTCTTTAGTGAGGAAGTCATGACAGTGTAGTATTGACTTGAGATTCAAATGTGCTTGTCAGATTCCAGTTCCCAATCTCTAGACATCTCTGGGTGAACACAATCTCTGGTTCCATTTGTTTAGGTTGCCTTAGAGGCAAGATAGGGCCTGCCTGTTTTTATGAAAAGGGATATAGTTGCTGGTAGATCTTGCTGGGTAGATTATGAATACAGTCTAGGAGTTAAGTGGTTTATGAAGTTGCTACTGTGCCTAGGGTTTTGACCAAGATCTTATGAGGAAAACCCTTCTAGACATGATCAATTGAATTATTTTTGGACAGGATAAAGTTCAAGACTGAGATCTTTGCATTTTCAAGATCTAACAGATGTCAGAGGTGTTGGGCCTATGTCAGGAGCTGCTGGTGGTAGTATTCTGTTAAACTTCTCTCTGTGTAACAAAGATGCAAAGATTACTGAAGCTATGTGAATGCAGTGAGAAGCCCAAAGGGACTGCACCTGAGCACCTCTTCTGTTAGTAGGAGAAAAAGGGTACAGCCCTGATTCAAAGTTAGCTTCTGTTTTTAATGTAAAGACAAGGAAGTTTTACAAGAAAAATCAGTTGATTCAATCATTTCAAAAGGACGCAAAGTGACAACGTGGGCAACGTGACGAAAGTTATCCATAGCTAAGTATAGCTTAAACAATGGAACTAGTATCATCATGAAAACTAACAGTGTGATATTCCAAAGCATAATTAATGAAATGTTAAGCTAATTACATGTGATCATTATCTTTACTTAATATATAACTATTTTTATCACAGCTAAAACAATCATTACTTCCCTACGATTCTCTTTTTGTCTGTGATTGCATTTGAAGTTTCCATTAGCAAAAAGTTTTCCCTTCAGCAAACATTTCTTACATATTTACCTCTACCAATTCTTTAAAATCTCTTAAGTCTTCTGGTCAATATGGCAGAGTGGACGGTTTCTATTGTCACTCTCTCTCGCAAATCAGCCAATTTACAACTATTAAAAAGCAACAACAGGAGGCCCAAGAGCCGTGCTGGAACAGGCAGGAGCTGTGCACCATGGGACCCCCACCCCAAGTCAGTCCCCACCACCTAGAGAGGTCTGAGAGCTGCTAGGCCCACATGCCCTGAGTCTGCTGCACTAGAACAGGCAGGCACTGTGGGATCCCCAGCCCAGGCCAGTGCCTGCTGCCCAGGGAGGCCTGAGAGCCACTGGTCCACATACTCTGAGTCACCTGCACTGGAACAGATAGGCACCATGGGACCCCCAATCCAGGCTGGTTCCTGCTGCTGAGAGAGGCCCAAGAGCCACTGGGCCCACACAACCTGAGTCAGCAGTGCCAGAACAGGCAGGTGCTGTGAGACTCCCAGCCCAGGCTAGTTCACACTGCCCAGAATTGGCAGTCCCTTCAGAATCCAGACCAGACATCAGGGTGGAATGAGTGGACTGTGATACCATACATCACAGTGACTAAACACCAAAGGAAAGATACCAGAAATATGAAAAATCAAGAACGTACATTACCACCAAAGGAAAACAGTAACTCTCAAGCTCTAGATCATGTTGAATAGGAAGTCCTTGAAATGATCGACAAGGAATTTTGAGCAACAGTTCTAAGGAAGCTAAATAAGATACAAGAAAACTTAGTTAGACAACACAATGAAATGAGAAAAGATATACAAGACCTGAAAGAAAAAATGTACAAAGAAATCAATGCCCTGAAAAAGAATGTAGCAGAGCTTGTGGAGCTGAATGATTCATTGAACAAAATAAAAAACACAACTGAGAATCTAACCATCAGAGCAGAACAATCAGAAGACAGAATTTCTGACCTTGAAGACAGGCTGTTTGAATTAACATAAGCAGACCAAGAAAAAGAAAAAAATTTTAAAAATTAAAGAAATCTAAGAGAGATAACAGACAACCTTAAGCACTCAAATATCTGAATCATAGTTATTCCAGAAAGGGAGGAAAAAGGAAATGGCATTGAAAGCATACTTAATGAAATAATAGCAGAAAACTTCCCAGGTATAGGGAAAGTCACAGATCTTCAGATTCAGGAGGCCCAAAGATCTCCAAACATATTTAACCCAAAAAGGTCTTCTCCAAGACATGTTATAGTTAAAAAGGCAAAATTCAAAGACAAAGAGAGAATCATAAACATTGCAAGAGAGAAGCAGCAAGTCATCTATAAGGGAGCCCCAATCAGAATAACATCAGACTTTTCATCAGAAACCTTAAAAGCTAGAAAAGAATGGGATGATACATTCAAAATACTAAAGGACAAAAATTGCCAGCCAGGAATACTTTACCCAGCAAGGCTATCCTTCCAAGATGAAGGACAAATAGTATATTTCTCAGACAGACAAAAACTGTGGGAGTTCACCACCACATGACCAGCTTTACAAGAAATTCTCATGGAAGTGCTGGGTTTGATACCACAAAAACAACCATCACTACAATGAATACACAAGAAAGAACAAAACTCACCAATAAAACAAAACTGCTAACAATAAAGAGAAAAAGTGGTTTATCTACCAGCCCAAGAAACCAACAAACACAGAAGACAAACAGAAAATCAGAAAGAAAGGAACAAAAGATACTTAAGACATCTAAACAAAAGTCAATAAAATGGTAGAACTAAGTCAACCCCTTTCAATAATAACTCTAAATGTAAAGGGATTAAATTCCCCACTCAAAAGAGAAATCTGACTGATTGGATTAAAAAGATGGACCCAACAATATGCTGCCTTCAAGAGACTCACCTCACCTGTAAAGACACACATAGACTAAGAGCAAAATGATGGAAGAAGATATATATTGTAAATAGAAATGAAAAATGAGCTGGACTAGCTATTCTTATATCAGATAAAATAGACTTTAAAGCAAAAACCACAAAGAGAGATGAAGAACACCAGTATATAATGATAAAAGTATCTGCCCATCAAGAAGACAATCATAAATATATACGCACCTGATATCAGAGTGGCCAGATTTATAAAGCAAACTCCATTAGATCTAAAGAATGATACAGACATTAACACCATAGTAGTGGGGGACCTGAACACCTCACTCTCAAGATTTGACAGATCATCTAGACAAAAAAATCAATAGAGAAACACAAGATCTAAACAACACTTTAACCCAATTGGACTTGGCAGATATCTACAGAACATTCCATCCAACAACCTCAGAATATTTATTCTACTCATGAGCTCATGAAATATTCTCCTGGATAGACCATATGTCAGGTCACAAAACAAGTCTCAACAAATTTTTAAAAATTGGAATTATTCCATGTATTTTTTCAGATCAGAATGGATTAAAATTAGAAATCAATAAGAAACGAAACTCTCCAAACTACTCAAACACACAGAAATTAAACAACATTCTACTTAATGACATATGGATCCAAGAAGAAATTAAGAGGAAATCAAAAAATTTCTTGAAACTAATGAAAATAATAACACATCATACCAAAGCCTATAGGATACTGCACGATGGAGTTTGGATGTGTTGTCCCCTCCAAAACTCATGTGGAAAGTTGATCCCCAGTGTGGCAGTGTTGGAAACTGATTGAGTCATGGGGGCACATCCCTCATGAATGGATTAATGCTGTCCCTGGGGGAGGGGAAATTAATGAGTGATGCACTAAAACACAGCAAAAGCAGTATTAAGGGGGAAATTTATCACATTAAATCTTCAGAAGAATGGAGAGATGGCAAATAAATAACCTAACACTTCACCTTAAAGAACTAGAAAAACAAGAATATTCCAAACCGAAAGGTGGTAGATGGAAAGAAATAATTAAGATCAGAACAGAACTAAATGAAATAGAAACCCCCCAAAATGATACAAAAGATCTATGAAATAAAAAGTTGTTTTTTGAAAAGGTAAATAAAATTGACAAAACTTTAGCAAGGATAAGTAAGAAAAGAAGAGAGAAGACCCAAATAACAAATATTAGAAATGAAAAAGGTGATACAAGTGATACCTTAGAAATACAAGGAAACATTATGGACTATTATAAACAACTATATGCCAACAAATTTGAAAATTTGAAGGAAATGGATAAATTTCTGGACACATACAAACTATCAAAACTGAGCCAAGAAGATATAGAAAATCTCCAAAACCAAACAAAGATACGTGAAAATTAGAAAACTACAGGTCAATATCTTTGATGAATAGAAATGCAGAAATCCTCAATAAAATACTAGCTAACAGAATACAGCAACACATACACAAAATTATACACCATGATCAAGTGGGATTCATCCCAGGAATGCAAGGTTGGTTCAACATATGCAAATCAATAAATGTGATACACTATATCAATAAAATCAAACACAAGGACCATATGATCATCTCTATAGATGCTGAAAAAGTGTTTGATAAAATTCAACATTCTTTCATGATAAAGATTCTCTACAAGTTAGGCATAGATGGAAAGTATGTCAACATAATTAAAGCCATATATGATTAGCCCACTGCCAACATCATCCTGAATGGGGAAAAGAGCGGGAACTAGACAGGATGCCCACTGTCATCACTCCTATTCAACATAGTGTTGGAAGTACTAGCCAGAGCAATCAGAGAAGAGAAGGAAATAAAGGGCATCCAGATTGGAAAAGATGAAGTCAAACTGTCCCTGTTTGTGTATGATATGATACTATATATTGAAAAGCCTAAAGCCTTTACAAAAAACTCTTAGAGTTGATAAATGATTTCAGCAAAGTTGCAGGATACAAAATCAACACAGAAAAATCAGTACATTTTCTGTACTCCAATGGTGAACATGCAGAAAAAGAAAACAAGAAAACTAGCCTATTTACAATAGCCACCAAAAAATTAAATGCTTAGGAATAAAGTTAACCAAGGATGTAAAAATTCTGTAATAATGAGAACTGTAAACCACTGTTGAGAGAAATTAAAAAGGACACAAGAAGATGGAAAGATATCCCATGCTCTTGGATTGGAAGAATTAACATTGTGAAAACATCATCTATATTACCCAAAGTGATCTACAGGTTCAATGCAATCCCCATCAAAATTCCAATGACATTTTTTCAGAAATGGAAAAAAACTATCCAGATATTTATATGGAATAACAAAAGACCACGCATAGACAAAGCAATTCTTAGTAATCCATGTACCTTTAACCATATACCAAAATCAACTCAAAATGGATTAAAGAATTAAATATACAACCTGAAACAATAAAACTACTTAAAGAAAACATAGGGTAAACACTCCAGGAAATAGGAGTGGGTACAAATGTCATAAATATGACCCCACAAGCACAGGCAACTAAAGGAAAAATAAACAAATGGGATTATATCAAACTAAAACACTTTTGCACAGCAAAAGAAACAGTCAATAGAGTGAAAAGACAACCAACAGAGTGGGAGAAAATATTTGTAAAATATACCTCTGACAAAGGATTGATATCCAAAATATACAAGGAACTGAAACAACTTTACAGCAAAAAAATAAATAACCCAATTAAAAAATGGGCAAAGAATTGGATAGGCATTTCTCAAAGGAAGATATACAAATGGCCAACAGGCAAATGAAAAAATGCTCAACATGACTCAGCATTCGGGAAATGCAAATCAAAACCAGTTTGAGATACCATCTCACTCCAGTTAGGATGGCTAATATCCAAAAGACTGAGAATGATAAATGCTGGCACGGTTGCGGAGAAAAAGGAACTCTCATACATTGTTGGTGGGACTGAAAAATTGTGCAGCCTTTGTGGTATGGAGGTTCTTCATATGACCCAGCTATCCCACTGCTGGGAATATACCCAGAGAAATGGAAGTCATCATGTTGAAGGGATACCTGTACTCCCATGTTTATTGCAGCACTATTTACAATAGCTAAGAGCTCGAACCAGCCCAAATGTCCATCATCAGATAAGTGGATAAGGAAGCTGTGTTGTATCTACACAATGGAATGCTACTCTGCTATAAAAAAGAATGAAATACTGCCATTTGCAATAACATGGATGGACTTAGAGAGAATTATATTAAGTGAAACCAGTCAGGCACCAAAAGAGAAATATCACATGTTCTCATTTATTTGTGGGAGCTAAAAATTAATAAATAAACACACACACAAACAAATAAAGGGGGGAGAGGGAAGAAGACACAACAATCACAACAATTTCTTGAACTTGTTAAGATAAGTGAACAGATATGATGTGGGGGGAGGGGAGAGATGGAGGAGGGAAAGAGGAATGGATAAAGGGGCATGAAAATCAACTGCAATGTATATTGAGAAGTTAAAATAAATAAATTTTTAAAAATGACTTAACGATATGAGTAAGTCAACCACCTGTTAACTCTAAAATCATTAAAGTATACAATGCTATACCTAAACAACGATTAGAATTAATTAGGTAGGCTTTTGCCCCGCTAGTTGTAGGCTGTTGCCTCGTAGCTAAGGACTTTTGTCCGAGGGGATTATTAGCCAAAGAGCACTGTCTAAAAATCAATTGAGAGTCAAGATTTCTAACCCTCTACAGTATCTTAGAAAGGTAAATTCATAGAGACAGAAAGTATAAGTTACCATAGTCTAGGGGAAAGGGAGGAATAGGAAGTTATGTTTAATGGATATAAAGTGTCAGTTTTGCATGGTGAAGTAAGTTTTGAACAAGATTGGTGATGGGTCACACAACAGTGTAAATATACTCAATGCAGTAGATCTGTACTTAAAACTGGTTAAAATGGCAATTTTGTGTTATGTGTGTCTTACCACAGTTACAAAAAATACTGGCATCTGTATCCTACCCAGGAAACTTTCATTTAATTGGCCTTGGATATGACAGTGCATGCTGTTTCCACCTCCCCCCCACCAAAGTTTCCCAGGTGATTTGCAGTGTTGAAATCCATTGGTCTAGGCTGACCGTTAAAATCTCCTGAGCAAGAATATGACTTTGTTATCCTGGTTTCTAGGAGATACTTAGGTAGGTCCTACACTAAAATTGTTCTTGGGTGAGTAGGAAAGATAGATGTTTTCTTGAGGCTATATAGATCTATCCCACTGACAGTATTCCTTTGTTCTTTATTTTAAAGCAGGGGAAAATTTGCTGCTTCAATGACCAATAATATCCATTATTTCTCTAATACACATTTTGTCTTTTTGATAATTTTCCTAAGGAAATTGCACAGTTTTGTTAGAAAAACTTCACATTACTATCTAACATTGCAGTAATGCTTTGGAACATTGGTGGTGGGGTTACTTTCTGCACATAATGAGAAGGATCCCAGATGATAACTGTTGGTTTTTTCCTCCTCATCTGCAAGTTGATAAGTTTATACATAGGTAAATGAGACTTATGTCATTTGCATATTTTTTTCAGTCACAAGTGGAAGACCTTTAGGCTCAGGTCTGGGAAACTTTTTTTCAAATTCTCAGAGTTTAATATAGAGATTTTGCATGAGTGATTTTTGTCTTTTGAAGGATTTGTTTGAAGTGTTCTTGTGTCTGACCTTAAAAAATGGAGCAATAGAATCAGATAAGACAGAAATTATAGGACTTAGAAAGAGATATTAGGGCTTAAGAAAGAATTCTGCTTTTGAAGTGTTTTACTCCATCACCTTTGAGTAGCCACAACTACAAATACATAACAATTCAAGGTAATTTGGGCTATCATTTAGCTATTCCAAAGATTTATTTCTAGCGGATTTACTTGTTTGAAATTCTCACTTTTGGGGACTTAAATAATTAAGTTTTCCATAGAAAATCTTTTTATAGGAGATCTGAACTGCTCAAGTTACCTTTGGATGTGGTTCTAATTGAGGTTTTAAATAATCTTGTTGTTTAAGCTACTTGATGGCTTTGAGCCATCCTTTGCAGTATGAAGACAGGAAATGATTTTGAATTAGTTTCTAGTTGTTGGCACCTAAGTTATCTGAATGACAGTCAGCCTTTGCTACCCAGATCAAAGGAGTAAAAGAAAAGATGTTGGCCCTGCGGATGTGTCTTCTGAGTGGGTGATGTTAATGACAATAACCAGGAGGCAGATGACACCGGTGTGGGGTGGTCCACAGATGAAGACAAAGGAGCCTTGCACCAGCCAAGGAAGAGAACAGAAGCCAAGTAACAGTGGTGTGAAAGCCCGTGGCTTCAGAAAACTGAAGGCAGGAGACAGAAGCATTGAGGAAAAGCAGGAGGTGGTAGAAATTAGGAGAAGCTGATGGCTGCTGCTGCTGCCGCAGCACTGGAAATGGCTGTAGCTCTCTGTGCTGATAGCACCTTCTGACTGTGCTAGAGGTAAACAGCTCTGGGGGTCTTATTCACCCCCAGATATTGGCTAATGCTATTAACGATGCTGTGTCTGTAAAAAGAGTTTAATCATGTGCACTGCACTGTTTAAGAAAGTATTCAGCTGTGTGTTGTGTTTTAGCTAAACATCCATGAAAAAACAAGTTGTCACAATAAAAATGTGGGTGATTTAGTTTAGTTTATGTGAAGAAAAAAACTTAAGGGAATAGCTTTTTCTCAAGCTGCCACATACAGATGCATTACTGTAAAGTTATTTTTTTCCATCTTACAGTTTTCTAATGTTTTGTTTTCCTTTATTTCAAAAATTATGTGGCACTATAGATATGAAGAAAATTGTAGTAAAATTACTTGTAATGCAAAAACACAGTTAACATTTTGTTGTTTATCCTTCCCATGACTTCTGTGTCTGTATTTTAAAAGAAAGCAAAAATGAGTCTTTATTGCATGTACTGTTCACATAATAGGAACAATTTTTCTTACTATAATGATACCTTCATTTTTCCTGTGTACGTATGGAATTTTAACCGAATAGTTTTACAGTAGACATAAACATACTTTTGTTGTCTTCAGCTGTACATTTGATCACTTTCATATTGAAAGATCCCATGCAAAAATCAACTATCAAAAAAATTTGAGGCTGTGAAATGTTAATTCTTTAGTTGCTAGTGCTAACTTTAGTATGTCTGACCCTTAGAATGATTTAATATTGTGAATCTGATGTTCCTGTCTAAGTGCCTTTACTTATCTTAAAGGATGCATTATAAAACAAGATATACTCCTTCTCTTTAGCCTTCTCTGGTTATTCAACAAATACAAAGTATGACCCACACCAGATTAAAGCAGTAATAGCAAGTCATCAGGGCAGGTTGAGTAAAACCAGTGTTTTCACAACAAGAAGTGCTCTATGTATTTTTATGTAATGTCACTTATCTTGGTTCATTTTATAGTGGTTGATGTATGTAACACTCATTTTAGTAAGATTTTTGATTTCATGGATTATTTTACTACATTTTGGTTTACCCTCCAGTTTTTTCACAGTAGGAGGAAAAAGGTTTCATTTTAAAGCCTTAGGTCATCAAACAAAAAGTAGCCTGTGTACCTGTGCATGCTTCATGGGATTAGACCCACCAACTGCTTCATGGGACTAGATCCACCAACCATGTGGAAAGATTTTGTGACAGCAGGGCCCATCTCTGCAGCTGCTCCCCTGTGGTAGCAGGTGCCACCCTGCCCATTGTCAGCCTTGGCAGCTGCTGCTGTCCCCTGGGTAGTCCTAGAGGATCGCTTCTGCAAGGGCATTTACCAGAAGGGTCCTGACACCTGAATTCTTTATGTGTTACCTTGTTCTGTCCCTTCAGACCCTGGTCTTGGTTGTCTGGGAAGGTGGATACTTTTGTTTCACTTGCGACAGAGCACAGGAGACATGCTGGCAGCGAGGCTTCCTCTTCCCCTGGTGTGTTGTTCCCTGACCCAAGGTGTATCTGTTAGTGCAGTGGTTCTCAATTTTTTAGCACACCTAAGAAAAATACCTGGGAGCTTGTTCAAAGTGTGAGCTCCTAGGCCCACTCCCTGACTTTTGAAAGAGGTCTGGAGTGGCTCCCAGAATCTGTTTAATACGTGCTCCCGCAATTGAATTTCTGGTAGGCAGAGAAACAGAGTGTTATGAGTATTAACACTATGAATAGTAAGGAGAAGGAAAGATCAGAGAAATATTACAGAGCATGCTAATTGTAATTAGCAAATCATTACCTTGAAAAGGAAAACAGATGCTGGTTCCCCACTCAGCAAGGAACTGGGATTTTTGTAGCAAGGCTGTTCTAGAATGGCTGATGTAGTTGTGTGTGACTGGAAGTTCATGGAGGGCATAGATGACCCACTGAATTGTAAGCTAACTAGAAACCTAGATGACAGTGCTAATACCAACTGTAGAAATAATTTTTCACAGCTTGTTTTTGGAAAAAAAATGTAATTTGTGTTTAGCTTTCCAGATGCGAGCTGACCCAGATGAAGCAGGAACTGCAGTACAAAGAAAAGGGGGTGGAGACCCTGCAAGAGTGAGTTGCCTGCGCTACAGATAGGAGCCTCCCCCCAGCCGGCCTGTTTCATTCTTGGGCACGTGTCAGAGAGCTTCGTGACCTTCGCGACCTTCGTTTGCATTCCTTTATTCATGCTTACTATATCCTAGTCCTCAGCAGCAGAATCTCTTTTCCTTGAAGGTGCTTCACTTCTTTAAATGGGAGTACTTGAGAAACAAGACTTCTTTTTATACCTATGCTCATTCATTATAGCTGCATAATATATGTATGCATAAGAGTTTTAAAATTAAAGTTTAAGTTAATTAGAATTAAATAAAATTAAAATTATATTCTCTACAGTGTTAGTCATATCTCAAGTGTTCAGAAGCCACATGTGGTCAGTCAGGTTTTTATTTTTTTTATTTATTTTTATTTATTTATTTTTTACCTCCACACTGTTAACGTATTCGGTTAGATAACCATTTATCTCTGGGGTTGTCCTGTGCATTGTATGATATTTGGCAGCATCCCTGGCGTCCATCTACCCACTTGAATTCCAGTGAAGCTACCTCCTATGAGACAATCAAAAATGTCTCTGATATTGACAGACATTCCCTAGGGGCATGATCACACCCAGTTGAGAACCACTGGGCTAGTCACTACTGCTTTGTACAGCATAGATAGTAAAACATTTTCATTATCACAGAAAGTTTTGTTGGACCCTACTGTTCAATAGGTGTTTCTCCGATTTGCCTCCTTAAAATTGGAATATTATTTGCCCAAGAGTTTAGGGTGAATGTCTCACAATTAGCGAACTATATTAAGTAAAATTGATGAACAAAATTATTTTACAAATGGTGATAGCATTGGTCTGAAAGAGTTTTCTTAGGGAATGGTATTGTGTGTGTGCTTTCTGGCTGAGAATCACTCTCTCCCGATCCTGAGCCTGGCCTCACTTGCTGAGCTTGTACACGTGCTGCACGCGTTCTGCACCTAGGCGTCTCATCTGCAAATGTCGATCCTATGCTGAATTGTTTGGGAGGCAGCACCAGCTCCCCGTGCCTCGTCAGCCTTCAGCAAATGCTAGGATTCCGTATTACTATTACTGATGAGGGTGGAGGAGTCCCACTCTTTGGCGTCCTGTGTGCGGACTCAGTAACAGTGCGTCACCGAGGACTGCAGCACTGTTCTTTAAGGGGAAGTAGTATGTGAACCGGGGTGTTTGACAGACGCGGTGATCTCAGCCTAACAGGAAGGGTAGCCGGGGAGTGTCAGACGCTGCTGTTTAACACTTTCTTACTCATCCAGGGTTGGGTTGGTTCAGCATTTGGGTGTGACCGTTTTTCATTAAGGTCATGTAGGCACGAGGCGAGACACAAAAGGTGAGCTGGGCCCTGCCTAAAGGGGCTTGGCTCTCTCTGGCGCGTCTCCAAGGGCTGTTCAAAGAAGATTCTTTATTCAGAAGCACTGCGGCGCCCCCTGCAGGTGAGTTTTGATAAGCCTATTACACATTAAGCTTGAGCTGCGTTCTTTTAACGTTATCTATTATTGTTTGCTCGCCTCCTGCTTTCTCAGCATCACCCACTCGGCAGTGTATTCATTTGCGTTCTCCTGCGTTTTGGATTTACAATCAGAATTCCTTTAATTAGCCCTGGTACAGCCTTTTTTTTTTTTAAGTTTGTCTCGAGCAAATCAACTTCTTTTTCAGTGCTGGCTACTGGTTTTGCTGCTCATTTTGTCCATTTGCTGCAGTGCTTCAAAATGTACCAAAATCTTTCTGGCATTTCCCCCGCTGCAGTCCAGCCAGCCTGTGGCCGTATCATCCCGTGCCCCATCTGCTAAAGGGTAGATAAGGAATAAGCAAAGCAAACCGTTTGATTTGCTAGGTTGTCAAAAGTTGCTAGGACTCTCTAGTTGAATTTGAGGTTGGTTTCCGACTGTCTTGGGCCATGCCTTATCTTTTTCTCATTACTCTACAGTTTCTGTGGATAATATGTAATTTTAATGCTAGGCATTTACATGCTGGAAGTTGCAGTTAATTTAAATTCTCACCAGCAGAAGCTCTGAGGAAGGTGACTGGGATTCAGAAACAGTTTGATGTTTTGCAGGATCCCCAAGCCTCAGAGGGGAGCCAAACCCAGCACTTTCCTTCAGGATATGGCTTCTGTTGTGGGGTGGCTGGGCCTAGCACCTGTTCCTTTACCTGGGCTCCATCATTCTGGTGTACTCCATTTCCTTATTTCAAGACAAAGGTTAAGTTATCTAGAAAATAAAATGTGCTGGTGACTAAGAAAACCTCCAAAGAATGTTAAAAGCAAGAGAAAAACATCAAGTGATATACAAGGGTATCACCATTTGACTATCAGTGATTTCTCAGTGTTAACCCTGTAAACTAGAAGAGATTGGGTTAATATATTCTAAAGCCTGTCCTGAAAGAAAAAATCTTCCAGCCAAGAATACTACCCCCCAAAAACTGCTCTTTGGAATTGGAGGAAAAATAAATCTTTTACAGACAAGCAAAAGCTGAGAGAATTTATCACCACTAGACTACCCTTATAAGAAATGCTTAAAACGTTTCTTCAGAAACAGAAGATGATAATTAGCGTCATGAAAATCCGAGAAAGTAGAAAATACACTGGTAGAAGTAAACACACAGTCAAATTCAGAATACTCTATTACTAAAATGTAAATCTTCCAGATTCTATCATGAAGGTTAAAAGTCAAAAGGGTCAAAAATACATATAACTACAATAAGTTAAGGAATACACAATATAAAAAAAAGTTTTGTACAGTTGGCAGCAGCACGAGAATGTCAATAACTGAGGGCTGCTCTCCTTCCTCCCTCATGGCCAGCAGGATCTTGGGGACCTCAGGAGACCGGCAACTCCCACATAGAGCCAGCAAGAGCATGGGGGGCCACTGTACAGGTGGCCTGCAGCTGCCTCAGACACATCTTCAGTGTGGCAGCCACTACAGCTGCCACCACCACCACCACCACACAACCCATGGGGAGTTATGCTACCCCCTCTTTCCTCCACCCTCTGTGGTAGCACACTTGGGCACAGGAAGTATGTATGCAGCCCATGCAACTGCCTTGATCTGGGGAGAAACAAACATAGAATGCCCAGAGAGTGTAGAAATCCAGGATATCCAAACATAGTGAGGAAGAAAATGCCCAATCACCACCATCCCATCCACTAACTGAGGGGAAGCAAGGACCCAGGAGGAACTTCTGCCTGTAGGAATGAGGAAAAAGAAAACCTGCCCAGGGTCACCCATTCAAACTGAGAAGGTCCATTATACCCCAGTGCAAACATCAAAGACAAACAATAAAGGGGAAAGAAAGGACCAAAAGATATTTAAAACATCTAAGTGAAAATTGATAAAATCCTGGGAGTAAGACAACTCCTTTCAGTAACAACCTAAGTGTAAATGGATTAAATTCTCTACTCAAAAGACACAGACTGATTGCTGTCTTCAAGAGACTCACCTCACCTGTAAAGACACACACAGTCTAATAGTGAAGGGATGGGAAAAAAGTATACAGTATTTGTATACAACTGAAGCTTAGTTGTTATTGGCTTAAAGTAGTCCATTAAACCATGTAACATGTTTTATGTAGCTCTATGGTAACCACAGAGCAAAAAGCTATAGCACATACACATACAAGAAAGAGGAATACATCAAGGCTTAGTAGTAAACACTTTTTTCTTAGTAGAAAAATGCCAAGCCACAAAGGAACACAGCAGAAGATGAAAGAATCACAGAATGACCAGAAAATAGTTAACAAAATGGCAGGAGCTACTCCTTATGTATCAGAAATAACCTTGAACATAAACAGATTAAATTCTTCAGTCAAAAGTTGTAGAGTGGCTGAATGGTTAAGAAATAAGATCCAGCTATATGTTGCCTACTGGCCATCCATCTTAGCTTTAAAGACACATCCAGGCTGAATGTGAAGGGATGGAAGAAGATATTCAATGCACATAGTAACAACACATTTCTCAGAATATATCCTTACTGTTAAATGATATATGTGACTGTATATGGGATTTTCAATCCAGCAGGAGCAGAAAATACTTCTTCTGTAGTGTGCATGTAACATTCTCTAGGGTAGACCACATGTTGGGACATAAAACTAGTTTAAAGAAATTCAGAAAGATTTACATCAGATCTAGTATTGTTTCCAACTACAACCTGAGACTAAAAATAACTGGAAGAATCTTAGGAAGTTCATAAGTATGTGGTTATCACATCAAAAGCTCAGGTTACAAGAGAAAAATAAATTGTACTACATCAAACTTCAAAGCTTCTGCATAGCAAAGGAAATAGTCAACAAAAAATGAAAAGACAAAGACTAGGAAAAAGCACTTGCAAATTGTATATGTAATAAGGAGTTAATATCCAACATTTATAAAGAACTCTTACAACTCAATGGCAGAAAAACAAAAACCAGCTAAAAGATGGGCACAGGACCTGAAATGGGGTTGTAAGACAGGTCTGTCATTATACACAGGATCTGCTATTGACAGAAATCTATCAGAAGCTTTCTAAGATTCACCCAAGGCCCTTTGCCATAGCTGGTGATATAAAAAGTAGATGATATAACAAACTCATTTGCTGATTTGCAATCTTGTAATTGTGTTAACATTGACTGTTTAGAGGCAGGACAGTGCTTTTTTCAAAATGTATGATTAAGAAGCCATTTTGTTTAAACCTTAATTTTTGCCAGTTCAATTTTCTTGACATCTTTAATTTTTAAAAAATACAGAAATTTTAGGACACAGGGTGAGGATGAAGGTTAAAAAAAATGTCTAAAATGACATTTCAGTAATGCTCTGTTCATTATTTGAAGATATATCTTTACTCCTTTTGCCTCATTTCCTTTAAAAGGAGATCATAAAGAGCACCAGTTTGCTCTCGAACAACATTTGATTGGCCTTGTGGGTAGTCTTCAGCTTTAACACAGTATGCATTTGGAGGCCTCAATCCAGTGATGAATAGGATGAGGGCTGGTTTGAAGGGCTTTGACTGTGAACTTCACTTTCAGTAGGCCACGTAATGTACAGGAATCTGAATGACAAAGTGTAAAGGATTGGGAAGTAAATACTCATATTGTGTGTCTATAGACAGACTTTTGCTTAAAACACTGCATAATAATTCGTTATCTTTATTATTAGTGACTTTGATTGCCATTTAACAGTTGTCAACTTTTTGTCATTGTATTAGAGAAGTATGGTATAATCTCTACCCTAGGCTCTTAATTAAAGTAATAAAAAAAAGTTCAGTTTTTTGGAGTCAAAGATGTGATTGTTTATAAAAAAGTGAAAATATTGATAGTTTAGAAAATACCAAGAAATTGAATATATTGCTATTTTGGAAAATACTCAATATCTGAACACCTAATCTAAAATTGACCAAAGTTGTACAGGAAAATTTTCAAATTGAGAAAACAAATGAATTTTGAGTATATGAAGGAAGAGTTTTCCTCTCCTTTGAGCATTCTTTAGATGAAAATTTATCACAATTGAAATATGAACTAGCTTGTGTTCTGCAAAACATACTGTGTTACTCAGGACTCTCCAAAAAAAAAGAGCCATAGGATGTGTGTATATTTTAAGCTGCCTTGTGAGATTGTAGGCACTGTTAAGTCCAAAACCTGCAGGATAGGCAGGCAGGCTGGACCACAAGGAAGAGCCCATGCTTACGTATTAGTACAAAGGCTATTGGGTGGTTAAATTCCCTCTTACCCTGGGCAGTCTCTTGTTCTAATCACTTATATGATGGAGGACAATATACTTTCTTCAGATTCCACTGATTTAAATGTTTAACTCATCCAAAAGTACTCTCAGAAACATCCAGAATAATGTCTGACCAAAGTTTGGGCCCTGTAGCCCATGAAGTTGACACATAAAATTAACTGTCATGTATACATTGCCCTTATGAAAACCTGAGGCCCCTATTTGCTTGATCTGAAAATGGGTGATGAATGTTGTGCTCAACAATGTGCATCTGTAATAGAAAAGGCATTGCTACGTGTGGTGATCAGATGCAGGCTTTAGAGTTGGTTTAGAGTAAATAGGTTAGAATCTCAGCTCTATTAGATATTAGCTTGCCATCTTGGGCCACTTAGTTAATCTCTCTTAGCCTCAATTTCTTTGTTGTACAAAGTCTGAACCGATTATATTTTTCTCAGAAAGCTGTTGAGGGGATTAAACAAGGTAACAAGTATAAAACACATAGCAAGATGCTATCACATATAAGATGCTTGATACATTGAATAGTTTTTACATAATATTTAATACAATAATACAAGAAAATAATGATACTGTTTAAAGTAATGGTGTTTCAGAGATTCCTAGCTTTGAGATCATGTTATCTAATGGCTTTCTCACTTATTTTATTTATTTTGGCTGCTGGCTGGTACGAGATCCAAACTCTTAACCTTCTCCCTTTTTACCAGTGAAACATTTTCCCTTTCCTTCCTGGCACATGACACCAGGGAGGTGGAACTGAAAAATCTGAGCCAGAGCAAGGGGTGTTGCTGTTGAGGCAGGAGTAGTGTGAGGGTCCCCAAGCCCTACCTAGGTTCCCCCCTTAGATACTTGGGCTTGCCACTGTGGGGCACCCTCAGAACTGGCTCAGAACAGCTGCTCTAGTCCAGTCTTTTTCACTCTTCTTCAAGGTCTCAGAGCCACTTTGGTAGACCTAAGGCCAGATCCCAGGTTCCTGGCCTTGAGGTCATGCTTTTGTTTTGTGACACAGTCTGTGGCGTCACAGATGGAGTGAAGTCCTCTCTCTATGGGAACTGGGCCTGCTTTCTCTTTTTTCTGCAGCTGTTCCCATCCTAGCACCTGGTGCCTCAACTCCTGCTTTTACTGCAGCCCCATGTAGGCTGCTTCATAGCTGCTGACAGCTGTGAGGATGTCACCACATTTCACTGTAAAGCTGGAATGGACATGGTTAGCCTCTCACACAGCAGCCTTCACAGAGGGTGTGTGTCTGTACTTCTGTGGGTATTTGTTTCCTGGCACTTGAAAAAACAGTGTTCTGTGTGGTAGAATTTCATTTCTCTATGTGGGGCTCCATGTCAGGTGATGATCCATTTGCTGTTATGTGCATTCTGGATGAACTGCTAGATCCAAGTAGCAGGGGCGCTCGCTGCTTACTGATTAGCGAAAGCAACCAGACTTTTCAGGCATCAGAGATTTTGCCTGGAATTCACATAACCCTTTACTATAGACTTCATTAGATTAAATGTGTTGTAACTAATGAAATTCTAGACATATATGAAAGCCTCTTATGAAATGATAAATGCAAGAATACAGGATACATTTTGCTGTGGTCTGAATGCACATGTTGAGAGCTAATTGCCATTGTGATAGTATTAAGAAATGGGCCTTAAGGAATTGATTAGCAACCTTATAAAAGAAAATGGATTAAATTAACAGTTTTTAAAAGCAGTTGAAGGGTGCACCCTCAGCCCTTTTTGCCCTTCTGTCTTTCACCATGAGGTTGCAGGAATAAGGGGCCATTTGGGGAGCAGAAACCACAGCCTCCCTGGATACTAAATCTGCCACACCTTGATTTTGAACTCCCAGCCTCTAGAACTGTGAGCAATAATTGTCTATTATTTATAAGTCACCCCGTTTGTGGATTTGTTATAGTAACAGGAACAGAATGTTTATTGTGTAATAGACTCTAGGTTTTCTTAGCAAGAAACTTTTGGTGACTTCATTGGCAAAGTTGATGATTTGACATGTATGGCCTTATATTTGTGCCTTGCTTTAGTGACTTTTGGTTCTCTATGAAGGTCTAAAATGGAAAAACACATGGACTTTTCTGTTTAATTTTTCCTATACCATGTGTATTGATATTTCTGGAATCTCTGTAAAATGGACAGGTATTCAAGGTCCTTGCAGATAGCAGGTCTCTAACGGGACTTGTGCATAGCCTGAGTTCCTGAATTTGAGATGCAGCAGAAGAATTTTGTTTCTGGTGTTGCTTTGTCCTTGAATAATTTCATGCTGAAATGATCCTCTGTTATAGAATTGTTTCTACTGCCAGTTCACTGGATCTTTACAAGTCTGTTGAAAACTTGGAATTCGGTTTAATTATAACCATTTCTTATTCCACTAGCAAATCATGATTAGTGTGAGAAGAGGCCCCTCCACTGTGGTGGTTCTGGGACCTGGCTGATAGATTAACAAGTCTCTCAGTTCAAAATCTAGAGGTTCATATTCATCAGGGACCCAGTAGCTCTGGTAATCAATCAAGTTTGGGAACTCTGTCCAAGGTGAAACATCAGGAGGTTGCCAAAGTTCTTGTCAGTTCCATGACCTCTCCAGATGATAATTTGTACAAGATTTAGGACTAACAGTCCATTTCCTAATTTCTGGTTTTGTCTCCTTTCCATCACTTTCAGCTGTGCAGCATTACCTATACAATTTTCAGTGAATTACATTGATTTTTATTGTGACATTGTGATAGGTAAGAAGGTACAAGATGGACTTCTGTTGGATATTGCACTTGACTTAGAGGTCTTAGAAAGGTACCAGCAGAGAATAAGAAAGTCAGTCATTTTAGTGGAAGTAGGGCTGATTTTAAGGGACAATATAGAAGGGTTTTGAGAATGTGTAAAGGGTTAATATTTCTACAGCTGTTATCCCTGCTATTGGCTCCCATTTTTTGATAGTAACCAAGTGCCAATACAGTCCTAGAATCTTTTTATATTTTATCAGTATATCTCACAGTGACCCTCAGGGTCATATAAAGTATTTATAGCTTACTATGTTGATCATCCAGATGAACTGCTCTACGAAGGAGCTGAAATCGAGACTTAATGAGAGCAGCAGGAAAAGTAAATGTGCCCACAGCCCAAGCTTTTGTTCATGCTTACTTATTTTACCTTTCTGTGTAGAACACTCTATAGTGCAGAATACTTGTACCTTTTTATAAAAATATATGTATAAAGAAATCTGATTTATAGGAACTTACAAAGCAATGAATGTTTGAGAAACCTACAGGTCTGTAACTGAGCCCTTACAGAAGTGGCTGCAGAGTCAGGCCATGTTGGGATTTAGGGCTGTCCTCATTCAATGTGCAGGGTCCCACTGTGGGCCTGCATGTGCTCGCCACAGGGCAGGTCTCAGCATCAGTTTTGTACATGTTTTATTTGCAGCTGATGGCAGTCACAGCAGTGCTGTCGCGTTCCAGTGCCCTGTTTCCAAGAAAGGACATGGCTTTCTGCCTTTTCCACTTGCCTTGCTCCTATTCAAAGGGTACTGGTAGCTCAGAGCAGCCCTGGTGCTTAGTTTGCCTGTGAGTTGTGACATGTGTGGTGAGGAATTTATTAAATGGGAATAAAGTGCAGGATTGGTGAATTATTTACTTTTTCTCCCATGAGTAGATAGATTTCACATTATCCTGATAATAACAGTAATCACTGCAAACATGATGCTCTAGACCCTCTGACAAGTGAGCCCTTTCCTTGCATGTTCTCATCAAATCTCACGCCCATCCAACAGGGGAGGTATTTTGAGTGTCCCTGCTTGAGACTCAAGGAAATGTGTTGAAAGAGGTGATATGGCTTGCCAACGGTCCCCCAACCTGTGAACAGCAGAGCTGGGATTCCCCTCATACTCACCAGCATGCCAGGAGGGTTTTGTGAGTGGAAAACAAGGGAGTTGGGGCTGGCAGTTAATGATCCCAGTTTTCAGGATAATGGAGCATGAGCATCACAGCTTATGTAATGCTGGGCACAGAACCTGAGAAGCTAGCTAGTTGCTTTCCACAGAGGGAATTCTCTCCATTTCTGGACTGACGTTTCCCAAGTTCCTTAGCCACAAGGGCTTCCAGGGCTTGAGGCTTGAGACTTAGGTATGGAAGACGTGACAGTGGTCATGCTCCAGACTACATCTCCTCTGGGAGGGTGCGTGTAGGCCTTGTTTTGTCCTGTGCTCTGTCCTGGCGTGCACAGGGGTTGGTGGAAAAATGGATGGATGGAAGAAGGAAAGGGAGGGGAGAAAAAAGGAAAAAAGGAAAGGAGGAAAGAAGTTTTAATGGTTGCTGGGTAGGTAGATGGAAGGAATAAAAAGAGAAAGTTGAGGAGTGAGAGAAGGAGCAGGAAGGAAAGAAAAAAGGTTATATGTATGTGTATTTGGATTGGAGGAGAGAACTGAGATGATTACAGAGACTGATTAATTAGAGTCAAAATGAAACAGAAGAAAGAGTACATAGAGGAAATGGAGAATTTTCTAAGTTTTGCACTGCCATTATTGAAAGCTCACTATTTTTTGCTGTTTCCCATATATTTCCCTTGCATAAAGATCTCACTGAGACATTCTTACCTGCATAAGATTCTCATAGAAAATGGAAATCCTTTGCATACCCAGGTTATTATTATTATTTTTTGACCACAAGGAAGGAAAATTTTATGGACTTTAGTTTTTTAACTGAAATTTTGTCTTTTTACTGTTGTCCACCTTTGTATGAAGCTTTGTGTTTTTGTTGTTGTTGTATAATGTGATGTTATGGTCTCATGTGGAATGATTCTTATTTTCTTATTTTAACCAGAATTGATCATAAGATGTCAATGGCTCACATGAATTATAAACTGGAAGAGGCAAAGGCTATAATGAATGAGCTCTACACCATCAAGAAAGCCATTTGTATGGGAGAGAAGGAGAGGCGGGACCTGATGCAAGTAAGGCCTGGGGGCCACTCTTCCTTAGATCTCTTATTTATCCATCCATCTACCTTTCGGTTTGTTTATATTTCTCTTACTTAGAAAAAATATATATGTGTGTGTGTGTATATGTAGAAATAGGTATAGATGTATTTATGTGTGTATATATATATATAGGTGTATGCATATCTTTATCTTAATGTATCCATCTATACACACGGATATTTTAATGTTTCATATACATTATGTATATATAATTTAAAATGTTTTTAAATAGAGAACCTATTTACAATGTTCAACAATCAAAATAATTCCAAAGGAGTCTGGCTTTCAGTCTGTTCTTTCTTATAGCTATCGAGCTTCTTGTGTACCCTTCTAATGTTTATGTAGACATGTAAAAATATAAATATTCAGTTGCCCTCACTTTAAAGATGATGACTGTGCATACTATTGTGTACTAGCTTATATAATGATATATCCTATATAGGTACACAAAGAACTTGTTTATTCTTTAGTTGTAGTGGCATAGTATTCCATAATGTTTTTTTTTTTTTTGAAGTAGTTTCTGTAGCTTCTATTATTTTTAGAAAAAGTTGAGCTTCTGCAGATTGATTGAGATAGTCTTTTTGCTTGATGTTGGAATTTATTTAGTTTTTCTTTATTTACCTAACTCACTAAGTGGTTTTTTTTTTATTTACTTAACCCACTAAATGTCTATAAGTGCTTTATAGACATTTGTCTGGATTACACATGATGGAAGTCATATAAGGACACAGGAAACAAAGCTCCAACTTAGGCAAAATTAGACAGGTACACAAATAACTGTGCTGTACAGCAGTGCTTCCTAAAGTCTAGGCTGCGAGTAAATTGCATAGAGTTCCCTTTTTCATTACTGAAATGCTCGTTACTGGACCTCACTTAAACTTACTGAAGTAGAATCTCTGGAGATGCACAAAAATCTGTATTTGTAAATGGCTTCTGAAGATCATGATGAATAAATGAGTTGTTAGTTTTGCTCTGAAGATGGCGATAAAAGTGGGTACCATTCACTGAGGCCTCATGTGTTCACAGTTGGGCAAGGTGCTCTACATATGAGGGATCTTCAAAACATTCATGGAAAGATTCATATTATCTTTTAATTTTATTTTTCCATGAACTTTTTGAAATGTCCTTGTTCATTAACCATATAATGCTGTCCAAAACTCTAA
Organism: Cynocephalus volans; assembly: GCF_027409185.1. Lineage (NCBI taxonomy): Eukaryota > Metazoa > Chordata > Mammalia > Dermoptera > Cynocephalidae > Cynocephalus > Cynocephalus volans. Next base: position 4,966,341 of record NC_084479.1, read on the forward strand.
GTGTGAATTTGGTGGTCTTTCACAGTGGAAGCATGACAGCTTTACCCCAGAAGGTCATTTGGGACTGTCTATCCTGGTCTCTCTGAGTCCATAGTATGTAGCACTGGCATAAGCCACAGTTATCTTTGTTGCTTCTCCAGTATGGAAAAAGGTGTAGAATTTCTGGAAGAAGGTTCAGTTCCCAACATGTTTTCTCACAGCCTCCAAGACTGAAAAGCCCCAGAGGAGAGATGCAGGCAAAATCCTCCTTCATTAAAATCAAATGCTATTTTGTCTTTTTTGTACTAACTTAACAATATTGAATCATTTTGGGAAGACTCTGTCTAGAGTGAGCTACACAAGTTATACTGCACCAGGGCATTTTAACTATTGAATCTAAAGAGTTTATTCTTAAGTTTACTCATCCTGAGTTTGAAGAGGAATATATTGAAAAGTCTAAAATCAGTGGTAGAAAATCTGTTTCTGTTTAATTTTAAAGGGACTCTTTTTGTCAGAATATATACTTAATCTAATTATTGGCAAAGTGCCAATCATATGAGAATGCTTTTGACCATGTAAAATTATCATGAAAAATATTGGGGTATAAAAACAAGTAATAGGGAAGATATTAGCAAAATGGAGGATTCTAAGAACTTGTTTTCCCATATAAACATCAAAAGAGAAGCAGCCACCAGAATGTGATGCAACCACCTTTCTAGTATTTCTGAAAAATAGTCAAAGATTTACAACTACCAAGCAAATGTGCAGTCAAGAAAAGCTATCTTCAAAACTGTAGGAAGTTTCATGGAATTTTTACCCATACTTCCCCATCTCCTTTTTATGTGGCATGGTCTTGGTCTTGAGCAGGAGGCAGTCTGGTTGTCCCCTTACAGTGAAGGAAGCGTAGCAGACTTTATTTAAAAATTATTATGTAAGTCTGTTTTAACCTGTTTGAGGGTTACCTAAAGGTCTGATTTAAGGTGCTCATTTTGTGTAACTTGGAATGCAGGTTCAAAAAGCACTGGATAGTTCCAATAGGAGATACAAGTTTGCCTGGGGCAATCAATCATGGGTGCAATCATATATAAGACAAATTAAGACCTAAAGGAGAAGTTAGGGTTAGACTTTTTGGGTTACTGGACATTTTAAAGCAGTTATGTATAAGGAAGAATTTAAAAAGCCATGCACATGGTAAGACAGGACAGATGCTCAGAGAAGTCCTCAGAAGATCTTAAACTGTCACCCTGGGTTGATCCATAGACTCAGAGAAAGTAAATCTAAGTGGGAAGGAATGCAGAACTGACATAGACAGAGAGGTGGCTCGTCTTTCTTTTCTTTATTTTGTTTCAGTTCTTGGCATTCAAGAAAGTCACTGTTAAAACATTAGCTGCACACTAGCTAAAGGAACAGAGACTTCAGTGATTACATGACATGGTATACAGTCTTTTCAAAAATAGTTTGGAAAAGTATAAAAACAAAAGGACTATAGTCTTTAGAAATAAAACAAGCAAACAAAAACAAAAAAACAAACCAAAAGACTCAGGGGAAAGAGGAGAATTTAATTTCCAGACATAATACATTAAGGATAGTTAAACGTACAATTTTTAACACAAATGAGAAGGCCAACAAAGAGAAAGGCAAAATGGCTCATTTTAAGGAGTAAAAGAGGTAGCAGAAAATACCCATGAAGAATCCCAATTATCAAACTTGCAAGAAAAAGACTTCAAGACAAGTATCTAAAATATGCTATGGAGCTAAGGAAAATGTTGACAAAAAATAAAATAAACCTGGAAAATGATACATAAACAAAATGACAATAACAACAAAGTGATAGAAATTATAAAAAGAAACCATACAGAAATCTTGGAGCTGAAAAGACCTGTAACTAAAATGAAAAGTTCATTTGAAGGGTACAACAACGAATTTGAATAAGAAGAATCAGCAAATCTGAGGAGCATAAGGAAAAAAAAAACGAAGAAAATGATATTTGTGAGACAATATCAAGCAGACAAATATACACATTACAGAAGTCTCCTGTCTTAGTCCATTTTCTGCAACTATAATGGAATACCATAGGGTGAAGAATTTATAAAGAATATTTTTATTTGGCTCAATGTTCCGGAAGCTGAGAATCCAAGAACATGGCACTGACATTTGATTAGGGCCTTAATGCTGTGTTATTCCTTGGGGAAAGGCAGAAGGGCAAGTGAATGAGCAAGACAGAGTAGGGCAACAGAGGCTGGACTTGGTTTAAATAACAGTCCACTCTTAAGATAACTAACCTATTCCCACAATAATTGTATTAATTTATTTATGAGACCTCTACCCTCATGACTCATTTCTTATTAGGTCCCATCTCCAATACTGTTGAATTTGAGATTAAAGTTCCAACACATGAACTTTTGAGGGACACATTTAATCCATAGTGTCTCCCAAGGAGAAGAGAGAAAGAAAAGGGAGAAGAAAAAGGGTAGAAACATTTGAAGAAATAATGGCTGAGAACATCTTAAATTTGATGAAAGACATGGATCTACAAATTCAGGAAGCCCAATGATCTACATGTAGGATAGAAGCAAAGAGACCTATACTTAGACACATTATAATCAAACTGTTGAAAGACAAAGAAATAATCTTGAGAGCAGCAAAAGAGAAGGAACGCATCATTTGCAAGGGAACTTCAGTAGGATTATCAGCCAATTTCTCGTCAGAAACCTTGGGGGCCAGAAAGGCAATGGGGTGATATATTTAAACTTGTGAAGGAAGGGAAAAAAATTGTCAACCAAGAATTCTTTATCTGGCAAAACTATCCTTCAAAAATATGGGGGAAACCAAGACATTCCCAGATAAAAAGCTGAGGAAGTTTATTATGTCTAAACTTGCCCTATAAGAAATGCTAAAAAAAAGAAGCTTTTCAAATAGAAATGAAAGTGTTGTAGTAGGACCTAATAAATTCAGGAAAGCTGCAGTATACAAAATCAATATGCAAAAATCATTTTCATTTCTGCACACTAGTAATGAACAATCAATAAGTGAAATTAAGAAAATAGTTTCATTTACAATAATAGCATCAAAAAGAAAAAGATACCAATCGAAGTGAAAAATTTGTACACTGAAAACTAAAACATTGTTGAGATAAATTAAAGAAGATATAAATAAAGGAAAGCTATGCCATATTCATGGATTTGAAGACAATACTATTAAGATGACAATGCTATTCATAGTAATCCACAGATTAAATGCAATCCTTATCAAAACCCCAGTGCAATTTTTGTGCAGAAATAAGAAAACCAATTCTCAAATTCATATAGAATTTCAAAGGGCTCCCTAATTATCAAAATAATTTTGAGAAAGGAAAAATAGGAGAATGTACATTTCCTGATTTCAAAGCCACAGTAATTAAAAATGTGGTACTAGCATAAGGATAAACATGTAGACTTATGGAATCAGATAGGGATCCTGGTAGAAACCCTCATACATATGATCAATTAATTTTTGACAGCAATGCTAGGGCCATGTGATAAGGAAAGGGCAATCTTTCCAACAAATGGTGCTGGGAAAACTGGATAGTTACAACATGAAAAAGAATGAGATTGTTCCCTACCTCATATCATATGTAAAAATTAACCCCAAATGGATTGAAGACCTAAATATGAGGCAGAACTATAAACTCTGAAGAAAACATAGGGAAAATCTTCACAATGTTGGATTTAGCAACGTTTTTTTAGATATGACAGAAAGTACAGGCAACAAAAGAAAAAAATATGTGTTGGACTGTCTCTGATAAAAAGTTTTTCCATTGCTGTATGATTGGATGCTCCCCTAACCTCATTGAGGCTTTCCCACTGTAACTGTTGAGGTTGGGAAATCCTGTGATGGTATTTGAAAGGTGGAGCCTTGAAGAGGTGGTTAGATTGTAGGACCGTGTAGTAGTAGATGGATTAATAAGGTGGTTGGGGTCATGGTTCTGAGCGCTTTAAAAAGGAGCACATAAGATTCTCTTTCTCTTCACCATCTTCTGCCTTGTGAGACTCCTGCATTACTCCCAAGGAATACCCTCACCAGATGTGTTCCCTGGACTTTGGAGTTCCCACCTCTGAAACTGTAAGCAATAAATTTCATTTTCATTATCAATTACTCAGTTCTAACTGTTTATATTATAAGCAACAGAAATGGACACATATGTGCATTAAGTGATACTACCAAGAGAGTGCTAAGACAGTGCTCAGAATGAGAGAAAATACATGCAAATCATAGGTTTTATAAGAATTTAGTGTGCAGAATATGTAAAGAACTCTTAAACTAAGCAACACAAATAACTGAATTAAAAAATGGCTAAAGCCTCAAATAGACATTTCTCCAGAGAAGATAAACAAAAATACAGAAGACCAATAAGCACATGAGAAGATGATGAGCACCGGTGATCATTAGGGATTTGCAGACAGACCAAAGTGAAGTAACATTTCACACATATGAGGATGGCCATAATAAAAAACTATCCATAAATGTTGGGCAGGGTATGGAGAAATGGAACCCTTATACATTGCTACTGGTAATGTAAAATAGAAAGCAGTTTTGTGGCTCTTCAAGTAGCTAAGCATAGTTTTGCCATATGATCTGGTAGTTCCACTCCCAGATATGTACCTAAAAGAATTGAAAACAGGTATCCAAACAAATATTTTTATATTTCTAGCAACATTATTCACATCAGCCAAAATTAATCAATGAGGAATGCATAAAGATAGTGTGGTCCAGTCATGTATAGTGTAATGACAGGGATACAATCTGAGAAATGCATGGTTAGGCTATTTTGTTGTTACATGAACATCGTGGAGTGCAGTTTCAGAAAACTAGGTAGTACAGCTTACTACACCTAGGCTGTGTGGTACAGTCTATGGCTCATATCTTATATATGGTTCATTGTTGACCAAAACATCTTATGTGGTGTGTAACTATGTACTTAACTGTGGAAGGAAGTACTTGCACATGCTACAATATGGTTAAACCTTAAAAACATTATACTAAATGAAAGAAACTGGACATAATTTTTTATGATTTCATATATGTGAAGAATTCAGACTAAGTAAATCTGTAGAGACAAAAGATAATGGGTGATTGCTAGAGGATGGAGGAGCAATGACTGGGAATATCTGCTCAAAGATTAGGAGTTTATTTGGGAATGATGGAAATGTTTTTGAAGTAGATAAACATTCTGGGTGCATGTTAGTGTAATTAGTTGTGAATCAGAATACTTTATTTTCTTTTGAAGTTCTTCAAAATTCTAACGTACAGTACAAAATACAGTACTCAAACAGCTGTTTTATAGTTCTGTGATCACTCAATCACTAATTAATTTAAATTTCTGAGAATTTTCTTTAAGGTGCATTAGAAAAACATTTTGTTAAATCTAATGTGACTGGAGGGTTGGATAGGACAATTCTCCAACAATAAACCTGCAGACTTAGAACTGGAATGAAGTGTTTGAATTTATAACAGAGGAACATTACATTTCTACTCAAGTAGCTTGTGTCATTTTATTACAGAGCTTGGCTCAGCTCACTGATGGCTTCAAGAATTCCTTTTCTAGTACTGATTCTTTACAAGATTTTTCTCACAATCAAGGCTCATTTGCAGATCCTTGTTCACCTCAATAGTTCTGTGATGCTGGGTCTCAGACTGATATCATCAGAGAGGTATGCTTGCCCAGTGAGAAGAAATGAGTGTGCCAAGAGAAAAGAAGACTGCTTTTTGTGTGGTCATCACTTATTTTAATTTTCCATTTTTTCTTCAGAAATATTTTGGCTTTCATGTACCTAAGTTTGAAGAAAAAGTATTCTTTCTCATATCCAGTTGTAAAGCATGGAATATAATTGAATTGCTTAAAAAATTGCTCAATCTTTTTTAGTGCACAATTTAAATATTTATTGACAGACATGATTTTTCTGGAGTACAGATTGGCAAACTTTTTCTCTAAAGAGCCAGAGAGTAAATATTTTGTAGGATAAAATCTCTTTCTCGAATACTCTACTCTGACACTGTAATAAGCATGTTGGAATGACTGTATTCCTTTAAAACTTTTCTTGCAAAAACAGGTAGCAGGCACAGTTTGGCTCTTGGGCCATAGCTGGCTGCACTCTGGCTTCGGACTTGTACCCTTTCGCTTATACTTTGATGCCATTTCTTATTCTTATAAAAGGATATCAGGAAATTGAACTGAATTAAAATTAATTTTGTTTGAGATTTGGGGAATTTCAAAATGCCCTTTGATAATTTGTGAAGCCATGAGTTAACTGCATAGTTAGGAATCCTCATTTGAAGCAGAATTGTGAATATTTTTAAATGCTACTTTTGTAATGTCATTGAGTGAAATTTGTTGTTAATTCATTACCAAATGGCAATCTATATGGATGGTTGTTTTTCGTGAGACCTTGTTAGGTAAAAATGAGGTATCACTTCAGTGCAAAAGACAGAAAAAAATAGGAAGAAAAGAAAAGAAAAAAGACAGAAGGAAAATTTAAATAATTAGCTAATATTTTGAAATCTTAGTAGATATTGCCTTCTTGGAGAGTATAATACAATAAACAATGACAACTCATGGAAAATTCTCATATCAGTTTTTCCCTCACTTTTCTGGAAGTACACTCATACCACTTTTTTTCACCACATGTATTCTTTGTTTTGAAGGATATGGTCATGATCAGGAGCACATAGAGAATAATCTATAACTCAAAAATGTCTGGCATTTTTTTTTCCCTGAAGATTTTGGGATGAGTGTAACAAGGAAAGGACTTCTTTGAATTCCTTTAATAATCCAGTATAATTCAATATTATGTATTAAATATGATTTTGAGTGTAATTCAGAATAATTAACCTTGTGCTTCATATCACAAGGTTGGAATTTGAATTTAGATATTCTTAAACAAGTTTGAGGGAAACAGGTCAAAAGTCCTGAGGCAGTTAGATCTGCTGGTGGTTAGTGCTAACACCAAGGTCTGGGGTTCCATCCCTGTACCAGCCAGCTGCCAAAAAAAAAAAAAAAAAGAAAATGTTCTGTAATAATTTAGAGAAAATGTCCTAAAAATAACATTGGGGGCTGATTGTGCAGTTGTAACAACTCTAGCAGCAACTTATCCTTGTTAATGAACTTCTGTAGTTTTTTGGGACTGGCACTGGGCTGGCAGTTTCTCAGCTGTTATCTCATATTAAGTATTGTTCTCATTTATATTTGATGAACAGACTGAGCTACTAGGTTTACTTAATGTCAGTATAGCTGGGAGAGGCAGGTCTGGGCTTAAATCAATATCTTTGACCTCTAACCCCCTGAACTATTTATTACGTTGTGCTACTGTAGAAAAATAAGCCAAAAGGCTGTGCCTTATTTAACTAGTTAGCTATTTCTGTGTAACAAAATTTTCCGAAAGCTTAATAGTTTGAAACAACACATTTATTAATTCAGTTTCTGTGGGTCAGGAGTCTGGGCATTGGTCCTCTCTTTTAGGCTCTGCAGGATGTCAGTCAGGGACCCCAGTTTCATCTGAAAGTATGACCAAGGGAAAGATCTCCTTCCAAGCTTACATGATTTTTGATAGAACGTAGTTCATTACAGGCCATTGGATTCATGGCCTCAGTTCTTTGCCACATTGCTCTCTTCAATATGGCAGCTTGCTTCATTAAATTGTGCAAACCAAGAAGGCCATAGAGAGATTGCGCTGGCAATTACAGAAACAACTTAACCATCACATTTGTGCTACTCTGTTGGGAAGAAACATTTCACTAGTTTAATCCACTTTCAAGGGGAGGGGATTACACATGGGGTGAAAACTAAAAGGTGGAGATCATTTGGGACCATCTAAGAGGTCTGTCTACCTAACTTAGTTAATATTTTGAGTCAGTTTTTTGGTGTGGGTATTTATGTATATAGGGCATGCTTTTCAAGACTGGAGATTTGTAACCAGAGATTTATAATCAATGCAGTCATGACATTAGAATTTAGAAGTCAGGGTACATGATGAGGTCTGCATAGACGCCGTAAAACAGGAACATGGTGGATATGTGTTGGCTGTATATTTCTTTATTTGTGACTGAAATGTCCATATTATTCTCAAAAAAGAGTGCAAAAATAAAGCTTGAAGGTGTATAAATAGTTTTTAAAAGAGGTTTAAGTGAAGTATATTGATCTTAATGAAAAGTCAGCTGAGTGGTCACTGATACAGAAGGTGATGAGAAGACAGATAGATCAATGCCATTGCAGAAGTTTCTGAAGATGGGATACTTTGGCCTAAATATGTTCTTGCTGAAAGTGAGTTTGTTAGATCAGCATCAGATGAGACTGTTTAAATGTGTAAGATTGGGCTATTTTATTGAAGAATTTTTAGTCTACCATAAAGGCACTTTCTCTATTTATATTTTTGCTTTTTTAAGTAGTGATGTAAAGAAATTAGCTATTAAAGTAAATGAAACATATATCAGGTTAATCACTAATCATCCAAGTAGAATATTATCAAATATTTTTTGACATGAAGTGATTAAAAAGAAAAAGACTTAGTGGTCATATTATCAAAGTCAGATCTACAAACAGACTTATTGAAAATTAAATTGGGTGACACTTTCAGAATGAAGAAAGAGGTTGTCATTTACCTCCCATACATATCTTGTTATTTTATCTAAATTTGTGTTCAGCATAATTGGTAGGAAAAATATTTAAGAACTACTGATTGGGTTCAGAACACCATGTTTTATTTTATTTATTCAATATATTTTTTTTTCTTCCAGAGCACCATATTTTATTTGTTTATCCAATTTTTTTTTTCTTTCAGAACACCATATTTTAAATTCCAGGATTTGGGAATATGGTTTTTGCTTTACCAAAACTATTGAATTATTTTTTGGCTAGTGAAAGCATAATCATTTATGTTGTAATTTTATACAATGATAACAAATGAAGTTTTTAAAAAAGTTTCTTAAAAGGAAATTGCTTTGTAAAAGCTGGTAAAAATTAAAATTACAAAATTAAATTACTCTTAAAGGAATACTACCTTATCCCAGGCATTTCGATACCTTGCTTTTTTTTCCTTTTGTGTTTTGGTCTTTTACGTACCTTGTGATATTGGAAGGAGTCCTGCATCCTATACCACATAAGTACTCTGTTGTCTTCAGATCTCGATATTTCTTACTAGACAAAACTATTCTGAGATAATAGAGAATATAACTGTAACATTGTTGGTAAAGCAAAAGCTACTCTCTCAAGTCCTAGTGCTCAGATTACAACAGAATGTTATTTGTTGGAGCATTTTCTTCAGATCTTTCAAAAATTGAAATTGAAGGAAATATTAAAAGAATATTTTGAATTGTTTAAATTTTAAATGAATTTCCTGTTTTGAAAATGTTTTTAATATGATTATTCTTTTTTTCTTCCGCTCCTGAAAGTTTGCTTTTGATGGTAAAACAAATCTTGTGAACCAAGTCAGACTTAATTGGCAATATGAAGAAGCAAGAAAGAGATAAGAATCTCATTTTTTATTACCTGCCTCAGCTTGCTTTTTTCCCATGAAAACAATTTTAATGTAATTCTAGTATGAAACTGCACACAACTTTATTGGGACACAGTTTCTGATGTAATAAAATAATGGTCCTCATTTATATTTAGAGGTTCTTTATACATTTGTTTAAAGGTTTTTAATACACAGGACAAAATTTCTGGTTGCCTATAGTATGTGAAATTGAAAATATTGCCTAGTAGTTCTGAAGACTTGATTCAGTAAAAATAGAGACTGTTTTGAGCTTTTCTTCTCTACCTACCCAGTTCAGAATTCCCTCTCTCCCTCCCAGCGTCCTTCTCTTCTTCCAGCAGACTAAGCATTGGTCCCTCAGACCAGCTTAAGTTGTACCTTTTTTTAAAAATGTGTCTTCTAACAATATAAGTAATTAAAAATGCCACACTTCTTTATCTGAGAGACATTTTAAGTATAGAGTCAATAGATTATAGCAGTGTTCTATTTCATTTTATTAGAAAGAATTTCAGTGCAGTCCTTTATATTGCCCTGTATTCTAAGTCATGAAACATAAGGCTTGTTTGTACTTAGGCATTTTTAATCATATTTACTAGTCTTAAACACAGGACACAGGCAAAACTGAGACAGCATGTCATTTTTCTCTTTAAATGCTTAGGGCCTCTTGTTTTCTTTTTCTTTTTTTTAAATTTTATTATGTCGATATACATTGTGGCTGATTATTGTTGCCCATCACCAAAACCTCCCTCCCTCCTCCCTCCCCCGTCCCCCCCAACAATGTCCTTTCTGTTTGCTTGTCTATCAACTTCAAGTAATTGTGGTTGTTATATATTCTCCCCCCCCGCCCCCGGTTTTTTTTTTGGTGTGTGTGTGTGTGTGTGTGTGTGTGTGTGTGTGTGTGTGTGTGTGAATTTATATATTAATTTTTAGCTCACACCAATAAGTGAGAACATGTGGTATTTCTCTTTCTGTGCCTGACTTGTTTCACTTAATATAATTCTCTCAAGGTCCATCCATGTTGTTGCAAATGGCAGTATTTCATTCGTTTTTATAGCTGAGTAGTATTCCATTGTGTAGATGTACCACATTTTTCGTATCCACTCATCCGATGATGGACATTTGGGCTGGTTCCAACTCTTGCCTATTGTAAAGAGTGCTGCGATGAACATTGGGGAACAGGTATACCTTCGACTTCATGATTTCCATTCCTCTGGGTCTATTCCCAGCAGTGAGATAGCTGGGTTGTATGGTAGATCTATCTGCAATTGTTTGAGGAACCTCCATACCATTTTCCATAGAGGCTGCACCATTTTGCAGTCCCACCAACAATGTATGAGAGTTCCTTTTTCTCCGCAATCTCGCCAGCATTTATCGTTCAGAATCTTTTGGATTTTAGCCATCCTAACTGGGGTTAGATGGTATCTCAGTGTAGTTTTGATTTGCATTTCCCGGATGCTGAGTGATGTTGAGCATTTTTTCATATGTCTGTTGGCCATTTGTATATCTTCCTTAGAGAAATGCCTACTTAGCTCTTTTGCCCATTTTTTAATTGGGTTGCTTGTTTGTTTCTTGTAAAGTTGTTTGAGTTCCTTGTATATTCTGGATATTAATCCTTTGTCAGATGTACATTTTGCAAATATTTTCTCCCACTCTGTTTGTTGTCTTTTAACTCTGTTAATTGTTTCTTTTGCTGTGCAGAAGCTTTTTAGTTTGATATAATCACATTTGTTTATTTTTCCTTTGGTTGCCCGTGCTTTGGGGGTTGTATTCAGGAAGTCTGTGTCCAGTCCTATTTCCTGAAGTGTCTCTCCTATGTTTTCTTTAAGAAGTTTTATTGTTTCAGGGTTTATACTTAATTCTTTAATCCATTTTGAGTTGACTTTAGTGTATGGTGAAAGGTATGGATCTAGTTTCATTCTCCTGCATATGGATATCCAGTTATCCCACCACCATTTGCTGAAGAGGCAGTCCCTTCCCCAGTGAATAGGCTTGGTGCCTTTGTCAAAGATCAGATGGCAGTAAGTGTGTGGGTTGATTTCTGGATTCTCTATTCATTCCATTGATCAGTGTGTCTGTTTTTATGCCAGTACCATACTGTTTTGGTTATTATAGCTTTGTTGTATAGCTTAAAGTCAGGTAGTGTTATGCCTCCAGCTTTATTTTTTTTGCTCAGCATTGCTTTGGCTATACGTGGTCTTTTATTATTCCATATAAATGTCTGGATAGTTTTTTCCATTTCTGAGAAAAATGTCTTTGGAATTTTGATGGGGATTGCATTGAATGTGTATATCACTTTGGGTAGTATGGACATTTTCACTATGTTGATTCTTCCAATCCAAGAGCATGGGATATCTTTCCATCTTCTTGTATCCTCTCTAATTTCTCTCAGCAGTAGTTTGTAGTTCTCATTATAGAGATTTTTCACCTCCTTGGTTAACTCAATTCCTAAGTATTTTATTTTTTTGGTGGCTATTGTAAATGGGCAGGCTTTCTTGATTTCTCGTTCTGCATGTTCACTATTGGAGAAAAGAAATGCTACTGATTTTTGTATGTTGATTTTGTATCCTGCTACTGTGCTGAAATCATTTATCAATTCCAAGAGTTTTTTTTGTAGAGGTTTTAGGCTGTTCGATATATAGGATCATGTCATCTGCAAACAGGGACACTTTGACTTCATCTTTTCCAATCTGGATGCCCTTTATTTCCTTCTCTTCTCTGATTGCTCTGGCTAATACTTCCAAAACCATGTTGAATAGGAGTGGTGAGAGTGGGCATCCTTGTCTTGTTCCTGTCCTTAAAGGAAAAGCTTTCAGCTTTTCCCCATTCAGGATGATATTGGCAGTGGGTTTGTCATATATGGCTTTAATTATGTTGAGATACTTTCCCTCTATACCTAACTTATAGAGGGTCTTTGTCGTGAATGAGTGCTGAACTTTATCAAATGCTTTTTCAGCATCTATAGAGATGATCATATGGTCCTTGTGTTTGACTTTATTAATATGGTGTATCATATTTTTTGATTTGAGTATGTTGAACCAAGCTTGCATCCCTGGGATGAATCCCACTTGATTGTGGTAAATAATTTTAGGTATGTGTTGCTGTATTCTGTTTGCTAGTATTTTAATGAGGATTTTTGCATCTATATTCATCAAGGATATCGGCCTGTAGTTTTCTTTTTTGGTTATATCTTTACCTGGTTTTGGTATCAGGATGATGTTTGCTTCATAAAATGAGTTTGGGAGATTTGCGTCCGTTTCAATCTTTTGGAATAGTTTGTAAATATTCGGTGTCAATTCCTCTTTGAATGTTTAGTAAAATTCTGCTATGAATCCATCTGGTCCTGGGCTTTTCTTTGTTGGGAGCCTTCTGATAACAGCTTCAATCTCCTTTATTGTTATTGGTCTGTTCAAATATTCTGCATCTTTATGGTTCAGTTTTGGGAGATTGTGTGTGTCCAGAAATTTATCCATTTCCTCCAGATTTTCAAATTGGTTGGCGTATAGTTGTTTATAGTAGTCTCGAATGATTCCTTGTATTTCAGATGAATCAGTTGTAATATCGCCTTTTTCATTTCTAATTTTTGTTATTTGAGTCTTCTCTCTTCTTTTTTTGTTAGCCATGCTAATGGTTTGTCAATTTTATTTATCTTTTCAAAAAACCAAATTTTTGATTCATTGATCTTTTGATTTGTTTTCAATTTCATTCAGTTCTGCTCTGATCTTAATGATTTCTTTCCATCTGCTAACTTTAGGTTTGGATTGTTCTGGTTTTTCTAGTTCTTTAAGGTGAAGTGTTAGGTTGTTCACTTGCCATCTTTCCATTCTTCTGAAGTGAGCGTTTAATGCAATAAATTTCCCCCTCAATACTGCTTTTGCAGTGTCCCACAGGTTTTGGTATGATGTATCATTGTTTTCATTAGTTTCAATAAATTTTTTGATTTCCTGCTTGATTTCTTCTTGGACCCATATGTCATTAAGTAGAATGCTGTCTAATTTCCATGTGTTTGTATAGTTTCCAGAGTTTCGTTTGTTATTAACTTCTAGTTTTAATCCATTGTGGTCTGAGAAAATACATGGGATAATTCCAATTTTTTGAATTTATTGAGACTTGATTTGTGACCTAATATGTGATCTATCCTGGAGAATGATCCATGTGCTGATGAGAAGAATGAATATTCTGATGTTGTTGGGTGGAATGTTCTGTAGATATCTGCCAATTCCAATTGGTCTAGAGTCTTGTTTAGATCTTGTGTTTCTCTACTGATTCTTTGCCTAGATGATCTGTCTAATATTGACAGTGGGGTATTCAGGTCCCCTGCTATTATGGTATTAGTGTCTATTTCCTTCTTTAGGTCTAATAGAGTTTGTTTTATAAATCTGGCTGCTCCAACATTGGGTGCGTACATATTTATGATTGTTATGTCTTCTTGATGGATCAGTCCTTTTATCATTAAGTAGTGTCCCTCATTGTCTCTTTTTATGGTTATAGTTTAAAGTCTATTTTGTCAGATATAAGAATAGCCACTCCAGCTCATTTTTCTCTTCTGTTGGCATGGTAAATCTTTTTCCATCCTTTCACTCTTAGTCTGTGTGAATCTTTATGGGTGAGGTGGGTCTCTTGTAGGCAGCATATAGTTGGGTCCTGCTTTTTGATCCAGTCAGCCAGTCTGTGTCTTTTAATTGGGGAATTTAAGCCTTTAACATTAAGAGTTGTTATTGAAAGGTGTTGATTTATTCCTAGTATTTTATTGGTTGTTTGGTTGTCTTAGGTGTCTTTTGTTCCTTGCTTTCTGATTTACTGTTTGGTTTCTGTGTTTGTTGGTTCCTTAGGTTGTAGATAGCGTTTTTGTTTGTTTGTTTTCTCTTCATGAATGCCATTTGTATTATACTAGTGGGTATTGATTTTTCTTGGGTTTTTATGGCAGTGGTAGTTATTTTTCAGGAACCAAACCCAGTACTCCCTTGAGGATTTCTTGTAAGGGTGGTCGTGTGGTAGTGAACTCCCACAGTTTTTGTTTGTCTGAGAAATATACTATTTGCCCTTCATTTCTGAAGGATAGCCTTGCAAGGTAGAGTATTCTTGGCTGGCAATCTGTGTCTTTTAGTATTTTGAATATATCATCCCATTCCTTTCTAGATTTTAGGGTTTGTGATGAAAAGTCTGATGTTAGCCTGATTGGGGCTCCCTTGTAGGTGATTTGATGCTTATCTCTTGCAGCTTTTAAGATTCTCTCTTTGTCTCTGAGTTTTGCCAATTTGACTATAACATGTCTTGGAGAAGGCCTTTTTGGGTTGAGTACATTTCGAGATCATTGAGCTTCCTGGATCTGAAGATCTGATTTTTCCTATACCTGGGAAGTTTTGAATATGTTGTTGAATATGTTTTCAATGGAATCTCCATTTTGTTCCCCTTCTGGAATACCCATGACTCGGATATTTGAGCATTTAATGTTGTCTGATATCTCTCTCAGATTTTCTTCAATGTCTTTGATTCTTTTTTCTTTCTTTTTGTCTGCCTGTGTTATTTCAAATAGTCCATCTTCAAGTTCAGAGGTCTCTCTTCAACTTCGACAAGTCTGCTGGTTAAACTCTCCGTTCTGTTTTTTATTTCACTGAATAACTGCTTCAGTTCAGCAAGTTCTGCTACATTTTTTTTGAGGACATTGATTTCCTTGTACATTTCCTCTTTCAGATCCTGTATACTTTTTCTCATTTCATCATGATGTCTAGCTGAGTTTTCTTGTATCTCATTCAGTTTCCTTAAAATTATCACTCTAAATTCCTTGTCAGTTATTTCAAGGGCTTCTTGTTCTATAGGATCTAGAGTTTGAGATTTATTAACTTTTGGTGGTGTACTTTCTTGATTTTTTTAGTTCTGGTATCTTTTTTTTATGTTTTTTCATTGTGGCAGGGGGTTTCACAGTCCAACAGTTTGAGACTATTGACTAACTAAGATGTTGCTGTGGTTGCCAATTTTGTATGGCTACCTCCGTGACTGCTCAGTTGGCCTCTAGTGCCTTGTGTGTATGGTTGCCTCGGGTCTTGGCCCTCTCCAGGGAGCCACCTTTCTGGTCAGCTTGGACTCTGCTGGGCTGCTAGATCACGTACCACAGGGTGTGTGATCTCTGTTGAGCTTTCACTTCCTGTGCAGGACTTCTCCCTGTTCCGTGTGCTCTGGCCCAGGCTGTTGGATTGTGCAGTGGCGACCCCACAGGGGATGTGGTTTCTGTCGAGTCTCCGCCTCCCTGGCCACACGTCTCCCCACTCTGTGCACACTGGGCTGTGCTGGGACATGTCTTCTGCAACCCTCGTCTATCAGCTGGGCCTTCAAGACCCTGCTCGGCACCGCCTGGCCCAGGAAGTCTACCAGGTTTCTGGTAGGCACAGATGACCGGTCACTCTGGGTGCCTTTGTAGCACTGTGTAGATCTTTCTCGGGACTTGTTCACCTTTGTATCCCCCTGGTATGGACCGAGTCTAGCGCCAACCTGCAGCCAACTCTCCGGCAGGTTCAAGCGGACTTGGGAACTCTCTTACCACACTGTTCCCAACCAGAAATTGGTTAGGCATTTTTCTGAACTGGTGGCTGCAGAGATGGTATCTGCCTCCCAGTAACAGGAAGTTTACCGGGGGCCGGAGTCCAGGGTGTGGTGGAATGACAGTTGGCCCCGCTCATACTTCCTTGCCCTCCCAACACTGGCTGGGGATGCCCCACACCACCAGCCCTACCAGAGAACCAAGGAGGGAGTGGGAGGGGGGGCCGGCCTGCAGGCCCCTGGAAGCCCGGCTCCGGGGCAAGGAAGTGGGAAGGCTCGGTGAGGAACTGAGCCGGGCAGAGCTGCCAGCACCTGGGAAAATGGAGGCAGCCCCAGGGCGGTGAGTGAACCGGTGATGCAGGCGGAAGCCGGGTGGGCGTTAGCCCCCCAAGCAGGGCTGTGCCAGGTGTCACTCACAGGGTTCTGCCAGGTCGGGCACTCACTCTCTGCCTCTGGTTTGTCACCTTCCCCGTTCTCAGCCGTTGCCGCCTCGGGCTGTTCAGTCGGTCCTGCGGCACAGCTTGGGCGTTCCCAGGAATCTTCTTTTATGCCGGCCTGAAACCTTGAATCCTGAATAGGGCAGCTTGCCGCCTTCAGCGCAGCCCTGGCCTTTGGGATCCTGTCTGCATCCACAGCATCCCTGGCACCGTGTTCCCTGTTTAGAGACTCGCTTTTGCAGCTAAGAAACAGTTCTTTTCCTGCTCCACACTTCAAAGCCGTTGCCTGTAAATGAGGCAGCCTCTCCTGCCAAGGGCAAAGTGGTGGTCACCCCCCATGACCGGCCACCAGCAGCGGTCCTCCCTTAAGAGATGTCAAGAGGAAGGTCCACAAGTTTCCCGGCTGCCTGAGGCCCAGTGGCCGCCTTTTCCACCTCAGCTACTCCGCGCCAACCGCCGCAGCCACTGCCATCTTGAAAAAGTCTTTCTTTGGTAATTTTTAAACTTAAATTTTTGAAAAATCTTTAGCCCATTTGTTGTTTAGAAGTGTGTTGTTTAATTCCATATGTTTGTGATTGTAGTCTCTTTTTTGTTGTTGATTTCTAGTTTTATTGTGTTGTAGTCAAACAAGGTAGCTGATATGATTTCATTTTTTACAAAATTTTTGAGATGTATTTCGTGACCTAACACATGGTTTATTTTAGAGAATGTTCCATGTGCTGCTGAGAAGAATGTGTATCTTGCAGCTGTTGGATGAAATGTTTTACAAAAGTCAGTTTGGTTCAATTCTAATGTTTCCTGATTAACTTTCTGTCTGGATGAGCTCTTCTTTGCAGAAAGGGGAGTATCAAAATCCCCAGCTATTATTATTACATTGGAGCTATCTCTCTTGTTAGGTCTTATAGTCATAGCTTTACATAACTGAGTGCTGTGGAGGTGGGTGTATATATCTTTAGAATTGTTATATCCTCTTGTAGAATTGATTACTTTGTCATTATATAATGACCTTTTTAAATCTTTTTTCCCCCTTGGTTTGAAGTCCATTTTATCTAACTATAGGTACTCCTGCTTTTTTTTGGTTTCCATTTGCATGAAATATCTTTTTCTATCCCTTCACTTTCAGTTTGTTTGTGTCTTTATAGGGTAAGTGAATTTCCTGTAGGCAGCATATTGTTGGGTTCTTGTTTTTTAATTCATTGAGCCACTCTGTGTCTTTTAGTTAGGGCATTTAATCCAGTTACATTTAAAGTTATTATTGATATATTGTGACTTCTTACTGCTATTCTGTTACTTTTTTCTTGGTTGTTTTGTAGATCCCTTTTTCCCTGGTCTCACTGTTGTCCTTTGTAATTGAATGGTTTTCACTAGCAGTGTATTTTGATTTCTTGCTTTTCACTTTTAGTATGTCTCTTAAATTGTTGTGTTGTGGTTACCATGAGGCTTACAAAAAAACATGTTATAGTTATTTTATATCAAATTATTTTAGACTAAATAACAGCTTAAATTTAATATCTAAGAATAAAGGGGGAAAAAGTCAACTCCATGCTTTGGCATCATTCCCCTACTTGTTGATATTTTGTTTCAAGTTACATTTTGTAATACTGCCTATCTCCTATATAGTTGTTGTATATGTTATTGTCTTGTTAGGTTTGTCTTTTAGCCTGCATACTAAGGATGTAAGCAGTTTATGACATTGGACTATTCTGAGATTGTATATAAACTTACTTTACTAATGAATTATGTGTGAACTTACTTTACTAATGAATTATGTACCCTCAAATGTTTTCTTCCTGTTCCTTAGCATTGGCTTCTTTCAGACTGAAGAACTCCCTTTACCGTTTCTTCTAAGGCAGGTCAACTGTTGTTAGCTTTTGTTTGTCTGGGAAATACTTTATTTCTCCTTCATATTGGAAGGTTAGTTTTGCTGCTCACAGAATTCTTGACTGTTGGCCTTTGTCTTTCAGCCTTAAATATGTCATCCCAGGCTCTTCTAGCCTATAGGGTGTCTACTGAGAAATCTGCTGAGAGATGAACTGGGGCTCCTTTGAATGTTATGTTTCTTTTCTTGTGCCGCTTTCAGTATTCTTTCTTTGTTTTTAATATTTAGTAATTTGAGTATGATGTACCTTGGGGTTTTCCTCTTTGGATTAAATTGGATTGGCAACCCGTGAGCTTCCTGTACCTGGATTTCATCTTTTTCCTCAGTAGTTATAGATCTGTTCATTCAGATTTTTTTCTTCTCATAATTCAGTCTTGATAGGTTGTATATTTCTTAGAATTCATTCACTTTTTCTAGATTATTCAATTTGTTAGTGTATAATTGCTGATACTAGAGTCCGGTCATCCTTTTTGTATCTGTGCCATTAACTGTATGTTGCCTTTTTAATTTCTAATTTTATTTACATGAATATTATCTTTTTTTCTTAGTTAATCTAGCTAAGGTTGTATTATTGTTGATTTTTCTTCATTTCACAGTTTTTTTTCTACCCTCTATTTCTATCTGTCAAAAACTTTTCCTTTAATTCTATCTGTATATTCTGTATATACTTGGGAACTCTAATGTTAGTTGCATATATATTATAATTGTTAGTTGCATGTATATTATAATTGTTATATCTTCATAATAATTTGACCCTTTTATTCATTATTTTATAATGTCCTTTGTCTCTTGTGACAGTTTCTGACATGAAGTCTGCTCGATGTAACAGGGGCCACTTCTGCTTTCTTTTGGTTACCAATTACATGTAATTATCTATTTATATCCTTTCATTTTCAGCCTATATGTGTTCTTTGACATAACGTGAGTCTCTTGAATACTGCGTATAGTAGAATCTTTTTGTTCTTAAATCCATTCAGCCAAACTTTGTGTTATTATTAAGGACGTTAATTAATTTACATTTAAAGTAATTACAGATAGGAAAAAACTTACTCTTTATTTTTAAAAATTGTTTTGTTTATGTTTTGTAGCTATTTTGTCCCTTTTTTCATTACTTGCTCCATTTCATCATGTTTTGTTTGTATTTGTATTGACATGCTTTGTTTCCATTTTCATCTTCTTTTGTACATCTTCTATAAATGTTATTTTTAGAGGTATCAGGATTTCATAAAGCACTGTAAAATTGTGTCTATTTTAAATTGAGAATAACAATTTCAATCACATACAAAAATTTTTTGCCTTTACATTTCCATTTATGTTATTAGTGTCCATAATTACATCTTTTTATATAGTGTTCCCATAAGATTATTTATAGCTTTTTATGTTTTTGTCTTTTAAATTTTTTAAAAATTTTTTTATTGAATCAAAATTGACTATACATATTTTAGGGGTTCAACATTGAGATATGTTGATCAAATCAATATTACTAGCATATATATGGTTACAAATCATAATTATTCCTTATGCCCCTTGTCCAATCTCTCCTCATCCCCCCTCTCTCCCCCTCCCCCTTCTAATTATCCTACATTTCTTCTCTCCTTTTGAAAGAATAATGGTTACTCTGTTGGTTTGTTGCCTAGGTAATTTGTCCAATGCTGAGAGGTGTGATCAGTTCTCCCAATACTATCATAAAGCAGATGCTGCTTCTGTTGCTCTGAAATGGGCTTTGTGGAGACAGATATCCTCTTCTTTTCTTTATCTCTGCTGGTGACTCTTCTTGTGCCAATGTATTTCAATGGCTGTCAGACCATCTGCATGGTGGTTGTGGTGTCTAGCTACTTTTGCATAAGCCCTGGTTATTGTGGTGGCTGTGGTGAGCCACCCACATGGAGGTGATATTTTTGGCATGCTGCTTGATGCTGGTTGTGGGAGGGGGGGTCTGGTCCCCAGTTCCATTCCTTGGGTCCCCAGGCAGTGACACTGGCATGGTGTGCCTGGTTGTGGGTGAGGGGTTCAGTCCCTGGCTGCATGCTCTGGGTCCCTGAGTGGGCCCTGACACACTGTCAGTGTGAGTGGTTGTGGACAGGGTCTTGTCCTCAGCTCTGTGCCTCATGTCCCCTGGTGGGCCCCAAGGCACTGGTGGTGTACCTGGGCCAGAACTAGTTTTTTGTCCTTTGCTTATTTCTAACACAGCAGAACTTCCTGTGGGAACCAGTAATTGCACTGTATTGTTGAACTAAATTGTCTTTTAAATTCTGTGTCAGAATTATTAAAGTTTTGGGTATCAAAATTCTATTGCAGTTATTTTGTAATTGTCTCTATATTTACATTCTTCAGAGAGCTTTGTATTCTTACAAGGGCTTTCTAGTATTCTTTTCCTTCAACTTTCTGGAATCTTTCTGTATTTCTTTTGTGGAAGGTCCAGTTGTGATGATTTCCCTATGATCTTTCATATTTGTGAAAGTTTAAATTTCTTCTCTTTATATCTATATTTTTTTCTCATGCTATTCCACGTTTAATTAATTTTTTTTTAATGTAAAGGGCAGTTTTGCTGTATGAGTATTCTTTCCTGTTAGTTTCCCCCCCAGAATTTTAAATATATTGTCTCATTCTATTCTGGCCTGCAAGGTTTCTTCTAACAAATCTACTGAATGGAGTTTTCTTGTACATGACTAGTCATTTCTCTTGTTTTCAAGATTCTTTTTTTGTCTGTGACTTTAGTTAGTTTGATTATAATTTGTCTTAGTGTGCATCTGTTTGGCCTTAACTTTGTTGGAGTTTTTTGAGGTTCTTGTATTTTATGTCCATTTTCTTTCTCAAATTTGGGAATTTTTGGAAATATTTCTTCAAATAGGTTCTCTGTCTCTGTCTTTCTTTTCCTTCTATGGACTACCATACATATATTAACCTGTTTGGTGTTGTTTCATAAATTCCTCAGGCTTTTTCACTTTAATTATTTTTTTATTTGATTCTCTGACTTGCTAATTTCAAATGACCTATTTTAAACTTTGTTGCTTTTTTTCCTCATGTCTGCTATCAAACCTGTCTAGCAAATATTTCAGTTCAGTTATATTTTTCAGAAGTCTTTTTGGTTCTTTTTAATAGTTTCTTTTTGTTGATATTCTCATTTTGTTTATACATTGTGCTGTGGTTTGAATGTTTATTGCCTTAAAAAAAATCACATTGGAGCTTAATCCCCAATGTGGTGTTTGAAAGGTGGGGCCTTTAAGAGGTAGTTGGATAGTGAGGACTAGGCCCTCATGAATGGATGAATGGGTTAATAAGTTAGTGTTACAAATCAAGGAGGAAAGCACATTAGAATGCTGTTAACTTCTCTCCATGAGAAACTTTTCATCACTCTGGGACTCTGCAGTTTTCTCTGCAAGAAAAAAGGTTCTTAGCAGATGCTGAACCATGTCCTTTAACTTCCCAGTCTCCAATATTACAAGAAAAAAATTTTATTTCTTTATATATTACCCAGTTTTAACTATTCTGTTAAAAGCAACAGAAAGCTTACTACAACATATTGTTTTCCTGATTTCATTTGGTTGTGTGTCTGTGTTCTCTTCTGGTTGTTAAGCATCTTAAAGACAGTTGTTTTATATACTTGTCAGTTATTCATATATCCCTGTTTCTTTAGGGTCAGTTTCTAAAAATTAATTTTATTACTTTGATTCTGCCAAGTTTCTCTGTTTATTTGTATACTTCATGATTTTCTGTTGTGATTTGTGCTTTAGGAAATGTTTATGAAATGGCTTTATACTGGGCAGGACCATCACAAATTAGCAGAGCTGAAGATTTTGGAGGCTTCTGAAACCCCTTTTGAGAAGATTTGGAGATTCTCTTTTGGAGATTCTTTCATTTCTTGTGCATACAAACTCCCAGTGAATGCCTCTGTTTCTTTTGCAGAAACTTGTTATTTTATTCTCTCCCTGGTGTTCCATCTTCAGAACTACAGTCTTTCTGGTGCTGAAGAAAGCTTTTATACTTGCCTTTGTGCTCAGCAGTCCCCATCCATCTAAAGTATGCTGCTATCTCTATCAGCATTCTGAGTCAAGCAACACAGAAATAGTTTCTCGGATGGCCTTTTGAAAATGATCCACTGTTTTCTTTACCTACCAAGAAAGAAGCTACAGTGGCTTCTATTTCAGTTCAGTTTTCCCTTCATTGTGCTGTACTGTGCTCATCAATGGGAGATTCTATCATAAGTACATGCATGGATTTTCTTACCTTCTTTTCTTGCAGCTTTTCTTGGCATTGTGCTTTCCTTTTGTGCAAACTTTATGTTGGCAATTTAAACTTACATTTATATTCCAGTTTGTTGTGTATATTATTAAGGTGAGGTACATGTCTGTGTGGAAGTAAGGGCCTGTGTTTCCAATTTTACCAATTTGTCTTACCTTCACATTTTGAGATAATCCATTAGTGACATTAGTCTTCCCTCATTTTTGAAGGAGTTTTGTTGAATAGAATAGGACAGAATTCTTCGTTGACTTTTTTTTTTTTTTTTGGTGCTTTAAGTATGTAATCTTGATGCTTTCTTTTTGTTTTCTGATGAGGAATCTTATTTTGGTTTTCTGTTAATATTATTGAAATCCCCTTGATTTCAGTAAGGGCACGACAGCATGACAAGTTCCTTCTTTCTCTGCTGTCAAGGTTCTCTATTTGTCTTTGTCTTTCACCAGTTTGAATATAATGACTATTGTTGCAGCTTTCCTTGAGTTTAACCCATTTAATGCTTTTCATCAAATTGGAAAGTTTTGGTCATTATTTTTCAAATGTTATATCTCTCTTTTTCTTTCATATTCTAAAGTTTTCATAGATCATAAGTTGGTCAGCTTGATTCTATATAACATATTCTTTAAGCTATGTTTATTTTATTTTATTTTTTCACTTTAAAAAATTCTGCCTTTCTACTTGGTAATTTCATTTGTCCTGTTTCAAATTTTGAGATTCTGTCTTCTGCCTGCTCAAATCTGCTATCAAACCTTACTAGTAAATACAGTTAAGCATCACTTAAAAATGGGGAAATATTCTGAGAAATGTATTTTTAAGTAATTTAGTCGTTGTATGTTGTATGAATAATAAAATATAATATGATGTAGTAACTATGGGTTTAACACTTTTGCTTCCCCAGGGTATGTTTTTAAAAAAATTGTAACAAATTGTAGTAGTTTGATTTTCTAGTAACTTTTCCCAATTATTTTTTATGAGACACATTTAGAGGAAGCAGTTTACTTCAAGGAAATCTCTGTCAAAAAGCTGAACACAAGCTTAGACACAGAGACTTAAGTGACCACATGTGTCAAGAAATAAAAGTCTTATCAATGAATAGTAATGTGACTTCCCTACTCTCACCTGACTGTCTCTAGAACCATTTGACCTATTGTATAGAAATGTATTCAGTAACTGTATATTTGCTGCATTAATATAAAGGTGCGGGGGCACGTCTGGGGTCTTCATGCAGACCCAGAAGGAGAAAGATTACCCCCAGTGTTGGGACCAAGGGATCTCGAGGAAATGTAAGCCTGCTGCCCGCCAACCCAGCCCCATGAAAAAGACACTAAGACGTGGCAGGGGTTCTGTCAGGGCAGTTCCACTTTATTGCTGTTACACTGCAATTTATATAAGCAAGCAAGTAGGGGCTTTCCAAGAACTAACCAATAAATTAAAGGATCACGCAGGCATGCATTTTGTACTAACATGTTGAGCATAGCGATCACGCAGGTTCATGAGTGCGGAAATACTGGAGGACCAATAAAAACCTTTTGGAGCTATCTTGGGTTACACCTCCCTTACTTCCCGTGGGCGCCATCTTCATCCTCGGCTCATAGGCACCATGTGGCTCACAGATAATGTTTGCTCCTAAAAATGGACCAAACATCTCCCCCTATTTTCTTTATAAAAAGAAGAACAACCCTGTTAATGGGCAGTTGGAGGCGGCTAACCTCTCATCCTCATTGGCTTTTTTGTGATTGTGCCTGTCTTAGATTGTCTCCCTCTGGGGATCTTACCCATCATTGGCTAGCCAGCCACGTGTGGAGAGCCAGTGGAGCCCCTTAAAGATTACTGTGGATTTTTTGAAGGGCCATATTGACCCAAGGGTTTTGGGTTTTTTTCTTGGGCCACATTTTCTACCACTTGAGTGAGCATAGCTATGGATCCTACATTTTTCAAATGAGAGCCATAATTTTAGTTAAAATTAAAGGACCAAACATTAGCACTAAGAGGAGGATTAAGAGGGGGCCCACTAAGGCAGATATTAATGTGGTAAGCCAAGGAGAACTGTTAAACCAAGATTGAAACCAGCCCTCATTGGCCTCTCTTTCTCTTTTACGTCTTTCCAAGCCCTCTCTAACCTTTGTCATAGATTCTTTTACTATTCCAGAATGATCGGCATAAAAGCAACATTCTTCCCTGAGAGCTGCACATAAGCCTCCCTGTTGTAAAAATAGGAGGTCTAATCCCCTTCTATTTTGTAATACAACTTTGGAAAGAGAAGTTAATGATTTCTGCAAATGGGTAATTGATGTTTCAAGCCTATCTAGATCTATGTCTATAGCCTCCCTTAAAAGCTTGTGTATACGTGTAAGTATATCCTATTCCAGCAGCCCCCACCCCAGTGCCTACAATCCCCAATAAAGTACTAATGGTAACAGCAGCCCCTAGTGCCCTTTTACTGTGGTAAGGAAAGTTACTTGTCCAATATTGAAACATTTCTTCCCATTTATGCCATAATATTCAGGGAACAATATCTACTGATACACAAGTTTCATGAGATAAGGATTGATTAAACACACAAGCAGTAAGCCCTGATTTGGTGCATAACCATTGCCCAAGGCTGGGGTTAGCCCAGGTGCTGTTGAGGATAATGGTATTGGAACAAAGGAGGGGTTGTTTACACATAATCCTTTTCCCAACATGTGTTGTATGGTTAAACCAGGATGGGTTCTGTTGTAATTAATGGCACACTGGGTGCTGTTAGTGGGGAGGATGGTTACGTTACTTAACACCACAGCCTCAAAATATGGGGGATGAACATCATAACATGACCAACAGTCTTTTGTCCAGGTTTGTTGCACTGGTAGGTGATTGGTTCCGCATGTGCTGGAGAGCCAGATGGTCCATAGGATGACCAGGTGACGCATCATGCTGCTGTTGATGGCATTAAGGACAAAGGCAATCAGGATTGGAGCGAAACTCTCCCACGAGGATTAAGAGGCAAGTTCACCTGGGTTGTCACATAAGTCTTCTTAAAGAGAAGAATTTGCCTCAGGGTTGTTGTTGTCCCTGGGCTGGGTTATTGGTTCAAGATTTGAGGTACAAATTTAAGATTTTTGGCTGGTATGCATGTGTGGCAGGGTTCATCAAAGGGGAATACACCCCCAAATCCCCTTCCCATAGTTAGGAGTGGGTCAGGGCCTCTCCAGTGTCTGGAAATGGGGTCTTTCCATCTAACTTGTACTTCAGACTTTCTGTCTTGATTAGACCAATGCTTTTGAAAAGGTGTCATTAACTCATTTTTGGAAAAATTTAGAATGTTTAATGTAAATAGTGCTAATCCTAATTGTTGGTGGTTGCTGGTGGTACCCCCTTTTTGTTTTTGTAATTGAGTTTTTAAAGTTTGGTGATAACACTCCATTATAGCTTGTCCCTGTGGATTGTATGGAATACCTGTGGTGTGGCGAATGCGCCAGCTTGAAAGGAACTCCTGAAATGCATGGTTAACAAAACAGGGGCCATTATCAGTTTTAATTTGATTGGGGGGTGCAAGTGTTGCAAAACATTGTAAAAGGTGACTTGGGCATGTCGAGGCTTTTCCCCTGAATGAGCGGTAGCCCAGCAGGTATGAGGATAGGTATCAACAGTAACAAAAACATACTGGAGCTTTCTAAAAGGAGAAAAATGAGTAACATCAACTTGCCATAATACGCTGGGTTTTAATCCCCTAGGGTTAAATCCTGGGGATTGTAAAGGGGGCACCTGTAAGTAAGGAAGGCAAAACTTACAAGTATGAACAATCTTTTAAAATCTTTAATAGGGATTTCTGGGAACCGTTTACGTAGGCCCCTCCAATTTATACAAGTTAGGGCATGGAGATTAGATGCATCTTGTAAAGTTAAAACATGGGGGTTAGAAGAGGCTGTTTTGTCTGCTAAAAAGTTTCCTAGTGAAAGTAGACCTGGCAATTTTTGATGGCCTCTAAGATGTTGTATATAGATGGGTTGGGCCCATTCAAATAACAGTGATCGGGCCTGTATCATAAGAGGTGTAATTGGGTTGTTATCTAAACGAGTATGGGAATTAAGCACCCCCGGCAGCAAATTAGTGGCATACAAACTGTCAGAAAATAAATTTATGGGTTCTGAGACTTTATTAAGAGCTAAAACTATAGCTAAGAGTTCCTTAAACTGTGCAGATCCTTCACAGGGCTCATAGTACTTTTGAGGGACAATGTTAGATGACAGTTGTTTTCCATGTGGCAAAAAGACAATAACAGAAGCCCCATGTTTACCCCCATCAGTGAACACATTATAGGCATCAGGCATGGGTTTGTGTAGAAATAATTGAGGTTCTCTCCAGTTTAAATGGCCAAAAGAAGTGACCTATTTATAAGGCCCATAGTGACAATCAAGGATGCTGGGAAAACCCTCTAGTGCCAAGGACATTCTAGGATTGTTTCTGTAGATCCATTCTCGGTCACTCAGTCGGTTTGGACCAATTATTTTGTTAGGTTCCTGTGCATAGCATCAGAGTGCTATGTCCCTTCCCTTTTGCATTAAATCAGCCATTTGGTCTATATAGGTATAGACTCAAGGGGATCCCCCCAGAGATATATGAATCCATTGTAAGGGGTTTCCCTCTTGAACTAGGACTGCCATGAGGATGGTGGAATTAGGAAGAATCCATAATTGTAAGTCTTTTGAGGGAGAGTATCTAGCAAGCTGAGCCTGGTTGAGAGAATTTTGAACCTCTTGTAAGAGCTGTTTATGTGCAACTGAAAGCAAGATTTTATCATGAGGCAGACTGTCCCTTAATAGGTTAAAAAGAGGTAACAGCTGGCCCATTAAAATGGGAATCCAGGGCTGTAGCCAATTAATTTTATCTAAAAGGCATTGTAAATCAACCAAAGAACAAGAATCTGGGATACAAAGTTGAGGTTTTAAAGGACTAGACTTTTAAGGTTAACTGGGTACCTAAAATTTTAATAGGTGGAACAAATTGGATTTTATCAGCTGCAACATGCAAGTTACCCTTTGTAAAGCACATTTGCAGGACTTTATATGCCTCAGCTAATTGGGAAGTATTTAGGGCTCCTAAGATAATATCATCCATTTAAATGTACATTTCAACATGGGGGAGCCTTTTGACAGGTTGGAGTAATTCATAAACATAGTTTTGACAAAAGGATGGACTATTGGCCATACCTTGAGACAAAACCATGCACTCAAAACGTTTATCTGGCCCCTTAAAGTTAGTTGAGGGGACCAAAAAGGCAATTCTTTTTTTTTTTTGTCTTTTTGTGACTGTCCGTACCATGCTCAGCCAGTGAGGGCACAGGCCATCCTTATATAGGATCCGAACCCGCGGCAGGAGCACTGCTGTGCTCCCAGTGCTGCACTCTCCCGAGTGTGCCATGGGGTCGGCCCAAAAAAGGCAAATTTTTCATGGTCCTTTGGGTTTAAAGAAGGAATAGAAAAGAAGCAGTCCTTAATATCTATAACCATGAGGCATAAGTTACTAGGGATGGCTGGTACCCAAGGCAATCCCCTTAGGGGGGGTTCCCTGTAGCAACATTCTTTCATTAATTTTTCTAAGATGGTACTCCAGGGGCTAGTGGATGGGCAGATATGTTTTAATTTTAATTGTTCTGCAATAAGTTCCTCAAGTGCTTGCAGCTTATTAGCTGGGAAAGGCCACTGCTCCACCCTAATTGGGGATCCCAGTTTCCAATGGATGGACGGGACCCAGGGGGCAGTGGCCTTTAGAATTGGGGGTGCACCTTCCATCTTGTAAGTGTCTTTCCCTCCCGCATGTTTTGGAATTTGGGGTCCCCTCTATAATTTGAGCAAGAAGGGAGGTTGAACTGCTGCTGGTACTCCTCCTCATCTAAAATGTCATCATAAGATTCTTTATAATCAGTGGTGATATAGGCATCTGCTTGTCCAAGAATGTCTTGGCCTATGAGGTTTGCATTAAGTCCTGCAGCTATAAGAGGTTTGACTTCCCCTCTGTGCCATCAGCATCTTTCAAGGGGAGCCAGCCAACAGTTTCTTTGGACTGAGTATTTCCTTCGATCCCCATTATTTGTGGTCATGGGACCATCCTCCAGCTATTAGGAACTTCCTCCTCTCTAAGGACTGTGCGGTCAGCTCCGGTGTCAATTAGGCATCAGAAACTTTCCCCCCCAATAATTATATCCATTTTGGTTCTTAACCCAGGCACAATAGACACTGTCCAGTTAGCCCTTGCAGGTTTTCAGGCTTTGTTAACTCCTGTTAGCTCTGTGGGTGTTGGTGTGAGTTGCATCCGGATTTAGGTTGACTTAGAGGGTTTCTAACTTGTTGTGGTGGAAAATGGGGTCCCCCTTGGGATGACGGGGCTAGGGGCTGCCCCTTTTCTAATTTAAAGGATTGCCCTCCTTATCAAATTTAGATTTATAATCTGCCTTCCAGTGGTTTGAACTCTGCCCTGATGGTCTTCCTTTTTGAATCTTGGGCATGGGGTGGTGGGAGGTTTTCGGCCTTTTGGTTTTGAATTATTTTGGGAACAGCTATTTTTTAAGTGTCCCTATTCCCCACAGCCACAGCAATGGCCTGTTGTATTACCACAGAGGCTGTTTCCAGGGGAGGTCATGGTATTAAAGGTCTTAGTCATTGCCTTGGTGAGGGCATCGGTTTGGGCTTGGAGGGCAGTAGCAATGGTGCGGGCCTGATGGCCTTGGGTCCCCACATCCCTAGAGATGATAATCCACCTTTCTATGGAGCGTTCCTTTTGACCCATGCAGGCTGATTTGTGATCTGATGTCATTCCCTCCCATACCAGCATTTTAACAAAATGGTCTGTTAGGGGCCCTGGGGGAATTTCCTTTGTATGCTTTTTTTCTACCCTATCAATGAAGGAAAGGAGGTCCTCATTGTTTCTCTGGGTGATGCCTGATACAGGGGGATCTGTAGGGCCCTCCACAAGTTTTTTCCAAGCCGCTAAGCAGATGGCCCTAACCTGGCCTTGATATGGAGCAGGGATAGCGGCTTGCTGGATTCCTGTACTGTACTGGTCTGCTGTTCCAGATAGCATCCCAAAGGTTATTGGGATAACTGGGTTAGCAGCCTGATTCCTCTCTGCCTGAGCATGGCATTCTTCTTTTAAAAAGGTGCAAAATTTAATATACTGGGGCCCTCAGAGTACTGCCCTACACAGCATTTTCCAGTCCAGGGTGGTGCAGGGTTGGTGTGCTAATCCCTGGAGGATAGTTTCTGCCCGTGGGGAATTTGGACCATCTTCAGCCACAGCCTTTTTTAGCTCTTTTAGGTCTGTAGCCTCCCAGGGATACCAGGGTGCTGGCCTGTTCCTCCCAGGGTTGACATTGACAGGAAAAGCCTGAGGTTGGTAAGGAAAGGGTGGTGGAGTTTCCCAGGGATTCCCCATTGGCTCATGCTGTTTATACTTAACGTTAATGGGGAAAGCTTGAGGCTGGTGGCGAAAGGGCGGGGAGCCTCCCAGAGATCATTTAGTTGAAATTTGTGTTGCCAGCTGGCTGTTGTTTGTTTATTGTTTGTGGCCCCCTCCTGTAAGTCTTTAGTGAGAGGAGGGAGGGGAGGGTAAAGGCCCTCCCCTGGTGGCTTATGCTGGGGAAAGTCTGGTCCTCTTGTGACCCCCCCCACATTCCTCTGGTCAGTCCCTGGAACTATTTGTTGACTGAAAGGTATCCTGGTCATGACCTTGTGATGAGACAGGTAGGCCACCCTTGATACACTCCTTTTCAAACTTTTCCCATTGCTCTTCTAAGTCTGGGGAGGTAGGGGTATGGCTATCACCTTTGTGGCCTTGTGAGAAGCAAAACTTAAGGGCTGAAATAGTAGGGTAAAGGGTGGGTCCTCCCGCAGCAAACCTCACACTGCCAGGCAAGGGTTTTTACACAGTCCCACATGTCCCAAGAAAACAGGTTGGCTGAAACCATCCAGGGAGCCAGGGCTAGAATGGTTTCTCAGGTCTTGGCAGCCATACTGTCAGAAATCTCAAGTCCTCTACTTTTTAACAAATATTTTAGCACCTTAAGGGTCGGTTCATCCGTTTTGCCCGTGGTATTTCCCATGGTGTTTAGATGTATAGAAACAGAAAGAGAAAGCAGCTGAGGGTTATCGCCAGAGAAAACCTGATGGGACTGGTGATGGCCAGTATTTTGGGAAAAGGGGATGGCCGGTCCCTCAGCTGGAAGAAGGCAAGGAGGACTTTCACCTGGTTGGGCTTCCACTACTGGAGCCAACTGATATGAGACATTCAAGGTCTACCAGAGAGTAACCCTGGCCACGACCAGTCAATTGTCCCACACCAGTCTGCTTGTTCGCTGAAAATCACAGAACAGAGAGGGAAAGGGTAGTGGGAAATAAGAGTAGGAGGAATAAGAAAAGAGTGAAAACGACTTACCCTGTTCGCCTGTTGGGAATAAGGAGACTCACCTTGAAAACGTCTGTTACTCCGAGATGGAATTTCTGCAGAGGGAAACTCTGTACTGAGGCTCGTGGCTGCTCGTCGCCTCTCTCTCAAGGCCTCACGGTGGGTCAGTTCTTCTTATGTGGTGGGTCCCTGTTCGGGTGCCAGCTTCTGGAGGGGTGTGCCTGGGGTTCTCCCACAGATGCAGAAGGAGAAGGAGCCAACAGGATTACCCCTGGTGTTGGGACCGAGTGATCTCGGGGAAAAGTGAGCCTGCTGACCGCTAACCCAGCCCTGTGAAAGAGACACTCAGACACAGGAGGGGTTCTGTCAGGGAATTTCCACTTTATTGCCTTTACACTGCGATTTTTATAAGCAAGCAAGTAGGGTCTTTCCAAGAACTAACCAATCAATTAAAGGATCATGCGGGCATGCATTTTGTACTAACATGTTGAGCATAGCGATCATGCAGGGTTCATGAGTGCAGAAATACTGGAGGACCAATAAAAACCTTTTGGAGCTATCTTGGGTTACGCCTCTCCTACTTCCCGTGGGCACCACCTTCATCCTCCATCCATAGGCACCATGTGGCTCACAGATAATGTTTGCTCCTAAAAATGGGCCCAACGTAAGAGGGCTTAAATTGTTCTGCTTTTAAACATTTGAAAAGTTCACAGAACAAAATAAGAAAATTATACTGGGGGTAAATCTTCCACTTTCTCTCTGTCTTTCGGCCATGTAGATTATCTTCCCTAATATAATTATCCTTGCAGATTTTTTTGTGTATATCTTTTTAGAAATCATATATGTGTGTGTGCATATACAAAGATATATGTATATATAAAGAACGTATAGTTTCCACATATCAGTAATACTGTAAGGTATTTATTAATGAGGCAGAACTTGCAACACATTAATTCAGTCACTATTGCAATAATTTTTTTTAGAATGAACATGTAACTAAGATTTATTAACTCATCAGTGAGCGGGTTCCTCCTCAGTAATATGGTAATGCACCTTGAGGTGATGCGTATGGATAAGCAATTAAAGAGGAATGTTAGAATATGATTACTAGATTAAATACAAAACTGGTTTATGTCCTTCAGGACACTACAAATTATAATAACCTTGGCTGACCAGTTGCTCAGTTGGTTAGAGCATAGCATTGCAACAATAAGGTCTAGAGGTTCAGATCCCCATACCAAAACAAACTCACACAAATAAATTATATAACCTTGGAGATTACTTTTCCTACTGTATACAAATGTTTTTCATATCTCCTGGATAGCATCTGCTTGTCACAACAGAGACTATTTACCTTGATAGTAAACAACGAAATCAAACAGCTGTATATTCCCACGGGTAATTAATGCCCCAGTATGACATTGAAGGGACATACCACACTGTTCATTTTCCAAGTTTTGGTAACTTTTCTTAACAGTATTCTGTAATTTTCAAAAAAAGTTTTAGACTTCTTGGAGTAGATCTTTATACTCTTCATCTTTTTAAGACATGTGCTCTTCCACATAAGTTTTACTAGGGTTGTTACCTTTTCTCAGTTCTGCAGTACTTTTCACAGGCCCTAATTATTTCCACTCCTCCTCCATTACCTCCCAGCACATGCTCATATCTACCCCTACCCTATAAGAAGGATTTGCCTAGTCTACTCATTTATTTATTTAGTCAATCATTTGTTTATATCAATATGAACTCACAGATATTTTATACTTACAGTTATAAGCCATACTTCTATTCATATAATCCAATATTTTATGTATTGTATATCTGCTATAAGTTTTTGCTTTGTGGTTAGCATGAATCTTATATAAAACATCGTATAGTTACAACAGGCTATGATAAGGTGATAACTATTTAACTTTGATTGCATAAAAAACTCTACATTTTTACCACGTCGTCCTCCACATTTGAAACTTCTGATGTCACAATTTATAACTTTTCATATTGTGTATCCCTTAACAAATGGTTATTGCTATTACTTTTTTAAATAGCTTTTTTTTTTTTTGACCAGTAAGGGGATTGTAGCCCTTGGCACAGTGTGATCTGCACCACGCTCAGCCAGTGAGCACACCAGCCATCCCTATATAGGATCCGAACCCACAGCCTTGGTGCTACCAGTGCTGCACTCTCCCAAGTGAGCCATGGGGCCAGCCCAAAGTTATCTGTTTTAAAGTTAGCAGTTTA
Organism: Cynocephalus volans; assembly: GCF_027409185.1. Classification (NCBI taxonomy): domain Eukaryota; kingdom Metazoa; phylum Chordata; class Mammalia; order Dermoptera; family Cynocephalidae; genus Cynocephalus; species Cynocephalus volans. The sequence goes on from NC_084479.1 coordinate 4,999,529, forward strand.
ATGGCTAACTTTAATACAGTCACAATATTGTGAAATCTCTCATTCCATTCAGTCCCCAAATATTTTTATTAGTTCCAGAGGGGACCTCATATCCATGTATTTATTTCTCATTTCCACCTACCTCCAACATCTGATAATCACCATCTGCTTTCTGTTTCAATGGATTTACCTAGTCTGGATATTTCATATAAATAGAATCATACAGTTCTTTCATTTTATATATGGCTTCTTTTACTTAGTATAATGCCAAGTGTTTTTAAGTGTGGTAGCACATTCCCTGTATTTTGAAACTTTGTTTATGCATTCATCTGTTGATGGATATTTGAGTTGTTTTCAGCTTTTGAGTTTTATGAATAGTTCACAAAAAATATTAACATTTAATATAAACATTCATGTACATGTATTGGCTTAAGTTCCTGTTTTCTGTTTTTATTGGTATGTACCTAGGAGTGAAGGAGCTGGCTCACTTGATAATTCTATGTTGAACTTTTTGAAAAACTACAAAATGTTTTTTTGTGTCTGGAACCATTTTACATTCCCATCACCTATGTATGAGAGTTCCAACTTCTTTACATGCTCAAAAATACTTGTTGTTATCTGACTTTTTGATTATAGTAACCCTGATGGGTTTGAAGTATTTCATTGTGCTTTTGGTGTGCATTTCCCTGATGTGATAATGTGTATCTTTTCATGTGCTGATTGGCCATCTTATATCATCTTTGGAATAATGTCTATTCAAATCCTTCGCTAATCTTAAAATTGAGTTAGTTGTCTGACCGTTTGTTGAATTGTAGGTTAAAATTACATAATATAAAGTTAACTATTTTAAAGTTAGCAGCTTAATGATATTTAATACAGTCACAATCTTGTGACTTTATATATTTTACATCCTGGACCCTTATCACATATATAACTTAACAAATATTTTTTTCCACTCTGTACATTGTCTTTACACTTTTATATTACTGTCTGTCATACTAGTTGTCATTCTTTTATTATATGTTGAAGTTTAACACATTCTCTCTTTTTTGGAGATTTAACTTGCTTCCTGTGTTAAGTAGCATTGCAGCAAAATTTCCTTAGTTCTCTGCAGACACTGGTAAGTAATATTTTTTTTTAGGGAAAATTCTTGAACATAAAGTTAATGGAGCAAATAATATCAACATTTGTCAGTCTATAGTAATTACTTTGCTGTACTTATTCGTAAGGCTTCTGGTTGGAATTGCTAAATTCCTAACCAAAAAGATTGTATCAATTTACATTCTCACGGGTGGTATATCTTCCTCTATTTTAAAAGATTATTCTCAAATTAACAATTTAATAGATGGTAGTGGAGAGTATTCAACGAATTATATCGCATATGTTGAAAATTGATAGCTAGTTTAGGTCATCTTTAATTGCCTCTCTGATGTAACTTTTTTTTTTTTGAACAATTAAGTAATCATCTAGAAAGTGAAAGTTGAAACTTACTTATTGTAAAAAGGAAGTTTAAAAAGAAAGCGAATAAAAGGCCCCAGGTGAGGAAGGTACATGCATATTATTTCAGCTAAGAAACACAAAGCATGCATTGTTAATACTGTCCTGCTGTCTTCTTCACATAGTAGGATGGTATTTTATACAATTTTCAACCATTTAATTGATTATTGAAATTCCTGTGACTGTTATCTAAATTAAACATAAATAAAGCTGGACCTAGTTGAAGTGGTAAGAATAGATTTTAGTCAGTAATAACTATTGCAATAGGGAAAATGGTTTAGTGTGAATTAAATTCAAATTCAGTTTGTACAAAGGTGAGGAGCATTTTAAAAGGAAGAAGTAAGAAGGGGGTTTAAGCAATGGCTTCATAGAATCAGAGAAATGCAAAATTACAAAGAGTTTGTCATTGTAAATGCTGTTTGGCCATCTGATAACTGCATCCTTGCTTGCAGTTATCAAAGTTAATTGGCTCCCTTGCCACAGAGACTTGAGAAGTTGACTAAAAGGAGCAGCAAATTCTTTTTCAACCTTCTCAGGCAGGGACTTGAAGGGGAAATAGGGTCCTCTAGGGATGTGGACTTGAGCTTTTAGAAATTGTGTCAGTTTGTTGGTCTTAATAGACCAAGGTTGGGGACTACTTGAGATGAGGGCTGGGAGGAGCCTGGCTAGAGGTTGGTCCAGGAGAGAATCTTTGTTAGTCCTCCTCCTTGTTCAGGGGAAGAAGAGATATTTTTCTTTCCTTTGAACAGTGTAAGTTCATTTCTTGTTTGATTGCCTTTTGTTCATTAAGTAGCAGCTGAACCATCTGTTGAAAGTTGGTAGTAGAGGATATTTGCTAGATGACCTGAGTCATCAGGCATTTAATGACAGGCATTTCTATGAAAACAAACTTAAAATTAGTGGTTGGAGCACAGTATTAACCTAGTTGCTTTGTCTAGAGGGTAGTCAGTTGAGAAAAGTTATAGATGTTGGGCCCTAAGCATCTTTACTATTAATTTTTTTGGTGGCTGGCCAATATCTAAGCATTTTTAGATGGTGGAATGAAAATGGCAGTGGCAATTAGATGGATTTTCTGATTTGTACTTTGAAAGTTTATGGTGATGGCATAGAAATCAATATCATCATCATAGTTATTTCCTGTAGCAGAGCATGGAAGATGCAGGAATGTTAGTGTACTTTCTGAATGGCTTATGTAGTGGCAGCTCCAGGCATGAAGTTACCTATACCTGGTTTGCTGTGATGATGAGTTCTTTGAAGTTTATATCAAGTTTTTCAGCTGCAGCATGCATGGTTTTTCAGATTCTTGGGGCAAAGGGCAGTACAACCTAGAGTCCCAATAAGAATTTGGTTAGTCAGATATATTAGTTCTCACTTACACAAAGTCAATAAAGAGGGAGAAAAATAGGAAAGATTAATTTGGAGAGTTGTAGCCAGATATTAAAGGTAACTAGATAAGTCGACAATTTTGTAAGGGCTGACAAAATGTGTTAGGTGGCAGAATCCAGTATAGTTTAGAAGTATATAATAAAAGCTCAAAGAAAAAGAACAGGATCAGAATCTGAAAACCCTTTAGGGTATGTTATATTTCCCCACTGAAAAATAAGATTTCCCTTCCAATTCACTGCCCTTTTTGGTTAAAGATAACTGTATTAGTCTGTTTTCCGTTGCTTATAACAGAATACCTGAAACTGGGTAATTTATAAAGCAATAAAATTTATTTTTTACAGTTTTGGAGGCTGGAAGCCCAAGGTCCAGGGAACACATTTGGTGAGGGTCTTTTTCAGGGTGGGAACCCCCTACACAGTCCTGTGACATTGCAGGCAATCACATGGCAAGAATGGAAAAAGCTCCTTAATGTGCTTACTTCGTTTCCTTATAAAGCCACATGTGCCTCTGCTGTGATAACCCACTAAACCATTAACCCATTACTTTACACATGGATTAATTCATTCATGCCAGCATAGTCATCATGACCCAGTCACCTCTTAAAAACCCCACTTTTCAACACTGCCAAGTCTGATCTCTCACCTTCTGAAAACTGTTATGGTGGGGATCAAGCTTCAGTGAGTTTTGAGGGCACATTCAATCCACAGCAGTAACAAAAGTAAGATTATTCTTGTTTACATAATAACTCTGATCTTATTAAATTTACACAAGTGCAGCAAGAATAGTAATTAACCACATACGTCCTTTAAAGTTTGTTTTGTGAAACTTTTTAAAAGGAATCTCAGATTGGACTTTTAAAACCCTCTTGGAAGCCAAACCATGAATTCCTCATCAAACATCACCTGCAGTACTTACAGATTTGAGTGAATTTCTCTCTTTTTGAGGTCCCCCAAATATCCTGAGATTGTAGGCCCTGCCAGGACCTGACCTTCCTTACTCATCTGTTAGGCTAGGAGACCAGTGAATTAGGTACTAGGACAATTTTTTCAGGAGGGCTTTGTAAGCATTGGCTCCATAAAGTGAGCCTTAGTTTTTTGAGCTGTTTGGCCATATCTGATTTTTATATGTCATTAAAAAATATAACATTTCAGTCAAAGAACTGGTTATACAACTAATGTTTCCAATTATGTCATGCTACAAAAGGATAGATCCTTATGTAACCTATGGAAATAACTATATTGCTATGAAAATAAGAATATTCAATAGTTTCTGAATTGTGGAGGTCAGGTGAGAGAAAAAGATAAATGTTTTAATTTTGTTTACAAAATATAATTTACTAGATTGTTAAGAGTCATATATAATTCAAGAGAAAAGGAAAAGGGGTTGTCTAATATCCAAAAAACGACATAAAGAACTAACAATATATTGAACAAAAGCCATAAATCATCATGGTCATCCTTTATGATGTTATTGAGTCTCATGTAATTATTTTTTTTTTCCTGCTTGATCATGGATTAGCAGTTTTATGAACCCAACACCTTTTTTTCTAGGGTTTTGCAAATTCTGAATCTGTCCGCTCATATGATCTCAAAGTTATTTAATAATGCCATTAGAAGCCTGTATCCCACAGTACCTGACATTGTCCCTTCTATTTCTGAGATTTCTGAAACAGTTCCTGTTGAGGAGAAATATTCTGGCCTGTAGCTAATTGTGAGTTTTAAGGAGAGCATCAGAGTAAACAATTATTTGTGGATAATAAAAGAGTTAAAATGAAAAGATCTAATGAGATTATAATAAAAAAACAAAATTGACCTAGAAACAACCTACGAAGACTAAATCTGTATGAAACAGAGCCTCTGAACAGATAAACAGTGAGTTAAAAAGATTGGATCAGTAATAAAAAGTCTGTCATCAAAGAAAAGTGCAGCACCTGATGTCTTCACTGCTGAATTCTACCAGACATATAAAGAACTAATACCAGTCTTTCTCAATCTCTTCCAAAAATGTGAAGAGGAGGAAATACATCCAGACTCACTTTGAGATAAACATTACTTTGACATTAAAGCCAGGCAAGGAGACTCCCAACGGCCAAAAAACAAACAAACAAATAAATAAATAAAATAAAATAAAAATTAGGGGCCATAATTCCTAATTAACATAGATGCAAAAATTCTCAACAAAATACTAGCAAACTAAATCCAATAGCACATTAAAAGGATCATTCACTGTGATCAAGTTGGATTTATTCCTGTGATGAAAGGATGATTTAACATATGTAAATAAAAAAATAATACATTTCATCAAAATTAAGAAATGGCAGTAGTTGGCTTTTTCTAAATTTTTTAGGCGAGGGCCTTTCAGTTTTGTTGAGAAATGCTGACATATTTTCTGTAATAGTAAGATTCACTAGAGATGGTGACAAAAAAAGTAAAAAATGTAAAATAATGTATCACGTGGATTTTGAGAGATTAAATTCCTGGTCAAAAGATGTAGGAAAACAAATACAGACACAAATACATGTTTATGCAATACTGCTTTATTTTAAATAATGATATATTCGGATAATGAATCACCATTTTTTCCTTTTGGCAAATATAGATTAATATTGTAAGTTAGCTGCTTAGAATGATTAAAAGCATTACAAGTACAATCAGCATTATATTTACTAATATGCATTCGAATATTTGATATACTATTTGAAATTTGATAGAAGCCATGCAAAGAATATAAACACTGTATTTAAGTACTATTTTTATTTGCAGAAAAATATACTTACTTCACTGTATTGACTAAATACTGGTTTTAAAATAAAACACGATATGGTGTTTCCTTTCACTACAATTCCCTCATTGGTAGTTCTTTGGAAATCCTGTTACACGTGGAGCCTGCAATCATTTGCACTGCGCGGCTCCCGCGCTCGCACCCCACCTCCTGGGACTTCCAGGGGCTCCCCGCGCCCACCGCCAGGGGACCCCGGAGGCGTCACGTGGGGCGTGGGCCCGCCCCTGGTGACGTCACAGCGCTCGGTGACGTCACAGCGCTCGGTGACGTCACAGCGCTCGGTGACGTCATAGCTCTCGCAGCCGTCGCGCTGAAGAAAAGATGCTGCCGGGATGCTGTCCAGGTGGGCGGCCGACTGCGCCCTGCGGCACCGCTGGTAAGGGGCGTGCGACGGTCCGGCGCCCTCCTCGGAGCCCTGGCGGCGCTGACGCTGCAGGGGGAGCCCGGACCCGCGGCCTGCAGCCCCGCAGCGCCCCCAGAAACCGAAAACGGGGCTTCTGGCCGCCGACTGTAGCGCTGATAGCCCCCAAATGCCCTGTTGGGGCATAATATAATTAGCGCAACAAAGAATCGTCCCTCAACCTCAATAGAAAAACGAAACTGAAGAACAATAACACACATCTAACTTTATGATTCCTGTCAAATAAAACCCTTCTCTTCACCTGCGGAAACCATTATTTTGAATCCTATGTCTATTATTCACTTTATTCCATTTTTTGTTAGTTTCAAATATTCCTAAATAAGGTTTTTAAAATGACAGACAGACACGATTACTAATCCAAGTTCCAGAGCGTCAACTTTGGCATGGTTTCTTAAACTTCCCTGAGCCGATATTTTTTTAAAGAACATATAATCATTTTCTTCATAAAGAGAATAGAATGTGGGGACTGACATGACTGGGATATATATCCTGTTAGCCAGGCATTGCCACAGAATATGTGGTAAAGAAATAGTAACCCAACTATCCCAGTTTTCCCCTTTGGACTGCAGACACACACAGGCAGGTTAGGGAGTTTTGGGGGGATGGTCTCCTTCAGGGCCACTCCGGGTGAGTTTTTTTTTGAAAAAGTGAACAAAGGCAGAGGAGGAGAGGGACTTTCTCTCAGGAGGAAGGAGAATATGGAATGATACCTACAATGTATAGCCCAGGGACTTCTATTCCTTCTAGTTGTTATAGGTGGTCTTTAGTGAAATGAGACCTTTACCAGTTCTGTGCTGGATTATTTGCTGTTCCCACCACTCAAACTCTGCACTGCAACTAATTTGCGTCCTTTGCTTACTTTTAAAATGAGGGAACTTCCTGTGAGGACCACTACTTGAGCTCTGTGGTTGAGCTAAATTGCTGCTGCTTTGCTGCTGATTCCCTAAGGAAGGCTTTTTGTGCAGCTCAGGATTTTTTTTTTTTAAAAGATGACCAGTAAGGGGATCTCACCCCTTGGCTTGGTGTTCTCAGCCCCACCCTCAGCCAGTGAGCGAACCGGCCATCACTATGTAGGATCTGAACCCGTGGCCTTGGTGTTATCAGCACCGCACTCTCCCAAGTGAGCCACCGGCCTGCCCCTGCAGCTCAGTTTTTAATGGTTGACTTTATGGATACTTCCAGTTCTAGTGAAATCTGGTGCACCTGGGTTGTATAGAAAAACTGGTCTGGGCCTGAGTCTTTTCATCAAACTGCACGCCATGCAATTCTATATTCTCGACAAGTCTCCTCTGAGTGGTCCTGCACTGACTGGGGGGCAGATCAGGTGTCCTTGCCCCAGTGTTCTCCTGGTGGAGAGCCTGTCTCCCTGCAATGACTGTGCTCTGAACACTTCACATGGGATGGACTGTGCTCTGGTCTCCTGCGATGACTCACCAGCCTCTGAGTGGATCCTTATTTTCAGTTGTTGTGGCCCCTTGCTCCTATGTGGGTCCACAGGAACACTATTAGTTTTCTTGCTGGCCTGGGGGCCACCAAGGCCCTCTTATCCATGCTGCCTTAAGCAACTTCATCTGAAAAGCACAGCTGTGGCTTTTTGCCAGCTCCTGCTCTGTGTGCTCAGTGGCTCCAGCCTGGAAATGACTGGGATTTGAAATGGTCAGAGGGATTTCTTCTTTCGCTCATCATGGCTTCTCTTACCTTCATGTACTCCATAGATCTCTCCTCCTCTTCCCCTGAGCTCTTGCCTCATTTTCTTAACTAATGATGTTGGGCATTTTTTCATGAGCTCTTTGGCCATTTGTATATCTGAAGAAATGCCTATCCATGTCATTTATCCATTTTTGTATTGCATTGGTTTTTTGGTTAAGTTCTAGAAGTTACTTTTGTTTTCTGGGTATTAATTTCTTACGGAATATATAATTTGCAAATACAAGTGTACTGCACAAAGTTTCTTTAAAAATAGAATTTTTTCATGAACTTTTTGAAGTACACTTTTGTTTATGCATTAGGGTCATAACCATGAACCAAATACATATCATTCAGTTTTCCCCATTTGTTTTCCTCTAAGAGCTCTAACATTGTGTATTTGATGCATTTTGAGTTAATTTCTGTAGGCTGTAAAGTAAAAATCAAGTTTTATATTTTGCATGTGAAAATCCTGCTACCATTTAGTTTCCTGGTACCAATTTTTGAAATCATCATTTCCTTTTGACTATGTTATGGAAGATCATTTGCAAGGGTTTATTCTGGTCTCTCTATTTTGTTTCATTGTCTGTGTGTCTGTCCTTATGTCAGTGTCATACTGTTTTAATTACTGTAGTTTTGTATATATCATTTACAAGATTGGTTTGGCTATTTGGAGTCTCTTGCAATTTCGTATGAATTTAAGGATCAGCTTTTCCACATATGCAAGAAAGGCTAGTGTAATTTTGATAGAGATTACATTAAATCTGTAGATTGCCTTGGGTAATACATTTGTTTGTTTTTTGTTTTTTTTTTTAGCAGTATTAATTCTTCCAATCCATTAACACAATCATCTTTCAATTTTTTTGGGTTCTTTTATCTTTTGTTTTGTTTTATAATTTTAATGTGCAGATTTTTCACCTACTTTGTTCAGTTTCTTGGTACTTTTTAAAAAATACTATTGTAAACTGAATTGTTTCCTTTGTTTCTTTTTTGGAGTAGAAACACTACTGATTTTTGTGTGTTGATTTTGTGTCTTTCATCCTTACTGAATTTGCTTATTATTTATAACATTTTTTTTCTGTATGTATAGTATTTAGGGTTTCCTAGCTATATTATCATGTTGTCTGCAAATAGAGATAAATTTACTTCTTTTCTGATTTGGATGGCTTTTATTTATTTTCCTTGATCAATTGTTCTGGTAAGGTCTTCCTGTACTATGTTGAAAAAAAGTGATAGTGGGTATCTTTGGTATGTATTGGATCTTAGTGTTTTTCCATTGAATATAATGTCAACTGTGGATTTTTCATATATGGGCTTCATTGTGTTGAGATAAGTTCCTTATCTACCTATTTTGTTGAAAGTTATAATCATGAATAGATGTGGAACTTCTCAAATACTGTGTGTCTTGAGATGATTATACTTTTTTTTCCCTAAAATGTGTTGTATTACATTGATCGATTTGTGTATTTTGAACCACACTTGTGTCCCAGGGAGAAATTGTACTTGGTCATTATGTATGAGCCTTTTTTGTGCTATTGAATTTTGTTTTGTAGTATTTTGTTGAAGAAGTTTGCAATATGTTGATCAGTTTTATTGGCTCGTTTTCTTCTGTTAGGTCTTTGCTTTTAATATCATGGTGATGCTGGTCTCATAGAATGAGTTTGAAAGTGTTTTATCTTCTGTTTTTTGGAAGAATGTAAGAAGGATTGAAATTAACTATTATTTGAGTGTTTGGTAAAATTAACCCATGAAGCTATCTGGTCCTGGGATTTTGTTTTTTGGGAAATTTTTGATATTGGTTCAGTCTTCATTTTTGTTATTGGTCTGTTTAGTATTTCTGTATTTCTTCTTGATTCATTGTTGGCAGGTTGTATGTTTCTAGGAGTTTATCCACATTTCTTGTTTATCTAGGTTCTTGGCATAAAAACTTTTTTTTTTTTTGCATTTCTTATAATTTTTGTTGGAAACTATACATTTCAATGAATGTATTGCAGTAACATTGAGTACTGGTCCCCCCCCCCTTCAAGGATTGTTATTGTTTTTCCTTGGTTATTTGTTTAGTAACTGGTTGAGTTATTTTAATGAAGCTATATGTATTTTCTTGTAGTGTGACACCTCTGATGTTCACTCTCCAGGGGCACATATCTGGGTATGACCACAGTCATTCTTTGATGCATTGACTTTGGCACTCATTCATTGTTTCTGTTTTTGGACTGTAACCAACTGTTAAGGGCCACTAATTGCTGGCTGATCAATCTTTTGTTTTCAGTAATGAACTGGGGCATAAGTTGTTCTACAGAGGAATCCTGCCAACTTAAAAGTCTAGTTTGTAATGTCAGCATTTGGTATTTGTTTCCAATATGAGAGGGCTACTCCTGACTCTCTTATTTCTTAGATTTACCAGCAGAGCAGCTGGCCTACAATTGCCTTTTATAGCTATCTACACTATTCTTGAGAGTTCCTTTAGGCCTGAATTTCTATATTCCTTGTTGCAAATACCATCATTTAATCTGAGCAGAGATATCTATTTTATGCTTTAATTCTGTTGGGCTGGTTCACAGACCCTTCTGCCCCATACTGTGCAGGTCATGAGTCAGGTAATCAAAAGAAAAATCAGGTAGCCACTGGCAAAGTTGACATACTTTATTTCAGTTGCAAGCCCCACCCGCCAGCGGTTCCAGCCATTGACTTTTTATACTGAAAGTACACAACAGTGGCAAAAAGCCAAGGAGTTATATGGGTGCACATGCGCAGTCACATTCTTATATAACTTGTTTACAATGTCTGTACTGAGTTATACCCAGCCATATATAAAGTTAGAGGGCCTGACTGGGCTAACTCCATTTTCCTCACACTCTACCCCTTCAGGGTCTCTCACCATACAATGAACATGTCTGTGATTTTCCATAGTGTTCCCTTAGTGAGGATAACTGACACTTTCATCCATATAACCTCCATACTTATTGAGCATTCAACACATCTTGAGGCTTGTCCCCCTAGCTCTGTCCTTTCAACTATTAGCCACCCATACACATATCTGGTTAGTAGTTATCACTGGGGTGATTTTCCACAGGAATCCTGCAGCCACACTGGTAGGAAACTTGGTGCACACTGACACACTGGCCACACGAAAGTATGTGTGTGTCCAGTCGACTCTGGTGCCTGCAGCCACAGTACTATGGGCAAAAAGATAAGGTTATTGGCACCAGTAGAGGGAGTTCTCATCCCTCTGGCAGAACACATACCAGCTTACCAGACTGGAAAGAATGGTTTTAGGAACAGGTGCTGTGGCTCTCTGCAACAGAGCCTCTACTGGAGAGTGTCCACTCTTGCAAGGTCTCTCATTTAAGATCCTGTCAGCCATAACCTCCTTGTCCACCCTTTCAGGAATGGGGTTTTGGTGGATAGCCTTAGTCCCTTTTTCAGAAGACCATTATACTGTTCAATCATTCCCACTGCCTGGGGATGATATGGCACATGTAATTTCCACTGAATAGACAACTGGGAAGCCACCTCTTCACTTCATGTCCAGTAAAGTGAATTCCATTATTACTGTCTATGACCAGGGGTTGACTGTACATGGCAGTAAGGCGATTCAATGCCTTCATAGTGCTTACCTGGTCTGGGGCCTTATAAGGCCATACAAATAGAACACCAGTAGCTGTATCAATGGCTGTGAAGATTTTCCTGAAATTCTCTGACCTTAGCAGTGGTCCCACAAAATCCACTTGCCATCGAGTCAGGGGCACCCTTCCACAGGTTATTTGCCCATCAGTATGAGGCACCTGCTGGGGGTGTGGACTCTCTTGAGCACACACTGGACAAATAGGATGTGCATTAGTTATATCTTCCCATTTTTTGGACAGGTTTCACTTTTGAGCCATTGACCACACAGTCTTGCAGCCAGCACGCTCCATTCATCAGTGGCTGGGGCTCTCTCCAGCCATCTTATATCAGCTTCATCATTGCCTGGACTGGCTAAGGGGAAATGTCCTGTGATGTGGAAAAGACTTACTTCCTTTCCTGCCCCAATTCCTATAATTCCTGCCACATGGCTTGTCTCCACAAAGGTCAGTGGCCGCCGTCCACCACTGATATTTCCAAGTACATATCTGAAGGATAAGACCCTTATATATGGTGCATTCACATTGCTCCAAATGACCTAGTAGCTGCCTTGGTTAAATCTGCAAGAAAATCAGAGGTTAGTAAGACATAATCTATATAATGAAACATTGTAATTGTGCCATGTGTCAGGCTACATTCTGCTGGTATCCACCAATACTAACATTTGCTGCTCAGTTGTCTCTGACCAATGTATTGTTAGTTCAATGTGAAGTCTTTGGTCCTTGCCTGCCCCCAAAAGATGAGCACCTTGGCTGCTCCCTAATTAGAATAGTCCATCTCCCTCTGCAGAAGTAGCCATGAAATCTTCCAGGTTCACTGGGGGTACCTTGTCATTTGCCTTTTTGGGAAGTTTAGTGAAACACTGTTCGGGTTGCAATTGTTGCCAGAAGGCAAACAGGACTGCATTTGGTTGCCAGTCAGTTTTTTCCGTATCAACTCCTGCTGCAAGCAAGTCAAGCCATATCTGCATATGGATGGTCTTGCTCAGTCCCTTTGCATGAGCATTTCTTGCAGGTTTGGTGTTAGCCAACTTTCAGACCCCCTTTGCCTGTCTCTTCCCCTGTGCTTTGCCCATCATGGTCATTACTTCATGTATAGGATGACCAATGTATTGGGCCACTATGGCTATCAGTTACCCAAAGGATGTCGACAGAGCGTTTTGAAGCACTATGTCTCTCATGCTGCCTGTAAAACGTTCATTGTCCAGGCCACAGGTGTTCACATTAAATGTGGACTGCCACATCCTCAGCTCCCAAATTATTTGAAACAGCTTGGCATATGTTTGCCTTCTAATCACAGTTCTGGGCCGTTCTCCAGCGTTCATCCACACAGTCTGGACAGCTGTATTCACCCATCATATTAAGGAGTGGTTATCCTGTGCTGGTGTGTATTTGTGGCTATTCTGTAGCCACCACCTTGAGGATGGGTGCATGATGATAGTGAATAACTTTCCATCTCCTCCCCAGAGCACATCATGTGATCCACTCTGAGGTCCCACAACTGCAGGAGCCAAGCAGCTAGGGGTTCACCCTGTTTCTGGCAAAACTGTTTCCCCAAGTCAACCAACTCAGCTTGAGTAGAGAGGACATAAGTAGTGAATTGGGTCACTTGTTGGTTGCCTACCTATTGCCTGCTTTTTCCTATGGGCTGTTCATGCTTCAGTTTCTGATGCAGAACAGCTCATGCCAGGGGACAGGCTCCTCCAGTACACCATAGGGTTCATCACCATTCTTGATGTCTGTAGAGTTAAGGCTTGGTCTGGAGTTCACAGACCCCTCGAGCCCGTTCACAAGCCCTTCACACACTGAAGAATACACAAGCGTAGCAACAAGCTAAAAAGACACATGGGCATGCACGTGCACTAACTCTACTCCCACACAACTTGTTTACAAAGAATTTGCTACACCACCACCAACCAGACCTGAGGTAAGGGGGCCTGACTAAACTACTCTATTTTCCCCACAGTGTCAAAAGCATGTGTGACATGTTGCTGTACTTCAGCTTCTAGAACAAGTACCCGCACTTCCAACAAGTCTGCTTCCTTCAGCAAATCTTGAAACTGAGTTGCTTCATGGAGTACCTGGTCCATGTTGACTCATAGTACAGTGAGCAACAGCCAGACCCTGGTCAACAGGAAAGCAGACACCAGGTACCACATGTCTGAGGGCAGCCACATTTCCTTCCCCTCCCAAGGGGCTAGTGGCTCCCTTACCTGCTTGGAATTCTGACAACTAGGCCAATTGTTGGGCTGGATCACAGACCCCTTTTCCTCATCCTGTGCAGGTTGAGAGTCAGGCAATCGAAAGAAAAATCGGGTAGCCTCTGGCAAAGTTGACATGCCTTATTTCAGATGTGAGCTCTTCTGGTCAGTGGTTCAGAGCTGCTGTCCTTTATACCAAAAGTGCACAACAGTTGCACTGATCCAAGGAGTACATGGTTGCACCTGTGCAGTTACATCACTCTTACATAACTTGTTTACAATGGATGTGCTTAATCATACCCAGCTGGATGTGAGGTGAGGGGGCCTGACTATACTGACTCCATTTTACTCACAGACCCTTTCTGGCAAAATCTTTGAAACAGAATTCTGGAGTTGTGAGTAGGGACAATGGCACAGTTTTCTCTCTGTAACACTCCTGCTTTACTAGCTGAGTGCTAGGTAAAGGAGGCACAAGATTAAGGTTTTCTGGGTTTGTTTCTTCTGTTTTAGAAGTTCCTAATTAGGAGATTGGACAATGTTGATCAGAGCCCCCATATTCTCAATGTAGCAGTCTCTGTCCTACCATTCAGACCTTGGCAGAAGGAGGAATGCACCACCTCTCATTATTATTCACCTGGAAGTTAGCCTCAGCAAAAGGTAGCTGGGGACAGGATGAGAAAATGCTAAAGTCTTGCCCATCTAGCTTTCCAGTTGAGAGCTAGGGAAGAGGGTGCCCTATGTTCTTAGTTGTACCATCTTACTAAGCTAGAAGAGGGAGAGCAGGAACAGTCTTGGTTCAAATACCAAAGATCTTCACAGAATTTAGTACGGTTTTTGAAAAGATGTTTCTTCATTTGTTGTAAACCCTTAGGACCATTTCCAGAGATTAAATGGTTATTTAAAAAATGATTGTCCCTAGTTTTGTTGGGGAACAAGTCCGAGGAGTTCCTCACCTGTTATGTTAGAGGCTGATCTCCCCTAAACACTGATTTATGAACTCTATATAAAGTGTGGATCAGAATTCCCGTGAAAGTGACTTGGTGTCCTCTGTTATCTGGGAAGGCTCCTTAAGGGCATTGGCACACACTTATAGACTTCTTACATGATCTTGGTGGCCCCTGCCATGGAGCTTCGAAGAGTTTGATGCCTCAGATTTTATGAGGATGTCCCTGGAGTGTTTAGGAGCCAAACTGACAAATCTGTTCTTTTTGTATCAATCTTCTCTTATTTTCATATTGCTTTTTTGTTTTTGATTTGATAGTCACTATGAGTGTATTTACCCTATTTATGATTAAATTGGAACCCAGATAGATATTTATGGTGGGCATATATAAATGGAATCTAGACACATTTCTTAAGGAAGGCATTGTCTTGGTTGTCTTACAGATGTACACATTTAGATTAACTCAAAAATCCTTTATTAAACAATGTATACATTCTGGGAACCTAGATGGAGATGCAAAACCAAGTAAATCACTGTTTATGACCACAGATGGTCACAATGAGATGGGAAGATTTTTTTTTTTTCACAGTATTGTTTAGTGTTATGATGAAGGATACAAGAAGTAGGCCTCTGATTCCCTCTTGGGAGATAAGTGCATGTATTGCATGTTCTACAGAGGGGAAAAAATAGAACAGTGTTTTGGAGGATGAATAGGAACTTTCTAGGCAGAGAAGAAAGGCGGTCAAGATAAGAGAGCACACATAAATTAAAGGTCTAGATTCCTGCCTGATGTTTTTGAGTAGACATGGTCATAACTTTGGTTAGTCTGAGATATTCTTTTATATTTAGTCAAGACTTGATTATACTCTTAGACCATTTCTGCTTCTATCTATTTATTGGAAACCATTATGTTGTTGCCAAAGTACAGGTTTCTTTTAAAGTGTGTACCTTACCCAAAAGCTTCCTTTTCTAGGGATGAGCCATGTATACAATGTCACTTTTTTTTTTCTTTTTTGTGACCAGTAAGGGGATCGTAACCCTTGGCTTGGTGTCGCCCGCACCACGCTCAGCCAGTGAGTGCACTGGCCATCCCTATATAGGATCCAAACCTACGACAGGAGTGCCGCTGCGCTCCCAGTGCTGCACCCTCCCGACTGAGCCAAGGGGCCGGCCCTACAATGTCACTTTTAATATCAGAGTCATAAGTTACATTATTGATATTATCATGGTTAAAATGTGTCTTCTTTGGGCTCTGGTGCAGTGAGAAGTTTTATTGTACAGACTCTGTTTTTACCACCTGCTTTCGAAGACTTTGACCCTGGTGATTTGGGGTATTGGTGCCAGGAGACCACACCTTCAGATACTTTTCTCACCTTGTGGGTTTG
This sequence comes from Cynocephalus volans, assembly GCF_027409185.1. Classification (NCBI taxonomy): domain Eukaryota; kingdom Metazoa; phylum Chordata; class Mammalia; order Dermoptera; family Cynocephalidae; genus Cynocephalus; species Cynocephalus volans. The sequence goes on from NC_084479.1 coordinate 5,015,431, forward strand.
ACTGAAAGAACTTGGTGTCCCACATGCCTTTCAAAGTCCTTTTGTTGGCACATAACTTTTATATAGGGGGGATGTTATCTTATCACAAACAATACCTCCTATATAAGTTAAGATAAATTCTGCTCCATCGTTTCTCTCTAAGTAGTTTTGTTGTTTGTGGCTGCTCTGATCCTCCCCTGTAGTTGGTCTGTGATACTGCAGCTAATTTTATTGGTCTTCCTTTTTTCTGTCTCCTAGAGCCCAGGAAAATTGTATCCAGTATCTATTGTTATGATGCTGCTACACAATGACTCTTCAAAAAACTCAGTGGCTTAAAACAATAACCACTTTTTCCTCACAAGTCTGTGGGTCCACTATGTGGATTGACTGGGCCAAAGCTGACTGATCTTGGCTGGGCTCACTTAGGAATCTTGCGGTCAGATGGGCCGAGATTATCTGGGATGGCATCAGCTGAGGTGACCCAACTCAGCTCCGTGTGGTCTCTCATCTTCCAGCCTTCTAGTGAGGCTTCTTCTCATGGTGGAAGCAGAGGCCCCAGAAAAAGAGCAGAGGCTGCACCGCGTCTTGGGGTCTAGGCTCAATGCATATGTGCTTTCAGTTCTATTACATGACACAGGAGTAGAGAATAGACTCCATCTCTTAATGAAGAGGAACAGCAAAAGTCACATTGAAAAGGCAGTGGAGACAGGGAGGGCTAGAGAATATAGGCTACTTTTGTGGTCTGCTGCAGAGATCAGGGGTCAACAAACTTTTTCTGTAAAGGGCGAGATGGTGAGCATTCCAGGCTTTGTGGGTGATATGGTCTTTGTCGTAACTACTCCACCCTGCTTAGTAATGTGAAAGCTGCCATAGACAATATGTAAATTAGTGGATATGGCTGTGTGCCAATAAACCTTTATTTACAAAGCTAGGCAGCAGACTATGCTTGATGCATGGGCCACAGTTTCCTGAGCCCTGACCTAGGTGATTCAGACCAAGTAGAAATCTCAGATCCAGGCTGTAGGATGCTGTTCTTCCTTGAACTTATGGCCTCAAGGACGTAAGCAGAGGCATCATCTGCAAGCAGAAATATTCTTGTTGGAGAGAAGAAATAAAAACAAGTGGGAAGAGCAAGGGCTCCCTTGTAAGTTGCAAATGACTGTTTGCATCCATTTGGGATTGTTCCTTGTATTTTATTGAACATACACAGCTTAAGTTTATTTCTCAGTTAGCAAATCCTTGGAGTTCACTCCCTGTGGCTCCCCTGTCTGGCTGGATTCTAGTTCTTCATCCATTTCATCTCCCAGGTGGATCCCAAATAGAGTCCTTCCCATTTTCCCACCTGGGGGTTCTCTTCTTGCACTTCTCCCAGCCCTCCTTCTCTCTTCTGCTTATCTCTTAACTGAAACCTCAGACATGATGTCACCATCTCTGTCCAGGCCCCCAGAAAAGTGTCCTGAGGCTCTGCAGATTATTTTCATCTAATAAAACTATGTGTGTAATCATCATGATCATAACATGCTCCATCAAACTTCAGAGAAGGATTGTTTTCAGAGTGAATTTTTGTTTTAAGTATTATTGTCTGGAGTAGATTCTTGAGGAGATTTGATTAAATTTCAGATAGTATCAACTCATTTTTAATAGAATGTCTGAGTCTCTGCTCTATATGCTGGTTGGATTTTTCTAGTGAGGGCTTCTATTGTAGGTCAATAGCCTGTTTTCTCATTATTCTCATCAGAGATTTCTTTATCATACGTAATAAGAGGCTCATATTAGCCTGTTTTTATAGAATGGGAATGGAATTTTTGCTTTCTAGTTTTTCTCCTTTACTTACATTACTGGTTGCTTCTGACATAATACCATGTGACACTTCCCAGGGTACTCATCAAAAGATATAGTAGTTGTTTTGGTTTAAAAAGGCTTTTATTTATTTATTTTTTTGGTAGCAGTTTTAGGTTAACAGAAAAGTTGAGCAGAATGTACAGAGTTCCCACATTCTCCCCCTACTCCCACTCCCCACCCCTCATGCATGCACAATGTCCTTCCCCAGAGTGGTACAATTGTTACAACTGATGAGCTACATTGATATATCATGATCACCCAGAGTCCATGGTTGACAGTAGGATTCGCTCTTGGTGTATATTCTATGGGTTTTGACAAATGTATAATAACATGTGTCCACTATTATAGTATCATATGGAATAGTTTCACTGCCTTAAAAATCCTCTGTACTTTGCCTGTTCATGTCTCCCTAACTACTAATCCCTCAAACTCTTTAATCAACTATTCCAGCACTTTTGTGGTCCTTCTCTATAATTCAAATTTCTATGCTCTTTGCTAAAGTAATTTTTATTTAGTGCATATTCCAACCACTTGTCCTTCTAAAATGTATTAATTTCTGTATTAATTTTTCCTTCTAAGAATGTATTAATTTTTTAAAATTAATCAATTAATTATTTATTTTCCCACAGCTGGCCAGTATGGGATTGGAGCCCTTGACCTTGGTGTTATAACATTGTGCTTTAAGCAACTGAATTAACTGGACAGACCCTATTTTTTATTCAAACTGTAGACATGCTGGTGGCATGCAATCGTTCTTCTGAAAATTAGGTCCAGTTTGATTTGAAAATAGGGTATGATGTCAACATAACATTTGTTGGCTCATTTATAGTTATTTTCCTGGAAAGGAGACCCAGAATAGTGGGACAATTGTTATCTAAGGCAGCAATGTAAGAAAGTCTAAATATGGCTACTGACCTGGCAGCAGGAGTCATTTTAACTATATTTTTTAAAAAATAGAAATGAGTATCTGTGCCCAGAGTTCCTTGCTCAGGGCAGTGTGTCTCCAGCCTTTCATGGCTCTTGGCTTGTGACATGTTATCCTACCTCCCTTGTCCATCTCCTTGGTGGCACCTTGGGTGCAGGGGCCCACTACCATCAGCAGATTGCCAGGCTCCCACCAGCATCTTCACTCTGCTGGTGCTGTGCATTTTGAATATCTGTGGTAACAACCACATAGGCTGCCTGCCCAAGTGGTCAACTTTATCTCCTAGGAGACCCTGTTACTGGTTTGGTTATAATTATTTGATCTTGAGCAGTATGCTATGCTACTATTTGCTCCTCCAGCCTTCTCATTTTGACACTTTGCTTTTGCAGAATGTGGGATTTTTCAGAAATGTCTATAGTTGATCCTCATTTGTGGATTTCATATTTGTAAATTTGCCTACTTGCTAAAATTTATTTGTAACCCCCAAATCAATATGCATGGTGCCTTCATGGTTGTTCATGGACATGTATATGTGCAGAGTGGCAAAAGTCTGAGTCACTGGATGCACAAGTTCCCAACTATTGAAGAAGGAAGTGCTCTGCTTTTTTATTTTCAATCTCATATTCAGCCAGTGTTCTTTTTGTGTTCTATTTAGTGCATGACTTATACATTTTTGTGCTTTTTTTTTTTTATTGGTAATCTTGCTGTTTAAAATGGCTCTGAAACTCAGTGTGGAGTACTGTCTAGCATTCCCAAGTGCAGGAAGGCTGTGATATATTTTATGGAAAAAATACATGTGTCAGAGAAGATTCACCTGCACCTAAATGATAGTGCTGTTGGCCTTGAGTTCAATGTGAATGAATCGACAGTTTATGCTAAATAAGATGATTTAAACAGAGGCACATAATACAATATTGTGTATTGATCAGTTGATGAAAATATCGTGAGGCTCTCAGGGACTTGTATTCTCTTAGGAGCAGTAGTTCAGTTTTTCTAATTTAGTGTCTGAAGTGACTTTATATAACCTAACTTCTACCAATAATGAGAATTGACTGCGTATATATTTTACTACAGCAGAGATGCCTATGCTGAAATAGCTTTTTGTTGTGTAAGAAAATAGAGCCCGTGGGTTATCTTCTGCCTTCTCCATGTAGATGTCCTGTTCCGATTTTCCACAACCATTTTCTCTCTCAGGTGTAATTAGCATGGTCAATGCAGGAGTGATGAGTGGCACTGGAAACCTGATGGATTTTCTCAATGAGCCATTCCCCGATGTTGGAACATATGAGGATTTCCACACCATTGACTGGCTACGGGAAAAGTCACGGGACACCGACAGATACAGAAAGGTAGGTGGCATTGTCTGATATAAGAATAGCTACTCCTGCTTGCTTTTGGTTTCCATTTCTATGGTATATCTTTTTCCGTCCCTTCACTTTTAGTCTTTGAGTGTCTTTGTAAGTGAGGTGGGTCTCTTGAAGACAGCATATGCTTGGGTCCAGCTTTTTAATCCAGTCAGTTAGTCTGTGTCTTTTGAACAGGGAGTTTAGTCCATTCACATTTAGAGTAGTTATTGAGAAGTGTTGTTTAATTCCTGTCATTTAATTGCTATTTAGGTAGTTAAAATATCTTTTGATCATTATTTCCCCTTTTATTTCTCTTCTCCAATGTGAGTTGGAAATGTAAGGTGGAATGGTTTAGCTTCTTTCTCTTTCTTGCACTTTTGTTTTAACTGTGGGTTTTGCTCTTCCTTGTGTATTCGTGATGATGGTCACCATTATTGAGAATCCAGATGAATGACTCCCTCTAGAATTTCTAGCAGGGCTGGTCATGTGGTGGTGAACTCCCACAACTTTTGTTTGTCTGGGAAATACACTGTTTCTCCCTCATTTCTGAAGGAGAGCCTTGCTGGGTAAAGAATTCTTGGTTGGAAGCTTTTTTCTTTTAGGATTTTGAATATATTGCTCCACTTTCTTCTGGCCTATAATGTTTTGGTTGAGAAGTCTGCTGTTAGTTTGATGAGGATTCCCCTATAACTGACCTGACACTTTTTTCTTGCTGCTTGTAGAATTATCTATTTGTCTTTGAGCTTTGTGAATTTAACTATAATATGTCTTGGGGAGGTTGTTTTGGGTTGAATCTGTTTGGGGACCTTTGAGCTTCCTGGATTTGAAGGTCCGTATCTTGCTCTACACCTGGGAAGTTTTCTGTTACTATTTCCTTAAGTAGGTTTTTGATACCTTTTCCCTCCTCCTGCCCTTCAGGAATACCCACAATTTGGATGTTAGAGCACTTGCGATTGTCTGCTATCTCTCTTAGGTTTTCCTCATTATTTTTAATTCTTTTTTCCTTTTTTTTTGTCTGCCTGAGTTATTTCAAAAAAGACCATCTTCAAACTCTGAAATTCTTTCTTCTATTTGGTCTACTCTGCTGATCAGGCTCTCTCAGTCATGCTTTTTATTTCACTGAGTGAGTCTTTCACTTCTAGAAGTTCTGCTACACTCATTTTTTTTTTTTTTTTTTTGGTATTAGTCTCTATGTAGATTTCCTCCTTCATATTCTGGATTTTTTTTCTTGTTTCATTGTGTTCTGTAATTGAGTCTTCCTTTATTTCTTCAAGTTTTCTTAAGATCATTACTCAAAATTCTTTTTCAGACAATTCAAGGATTCCCTGTTTCATGGAGTCTTAACTTTGGTGCATTACTGTATCATTTTGGTGGTATCATTTCTTTTTTATTGTTTGTACTTCTAATTTTTTTTGCTGATGCTTGGTCATTTGGCAGGGTGTTTGCTTCTTCTATTACACCAAGGTTGGCTGTGGAGTGGACTTGGTTGCTACTGCGGGGGGTGAACTGTCTTACTTGACAGTAGATTTGGTGGTGGGTATGTTAAACCAACTTGGTTCCTTTTCTAGACTCTGTGGTTGCAGAATGAGCCCCTAATGTATGAAGTTCTGCTGGGCCAAACTTCGTGGGTTGGATCTGTAGGCTGGTGCTCCCTCCTGGATCTGAGGCGGGATGAGGGGCCATGTAGAGCCACGTGGTTCTGCTGCCTGGCTGGTGCCAGTGGACTCATCTGTGCTGTGCCAGTTCGGGGTGGTGGGGTGAGGCCTGGACCTCCCCTACTGCCTGGGTCCAAGGTGGCAGGGGGGGTGGCAAGTGGAGCCACATGGTTCCGCTGGCTGGCCCAGGTCTTTTTAAAAATATCCTTCCATTTGAAGTTTTTCCTTATCACTTCTTTAAAATTAATCCCCCTCTACAGTCTCATTCTTCTCAACCATTATTTGCTTTCTTGCTTTATCCATTTATGTTTGTCTATCAACCTACCTACCTACTTATCTCCTACTTAATTGTAATATCTTTGTTGAGATATTCTCACCTACCATAATACTCACACTTAAAGTTTCCATTCACTGGTTTTTAATATAACCACACAGTTGTGTAACTTCCACCACAATAAATTTGAGAGCATTTTGTTACCATCAGAATAACCCCAATAGCTTTAGCTATTATCCTCCTGTCTGTTAACACCCCACCTCCCAGTCCTTGGTAACCACTAATCTGCTTTTTGTTTGTATAGATTTACTTATTCTGGATATCTCACATAAATAGAATTGTGTAGTGTGTGGCCTTTTGAGTCTGGCTTCTTTCACTGAGAGTCATGTTTTCAAGGTTTATCCATGTTGTAGCATGTATCTACTTTTTGGCTGTTGTGAATAACGTGATATGAAAATTTATGTTCAAATTTTTCAATGGATAAATAACGTGATATGAAAATTTATGTTCAAGTTTTTCAGTGGATACATGTTTTCATTTCTTTTGGATATACACCCAGGAGTGGAATTGCTAGGTCAAATGATAACTCTTCAGAAGATTAAGAGAAGTGTGAGACTATTCCAAAGTAGCTGTACCATTTTATTCTGCTTTACTTTTTCTCTTCAGCACTTGACATGTATTGAAGCCTCTAATTTACTTACTTGTCCAGTGTCTCTCTCCCCTTGATGAGGTGCAACTCCATGAAGTCCGAGACTTGGGTCTGCTTTGTTCACATTCATATCCCTAGGGTGTGGACTAGTGAGTGGCACGTAGTAAGTAGGTGCTCAATACATATCCCTTGAGTGAACCAAGGGACCTGAGTTTTCTGATTTTTTCCTTCATTTATTTACTGCAGTCATCCACTCAATGTGGACATACAGCTCCAACTATGTACCTGACGTGGGTACAATAATGGGCAAGGCAGGTAGCCTCTTTGCCCACTTACAGTGGACACAGGGTCTGGAGGCCTGATCTAACCCCCACCGTGGCATGAAAACCAGACAATGAAACATTTTTTCCATGATTTATAGCCTGTGGAAGTACAGACATATATATACCTATATTGCTAACCATGAGATCAGGATACAGTAGGTATTGAGGTGGGGCAAGGCCCGAGAAATACACTTGGGCCAGACTTAGGAACTCAGAGAAGTCTTCCCAAAGGAGGGATATAAATGCCAGAATCTGGAAGATAAGGAGGACACTGCCCAGTGGAGGGAGGGTAATGCTTGCCAAGATGGTGCAGAGAGGAGCTCCTGGAATGTTCCAGAAACATGGAGAGGGCAGAGGGTGGGGGTTAGTGATGGAAAAAGATGAGGCTGGAGAGATATGAGGGGCCTATTGTCAGGGACAGCAACCTGTTAAGGATTTGGGTGTTCTCCCAAGAACAATGGGAAACTATTTCAGGGTTTTCCATAGGGGACTGGTATGGATCAGACTGGCAACTTTGAAAGCCTGTTTGACTACAGTGTGGAGAACCCACTGGATGGGGGCAAGTCGGGCATGGAGACCTTAAAGGGGGCTCTGGCTGCAGCCCAGATAGAAATGATTCTGAAATGGTGGCTGGAATGGCAGCAGAGGCTGTGGGGAAGGAGGGGAGTGGAGCGATTCAAGAGAGATTTGGAGGTGGAGATGCTAGGATGTGGTGATTGCCTGGAGCAGGATGTGTACCCAGGTTTCTAGTTTACTAGATGGTGGGCCTTTCTCTCAGCTGCAAGCAAAGCTGAGGCTGTGAGGGCGATACTGTAGTTCAGTATTGGATGCAGTGAGCTGGGGTGGAGATATCCTGTAGACTGGGGAAAGCAAATAGACTCATGTCCTTTAACTGTTCTTGTTCATTGGCTTCGACTACCTGGGGCTCTGTTAGAAAGGGTGTTTGAGGGTGATTCCACAAGAGTCTGTCAGAATTGATAAGTGGTGTCTGACAGGGGCATGTCAAAAGGGTTGTGAAGGCAAATCCAGTAGAGTGTGTCACGATTGATTGGTGATGTCTACCATGGGCAGTGGAGGCTGGCAGCTGAGCTATGTGGTTCTTGACCACAGTAGGCAGGAGCTTCTATGTATCTGGAGGGGGCATAGTTAGATGTGAACAGTCATACACTGCATAACAATGTTTCAGCTTTGAACCTCCATAATCAATGAATTGTTTCTAAGCAGCTATCATGAATTTTTCCTTTTTGCCAATAAAAGCTTCCCTTTACTATGGCCTCTTCAGGTGCATCTGTGGCTTGCCATAGCTGTACACACTGTATTATAATGCTTTCTGTTTACTCCTGAACAAACTCATCACATTATATTAAAAGATTTTATCAAAATATTAAAATTATATTTTAGGAGTTATTTTCCTCTCTCTTTAAAAAAAATTTTATTGTATTTTGTCAATATACAATGTGGTTGATTATTGCAGCCTATGACTGAAAACTCCCTCCCACCTCTGTCACCTCATATCTGTTCAGTTGTTGTATCAACTTCAAGGAATTGTAATTGTTGTGTCTTCTTCCTCCCCCACCCCTGGTTATTTGTGTATTTATTTATTTATTTTTAGCTCCCCAAAATAAGTGAGAAAACGTGATATTTCTCTTTCTTTGCCTGACTCGTTTCACTTAATATAATTCTATGTAGGTCCATCCATGTTGTTGCAAATGGCAGTATTTCATTCTTTTTTTTATAGCAGATTAGTATTCCATTGTGTACATATACCACATTTTCCATATCCACTCATCTGATGATAGACATTTGGGCTGGTTCCAACTCTTAGCTATTGTAAATAGAGCTGCAGTGAACACTGGAGAACAGGTATACCTTCGACTTGATGATTTCGATTCCTCTGGGTATATTCTCAGCAGTGGAATAGATGGATCATATGGTAGATCTATCTGCAATTGTTTGAGGAACCTCCATACCACTTGCAAATATTTTCTCCCACTCTGTTGGTGGTCTTTTTACTCTGTGAATTGTTTCTTTTGCTGAATAGAAGTTTTTACTTTGATATAATCCCATTTATTTATTTTTCCTTTGGTTTCTCGTGCTTTTGGGGTCATATTCATGAAGTCTGTGCCCAGTATTACTTCCTGAAGTGTTTCTTCTATGTTTTCTTTCAGTATTTTTATTGTTTCAGGGTGTATATGTAATTCTTTGATCCATTTTGTGTTGGTTTTAGTATATGGTGAAAGGTATGGGTCTAGTTTCATTCTCCTGCATGTGGATATCCAGTTATCCCAGCACAATTTGCTGAAGAGGGAGTCTCTTCCCCATTGTATAGGCTTGGTGCCTTTATCAAAGATCAGATGGCTGTAGGTGTGTGGGTTGATTTCTGGATTCTCAGTTCTATTCCATGGATAAGTGTGTCTGTTTTTATGCCAGTACCATGCTCTTTTGGTTATTATAGCTTTGTAGTATAGTTTAAAGTCTGGTAATGTTATGTCTCCAGGTTTATTTTTTTTGTTCAGAATTGCTTTGGCTATTCGTGGTCTTTTGTTATTCCATATAAATGTCTGGATGGTTTTTTCCACTTCTGAGAAAAATGTCATTGGAATTTTGATGGGGATTGCATTGAATTTGTATATCACTTTGGGTAGTATGGACATTTTCACAATGTTGATTCCTTCAATCCAAGAGCATGGGATATCTTTCCATCTTCTTGTGTCCTCTTTAATTTACCTCTGCAGTGGTTTGTAGTTCTCATTATAGAGATTTTTCATGTCCTTGGTTAACTCAATTCCTATGTTTTTTTTTTTTTTTTTTTTTTTTGGTGGCTATTGAAAATGGACCAGCTTTCTTGATTTCTCTTTCTGCATGTTCACTATTGGAGAAAAGAAATGCTACTGATTTTTGTGTGTTGATTTTGTATCCTGCTATTTTGCTGAAATCACTTATCAACTCCACATGTTTTTCTATAGAGGCTTTAATCTGCTCGATATACAGGATCATGTCATCTGCAAAGAGGGACAGTTTGACTTCATGTTTTCCAATCCGGATGCCTTTTATCTCCTTCTCTTCCCAGATTGCTCTGGCTAGTATTTCCAACACTATGTTGAATAGGAGTGGTGACAGTGGGCATTCTTGTCTGCTTCCTGTTCTTAAAGGAAAAGCTTTCAGCTTTTCTCCATTCAGGATGATATTGGCAGTGGGTTTGTCATATATGGCTTTAATTATTTTGAGATACTTTCCATCTATACCTAATTTGTAGAGAGTCTTTATCATGAATGAGTGTTGAGTTTTATCAAGTGCTTTTTCAGTATCTATAGAGATGATCATATGGTCCTTGTGTTTAATTTTATTGATGTGGTGTATCACCTTTATTGATCATGATGTCTAATTTTGCATATGTGTTACTGTATTCTGTTAGCTAGTGTTTTACTGAGGATTTTTGCATCTATATCCATAAAGGATACTGGCTTGTAGTTTTCGTTTTTAGTTGTATCTTTACCTGTTTTTGGCATCAGGGTGATGTTTGCTTCATAGAATGAATTTGGGAGAACTGCCTCTGTTTCAATCTTTTGGAATAGTTTGCAGAGAATTGGTGTCAATTCCTCTTTGAATGTTTGGTAGAATTCTGCTGTGAATCCATCCAGTTGTGGGCTTTTCTTTGTTTTGAGCCTTCTGATAACAGCTTCAATTTCTTGGCTATTGGGCTGTTCAGATATTCTACATCATCTTGGCTGAGTTTTGGTAGTTTGTGAATGTCCAGAAATTTTTCCATTTTCTCCAGATTTTCAAATGTCTTGGCATATAGTTGTTTATAGCAGTCTCTAATGATTCCTTTTATTTCAGAGGTATCAGTTGTAATATCACCTTTTTCATTTCTAATTTTTGTTATTTGGATCTTCTCTCTTCTTTTTTTAGTTAGCTGTGCTAATGGTTTGTCAATTTTATTCATCTTTTCAAACACCAACTTTTTGATTCATTGATCTTTTGTATTTTTTGGGGGGTTTCAATTTCATTCAGTTCTGCTCTGATCTTAATGTTTCTCCATCTGCTAACTTTGGGTTTGTATTGTTCATGTTTTTCTACTTCTTTAAGGTGAAGTATTAGGTTGTTTACTTGCCATCTTTCCATTCTTCTGAAGTAAACATTTAATGGGATAAATTTCCCCCTGAGTACTGCTTTTGCAGTATCCCACAGGTTTTGGTATGATGTATCATTATTTTCTTTAGTTTCAGTGAATTTTTTGATTTCCTGTTTGATTTCTTCTTGCACCCATATGTCATTAAGTAGAATGCTGTTTAATTTCCATGTTTTTGTATAGCTTCCAGAATTTCATTTGTTATTGATTTCTAGTTTTAATCCATTGTGGTCTGAGAAGATACATAGGATAATTCCAAGTTTTTTGAATTTATTGAGACTTGATTTGTGACCTAACATGTGATCAGTCCTGGAGAATGCTCCATGTGCTAATGAGAAGAATGAATATTCTGAGGTTGTTGGATGGAATGTTCTGTAGATATCTGCCAAGTCCAATTGGTCTAGAGTGTTGTTTACATCTTGTGTTTCTCTGCTGATTCTTTCCCTAGAGGATCTGTCCAATATTGACAGTGGGGTGTTCAGGTCCCCTGCTATTATGGTATTATTGTCTATTTCCTTCTTTAGGTCTAATAGAGTCTGCTTTATAAATCTGGCTGCTCTGACATTGGGTGTGTGTATATTCATGATTGTTATGTCTTCTTGATGGATGAATTCTTTTATCATTGTGTAGTGGACCTCACTATCTCTTTTTATGGTTTTGAGTTTAAAGTCTATTTTATTAGTTATAAGAATAGCTACTTCAGCTCGTTTGTCTTTTCTGTTTGCATGGTAAATCTTTTTCCATTCGTTCACTCTTAGTTTATATGAGTCTTTAGAGGTGAGATGAGTCTCTTGAAGGCAGCACATAGTTGGGTCCTCCTTTTTAATTTAGTTAGCCAGTCTGTGTCTATTGATGGGAGAGTTTAAGCCTTTTACATTAAGAGTTGTTATTGAAAAGTGTTGATTTACTTCTAGCATTTTATTGATTTTTGTTTGGATGTCTTAATTGTCTTTTGTTTCTTTCTTTCTGATTTACTGTTTGCCTTCTGTATTTGTTGGTTTCTTGGGTTGTAGATCAACTTTTTTCCCCTCTTCATTGTTGGCATTTTAATTTCACTAGTGGGTTTTGATTTTTCTCTCGTTTTTATGGCAGTCATAGTTATTTTTCAGGTTCCAAACCCAATACTCCCTTGAGAATCCTGTAAGGGTGGTCATGTGGTAGTGAACTCCCACAGTTTTTGTTTGCCTAAGAAATATACTATTTCCCCTTCATTTTGGAAGGAAAGCCTTGCAGGGTAGAGTATTTTTGGCCAGCAATCTCTTTTAGTATTTTGAATATATCATCCCATCCCTTTCTAACTTTCAGGGTTTGTGATGAAAAGTCTGATGTTAGCCTGATTGGGGCTCCCTTATAGGTGATTTGACTCTTCTCTCTTGCAGCATTTAAGATTCTCTCTTTGTCTTTGAATTTTGCCAATTTCACTATATAACATGTCTTGGAGAAGACCTTTTTGGGTTTAATACATTTGTGGATCTTTGAGCTTCCTGAATCTGAAGATCTGTGTCTTTTCCAATACCTGGGAAGTTTTCTGCCACTATTTTGTTGAATATGTTTTCAATGCAATCTCTTTTTCCTCCCCTTCTGGAATACCCATGACTTGGATATTTGAGTGCTTAAGGTTGTCTGATATATCTCTTAGATTTCCTTCAATGTTTTTAATTCTTTTTCTTTTTCTTTTTTGTCTGCCTTTGTTATTTCAAATAGCCCATCTTCAAGGTGAGAAATTCTGTTTTTTGCTTCTGCAATCCTGCTGGTTAAACTCTCTGTTGTGTTTTTTATTTCATTGAATGAATTCTTCAGCTTAGCAAGCTCAGCTACATTCTTTTTCAGGGCATTGATTTCCTTGTCCATTTCTTCTTTCAGGTCCTGGATACTTTTTTTCATCTCATCGTGTTGTCTAGCTGAGTTGTCTTATATCTCATTTAGTTTCGTTAGAATTATCACTCAAAATTCCTTGTCAGACATTTCAAGGGCTTCTTGTTCTATAGGACCTAGATCTTGAGAGTTATTACCCTTTGGTGGTGTACTTTCTTGATTTTTCATATTTCTGTTATCTTTCCTTTGATGTTTAGTCATTGTGGCAAGGGATTTCATAGTCCACTGGTTTGACAGTATTGTCTGGCTAGGATCATGCTGGGGCTGCCATGAGCTTTGTCTGCCCACTTCGGATTTATCCTACTTATACTCACTTTTTAAAAAACTTTCTACAGACCCCAAATCCCTTATCAATAGTTTAAAAAATCCAGAAAATTTTAATAAATGAGGTTTTAAAAATTCGTTTGGTGGCAAACCTTACTCATTTACCATGTAAGGCTGTCATAGCTGTTATGCCTCCAATTTGTCTTCATTTTCATGTTTCCCAAAGAAATATTAATGTGTGTGCTCCCAGGATCCTGTCCCAGAGGCTGCTGTGGGGGTATGTCTTTTATGGTATACATACCCTATTTCAAAAATTTGGAAAGGGATGATTCCCAAATTTGCTTGGCCCCAGTGGCTTGAGATAAGAGTGTAAACCTGCGTGTCTCACTCTCCTACTTGATTTAAGCCACTTAGCACTTTGTATCTCTCCCTGGGCTGGGTGCTGCCCTCACCATATTTATTCAGTGACTGTGAGGGCAATGAAAGAAGCTTCCTATGAAGTGACAGTCCATGGCATGTTTGTTCCTGTTCTGGTGATGGGGCCTGAGTGGTTGCCGCATTCCTGCATGGCTGCTGTATTGTGCATTCTCTTTGCATCACAGGCGACTTCTCTTAATGGCTTGTGCTGCTTCCTCCAGGCACTTTGGCTGGTGTCATTGATCTTGCTGTCAACTGGATGACAGACCTGAAGGAAGATGTCTGCTTGTCTTCCTTCTGGTATAGTCATGAGCAGTGCTGCTGGATTTTGAATGAAACCACTTTTGAGGACAGAGACAAGTGTCCTTGGTGGCAGAAATGGTCGGAGCTGCTGGTGAATTAATCGGAAATGGGTGTATGGGCAGGATCGTCCTAGGGACTCCTGCCATTCCACATGCTTTTGGAACACTGAGGGGTGATTTGTGAGCATGATTTCACCTTCAAGTGTCTGTTCTGATGATAGCTTAATACTGGTGTGACTTGCTTTTCTCTATCTCTAATGCTACCATTCAGATTTCACTTGGAAAACTCTTCCATACTCTTTCATGTGCTATATATATGTGTGTGTGTATGGAATATAAATTATTATGCATGTATGTATAAAATGCATATAAAATTATACATTAGTATAACAAACATATGTTTTATATATTTGCATATATATTAAAGTGTGTGTTTGGCATTATTTTTTTTTTACTGAGGGTGGTTTTTAACCATGCCAAATAAATAGGGTTCATTTTACCCCTTTGAAATTGAGAGAGCCCTGTACCAGCCAGCCACCAAAAAACAAAAACGGCAGAAACAACAAAACTCCCAAACAAACAAAACCAATAAATTGAGGGAGAAAATATGCTCTTTTTCAGGAATGACAGTTTTGTTGAGATATAATTTATATAAAATATAATTCACCATTGAAAGTTTAAAATTCAGTGATTTTATTACACTCTCAAATACAGGCAACTGTCAATCACAATTGCTTTTGGAACATTTTATCACTCTAAAATAACTGCTGTACCCATTAGCAATCACGCCCCATTTCTCACAACTCCCAGCCTTTGACAAACACTGCACTACTGTATTACTGTTTATGTTTGTCCCTTGTGACATGTCATATAAAAGGAATCATAACAATATGTGTTCTTTTGTTTGGCTTATTTTTACTTAAAATATGTCAGGATCACCCATGTTGTAGTAGGTGTCAGTGATTCATTCCTTTTAATGGCTGAATAGCCTTCCACTTTATGTCTGTATCACATGTTATTTATCCATTCTTTTGATAGATATTTGTTTTGTATCCTCTTTTTGGCAATAATGCTACTGTGAACCTTTGTGTACAAGTTTTTGTGTAAACATATGTTCTCATTTGTTCTTGGAATATACCCAGTGGCAGAATTCCTGGGTTATATGGCAATTTTATGTGTCCTCTTTTGAGGCTCTGTCAGACTATGTTACAAAGAGGCTGCACCACTTAATTTTTCACTAGCAATGTATGAGGGTTCCTGTTTTTCTACATACTCATCAGTGCTGCCGTTGTCTATTTTAACTGGCAAATAAAAGTTGTATATATTTATAGTGTACAACATGATCTTTTGATATATGTGTACAGTGTGTAATAGCCAAATCAAGCTATTAAACATCTGTTTACTTCATATACTTACTATTTTTTTGTGTTGAGAACACTTAAAATACACTCCCTTAGCTATTTTAAAGTATATAATATATTGTTATGTATGACACTACTTTAAAAAGTTAGTGGAAGAATAGAATTAAATGATGATATGAGTCTTTCCATGAAGTTTTTGAAGTACCCTCATATATCAGTATAATGGTAGTCACCACAATGTACAATAGATCTCTTGAACTTATTTCTCCTGCCCAGTTGAAATTTTGTGTCTTTTGACCAACTTCTCTTAATTTCTCTACCCCAAGATTCTGGTAACCTCCACTATATTCTGTTTTTACGAGTCTGACTTTTTTAGACTCCATGTATAAGTCATATTATATAGTATTGCTCTTTTGATGCCTGCCTTATTTTCACTTAACAATGTCCACCAATTTCATCCATGTTGTTGCAAATGACTTCTTTTTTTTCTATTTTATTGCCAATATATACCTGAATTCTTTTAATATTTTTAGTGATTATATATATTTGTGGGGTATAAAATTGAATATCATACATGTGTACAACATGGGGGATCAAATCAGGATAATCAGTATACTCATGTTTACAAAATGCAATCTTTGTGACCCTCAACTAATTTCTTGCCCACTCCCACCCACTTTCTCACCTCTAATAACCACATTTCTGTTCTTTTTTTTCTTGAAAGTTTAATGTATGTGATTGTTTCTGTCTTTCTTTTCTCCTGTTATTTTCTTTTCTCTTCTTTCCTCCCATCACCTCCCTTGTTGTCTCCTCCACTCTTATTCCTTCCTCTCCCCTACTGTGCCCCTTCCCTTCCCTTTTGCTGTGCTTTCTTTCATGTAGCTTCCACTTATGAGTTAAGAAATGCAATATTCTCTTTCTGCACATGGCTTATTACACTTAACATAATTTTCTCTAAGTCCATCCATGTTGCTGTGAATGGTAGAGTTTCACTCTTTTTTATAGCAGAGTAGTATTCCATTGTGTAGAAATACCCTATTTTCCTTATCCACTTGTCCGATGATGAGTGCTATTAGGCTGGTTCCAACTGTTGGCTATTGTAAATACAGCTGAAATAAACATGGGAGTGTAGGTGTCCTGTTGACATGAAGATTTCCGTCCCTTTGGGTATATAACCCAGAAGTAGTATTGCTGAGTCATATGGCAGTTCTATCTGTGGTTGTTTGTGGAGCCTCCATACTGTTTTCCACAGTGGCTGCAATAATTTATGGTCACAGCAACAGTGTACAAGGGTTCCCCTTTCTCCACATCCTTGCCAGCGTTTGTTATTCTCAGTCTTCTTGATAATAGCCCATCTAATTGTGGTGAGATGATATCTGGATGTGGTTTTGATTTGTATTTCCCTGATGATGAGCAATGTTGAGCATTTTTTCATGTGTGTCGCCTATTTGTGTATCTTCTTATCAGAAATGTCTATTCAACTCCTTTACCCATTTTTTAATTCAGTTACTTGTTTTCTTACTATTGAGTTGTTTCAGTTCTTTGTATATTTTTGGTATTAATCTCTTCTTGGATACTTAGCTCACAAATATTTTCTCTTCTTTCGTAGGTTGTCTTTTCACTCTGTTAATTGTTTCTATTGCTGTCATAAGCTTTTTAGTTTGATGTAATCCCATTTTTTTCTTTTTTTTCTTTTTTGTTTGTGCTTTTGGTGTCCTATTCATAAACTCTTTGTCTGGTCCTGCTTCCTGAAGTGTTTCCCCTATGTTTTCTTTTAGTAGTTCTATAGTTTTAAGTCTTTTATTTAAGTTGTTTGTCCATTTTGAGTTGATTTTGGTATATGGTGAGAAATATGGGCCTAGTTTCATTTTTTTATATATGAATTTCCAGTTTTCCCAGCACCATTTATTGCAGAGGCAGTCTTTTCTCCAGTCGATGATCTTGTTGCCTTTGTCAAAGATCAGTTAGCTTATAAGTATGTGGGTTGATTTCTGGGTTCTGTACTCTGTTCCATTGGTATGAGCATCTGTTTTTATGCCAGTACTGTGCTGTTTTGGTTACTATACCTTTGTAGTATAATTTGAAGTCAGGGAGTGTTATGCCTCCAGCTTTATTTTTTTTGCTCAAGATTGCTTTGGCTATTCAGGTTCTTTTATTATTACACATGAATGTTAGGATTGTTTTTTCTGTTTCTTTGAAGAATGTCATTGGTATTTTGATGTATATTGCATTGAACCTGTAGATCACCATGGGTACTTTGTTAGTCTACTTTTGTTGCTTATAACAAGAATACAAGGACTTGGGTAATTTATAAAAAACCCCAAAATTTATTGCTTTCACTTTTGGAGCCTAGGAGGTCCAGATTCCAGGGAACACATATGGTACAGGTCTTGGTGGTCGCAACAGTGACCCTGGGGTCTCACAAGATGGTGAAAGCAGAGAGAGCAGAAAGACTCATGTGCTCTACTTTTTAAGCCCTCAGGACCACACCCCTGACTGCCATTTTTAATCCATTCGTAGGGCATGGTCCCACAATCTAATCAGTTCCTCAAGGCTCCACCTTCAAATTACCATAATAGGATTTCCAACTCTCTTAACAGTCACAGTGGGGGCCAAGTTTCTAATACATAAAACTTGGGGGACACAGTTCAAGCTTCAGTGAGTTTTGGGGCACATAATTCAATCCACTACAGATAGTATGGACATTTTTACAATGTTAATTTTTCTAATCTAAGAGCATAGAATGTCTTTCAATCTTTTTCTGTCCATTTTAATTTCTTTCAGCAGTGGCTTGTAGTTCTTCTTGTAGGGATCTTTCATCTTCCTGGTTAAACAGATTCCTAAGTATTTCATTTTTCTGGAGACTATTTTAAATGGGATTATTTACTTGATTTTTTGCTAGTTTGTTGTTGGTATATAGAAATGCTACTGATTTTTTTTATTTACCTTTTAAAAAACGTTTATTTATTTATTTATTTATTTGTTATTGGTTATCAATATCCATGGGGTACAAAGTTGATTGTCATCACTCATTTTTTACTGTATAATTGCTTGAGTTCCTTATATATTATAGATAGTAATCCCTTGTCAGATGCATAGTTGGCAAAAATTGTCTCCCACTCTGTAGGTTGTCATTTCACTCTGTTGATTGTTTCCTTTGCTGTGCAGAAGATTTTTAGTTTGATATAGTCCCATTTGCTGATTTTTTCTTTTGTTCCTTGTGCTATTGCGCTCATGTTCATAAAGTCTGTGCCCAGACCTAGTTGCTGAAGTGTTTCACCTACATTTTCCCTTAGTAACTTTATAGTTGCAGGTCTTATACTTAAGTCTTTAATCCATTTTGATAAAACTAGAATTCTTGAGCTGATCTCCCAGGTGAGCCATTTCCACCCCTCCACCACCACACCCTCACCACCCCCATTTTACTGGCAGTCCACACATCCTTCTAACAAGCCTGGGCATAAGGTTTTCCAATACACCATAGACTAGAAGCAGCAAATTAGAGGGGGAGAAATTGCTAGCACAAGCACTGTGGGAACAACCAAATGTGATAGGCTGTGAGTCCAGAAGAGGAAGCAGTACAAAAAAATGAGGAAAAGAACTCAATTAGAATTCGTAAGGGCATTTATTCACTTGTTTTCGAGAAAAGCTTTTAGAAACCATGGTAAATTCATGGTGTATTTATCCACTGTTGTAATAAACACAGTCTCAGGCTCAACATGCTTATTTGCAGTGAATGCTGCAATAAATAAAGACACATTCCCAGGTCATATCATTACACTTGTCCCAGAGATATTGCCATAGTTAAAAATATTTTATGTTTACAATCCACTTTTAAAATAGTAATTTTTAAAAAAGAGAAGAAAATATTGAATGTCCAAGAGCAAGACAGACATGAACACAAATGCTCTGGAAAAGTTATAGCTTTTATATAACAAAATAAGTACTCAACCTAGTACATTCTGTTTTCTTTTTAAAGCCAACTTATTCATAATTGAAATAATTGCTTATAGGAAAAAATTTTTGACTTAAGTTTTGTTGCTTTCCTCCCAAACATCCAGTGATTTTTAAACTATATAAGTGATACCCAAATTAGTGGAAGAGACTTCAAACAGAGAGATCCATATTTTAACACCCTATGGAAATGCAGTGGGTGAAAATAAGAAGAAAGAACCACATCATTTCTATAGAATTTACCATCAAAGCCTGTTCAATTGCCTGTGGTGAATCAGCAGTAACTCACTGTCCACTGGGCCAGATGAATTAACATTCTTGAAGGTGAGGTAAAGTTATGAGATCAATTTGTAAAATTACAAGACCAGTAGTAATTAATCAGTGACTTTGTGAGTAGAGATTACCTCCAATTGTGCAGGAAAAATATGTCCTAACCCTTTCATGCACTCTAATACATGTAATTAAATAAAATGTGAGAAAAGATGAAAAAAAACATAATGTGATCTACATTTTCTTTCCTCTCCCTCTTACCTCACCACCTTGCTGTATACTCCTACCAGTTCCCCTAGGATCCATTTTGCAAGTTCCTTCAAATGAAATCTTTCTTGCCTCTGATATAAAATTAACCAATAAATATGTGCGTAAATAAAGGCAAACCCTGGGCACATTTGGCCTTTAAAGCCATTTTCTGTGTTCGCTCTCATGCATGTATCTTGCCTATCCACTTCTACTTCCTTCTTTGCAATCTCTCTCCCTGATTGAAAGGTCTACCTTTGTTTATGATAGCTCTGCATCCCTAACTCAATCCCAATGATCATCTTAGAATCTTATTTACTAACATTTTTTAAACATTTACTGTGTGCCAACTGATAGGCCTGGGGAGGGCGATAAATATCTTCCCATTTCCCAGAGATGTCTCTTGTTTAGTTTTCACAATAATCCTCTTAGGAGGGTTTATTATTATCCCTATTTTACATAGGAAAAAACTGAGGTTCAGACAGGCCAAGTAACTTGTCAATGTTCCCTCAACTTGTGGTAAACCTGGGTCAGAATCTATGCAAGTCAACTTTCTAGCTCTTAAAAATTATTACATTGCCTTTCATGTATGTTTTCTCCTTGAATTTAATCCAGCCAATGTGGAGCACATATATAAAAATATAGGGGTCTTCAAAAAGTTCATGGAAAGATTTGTACTATTTTTTAGTTCCATTTTTCTATGAAGTTTTTGAAGTACCCTTGGATATGTATATGCACAAACTTTATAAATGTAAGTATTCGAAATGATCCGGCAAATAGCACCAGTTAATCTTGGTATATATTGAGTATTTCCTTCACTGATCTAATATTGATTGACAACTCATCAGTTACCTACTGTCACTAACTACAGATTTGCTTTTTAATTGAATATTTTTATTTCTAGAATAAAGGGGGAAAATCCATGTGTTTCACTAAGGTAGAGGGTAAAATGCTTATGTATTTAATAGCTTGATCAGAAGTCCTCCTAGACAGCAGGCTTTGCTTGTTTTTTAAACAAAGAGGAGACTGCTGAGAACACAGGGACAATGTAA
The DNA here is from genome assembly GCF_027409185.1 of Cynocephalus volans. Classification (NCBI taxonomy): domain Eukaryota; kingdom Metazoa; phylum Chordata; class Mammalia; order Dermoptera; family Cynocephalidae; genus Cynocephalus; species Cynocephalus volans. The sequence continues at coordinate 5,036,297 of NC_084479.1, forward strand.
CTCAAGAGACAGTTAAGAAGCTCTGAAAAAAAGAGGGAGGAATTCCTCTACAAGAAAGAGGGATTAGGCCAGAAGTGCTGGGTAAAGAGGGACCACCATGCTGAGCATGGCGGAGTCACTCTGTGGGTGGGGAGCTGGGTCAACATCCCCTGTGATAGGTGTTTACTTGCAAGGGACAAAATGCACTTCTAGGTGTGCTATTCAGTGTATAATATGTCCCCTCCCTTGTCCTTCAGATTATCACTATGAGTTTTGCCACCAGCTAAGCTTGTGTTTAAGGTTTCTTGGATGACAGAAGGGTGTCAGGATGGGGCCAAGAAGAAGGAACTTTGTCCCCTCTTATATGGTCGACACCAGAGTAGTGATAAATGAGCATCCACAGGGAACAGAAAAAACACCTTCCATGCAAGCAGAGAAGAGAGCAGTGGTGATCCTGACATTACAATCCCTCAGAGCTTTGGGTTTCTACCAGTAAGGGGGTTTGAGTCAATTTATCCTGATCTGAAAGGGCTGGAAAACCCTAGTGGACATTATGATTACACTAGAGGAACTCAACCATCTAGCTTGTCATTTATAAAGAATAACATGGTTTGCTAGAACCAAGGAATAGACAGTGGCATAGCAGCTCTTAAAAATAAATTTGGATATATCAACATGTGCAGTCAACTAATTTGCTGACTTCAAAACAGCCTGGTGAAACTTTCTGCCTGCTGAACCTATTATTGCCCATAATGAAAGACTCTATATGCACTAATCACAACATATAGCCTTACATTAGATCATGAGTTCTGAAAATTCATGACACAGGGATTTTTAGTTATACTCAACACATTTTTCCTTTAGAAACTTGATTGGTTGTTCTAGATGCCATGAGTGATATAAACTGAGCTCACAGCTGGAAGAAATCTAAAGGATCAAGCATCCCTGAGTTTCAGACAGAAACTTACTCTGAATACATTTGGAGGTATGTGGATTTTATTCATAATTTGGTACCCTTTTTTATTGTGCTTGTTTCTTTCTCTAAATTTCATGTTTAAAAGATGCAAATGTATTCCACATTTCTAATACTTAATGCCATCAATAAGAGTTAGTTACTTTTTTACTTGGGCCATAATTAGAGTCTGATTATTAATTAAATGAATTACTTCACTTTCTAATGCAGCAAACAGTTTGTCTACCTTTTAAAAATGTTAGTTCCAGAATTTCAAAAGCTCTTTTCAGGGCCAAGCTTTACAATAAAATATTTATTTTAATTACTTATCAATTAAGGTAAAATAATACTTCATAGGCTGTGATACATTACTTTGAAAAAACATTTTATTTAATTACATCAAATAGAACTATTGATGCAAAGTTTTTTTCTCATTAACCCAACATTTTTAAAGAAAACTTTTAGGAGGCAGAGAACTTCAGTGTATTTTTCGTAGCCAGCATTATTATACATGATACTCACTTCCTTACAAAACTTAAGGTCTTTCTTCTGACAGTTTTCCAAGTTAGTCGATAATTTGAATGACAAACTAATGTGCATATTTTAAAACGGTTTGTTTTGCTTCATGTCTCAAGGGTCTTAATTGTGGAATAAATACAGTCCAGCGTCCAGCAAAAGGGAGGTACCATAGACTGAAGATGGAATCTTTTAGATTGAAATCATTCAAAATTCATTGAAGAATCACAGAATGTTAGCACTTCCTGTCCCTTTGGTCCAGCCACATCTTTTGCTCCACATCTGGAGCTCAGAGATGTTACTAGTGGGTCTTGCCTGAAGTTCTACAGATTGGTATGCCTGGAACTAAACTTCACTCCCTCCTTAATCTATTTTGGCAAATTACTTAATGTCTTCTCTCAAATGATTAGTTTTTGGTTTTAACAGTAGCAATGTAGAAAAGACATTACTGTGCCTCCTGGTTCTAAAAGTATAAAATACTGTACACTTTGATGATCTCCCCCAATTTAAAAGCCAACTCTATTCTTTTTTTTTTCTTTTTTTTTCTGACCGGTAAGGGGATCGCAACCCTCCTCACAGTGTGGTCCACACCACGCTCAGCCAGTGAGTGCACCGGCCATCTCTATATAGGATCCGAACCCACGGCCTCAGTGCTATCTGCGCCGCACTCTCCCGAGTGAGCCATCAGGCCGGCCCCAACTCTATTATTTTAATCATTAATTATAAATACCATTAGGTTCCTTAATTCTACAGGCTGTGTAGGTATAGGGAAGTGGCATGCGGAATCATGTAAGGATAGGTCATTCATGTCCCTTTAAACTGTTCTGCTTTCAGCCTAAGTTAAAAGCATCTTTACCACTGTTGTGACTACACAAACAGTGAAACAGGCTGAGAACTGGAAATCACATATGAGTGAAATCACCTCACAAAGCATGGTCCTACCCTTTTTACTAGCAACAGACTAATTTGGATGATGTGTATTTTATGGAGCATTAATTATGATCATGTTTGAGAAGAGATAAGAAAAGCAGGTGTCACCTTACTTTTCAGAACCAGCAAGAAATGGGGACCTGGATTCTGCTTGCCTGTCTTCTGGGAGCAGCTTTCACTATGCCCGTGAGTAAAGCACCCCTTGCCTAAGTCTTATTTCACAAGCTTGGGAATAAAAATCTGCCCCACGGTTGGCAAACTTCAGGGTTTAAAACAGCACAAGCTCAGATGTCCTCAGACATCTCTGTGTTGAAGAAACACTTATGGAGGTTAAGAAAAATAGATTCTAGAATGCCTCGGCCAAAGATTTTGATTTAGTCTTGCTGGGGTGGGACCCAGGACTCCACCTTTTAACAAACAGCCCTGGAGATTCGGTTGAAGCAATCAGCTTGTAAATATCACCGCCCATCTCTGGATGGAAAGCTTCCAGAAGGAACCCTTGAAAGACTTCCAGAGAAAGTGCTTAATCAGCCTTAGGCAAATACTACAAAAATACCAGTTTTCTCTAAAACCGAATTTCTAACAAGTTTCCAGATCTCTTCTTTCCCTCCAAATACCACTGTTGTTACACTTCAGGGTATAATTTCTCTGTTAGGAATTCCCTTCTTGAACCATCTCCCAGTTCTCAGTTGTCCCACTCCTTTTGGTGTGTCTGCTAAGCACGTGGTTCCCTTGTGGCTGCCCAGAGTCTTTCCTATACCCAATACATACTGAGATGTTTTACATTCAAATGTACCAAACACCAGGGAGTGTGACAACTGCTTCTGGATGCATGTATGTGAGGGCAGACAGCTTAGACACCATGCAGACAAAGCAAGTTTGGCTGCTGTTTGGTAGCATAAAGGGCAGTTGATACAACCAGAAGCCATCAAACTTTCATACCCGCCTCCCCTCTTCCTCTCTCCTGCATAAGACCAAGACTCTGTGCTCTGCCTTCCTGAAACCCCTCACCGTGTGTGGTGCTCCTAGTCCCCGAGGGCCCCCCACATTACCAATTCAGCCCTTTTTTCCTTTCCTCAATTCAGCACTCCTACTCTGAGGGCTTATATCAAGACAGCACTGGAAAGGCCGTACCTGACTAAAATAATTCACACTCAGATGAGCGTGAGCAAACCCTTGTATGAAATTTGAGCATTTAAAAAGAACAGACTAGAGCTGGCCCTAAAGTGGCTCGATGCAGGAAGAGTCTCTTTCTCTTTTCTCGCCTCTCCTGGGCCCCAGGACCAACTGGAATTCCATGATGGAGGCCCCAGTCACTTGGCTCCCACTTTTGGAAGGACATAGTCCTGTTCAGATAATTATTTGGGAACTTTTAAATGTTTCTACCATAAAACATTGACAGAATAATACAAAAGACTGGCCTACACTTCATAAATCAACCCTTTCATTTTCCAGGGGATTTGTCATGTCTCCATTTGACTGCCCCACATGTATATCAGTAATTCGCATCTAGTTGTTCCTTTCATTGCTGCTGATGTGTTATCGACTTTGCATACCAATTATGAGGAATCCCACTGATACTTAAGCACTGTATCACCTCCTGACCTACAAGGGAACATTTGGGAGACAATTCTCTTCTTATTGGTATTTCTTCATTGTGTAAGAGAAACAAACCTCTCTCCCCAACATGGAGTGAGTGTCACTAACAAGTAAACTAGAGGGTGAGATGGTGTAGGATTCAGTAACAATACAGGGGGTGGTCTGAAGATCACCGGAGAATAAGATGTGCGCTGGTTTCTGCTTCCACGTTTCCCACCTTTAGACTGCAGCCCCCAGGGAAGTCAGTTAGCTGTTCTGGACCTCTTTACAATGAGCGGGCTCCTCTCCTACACAGCGTACATTCTCAGACTAAAAGTGGACCTCAAGTATATCCTGCACTGTACAGATTTTTTTAAAAGTAGCTTCAGTCTTCCTTATTGTGAAGAATTGCATATTGACTTAATCTCTTCCTCTCTCTTCCCCTCTCCCTCACTCCCTCTCTCTTTCCATCCTCCTCTCCACCTTCCTATAAAAGCTACCACCTCATCCTGGGCACCCTGGTTATATCAACTTCAGCTATGAGGTAATTTTTCTCTTTACTAATTTTGACCATTGTTTGAGTTAACAATGCCCTGGGCTCTGTAAAGGACAGTGTGTTGATTCTTCATTCAAGGTGTTTCTCAGATGGTCTGACTTTCACAGTTCCCAGCACCAGCTTCCCAGCCCTGGCCCAGCACCCCCCTCCCTGGCCACTCCGACTCAGTCTCTCCTCTCCAATATGGCTATACATGTATCCATCATGAACTACCACTCAGGGAGGCTCCGTGGTAGGGCAGAAAGTGAACTCTGGCTGAACAGCCTTGTTCTATCCCAGCCTGTAAAATGTGGGGGTTAGGTGAAATATTACTTAAGATAAGTAATATTTCAGCTCAAAAACTCCAGATTCTAAGACATTCCAGCTCAAAGTCCAGATTCTAAGACATTCCAGCTCAAAAACTCCAGATTCTAAGACATTCACACTCTAGTGTGTCTCTCACTGGCTTTACTGAAAGATTAGTGACTAAGTGGTATGAGAAACTCTGCAGAACAATGGTAAGCAAAAGAGTTCCAGAAATCGGGTTTGAGGTTTTCCTCAACCCTACTAACTACAAGCCCTTGGGCAAATCATTTTCTTTCTCTGGAGCTTTGGTTTCCTCATCCGGAGAAGAGAAATAATTATAATAATCACATTTCAAAATACTGTTTGCAGAGTAGAATAGTTAATGAATATGAAAAGTGCTTTGTCAAGCACACCTTGAGCAGGGTTGACAATTTTTTGTTGTGCTGATAAAATGCTGTACTACTAAAGGAGCCCCAAACCTTGGGTGAACCACATACATACTGTTCAAAAAGGAATGAAACTCTTCCTTCTCTCGCAGGTTCAGGTAACAATCTGTGAGTCTGTTCACATATACAAGCTGAAGAAAAATACTAGTAAATATTTTAGGCAAGGTTTCCTATTAAACCTTAAAAGGCTGACCTATTTAACTAGTAAATCTGTGTTTCTATGATGAGGGACAGTGCTTCCACCTCCCTTTTTCCCTATTGTGACATGAAATAAAAAAGATGAAATTACTGTTGTCACATTATTATGTCATCATTTTTTGTTTGTTTTGCTCTTGCAACGAAGAGCAGGAGCTATGGAATTAAACAGAATTACTACTTTTGTAACTTCAGTCAAGATAATGCACCTTCTTATTTCTCCATGACCTTATCTATAGCAGGGAGGGTGAAGACCTTGCCTCAGAGCATGTGAGAAAACATGAAAGCATATGTGATGGATGTAACACGGTGCCTGACACACAGGAAGCACCCCACAAATGCTTACTTTCTTCTTTCTTTTGTAGAACTCACATGCTCAGTCTATCCATACTGGCAGGACTACATTAGTGAGTCTATATTTCATACTGCATTAGTGAGTTTCTATATTGGATGAAACTAAAATAAATCCCATGCATTCTAATGTCTCTTTCCTTTAAGGTTCTTACCCCTTTGAAGTGGTACCAGAACATAATAAGGCCACCGGTATGTAGATATTTTGTTCTTTATTCCCTTAAAACATTAGGCATGCATTTAAATTTTCTGATTAAGTAAAGTATCATGTCTACTCCACATACAGACTCTAATGAGAAATTTAGTTTGTAAAAGGTCATATCTGTGTATGTAGTTAGAAATTCTTGCAAGGAAAAAATGAATAAGATATTCTTGTGGTCATAATGGCAAAGAAAAGAATACTTCTCCAGTTGGAAGTTGACTGAGCCAATGGTAAACCTCATTCTCTGTTTCTCACCAGTATCCTTACTATGGTTACGAACCCATGGGTGGATGGCTGCACCACCAAGTCATTCCCGTGCTGTCCCAACAACACCCCCCGACTCACACCCTGCAGCCTCATCACCACATCCCAGTGGTGCCAGCTCAGCAGCCCGTGGTCCCCCAGCAACCAATGATGCCAATTCCTGGCCAGCACTCCATGACTCCAACCCAACACCACCAGCCAAACCTCCCAATGCCCGCCCAGCAACCCTACCAGCCCCAGCCCGTTCAGCCGCAGCCACACCAGCCCATGCAGCCCCAGCCTCCTGTGCACCCCATGCATCCCCTGCCGCCACAGCCACCTCTGCCTCCACTGTTCCCCATGCAGCCCCTGCCCCCCATGCTTCCTGATCTGCCTCTGGAAGCGTGGCCAGCAACAGACAAGACCAAGCGGGAGGAAGTGGTGAGTATGCCTTGAAGCAACTACGGTACAAATCCACTGAATGCGGGACAGCAAAATGACCCCAGAGTTCTAAGTTCTCAAACCACCCAGGGATCAGTGTTGCAGTAACTACAGTGTAATATGATCCTATTAGTCTGAGCATGTGTTTTAACTTTATATACAGACAAAAGTTTTTATGAGTGAGTTTAAATTCTACAATTCCTGAATTCCTACCAGAGTATATATTACTGAAACCCATTAATTTTTAGAGCAATATTATAAGGGTATATCAGTTCTCTTTACATTTCAAAGGTTTGACTAGCAAAAATAGGCTAGAATTGCAGTGAAGATTAAAAAAAGAGGGAGGTAATTTTATAGAGTGACGGGGTGCAAATATTTGAACACACTACAAAAAAGATAGGTGAAAAACCTCTTTAAAGAACTAAAGGAAGATTACCTGTCTACAGTGGTTTTCAATGTAACTTGGATGAGGTTAAAGTAGACAGACTTTTAGATCACATTGCAGGGCTAGGATTAAGCTTTTAACAAAATGTTGCTACAGTTTAGCGCAGAACATTCTTCTGTTACAGGAAGCTCTTATAATGAAGAGGAATAGTCAAGATGACCCTTATCCACATCAATAAATCCTCACTTCTGTGTAGATGACATTATGTAATTCTACTGTGTATATGTATCCAAATGTAATTCCCACTTGTAAATGCTATTGATGATCTGCTACTGAGAAGCAGAGAGGGGTGAGATGGAAATTACCTGGATGAGGAACCAGGACACCAGGGTTTCAGTTCTGAATTTCCTCCCAAAGAGGAGGCGGTATTACTTGAGTTACTTCACATTTATGGGTGTTTTCTTTTTTTTAATGTAGGGAAAATTGACTAAATCAGACAATTTTCAAGCCTCTGTCCAACTGTAAATACCACAGTTTATCAATAAAAAAAATCGGTATATGTCATATATTGCTTCACAATTATGAGCATATTTATGGAGACTATATGAGACAGAATTTTTGAAAATTGTTTGATTCCCTACTCTAAGGTACATGTTCTCTCTTTGCATGGAAAATAATTTATCACTTTTATGTTAATAATTAACACCATTAACTTTATAATGTGCTCACACTTTGCCAGAGGTATTTAAGCAAACATGATTTGGACAGGTAGTTTGAACTCTTTAAAACTCAGTTTGCTCCTGTGTAAAAATTAGGGTACAAATATTGATAGTTTCTCAGAGTTGTTTTGCAGATAGTAAGATAACATGATGAGTTCGAAGCCTGGTATACAGGAACTATTCAATAAAAGCTAGCAATTGTTATTTCATTATCAAATAATAGGCTTTAAGTGTCATGAAGGTAGGGCCTAGTATCTAATGACAATGAGATGACAAATAACTTTGGAAATTATAGGGTTCAACTTTATGATTGTAAATTGTCTGATGAAACTGCAGCTGTGTATGTTATTGTGAATGTTTGGAAATCACTAAAAATCACTACGAATGTTTGTACATGATCTTAATTGCTCCATTTGCTTTTTTTTTTTTTTTTTTTCCAGGATTAAAAGATCAGACCATGACAGGAGAACTGAAGTAGACTTTTCAGTTGCTTTCAGGAATGTCATAAGCAAATGATGGGTTTTGCTTACAATCACTTAGCAAATCCTGTAACTAAAAATGAGTTCCTCTAGCAGACAATAAAATGTTTTAAAAATCATTTATGTTTCTGTGTTGAATTAAACCTAAATTTTTACATCACTTGAGAGAACATATAAATGTGTATTTCTGAGTAAGGTAAGAACTGCACTTTGACACCTACAAACTGACTATTTGGCAGGTAAATAAGGACTATATTTATTTTTTAGGGAAAATGTAAATTATAGTATCTCAAATCTTTTTAAAACGTGCAAGCTTATATACCAGTTATTATAGCTGATAGAGTGAAAAATTATGAGATGTGAAATCACTGAACCTGAACCAAGTGATGGGAGGTTCAGAAGAAAAATTCTTTACGTTGAAAAAGATGAACTCCTGAAAAATGTTTATATTACAAAACAAATTAGGACTTGGAACACTGGCTTTATACTTCAGACCACACTAGTAATCAAAATCTGGTCTTTTGATCTCATTTTATGGAAGAAAAGTTTTTAAAATTAAATTATGTGATACATTCGACAATGTATGGAATTTAAAATTATTGAAGTAATACATTTTCTTAAGTAGCATTTTATTAATGGAGCTTGGCATGGAGAGTTGCAGTGATTTTATGCACAGTCATTTCTTTCACTTCATAATATTTAGGATGATACATTGTATTGTGCCATCCTCAAAATGTTAACAGATGCGTAAGATGGACTCACAACAAGCTTTCTTTCCCACTCATATTTATATTTGAATTCTTTTTTCCTCCTACACCCACACAGAATTGTAAACAGTCTCACAGGGTTTATATTACACAGCACCCACAGGAACTTTATTCTGGTACCTTTATGATTAAGGACCCTTAATCATTTTCTGGAATGAATAAACATAACTTTACTGGGAGGGTGTCAATATTCAAAGAAATAACTTAATCTGAAGGCATTTAGATTCAATACAAAAAAAAGATAAGAAAGCTTTTAATAAATTGGCATGGGCCAATTCTAATCAATTGAGTAAATATTTATTAAGCACCCTCTCGGGCAAAGGACTATGCCATACGCTGCTGAAAACAGTAAGTCCCCATCCTCAAGGAACCTAAAATCTACCAAAGGGATAAAATAGCTCACAAACAATGATATGAGAAGGCCGAATGGTATCAATGCTATGACAGGAGCATATGACAGTTCGCCATGCTCTGGCACACATAGCGAACGTCACTGGCAGGCTGCTCAACGGCTTACGTCACCACATCGTCCCGGTCCTCGCTGGCAGAGCTGGAATTAGTCTCAGCACCCAGCCTTCCATCTCCCCTCCCCAGAGAGTGCCCGTTCCTGCCTCCATGCACCACAGCATCAATTACCAGAGCTCTAGTTCCCTCACCAGTGACTGGTTTAGGGGTGGGTTCTGGAGGAACCTGAACACTAAGGAGGTGCAGGGAAAGTCTCCTAGGAGAGGAGGAGCTTCTGGAAAAAAGATTCCTCTCTAGTTAAAACATTTATAAATACATGCTAAAAAAAAAAAAAAAAAAAAAAGTGCCGTTTCATCTTTGGGTCTATTTGTTTGAGTATGCCACTCCTGGAGCTGTGTCTGCTGTCTTGTGACCAGAAGGAGCAAGTGGAAAGACGGAAAGTCCCTAGGTTCTGGATGGCATCATCGTGCCCCTGAGTTATCCAATTCTGGGACCATCTGCCCAGATGTATGACACACTCCTCTTCGATGCTTGTGATTTTCAGTTGTGACATCAACTCCAGAACCCGCACCACTTATGCCATGCCAGCAAACTGTCTCTCAGTGATGTATAGCTTATCTGGATAGGGCTAAAGAGAATTATTTTGCCAAGATTTTCCTGAACACAATCCTCTAGAGAATAGACAGATAATAGATATACAGATTGTTATAGCCGTCTGGAAGAATAAATGCCCTCGGAGACTGACTTAGGAAAATTGGAAAAAAGTTTATCGCAGGCAGCTGGGACCATGCTAGCCAATTTGATCAGCGCAGCCCTGAGCCGTTTTCCTTCAAGGTTTTTATCTTAACATGCGTGGGCAAACTTTAAGCACCAGATACAGTTTAGCCAATGCAAGCAAGTCTTGAGTACATAAGCTAATTTTGCGGTTAGCCTTTAGCAGGGGCTTTTCACCTGTCCCTCCCCCTCATTATTACTTCCTTGAATAAAAACAAAATGGATGTTTTTTTATACAATATGGTGTTACTTGTGTTAACTTTAACTGGCAGCTAGTGACATCCTGTTAGGCATACAGGATGTTCTGCAAAAGTTAGCATAGCTGGCTTATAGAGGCTGAAATATGCAAGTTTCCACAGAGCATAAAACTTTCCATAAACACATGTATTGAAGAAGCTTTGGCATACGGGTCTTTATCACACCTGGGTATAAGGGCAGGAAGTGTGTTTACTTGAGGAGGGGTCTTGGAAAGCTAGCCTATTTCTCATCTACACAGGAAGGAGCTGAGAGCTGACAGCCTGTGGTTTTCTTGCTAACACAAGCACAAGCTTGTGACCACAGAGCTATAGAGTACAGAAATATTCAGCTGTTTTTTGCAACTGGGACAAAGATGGGTTTTCTCATGTTACTTGTAACATTCGCCTTGGCTAACTCTATCATTCCCCCCTTGTCTAGTGACTCTAGCGAATCTTTGCTATGGGTTTGTGAGTACACTCTGGGGCAGGGGGAGTGATTAAATCAGATTTGTTAAAAACAAGTGAATTAGGAAAGACTGCAGCAGTTAAGGGGTGTTATCAATCAGCAGCTTGCTTTCCTCGGGGATACTTCCCAAGTGAAAGTATAAACAGTGAGCGGGTTTTTAATAGCATAGTAGAAATTTGAGTTACAATGTGCAAGGCAATTAACCAAAACATTTTGTGAGTCTTATCTTAGTTGGCCGGTTGGTAGGTTGGATGGTCCAGCGTTCCTCTGGAGTCTCTTGTTCAGTAGCCGGTTTGGTGTGAGTCCAGTGGATCTAGGCATCTTTTTTGTCACTTTTACTGTTGTTGGTGTGCTGAGGATCACTTGGTAGGGTTTGGTCCACCGAGGCTGGAGAGATTTAGCAGTTAATTTTTGATGTGGACAAGGTCTCCAGGTTGAGGGCTGGCTTGATGTAGTTCCTGCTTGGGGGAAGAAGGATTACTACTAAGTTTATTTCTGATTTCTGAGCAACTTGCTGAAGGGCTTGAAGTTTCACCGAGATGGGGGAAGGGAATTTTTAAGGACAAGTCTCGGTGGGAAGTTTAGGCAGCAAAGGTGGTGGTCGGCCAAAAATGATTTTATAAGGAGAATTCCCCTGTTTATAAGGGGAATTTCAGACCCTTAATAATGTAAAGGGAAGGAGATTTACCGAGTTCTCGACAGTTTCTAAGTGTAACTTAGTTAGGGTTTCTTAAGGGTTCTATTCATATGCTCTACTTGTCTCGAACTTTTAGGTCTATATGTACAATGTAATTTCCAATCAATTCCCAGAGCATCAGCCAATTTTTGAGATATTTGTGCCTTGAAGGCAGGACCATTGTCAGACCCGATGGTTGAAGGAAGCCCGAATTTGGGAACAATTTTAAATAAAATTTTTTAAACTGTTATTGTGGCTGTTTCAGACTTGGTTGGGAATGTTTCAATCCACCCAATATATGTGTTTACCAAAACAAGTAAATATTAGTGGCCATATCTTCCAGATGTAACTTCAGTGAAGTCAATTTCCCAGTGCTCTCCAAGAGAATTACCAGTTTGTTGGGTCCCAGTCCATTGATATGGAACTTGTTTGGTGTTCACTTGGGCACATGGCAGGCAATGCTCAGTTAATGACTCTATGATTTTAGAGGCATTGTTAAAGTCAAAAGATTGTTTCATTAGTTCAAGAAGCTTTGTTTTCCCCAAATGGGTGGCTTGATGGAGTTCATGGCCGAACCGTAGGCCCAGATGTTCGGGCAACCATAAAGTCTTATCCTTTGATTTGAACCATCCTGTGTTTCCATCCTCTTGGAACCCTCGAGAAAGCACCTTTTCCTTATTAAGTGAGGAATAGGTTGGCTTTTCTGGTAATTGTGGCATTGGCAATATTGGGGCCATTATTGTTGTCCAGTAGACTGCAAAGCCACTTTCTTTGCAATTTTGTAGGCAAAATTATTTCCTTTTGTTTTATTGGAAGTTTCTCTTTGATGGGCCTTGCAATGAATTACTGTAACTTTGGCTGGAAGCCAAATGGCCTCTAGGAGTGCTAGAATTTCAGGCACATTTTTGATAGACTTTCTCTCAGATGTGAATAAGCCTCTTTTTTTATACAAGGCCCCATGTATATGTACAGTGGCAAAAGCATACCTGCTGTTGGTGTAGATGTTCACCGTCTTGTCTTTGCTCAGTTGGAGGGCTTTTGTGCGGGCAATAAGTTCAGCTCATTGCGCCAAAGTTTGAGATCCTAATGCTTCTGCCCATTGCATGTTTTCAGTGGTTACCATAGTAGCCCCTGCTTAAGGAATTCCATTAATCATGAAACTACTGTTATCTGTGAAAAGAGTTAGTTCTTTCTCCCGGAGGGGAGTGTCTTTTAGGTCTGGCTGGGTGCCTTGGAATGCGACCAGAATCTCAAGGCAACTGTGCGCAGGGGCAGGTTGAACAGGGTCGCTATCAGGCAGTAAGGTTGCCAGGTTGACAGCGACCGGACTGTGGAATTTGATGTGGTCTGGATCAAGCAATAGAGTTTGATAATGGGTTAGTCTGGCATCTGATATCCATCTGCCTGCTGGGGTTTTTAGGAGGGTCTTAACCCCATGGGGGAAAACAATGGTTAAAGTTTGTCCCAGAGTCAGTTTATTGGCTTCCTTGACTAGAAGTGCTGTAGCAGCAGTAGCGCGTAGGCTGTTGGGCCATCTGGTGACCATTGGGTCCAATTTTTGAGACAAATAGGCCACAGGTCTCTACCAGGGCCCCAAATCCTGCATTAGGATCCCCTTTGCTATTCCTCCTTTCTCGGCTATAAACAAGGTGAATGGCTTTTCGAGATTAGGCAGTGCCAAAGCTGGATCCTGCGTGAGGGCTGTTTTTATGTTATCAAAAGCCTGCTGCTGTGCCTCTGACTAATTTATCTGTTCTCCTGGTCCCTTTGTGGCTTCATATAGGGGTTGTGCTACTTCAGCAAAATTGAGGATCTGTAATAGACAATATCCAGCTGCCCCTAGAAATTCCTGGATCTGCCTTTTGGTCTCTGGCTTGGGTATGTTTAAGATAGTTTTTATGCGCTCTGGTGATAATTTTCTGTTCTCACTATTTATAATATATTTCAGATAAGTCACTATATGGGAACAAAGCTGAGCCTTTTTTTTTTTTTTTTTTTTTTTTTTACAATACATACATTGGTTCTTGTCTCGTGGCAGGTGCTTTTCTTCATTTTTATCTGGGTTTTTCTTGGCTGCCCGGAACCTTTTAGGCTGACCCGGGGTGGCCAGGGAGACTTTTGTTAGTTTTTTAATTGCTATTTTTCTGGGGGGATCTCGGTTGTTAAAAACCTTTTGAGCTATTTCAACCAACTCTGAAAGGACCTTGCCTACAAAACCCTCAAGCTTTTGTAGTTTATGTTTTATATTGGGTGCTGACTGAGTTACAAATGCCAAATTAATTTCTCTTTTATTTTCAGGTGCCTCTGGGTCTATGGGTGTATAGATTTGGTAGGCCTCTAGGAGTCGCTCAAGGAAAGCGCTTGGCACTCGGAAGGTTGCTGAGCTATTTTATTAACCTTAGACAAATGCAGGCTTCTGGGCTGCCGCTAGGACCTCATTGGAGCAAAGTCTGGTGGAACCGCTCGGAGAGCCTCCTTACCTCTGTTCGTGTTAGGGTCCCAATCAGGTGGGTATTGGGGAAGAGTGGACATTCTAATTCATAAAGGGTTTTGAGGACGTGAGGGTCAGCGGAAGCTCCAAAGTCAGTCGCCCTTTTCTGGAAATAGTGAAAATGAGTTAATATGGCCTGCTAGGGGGGTGGCTCCAAGGAGACCTTGGAGCAAGATTTTCCTATAGTCAGAATGAAGTTAAAGGATGAACAGAAGAGGGCAACAGTGTGTAACCAAAACACTGTCAACGAATAATATTTTCCCTTGTGGCAGGAAGTTAATCTAAAAGGCACACTGACTCAGTGAAGTCTCTAGAAAACAAGTTATTGACAAAAGGTCTAAAAATGCCAGGCAGAACTTTTCTGTGTTGTTACTATCCTTTGGTGCACTGGAAATCAACCCTATAGTTAATAGTAGGACAATCAATATAATAAAACATAAAGATGCAGGATGGCAAATACTTATTATAGTGAAAACAAAGGAGAAAGAGGAAGAAACTGCAGAGGAAGAGAGGAGGGGAACTGGGGACAAAAAGACCTGGAATAAAATTGAAGAATTAGGTTATAGGGAAGCTTAAGGCACAAAGGATATCATACAGTCAACAGAAATGGGAAATTACTTCTAGTTGATGTCGGTTTCATAAAAAGGGAGGACAACTGGCCAGGACAAGACAGACAACTGAACAAAATACAACAAAACAGTGACTGAAAACAAACCAATTTCTAAAATCTAGACAAACAATAGACACACCGAAATTTATTGAACCAAATGGGCCTAATAGACCCCCAACGGATCGCAACGATGTCTCATTGGACCCTGGGAGGAGGCGTCTGCGACTGCGTCCAGGCTAGCCTCCCTCCCCTAAAGAGTCAACTCACCCAAGTCCATTGGCGCCGCTAAAAATTCTTTACCTCTGGGGCTAAGGAACGTCTTCTCAGGAATTCCCCCCTAGAGCTTCAGGTGGTCCTATGAACCTTAGGGTCGGTCTCAATGGGGTAAAAAGAGGATCTCGGACAAGCCCCTAAAACAGCCTGTGGTTTTCTTGATAACACAAGCACAAGCTTGTGACCACAGAGCTACAGAATACTGAAATATTTAACTGTTTTTTGCAACTGGGACAAAGATGGGTTTTCTCATGTCACTTGTAACATTCCCCTTGGCTAACTCTATCAAGATAAATGATAGATTTAGATACATAGATCATGGTGTATGCTCCAAAATATATGCCTCTACCCTTTGCCTTCCAAAGCTCATGAAAATACTACCATTGCATTTACTCTTACTGAGAAACATTTTAAGGGTGTCAGGCATGATATTTCTTGGAGGCTGTGATATAGGAAATAAGACAATTTTTAGCGTCAGACTGGGGCTGCTCTCAATTTTCTGATTTAAGAGGGTTCTCTGCTTGGGAAAGTCATTGACAAAATAATTCTCATTCTCTCCACACACACATATAAACATAATGAAATTCACATTTTGAATGACATGGAAAATGTTAGGCTTTGAACTCTGAAGATCTATTTACTATGGATTGGTTGATATGTACTTCATACATTAATTTTATAAGAAACTGAAACTTGTCTATTAAAATGCCTAAACATGCTTCTCATATAATCTTTTTCATGGTGGTCTTCTGTAATGTACATTGTTCTACCACATTAAACAATGTGAATTAATCTCATTATAGCATCTTACTGATGATCCAGAGTTAGACTTGTGAACCCCCATCATCAAGGCATTTTGTCTCAGAACTTCAGAGTAAAAAAGTTTCTTATGCCTGTTTTAAATTGTCTGGCAGTTGTCTGGCATTCTAACTGTTCCTTTTTGTTCTTGGCTACCACTTCTTTTCATTAATATATATTTACATCTAAAAAGCAGTTTATTTTGTATTCATATTCTCTCTAACAAATAAGTGCATTGGATTTGGGATTGTTATTCTGGAATAAATTCATAAAAACCCAGGCTTAGTGAACTGGCCAGCATTGTGCACATTTTAGTTAAATATGGAAGGAAATCACTAGATACTAATGACCAAAACTAAAAATCCAGGCTGAAATAAATGGCAACATTGATCATAAATATACTAATAAATTTCAACACATCTATACAATACTTAAATCAGTAAAAAAGTATTAGTAGGTTATTTACAAAATTATGCTATGTCTTTGATATTACACTAAATAGACAGATAAACTCTTAAAAATCAGAGTTGAGCAAACTGCCTCAAAGAAACTCTTAACTCACCATAACCACTCCCATGTCACTAATAAATGTGAAATTTGCTCTGTTCTTCTTCACTCTTTGTTGGTGAGGATAATGTGTATAATTTTTTCCAGGGTGCAAATACATGTCCATGAATTATCCTAAGACCATCATGAAAATGCACAGAAAAATATGTGCAAAGATGTTAATTACAGCATTGCTTATACCAAGAAAAAATTGGACCTCACTTGAGTTTTTCATATCCTTCTGAAGGAATACTGTGATTTAAAACAAAGTTAAATCTTCTGTGTTTTAGAAGAAAATTTATTAGTGGGGGAAGTTTGATAAAATAAAACAAGAACAATACTGTAACACATGTGAATATTATAAATGTCTGTATAGGGGCTAAGGGAAAGCTTTCTCTAAGTACCTGAAAGTTCACTAAAAATCCCTGACAAACTCAGATTCATGTGAAGAAAAGGCATAACAAATTTTAGTTTAACATGAATAGCAGGAAGAAAGCATAGAATGATCGCCCAATAAACCAGTGAGGGTATCAGAGTAAATTATTCTTAGGTGGGCGCAATGGACCTGGAGAATACACAATGGCCCATGACAAAGTATATTTGACCACAGAGCAGACAATGACTGGTATGACTCTCTTTAAAATACTGAATGGGACCAAAGCAGAAGACAATAGACTGCAACAAAAGTTAATACAGAAACGGGTGTGTTGGTGAACCCAAGTCTTTCTTCCTGGAATATGGGTTAATTAATGAAGACTTAGGGAAAGGATCTGAAGTAATTATCTTCTATGGTGGGCCTGGACTTCAGGCAGATGAGGGAACAGCTTCATCCTGAGCTTTAGAGAATGACAGGATTGAGAGATGGTCATGGAGGTGGCGGAAGGAGGTGAACATTGTGAGTGGGGGAGAGAGGTCAGAGAGACCTTGAAGCTGTTTCTGTATTCCAGCATGTCAAAGCACCATATATTGGAGTAACAGCCTCTGAGCACCAATAACTGGAACAAGTAAATAATTTAAACACACACAAAAAAACATACACAGAAACAAACTAGGATGGAGAGGTAGCCATTTGTACGAAGATCCAATTTTTCTACAGTAAAAATGAATTACTTCTGTAATCAAAAACAAACTAATTTTGAAAAAGTTTTGTTCTCCTCTTTTCCTGCTTCAGTCCAGACACAACTTCTGCTTATAGATCCTTTTGATGGAAACTTTGGATTTTGATATGTCCCCTCCAGGTAAATACTAAATAGAGATCAGTTTATGTGTACTCGATTTGTTATAGAAGCAGTTTGACCCAAGAACGGTGAAGGGAAAAAAGAACAGGCTTTAGCAGAAACAAAAGTGGACAGTATAATCCAAACAACAAAGAAGAGATAAGCATCACAAAGTGAAGGAAGAACGATTAGAAATAACACAAATAAATCAAAATACGGAAATGATAGTTAAGGCTGTTCCTGCTGAAATTCTGTTGGAGGGTGACTGGATTCAAAGGGCAGTCAGGTCACAGGCAGAACACAATGTCTAGGCTGCTCAAAACCTTCAATACTTGGGTGATTGCAGTGACTTTTCATATTAAATGAGTTCTCTTTTGATTTAAGTAAATGTCTGAATTATTGCTGACGTAAAACTCATGAATTATCTAATTTCACATTTTGGTTTTCAACTGGATATAATGTACTTTTTTCTGTCCTATGTTTAATGACACTAGGTCTGAATCATATTGAGGTCAACCTCAATAAATAACAATTCCAATTAACCAGAGAATGCTCACAATTCACTTATTAGAAACATCAAAGGAAAAAATGAACTAACAAATTAATTTCCAGGCCATATTCCATAACCACCTACATGATTGAATGTTTTGAGAATGAAGTTTCAGAGAATTACCTGGAAGTAATCTTCACTTATCAAAGACAATATTAATTACCACATTTTCCAAATCAAAATTCAGATATGCAAGGTGATAATGCAATGACATATTTCAAACCAGACATATATTGTAACTGGTAATTATACTGTTTATCTGCATTGTCCAATAATGGTAGTCCTATGAAGCTATTTAAATTTAAGTGAAATAAAATTAATAAAATTAATTTAGTTCCTCAGCTGGCACATTTTAAGTTCTATATAACCAAGTGGATGTAATGGACCACACAGATACAGAATATTTCCATCATCACTGAGAGTTTTAGTAAACAGTGGTGCTCTATTCAGTACTTCCTTAGATGTAAGAATAGTTCCTATCAATTCAAAGATTTTTTAAAAAAGATGAAACAGAACAGATTTGCTGGTTGAAAGTGAAAATCTCAACTACTAACAGCACATTATTTCCCAAGCATGCCAGTTCTCATGATTTTACTGAGAATTTTCAAAGAACTGTAAAAGTGCCGATCTCTTCCCCAAACTGCACACACAGAAATGTCTTCCTCTCTAGTTTTCTTCCGGAACAGCTGAACCCAGAGTTCAAATAAATGAATTTTTCTACTTTTATGAGAAACTATTTTAGCACCAAAGAAATAGCCATTTGTTTTCAGACATTCACCAACCACATCTATACTGAAGGGAGCAGGCGAGTTCTGCCCTTGACCTAGGATTCACTGGGGAAGGGTCACATTTTAAGTTGATTAAAAGATAAAAGTAAGAAAAAAAATTTTCCGTCCCTCAGAATGACTCACTGCCTACAAAGATCAGAAATTATTTACATTCTTGAAGACAGAATAACCACAAAAATTCCTTGAACTGTTTAAGTCAAGTGAACAGATATGATGCGGGGGGACAGGAGGGGTGGAGAAGAATGGGTAAAGGGGCATAAAAATCAACTACACTGTATTTTGAGAAGTAAAATTTAAAAAAAATTTACATTCTTTGCTTCAGACCAACAGCATGACATACGAAAGATGGATGCACACACTTGCACAAACACACACAGAAACTTGCACACACACATGCTGACTGGTTTCCCCTGTAGTAAAAGGACACATGTGGAGACAAGTACCATTTGAGTGACTTCAAATTTTAAATAAAAATTCTCTCCATTCCAGTCATTTGGAAAATATATGTCTATAGGTTAGTTATTATCATCAACTGGCATTATACTTCTTCCATCCAATAAAAAATTCTATCAAGAAAAAAAGGTTAAGTCACTCATTTTATTCGAAAGCAATGTCAAGTCAGTGACTGCTTCCACAACCCCACACAAAATGAAGATACAGATTTTCTTTTAAATCTGAAGTTTTTCCCTTGTTAGTAAACAATAGCTGAAAATGCCAAGACTGAGTTTAAGACCAAGATGTAAAGAATATAAAATAACAGGAAACTATATTAGTTAAAACAAAAAACAAAAAACCCCAAACCTAAGACGTCCTACTGTGAACAGCTTAACATGGAATCACAAGAAAAAAATGGTTTCAACCAATTTCCTATATTTCCAGAACATAGTGGCATCTAGTCCTGTTACATATTACTTTAATAAAATAGTCATCAGCCTATGCTTGTTGTGAATGAATCCTTGTTAGGTGGAGTTTTTACTTTTTGTGTGTATGTGTAATTTCGCTTCTAATTCCACTTGTCCTTATTTGATTGGGAGGTATACCAGTAAGGATTATTGGCTGACATTTAGTTATTCAGAAATACTTCCCTCTTATGAGTGAGGACATGCAGTATTTTCCCCCCTGTGCCTGGCTTATTTCACTTATTTCACTTAACATAATTTTGTCCAAGCTCATCCATGTTGCTGCAAATGGCAGAATTTCATTATTTTTTATGCCTAAGTAGTATTCCATTGTCTATATATAGCACATTTTCCTTATCCAGTCAGCTGTTGTTGGACATTTAGGTTGGTTACAACTCTTGGCTACTGTAAATAGAGCTTCAGTATACATGGGCATGCAGGTATCCCATCAACATGATGATTTCCATTCCTTTGGGTATATACCCAGCAATGGGATTGCTGGGTCATATGGCAGATCTATTTGTAGTTGTTTGAGAAAACTCCATACTGTTTTCTATAGTGGCTGTGCCAATTTACATTCCCATTAATGGTGTAGAAGAGTTTCCCTTTTCTCTACATCTTCACCAGCATTTGTTGTTCTCTTTTTGATAATAGCCAGTGTAACTGGGGTGAGATGATACCTCAATGTGGTTTTTGACTTGCATTTCCCTGACGCTGAGTGGTGTTGAGCATTTTTTTTTATGTGTCTGTTGGCTATTCTGTCACTTGTAAGTGATAGCTATAACAAAGCAATAAAAGAAAGAAAGAAAGGAAGGAAGAATCACAATAATACACTGAATTTTCAAAAAACAAACAAACCAGAACTGTGGTTATTAGAGGTGGAAAGGGGGGAGAAGGGTTAGTAAGAAACTAGTTAAGGGTCACAAAGAATGGCTATGTTTCATGAAGTGAGTGTACTAAATATCCTGATTTGATCACCACATATTGTAGACATGTATTGATATTCAAATATATATCCCCACAAATATATATATATATATATAATCAATTATATTTCAATAAAAAAACTGTCAAAGAAAAAAACCAAACAAATGTTTCCCTGCTGGGAAGAATCCATCTGGCCTCATGCAAAACATCTCGTTCTTCTAGAAGATAAAAACTAATTAAGGAGTAAAACTGGGTGATGGTTTTGAGGTGGAAAGAAGCCGAGAGAAGTAAGGAGTCTTAAAACATTTACAATAAATCATGCCTCATTCCTCTGTCAAAAAAAATCCAAATCAATAAAGCCCCTTTATGAAATATCATTGTCCTGGGGTCAGCAAAAAACATCCTAGGGTCCAAACATTGCAAATGTCCCCAGGAGGCACAATTGTCTCTGGCTGAGAACCACTCCCTAGAGGAAAACTGTGTGACTGAACAATTCATAAGTGGCAATAACTGAACTGTGTTAGTCAGGAACATTTTTTTCCTACCTCGGGGCATTGGCGGCCACTCATGTGCTTCTTCAAGAAGCAAAGAAACTCACTGTTGGCAGCCCCACCAGTGTATTCTCACCTCATCAATTAAAGGATCTTTTGACTTATAAGGGATTACAAACCCTCCCACCCTGCTGGAGCCTATCTCTCCTCATTTCCTTCATCCACGATCCTTCTATAACTTTCTAGACTTGTGCCCCTTTAAACCCTGCTGCCCATTTCTGAAGAAACTCCCTTCCATCAATGTATCAAGGCTTTAGAAATCCTCCTCCCTTGCCTGTCTCACATCTCAGAAGGGCCACTAGACAACCCCACAAACATCTGGTCTACAGATGGTAGCTCTTCCTTAATAAATGGAGTATGGAGGGCGGGATATGACATCGTATCCTCCACTAGTATCATTGAGGCCAGACCTTTACCACCCAACACCAACCAACAGGCAGAACTTGTGGTGATTTCCTGGGCTTGTGAGCTATCCACGGATCAATCCCTTACATTGTACACCAATTCTAAATATGTGTTCAACATACTTTTGTCATATGTGGCAATATGCAAGGAGAGGGGGCCTTCTAAACATGAAAGGAGTCACAATTACCAATTCAAAGCTTCTCACTTTTACAAGCATCACTTTTGCCTTCCAAAATAGGCATAGTCCATTGCCGGTCACATCAATCTGACTCCTCTCCCATCACCATAGGTAATTCTAGGGCAGATCAGGCTGCCAAGCAAGCAGCCACGTTTTCTGATCCACCACTGGTTACGGTCACAGCCCTCCCATCCCCTTCAAAAAATCCCTCAAAGGATCCGTGAAGACAACTTTTATCTTACTCACACTTTTTGTTCCACCCTAGTGTACCTAACCTTAAATTATTCTTAGCTTCTTTCTTCTCTCTAACCCCAGAAGAAAAGATTTTTCTCCAAGATTTAACAAAAAAATGCCAAATTTGCCAAAAAACTAATCCCAATACCCCATTATGGCCCACTTCTTTTTCAACCCACCAGGTTAGAGGGCACACCCCAGGAACGGATTGGCAGGTTGGTTTCACCCACATGCCAAGAGTACATGAACATTCTTATCTCCTTGTTTTTATGGATACATTTTCTGGATGGGCAGAAGCATACCCAACATCTAATAAGAGAGCATCCATGGTGGCTTCCCTCCTCCTTTCACATATCATCCCACCATTCGGGGTCCCCACATCCTTCCAGTTGGACAATGGTCCTGAATTCATTTCCCAGGTTATGTGAAGGATTGCAAGTGATCTCATGGCATTTTCATATCCCTTATCACCCCCCAATCATCAGGAAAGGTTGAACGCACTAACGGAACCCTCAAAGATATCCTCACTAAATTATCTCTTGAACTGCAAACTAATTGGGTAACATTACTCCCTTTAGCCTTGTTCCATCTCCAAGTTCTCCCAAACTGGCCCTCTTCCCTATCTACATTTGAGGTCATGTATGGCCAACCAGCCACACCCACCAGTTTAATTCCTTCCACTGGTCCTCTGCCAGGACATCTCTCTTACCCCCTTCTTTCTTTTATCTGCTCAGAGCTGTGGAAGCATCAAGAAACTCTTTTACCTAGTCTGTCTAGGGCTCACACCTCATTTCCCTTGTACTCTGGCGATTGGGTGTGTTTTTCTCTTCTACCAGATAAGGGCCTTTTAACCCCAAAATGGGAGGAACCTCTTAAAGTTGTTCTGTGTACAGTTACAACTGCTGGGCTAGAAGAAGCCCTGGGAAAATTAACCTCATGGATTCACATCTCCAGTATAAAGGTGGCCAGGTTGCCCGACTGTGGAACAGAGCCTCACCATTCAGGTCATTCTCACAAGGTCACCTGTTCCATTTCTCCCACCAATCCTTTAAAGCTTCATCTATCCCGTGTACCCACACTCTCCCCAATTCCAGAGTAACTACTACTCTTCCCTTCCTTGCTCATACTGCATGGAAATTTGGATTTTTGAGTGTGGCCCATTTTCTCTTCTTTTTCTGTGGCAACTGCTTGAACTCAAGGTTACTTGGCCCTGGCCCATAGCCGCACCCATTTGTGAGATTGAGGTTGATTGGGAGTAACCCCCATGCAGGATGTGCGAACAACATCCATACATCTTCATCCCCTTCCTGATTTTGCTTCTCCTTAGCCCTGTCACACCTGACTCAGGGTTCAGGTGGAGATTTTATTTGACACAGACCTGGACAACCAGTCATACAACCCATGCCCATGTTGGAGGTTTCTTTTCATGCAATGGCACCCTCTCCAAAACTTTTAACACCTCTGGTTCCATTCTCTGCCTACCTGTTTCACTGGTCCCTCAACTTATTCTTTCTCCCTTTAGTCATCGGGGTCTCCCTAGCCTCCTCCCTAGAGGCCATAGGACTAGGCACAGGGGATCTTATCCATTCTGTAGACACCACTAGAGATCTATCCCCAAAACTCCAGGTGGCTGTCGAGGCTTCAGCAGAGGCCCTGACCTCCCTGCAATGCCAAATCACCTCGATAGCCCAGGCAGCTCTCCTCACTGCAGCCTCCAAGAGCACCTGCCCCCATCAGATGGTGAGGACGTGTCTCCTATTTTTCCTTCACACCCTCCAGGAGGACAGTTGCTTATTCCCTAACATCCAAAAAGTGGAAGACGTATTTGAGGGCCTCAGTGACCTTTGGCTCCAAGGGACATGCCTCACCTTCTCAACAGAAGAAATTACCATCTTCAGCGTCTGGGTTTAGGTCTCTCATATTAGATTAAGCAAACCTTCCTCCCTTGCCTCCCAAGTCCCCCCTCCCCTTTCTTTGCCCCTTCTCAGCAGGAAGTAGCCAGAGATGATCTCAATGCCCTTCTCCCAATCTAAGACGAAAGAGGAGGAATGTTGGCTAATATACCCTCTGCCAGAAAAGTAAAACGGCATTAAAGACAGAGATTTGGGCCAACCCCATGGCTCACTCGGGGGAGTGCGGCGCTGGAAGTACAGCTGCGCTCCCGCTGCAGATTCGGATCCTATATAGGGATGGCCGGTGAGCTCACTGGCTGCGCGCGGTGCGGGCGACACCAAGCCAAGGGTTGCGATCCACTTACTGGTCACAAAAACAAAAACAACAACAAAAAAGACTGAGATACACTAAATGATGCCTGAGAAAGTTTCTCAGAAACCTCCCACCCACAAAAATCCCCTAGCTGCCATGTCACCTTCCCACACCAGGCAATTTTGCTCCCGCCACGAGAAAGTCCCAGCTCAGTTGAAACCCCACTCGCATCCCTCCCCTGCCTTCTTAGCCAATAGGAACGGTCCAGCTCAGCCTAACTGGATATAAAAGGCCCAGCCCGACTCCCCCCGCTGCTGCTCACACTTCTGACAGGGCAGCCCACTTGTTCATTTTGCCTGCCTAATACCCTTTGGTTGAGTCCCTGTCTCCTGGTGTGTCTTATTTTGTGCTCAGGCCAGAGTTTTTCTATTCAATCAACATCAATGCCACCATGGCTAATAATCTGGGTGAAATTCAGATATCTTTACTAAAATGAAAGCAAATCAATTTGACCTGAATACTTTTCTATAAAAACAAAGATTTTCAAAATACAGTCAAGGAGAAACAGATAAGATGAATATCCCAGAAACTACACAGGAACTTTAAAACATTGTCAAAACCGACCACACAGAGGCATAGATGGTTTCATAGAAAACTTCTAACAAATATACAAAGATCAAGTATTTATATTACATAAAATAGTTCAGAATAGAGACAAAGATGAACATGTCTTTTTCCCTTCCACTAGACCAACCTCTGAAAGCAGATAGCACACAACATGAAAGGGTAGAACAGTATCTCCGTTTTGGAACAAGTTTGAATTTGATCATCTAATGCTGAACAGAATGCGGTGAACCTGTTATTCTTCTGTATGTGAATATTTAACCTTAGCTAACAATAGATATTCTTGAGCTTGCAGGAAACTCAGCAGCAACCCTCATAAAGAATACATGGTAGACAAAGGAGAGGTCTTAGACAAAGCCTGGCTGTATGCGAATTTTTTTCTCTGCAGATGTTATTTTTTCCCCCACAAATTATAGCCTTCTAGGCATTTCAGTTTTTCCATTTTCCCTAAATTATCCATCTTGAAATATACCAAATAAGTATATTTTGGCCTGAAATATTTTGCTTTTTCAAACAGATCAATATAAAATGTTTATATAAGTATATAGAAAATATTAAAACTGACAACAAAAATCAGTAACATGTGAAACAGAAAAATCTCATAAAACCAAAGTTTTCCTATACACCACCAATAACCAAATAAAAGCTACCATTATGAAGGCCTGGCTGGTTAGATTGCTTGGGAGATCATGGTGCTGATAACACCAAGGTCAAGGGTTCAGAGCTCATATTGGTTAGTCTAAAACAAAACAAAACAAACAAGAACAAAAATTATATGTATCATTAGAAAAAAAGGTAGAGCTTTTTCACAGTAGCACAACCAACCTCTGCTATACACATCCATCTATACACCTGCCTACCCACATGAAGAAAAAAAAAAGTAGTAAACTCCTAGGAATAAACTTAACAAAAAATGTGGAAGACAAGTGAATAAAATTGCAAGATATTATTAAAGCAAATTTTATAATAGTAATTAAAGAGAGACTAATCATATTCCTAGAAGAGAAGACAATATTGAAAAATGGTTATTTCTTACTCAGACAATCTATGTTAACGATTAGATTTGTCATGTAGATATTCTGAAATACTACAAAATTACACAAAAGTGAAATAGATTTATATGTATGAAAAAAGACAAATGTCCATTATATAATGTCCACTGAATAAAAAAAGTAAGTTTTCCTAGAGTGATTCCATTGATGCTAAGAAAAGAAAGAAAAAAGTTTGGTATGTGTGTGTATTTGTGCATAGACATAGAGGTTGTCTGGACACAGTATAAAGATGGGGAACAGAGTGGGTAGAATTGGGCCAAGGAAGTAGAATTATACTGTAGGAAAGCAAAATATTTCAGCCCAAAATATACTTTTCTGGCATATATTCAGACAGCTAATTTGGGGAGACTAAAAAAAATAGGATTAGAAAAAGTTGTTTTTTGTGAAAAGTGAAAGAAAGTGAGCTGAAATGCCCAGTACTGATTAAGCTTAAAGGAAAAGAATCTACCTTGCTGCACTCAAAGTGGAGGGCAGCTCCAGGTGTGGAGGTGGTAGAGGTTATACAGGGTGCCAAGGGATGGCTGATACAATCAAGGAGGGCCTTTACGCTAATGTGGAAGCTGTGCAACTAGGGTAGAGAACTGCGCCCTTGAGGAAGCAAAACGGTTTCTGTTTCTCATAAATCATGAGGTTTCTTGTAAAGGGAAGGGGGTTGTGGTTAGGGCCATTTTGTGCTTGGCCTTGCCTAAAATGGTGCTGGTTATGTTCAAGATCTATCAAGAAGAAATTTACATGTATAGGGAAAAAAATATGCAAAATGCCAGGCCTCCCGTGAGGTCTCTCCTTTGGCTTCTACTTTTTTTTTCTGAGGGTGGCTGCTGGTTTACCTGAGATATTGTGCATACAAGACAATCTCTGCTCCTGCTTAACTTTTGCCTACCTTCTTTCATCTCTGACACCACCTCCTCCAGAGCTCTGAGAAACTTGGTCTTAGGCCATTTTTCTTGGTCCTATACCTCCCTACCTCCCCTCTCCTGATGAATACTGGTATAAAAGCTTCTGTACCCCTCTGGGTGATTGAAAAATCACTCTTTTGCAGTATCCCTATGTATTGCTTCTCCTCATCATTGAGGCAGGAAGCCAGGTAGAAACAAGACTGGGAGGAGGAAATCTGGTTATTTGCAGGTAGGAAAACTGGCTCCCTGAGGACATTAGCATGCACATGCACAGAAGCAACCACAGGAGACAAAGACAATTCCAGACAGGGAGCCCCCACCTTGGATGTCATTCAGTTAGACCAATGAGTTCCCACCAGCTAGGGCACCAATCTCTTTAACCAATATGACAAAGATTACACTTGAGGCTCAGCCAATGAACAGATGGCACAAATCCAGCAAAGAGGACTTAACCCCCTAGGGATGTAACCATTTGGGCTCTTGAGCCCCTCTTGTTCTCAAGCCTGCTCCATTCCCTTTGAAGTGTTCTCTGCCTTTGCTCAATAAAACTGCTCCTTGCTTTTCACCACTAGTGTGTGTCATCCAATTCCTTGTTCATGACACCAAGAACCCGGAGTCAGCAAGTAGTACCTGAGGTTTCCCTTAACAGCATGTTAAACTAATAAAATTTTTTTATATTAATTGAATTGACAGATTTTTCAGTAAACCTTATTGTACAAAAATGGAAATTTTTCCATTGCTCCCTACATTCTCTTAGCAGTTCACATTATATACTGTATTTTATAGTAAAGGGCATTTTAGTTCTCCTTTAAGAGGTTCATTGGTGCCTACCAAACATATTAACACCAACTTAACAACAGAAAAGCTTAGTTCTGGAAAATTTTCCAACAGTTTCCATTCATTCTTTTCAATCTCTACGTCACAATTAAAAGTTTGCATGTTGAAAAGTATAGTCTGGATCCTCTTGAGAATTTTCTTTACAAGGATCCTAACTTTAAAAATGACTAAAATATGTGATTTGAAATTCATGAACTATAGAAATGCATGGACTTTTCATATAACTAATTTAAGTAAATTCAGTGAAAGAATAATTATTACTTGGTATGTACTAAAAACTGTGTCAGACTCTAGAAAGAAATAACAAAATCTTTACTATCAAGGGACTCAGAAATCATCTAAGAGGTTGAAGAGCTCTTGATGTAGAAAACAAGAGACAGATACTCTTGAACTCTGCCACCTTGGGTTTTTTACTTACAAAATAGGCTGTACAATCTAACTTTAGGCTACTTTAGGAAAAGTTAATCTAAACTGAGAAAATGTTGATACTTAACATTTTTATTATCCTTGTGCAGTTTTTCCACAAATGCATGCTCTTTCTACTGAATGACAAAAATTGATAGCAAGGCACTAAGAACAGGCCTTTTACAAAATACCATCTCAGTCACTTCTGCCTGTCATGTGTCTTCAGCTGATAGAGTGGATGAATAATTAAATTGTTCTTGAAATACCTGAAAAGGGTTTCAGAGTCCATACTTAACTCTCAGGTTATTTTAGCCACCTTTGCCAATATTCCAATTAGTTAAGGAATTATTATTTGTTATTTTACAGAGAACCAGTACATTTCACTGAAATTTTTGATGTTCTATCCACCCTTCCACAATCATAAGTTAATGCATTCAAAGGTAGGGGGTTTTTGTTCAAGCTATTTTTCACTTAAGTATCTACTAATAATTTGAAGGATGCATATCAGATACCTTAGAAAATATCAACTTTTTCATTGACCAGATACATTTAAATATCTCAATGAACTGGCATCCTTTCATTTCTGATCAGGTGGAGAACTGTGCTTTATTAACAGTAAAGACTTGTTCTTATGAAAGCTCACTGTAGGTAGCTCCTGTGGCTCTTAGAAACGACAGCAAAAGGTTTGATTCCATAAGACTGTCCTGATTGTAAATGTATAACTAGAAGGGCTTTTGTACTTTTTCGTAATGAAATATATTTTAAGTTAATAGGATACTATGATGAACTGATTTTTGCATTTTTAGGAATATTACCTGGTAGCTTTACAGATGGCCCGAGGGTTAATGTTCACTTGAAAAGCCAATATAGAAACATTCTTTACATCAGTGGTTCTCAAAGTGTGGTCCCCAGGCAGAAGTGTCAGTCTCAGCTGGAAATCTGTTAGAAATGCAACTGCTTGAACCCACCCCAGACCTACTGATCAGACCCTCTGAGTCTGGGGCCCAGGAGCTGACATTTTAGGAAGACTACCAGGTGATTTAAACATGCCCCTAAGTTTGAGAACCATTGCTTTATATGATACACATTCCTTATTTGGGATCATACATATGCTTAAGTTGAGAAATAGCTCTTATCTTGTGTTGCTATGTTGTTTTTTTGTGTTTCCTTGTTTTGTGTTACTTTTCATATTCTGACAAAAATAACTGAAATATTTGATATGAGGATTTCTGTCTATCCTACTCTGCTTATGATACAAGATCACCTGCTTCCTGATAAGCCAAAATGTTATTGTAAACATTTTAGCTTTGAAGAACAACCTACTTAAAATACATTTTATTAGCAGCAATAATAGTAAGATGACATATCTGAATAACCTAGTAACTTAAGACCGAGAAAAGCATGATAGAGTAGAATCAGAGGGACTTCAGTCCAACTCTTGGAGGTTACATGAGGGTTTCTCAGCATCAGCAGTATTGACCTTTGGGGCCAGATCATTCTACGTTGGGGGTGGGGTTGGGGTGGGGATAGTGGGACTGGTGTTGTAGGATCTTTAGCATCCCTGTCCTCTGAACAATAGATACCAGGAACACCCCTGCTCCAGTTGTGACCATCAAAAATGTCTCCTGGGTGGCAAATAGCCCCCATTTGACAACCACAGCACTAAATGATTTGGACCAGTTCCACTGGTACAGTGGGCATTCTGAACCTTGTCAGCACATAGAATCAATTAAAAAGAGTGATGCCTGTGTCCATCACAGACTGGCTGTATCAAATGTCTGGGGGTAAAGTGGTGAATTCTGCTCACATGACTTCTTTCCTTTTTGTCACAAATGCTATGGCTCAGGGTGGTTACTTTTTCAAAGCTTACGTGGTGGTGCTAAGCTGCAGCCAAGATGGAAGAGCACTGTCCCGACATTGTAGTGCCTCGCTTTCCTTATCTGGGAGGTGGTGTGATACATCTGTGTACTGACCACAAAAGATGGGGTGAGGGAACATCTTTGAAAGCAGTTACTGCCACAAAGCAGTAACTATGCTGAAGGCAGCAGAGAGAAAAAATGCATTTTTAAAAGTTGCCATGGAAATGAAAAGCTGTATCCAGCTCTCCATTATGAATTAGAGTGATGTGTATTCACTGTGTCTGAGATACACAACCCATTCTCAAAGTCTCTCTTGGGACTACTAAACGCATGGTATTGTTCAGTCCTTGATGAACAGAAAACCATTTCCAATTTGATCAAATCACTCATACTATGCAACAGTGATGCTCTGCACATGTAAAATCAAATTGATATTCTTTCTATCTCCTTGGCTGTCAACAACTCATTTTAATAAGTGGAAAAGAGTTCAAGTTTCCTTGAAAATAGCCTCTTTATAAATTGTTAAAGTGGAGGGGAAATTTTATTTAATCAAAAGTCTGGTAAAATCTTCAACTGTGTTAGTAATGTACTCTTTCTTTAAAAAAAGATGAAAATATCTGAAGTCAAACAATGCCAAATGTTAACAGTTATTAAATCCAAGTGAGAAAGATTTTTGTTTAAGTTTTTCTATGTTTGAAATATTTGATTTAAACTAAAAGAAAATGTTAAAATCAGTTTGAACAAAGCACCAGAGAATGCTCCAGAGGAAAACAATGAAGAAAGCATGCTCTGGTGGTGCCAGGTGACTACAGAGACCCCACGGGGCTGGAGATACCAGTGAGGGCAAAGAGGTTCCATCCCATAGCACCTACCTTGGTTTACCTTGCTGGCTTATGCAGGGAGGGCACATTAGGCCTTTGACATTCAAGAGCATGTCTACCTTGCCCAGCATGTAAGTGGCAGCCTAAGCCATAGAACCAACTACAACAGGAAAGAAATGTGTCTACAGTGAGAAGAGAGGAGGCCTAAGACAGAATGTGTGTAAGGAGCAGATGAAGGATCAGAAGTCTGTAAGAGAAACTGAGACATATTACTCAGAGAGGTGGGAGAAGAAATAAGGAGAATAAAGGAATTATAGAAAAAGGAGGAAAGCAGTATGTCAGGAAGAAACAGAGTTGGATTCAAAGGCAACCGAGGTTGAGTGCGATAAGGACTCACCCTACTGAGTTTGGCAGTGAGGTCTCCTGTAACCTTGGAGAAAGGAGACTGAAGAGTGTGAGGGGCTGAGGAGTGGACAGAGATGAGTATGGGAACTAGTTTCAAGTGTAAACTATCCTTATGAGTGGCTTAGCTGTTAAAGAGAGATGGCTTTCAGCAGAGGGTTGATCCAGGAAGGGTTTTGACATGAGGAGATAGCTGAGCATGTGGAAGTGAAGTTGAAGCTAGGGGTGAGTGAGACCATAACTATGTGGTGTGACCCTGAGGAGGCAGAACTGCACGGGATGTGGCCAAGAGGACCTCTGCCTCTGAGATAGGAGGAAATGGGGTCCACGCTGCCTGCATTCAAATTTCATTTGTGGTAAGTCTTCCACCACAAGGACAAACTGACCCAGGGCTTTCATATGGAACTAGCTATAACAGAGGACTACTTAATGCTTTAAATGAGCTTGTTTTGAGTTTCAAGATGGCGGCAGCTGCGGCGGCTGGCGCGGAGTAGCTGAGGTGGAAAAGGTGGCCACTGGGCCTCAGGCAGCCGGGAAACTTGTGGACCTTCCTCTGGCCATCTCTTAAGGGAGGACTGCTGCTGCTGGCCGGTCATGGGGGCTCAACGCCACTTTGCCCCCGGCAGGAGAGGCTGCCTCATTTACAGGCAACAGCTTTGAAGTGTGGAGCAGGAAAAGAACTGATTCTTAGCTGCAAAAGTGAGTCTTGAAACAGGGAACACGGCGCCAGGGCTGCTGTGGATGCAGCCAGGATCCCGGAGGCTGGGGCCACACTGAAGGCGGCCAGCTGCCCTATTCAGGATTCGAGGTTTCAGGCCGGCATTAAAGAAGATTCCTGGGAGCGCCCGAGCGGCGCCGCGACTGAACAGCCCGAGGCGGCAGCGCCGAGAACACGGAAGGCAACAAACCAGAGACAGAGCGAGCGCCCGACCTGGCACAGCACTGTGAGTGATCCCTGGCACAGCTCTGTTCGGGGGGTGGATGCCCACGCGGCTCCCCGCCTGCACCACCAGGCCACTCACTGCCCCGGTGCTGCCTCCATTTTCCCAGGTGCGGGCAGCTCCGCCCTGCTCGGCCATCACTGAGCCCATTTGCTTGGCCTGGCGCGGGGCTTTCCGGACCCTGCGGGCCGACCTCCTCTCCCACTCCCTCCACGGTTCTCTGGCAGGGCTGGGGGTGTGGGGCATCCCGACCAGTTTTGGGAGGGCTAGGAAGTACGGGCGGGCCGACTGTCACTCCACCACACCCTGGACTCCGACCCCGGTAAACTTCCTGTTACTGGGAGGCAGATACCATCTCTGCGACCACCAGTTTGGAAAAAAGCCTAACGAATTTCTGGTTGGGAATAGTGTGGTAGGAGAGTTCCCAGGTCCGCTTGAACCTGCCGGAGAGCAGGCTGCAGGCGGGCACTAGACTCGGTTTATACCGGGGGGATACAAAGGTGAACAAGACCCGAGAAAGATCTACACAGTGCTACAAAGGCACCCAGAGAGACCGGTCGTCTGTGCCTAGCAGAAACCTGGTAGACTTCCTGGGCGAGGCGGTGCTGAGCAGGGTCTTGAAGGCCCAGCTGATAGACGAGGGGTGCAGCAGACACGCCCCAACCCAGCACAGTGTGCACAGAGGGGGGAGACGTGCGGCCAGGGAGGCGGAGACTCGACAGAAACCATACACCCGGTGGGGTCGCCACTGCACGATCTAACAGCCTGGGCCAGAGCACACGGAACGGGGAGAAGTCCTGTACAGAAAGTGAAAGCTCAACAGAGATCACACACCCTGTGGTACGTGATCCACCAGCCCAGCAGAGTACAAGCTGACCAGAAAGGTGGATCCCCGGAGAAGCCCAAGACCCGAGGCAACCACACACACAAGACACTAGAGGCCAACTGAGCAGCCACGGCGGGAGCCATACCAAATTGGCAACCACAGCAACATCCTAGTTAGTCATTAGTCTTAAACCGGTGGACTGTGAAACCCCCTGCCACAATGAATAAACACCAAAAAAAAGACACCAGAAATACAAAAAATCAAGAAAGTACACCACCAAAAGTTAATAAATCTCATACTCTAGATCCTATAGAACAAGAAGCCCTTGAAATAACTGACAAGGAATTTCGAGTGATAATTCTAAGGAAACTGAATGAGATACAAGAAAACTCAGCTAGACATCATGATGAAATGAGGAAAAGTATACAGGATCTGAAAGAGGAAATATACAAGGAAATCAATGTCCTGAAAAAAAATGTAGCAGAACTTGCTGAACTGAAGAAGTTATTCAGCGAAATAAAAAACACAACGGAGAGTTTAACCAGCAGGCTTGTCGAAGTTGAAGAGAGAACCTCTGAACTTGAAGATGGGCTGTTTGAAATAACACAAGCAGACAAAAAGAAAGAAAAAAGAATCAAGGACATGGAAGAAAATCTGAGAGAGATATCAGACAACCTCAAGCGCTCAAATATCCGAGTCATGGGTATTCCAGAAGGGGAGGAAAATGGAGATTCCATTGAAAACATATTCAACAAAATAGTGGCAGAAAACTTCCCAGGTATAGGAAAAATCACAGATCTTCAGATCCAGGAAGCTCAACGATCTCCAAACGTATTCAACCCAAAAAGGCCTTCTCCAAGACATGTCATAGTCAAATTGGCAAAACTCAGAGACAAAGAGAGACTCTTAAAAGCTGCAAGAGAGAAGCGTCAAATCACCTATAAGGGAGCCCCAATCAGGTTAACATCAGACTTTTCATCACAAACCCTAAAAGCTAGAAAGGAATGGGATGATATTTTCAAAATACTAAAAGACAAAGATTGCCAGCCAAGAATACTCTACCCTGCAAGGCTATCCTTCCGAAATGAGGGGCAAATAGTATATTTCTCAGACAAACAAAAACTGCGGGAGTTCACTACCACAAGACCACCCTTACAAGAAATCCTCAAGGGAGTACTGGGTTTGGTTCCTGAAAAATAACTACCACTGCCATAAAAACCTAAGAAAAATCTAAACCCGCTAGTACAATAAAAATGGCATTCATGAAGAGAAAACAAGCTAACAAAAACACTATCTACAACCTAAGGAACCAACAAACAAAGAAACCAAACAGTAAATCAGAAAGCAAGGAACAAAAGACACCTAAGACAACCAAACAACCAATAAAATGCTAAGAATAAATCAACACCTTTCAATAACAACTCTTAATGTTAAAGGCTTAAATTCCCCAATTAAAAGACACAGACTGGCTGACTGGATCAAAAAGCAGGACCCAACTATATGCTGCCTACAAGAGACCCACCTCACCCATAAAGATTCACACAGACTAAGAGTGAAAGGATGGAAAAAGATTTACCATGCAAACAGAAAAGAAAAACGAGCTGGAGTGGCTATTCTTATATCTGACAAAATAGACTTTAAACTAAAAACCATAAAAAGAGACAATGAGGGACACTACTTAATGATAAAAGGACTGATCCATCAAGAAGACATAACAATCATAAATATGTACGCACCCAATGTTGGAGCAGCCAGATTTATAAAACAAACTCTATTAGACCTAAAGAAGGAAATAGACACTAATACCATAATAGCAGGGGACCTGAACACTGCACTGTCAATATTAGACAGATCATCTAGGCAAAGAATCAGTAGAGAAACACAAGATCTAAACAAGACTCTAGACCAATTGGAATTGGCAGATATCTACAGAACATTCCACCCAACAACCTCAGAATATTCATTCTTCTCATCAGCACATGGATCATTCTCCAGGATAGATCACATATTAGGTCACAAATCAAGTCTCAATAAATTCAAAAAAATTGGAATTATCCCATGTATCTTCTCAGACCACAATGGATTAAAACTAGAAATTAATAACAAACAAAACTCTGGAAACTATACAAACACATGGAAATTAAACAGCATTCTACTTAATGACATATGGGTCCAAGAAGAAATCAAGCAGGAAATCAAAAAGTTTATTGAAACTAATGAAAACAATGATACATCATACCAAAACCTGTGGGATACTGCAAAAGCAGTATTGAGGGGAAAATTTATTGCATTAAATGCTCACTTCAGAAGAATGGAAAGATGGCAAGTGAACAACCTAACACTTCACCTTAAAGAACTAGAAAAACAAGAACAATCCAATCCTAAAGTTAGCAGACGGAAAGAAATCATTAAGATCAGAGCAGAACTGAATGAAATTGAAAACCAAAAAACAATTCAAAAGATCAACGAATCAAAAAGTTGGTTTTTTGAAAAGATAAATAAAATTGACAAACCATTAGCATGGCTAACAAAAAAAGAAGAGAGAAGACTCAAATAACAAAAATTAGAAATGAAAAAGGCGATATTACAACTGATTCATCTGAAATACAAGGAATCATTCGAGACTACTATAAACAACTATACGCCAACAAATTTGAAAATCTGGAGGAAATGGATAAATTTCTGGACACACACAAGCTCCCAAAACTGATCCATGAAGACGTAGAAAATTTGAACAGACCAATAACAATAAAGGAGATTGAAGCTGTTATCAGAAGGCTCCCAACAAAGAAAAGCCCAGGACCAGATGGATTCACAGCAGAATTTTACCAAACATTCAAACAGGAATTGACACCGATTCTTTACAAACTATTCCAAAAGATTGAAACGGACGCAAATCTCCCAAACTCATTCTATGAAGCAAACATCATCCTGATACCAAAACCAGGTAAAGATATAACCAAAAAAGAAAACTACAGGCCGATATCCTTGATGAATATAGATGCAAAAATCCTCACTAAAATACTAGCAAACAGAATACAGCAACACATACGAAAAATTATTCATCACGATCAAGTGGGATTCATCCCAGGGATGCAAGGTTGGTTCAACATACGCAAATCAATAAATGTGATACACCATATTAATAAACTCAAACACAAGGACCATATGATCATCTCTATAGATGCTGAAAAAGCATTTGATAAAGTTCAGCACTCATTCATGACAAAGACCCTCTATAAGTTAGGTATAGAGGGAAAGTATCTCAACATAATTAAAGCCATATACGCCAAACCCACTGCCAATATCATCCTGAATGGGGAAAAGCTGAAAGCTGTTCCTTTAAGAACAGGCACTAGACAAGGATGCCCACTCTCACCACTCCTATTCAACATAGTGTTGGAAGTACTAGCCAGAGCAATCAGAGAAGAGAAGGAAATAAAGGGCATCCAGATTGGAAAAGATGAAGTCAAACTGTCCCTGTTTGCAGATGACATGATCCTATATATCGAACAGCCTAAAACCTCTACAAAAAAACTCTTGGAATTGATAAATGATTTCAGCACAGTAGCAGGATACAAAATCAACACACAAAAATCAGTAGCATTTCTTTTCTCCAATAGTGAACATGCAGAAGGAGAAATCAAGAAAGCCTGCCCATTTACAATAGCCACCAAAAAAATAAAATACTTAGGAATTGAGTTAACCAAGGAGGTGAAAAATCTCTATAATGAGAACTACAAACCACTGCTGAGAGAAATTAGAGAGGATACAAGAAGATGGAAAGATATTCCATGCTCTTGGATTGGAAGAATCAACATAGTGAAAATGTCCATACTACCCAAAGTGATATACAAATTCAATGCAATCCCCATCAAAATTCCAAAGACATTTTTCTCAGAAATGGAAAAAACTATTCAGACATTTAAATGGAACAATAAAAGACCACGAATAGCCAAAGCAATGCTCAGCAAAAAAAATAAAGCTGGAGGCATAACACTACCTGACTTTAAGCTATACTACAAAGCTATAATAACCAAAACAGTATGGTACTGGCATAAAAACAGACACACTGACCAATGGAATAGAATAGAGAATCCAGAAATCAACCCTCACACTTACTGCCATCTGATCTTTGACAAAGGCACCAAGCCTATTCACTGGGGAAGGGGCTGCCTCTTCAGCAAGTGGTGCTGGGATAACTGGATATCGATATGCAGGAGAATGAAACTAGATCCATACCTCTCACCGTATACTAAAATCAACTCAAAATGGATTAAGGATTTAAATATACACCCTGAGACAATAAAACTTCTTAAAGAAAACATAGGGGAAACACTTCAGGAAATAGGACTGGGCACAGACTTCATGAATACGACCCCAAAAGCACGGGCAACCAAAGGAAAAATAAACAAATGGGATTATATCAAACTAAAAAGCTTCTGCACAGCAAAAGAAACAATTAAAAGAGTTAAAAGACAACCAACAGAGTGGGAGAAAATATTTGCAAAATATACATCTGACAAAGGATTAATATCCAGAATATATAAGGAACTCAAACAACTGTACAAGAAGAAAACAAGCAACCCAATTAAAAAATGGGCAAAAGAGCTAAGTAGGCATTTCTCTAAGGAAGATATCCAAATGGCCAACAGACATATGAAAAAATGCTCAACATCACTCAGCATCCGGGAAATGCAAATCAAAACCACATTGAGATACCATCTAACCCCAGTTAGGATGGCTAAAATCCAAAAGACTATGAACGATAAATGCTGGCGAGGCTGCGGAGAAAAAGGAACTCTCATACATTGTTGGTGGGACTGCAAAATGGTGCAGCCTCTATGGAAAATGGTATGGAGGTTCCTTAAACAATTGCAAATAGATCTACCATACGACCCAGCCATCCCACTGTTGGGAATATATCCAGAGGAATGGAAATCATCAAGTCGAAGGTATACCTGTTCCCCAATGTTCATCGCAGCACTCTTTACAATAGCCAAGAGTTGGAACCAGCCCAAATGCCCATCATCAGATGAGTGGATACGGAAAATGTGGTACATCTACACAATGGAATACTACTCAGCTATAAAAACGAATGAAATACTGCCATTTGCAACAACATGGATGGACCTCGAGAGAATTATATTAAGTGAAACAAGTCAGGCACAGAAAGAGAAATACCACATGTTCTCACTTATTGGTGGGAGCTAAAAATTAATATATAAATTCACACACACACATACACACATACACACACAAACCGGGGGGGTGGGGAGAAGATATAACAACCACAATTATTTGAAGTTGATACAACAAGCAAACAGAAAGGACATTGTTGGGGGGGAGGGGGGGAGGGAGAAGGGAGGGAGGTTTTGGTGATGGGGAGCATTAATCAGCTACAATGTATATCGACAAAATAAAATTTAAAAAATAAATAAATAAATAAATAAAAATTAAAAAAAAAAAGAAGAAAAAAAAAAAATAAATGAGCTTGTTTTAACTTCACAAAATATTATGTATAAACAATATGGTCATCTATAATTTGACAATTATTGTGACTTGCTCTGGATCTTAAGACCCTATCACAAGAACAATGATGAGGCTGAGTTTCCAGAAGTGATGGATCTTGTACTCGTGGCCAGATAATGAATCACCCAGGAAGTGTGAGAGACCAGGATGTTACCTCCAGATCCTGGGGCTTTCAGGCTTCCGCCCTATCAGACAGGCACATCTGCTCCTCCACATGAAGGAAACAAAACCAGAATAGAAGAGTTGGCAAAGCCACAAGGTCGATCCTTGCCCTCTCCTTCCTGGTTTCCTGCACTGACCTGGCACTATCTAAATGAACTGCTTGGAGCAATTCTGCATTCTGGGGAAAAAAAAAAAAAAATTACAAAAAATTAAAATTAAAAATAAAACAGGAACAACTACAATGCTTTTGTCTTTCAGAACCACTGAAATGCTTTCTGATTCACTTACTCATCCCACAAATTTTAATTGATCTCCTTCTATGCACTACACTGTGTTCCAGGTACTGGAGCAAGTGTGAGGCTCATGGAATAATTTTCCTGTGTAGTATAGATCGCCATCAGTCTTGCATGAGGACTAGTTATTAGTAAGAATTTTTACTGTTTATCTAAATGGATGCATCTGTAAATCTCACTCAGCACACTGCATTACTGTTTACAAAGGGTGATGTGCTGTTTATTTTCCAGCATGGAAGATGCACACACAGTACTTTTCATTTACAAGGTACAGCTGAGGGTCTACAAAGCCTTAGCATAAATCCTCCATTCTAAAACCCGGAAAAGATGATGAACTCTAAAGTTTACATGTGTTTTAATTTTCATTAGAGCTCATTTGGCCAAGGGTTCCATATCTGTCAGAAAACTCAGTGACATATTAGGGATGGACAGTTTATTTTGTGATCATCTAAAACAGCATTCTCATCTCTCCACCAATATTAACTTCCCAACTTGCCTTACTTATCATATTTGGATTCGTCTTACTTGAATTAATCTAAAATTGTTTTAAAATTTCCAAATTAAAAAATGCTAGACTATATCATTTTTTAAAGTATGGGATAAAAATAGAACGAAGATACTTGCAGTGTATGAATTCCATAACTCTTATTCTACAACAGTGTTTCCTAATATTGGTGTTGTCAAGATTGAAGGGTATTATTGTCTAGTCTTGTTAAGTTCTACTGTATTTTGCTCACATCTATATCCTGATAGTCTGTAAATACCGGACACAGAAGGAAAGGGCTTGATTAATATTTGTGGAATAAAATAATTCAAAAAATAGTTGTCAAATTTTTTATTTGTAGGCCTTAAATTTCCCACCTCTCTGCTTTTATTCTGTACAGACTAAAGAATCCTGATATTTTGATAGATTCTCACCAAACAACACTTAGGTACTATAATTGAGGTGACCATATGTCCCAGTTTGCTTAGTGTGGTTCACATTTATACCTGGTGTCCCAGGGTAATTATTACTAGTGCTCTTTTCCCTTTCAAGATTGTCCCTGTTTGATTAACCTTGTGATCACTGTTCCCCAGGGAGCCTCTCTGTAATGTTCTACATGTGGATTTCAGAAGCAGGTGAAACCTTCCTTGTACACAGGACATTGTGGTAGTTTGTGTGTGTTGTTTCCCAGTCCCTTTCCTTGTAAGTGTTTCTGTGGGCCTTCAAGCAACTGGGCAGAGGTTGTCTACAAAAAGACTAGGACTATCCTTTTCAAATTTTAATCCTTAATAGAGGCAATAAAAACTAGCTTGAAGACGTTTTTACTAAAAATTTTCATACAAATATCCCTTTGGTATATAGTTAATCGCTAACAAATTAATCAAATATTATTTGTGACAAAAATGCCTAGTTTTAAAAAAATTTTTTATTGAATCATAATTGATTATACATATTTTTGGGTTTCCATGTTGACATACGTTGATCGAATCAGTATTACTAGCATATATACTTTTACAAGTCATACTCATTCTTTATGCCCCTTATCCAATCACTCTTTATCCCCTTCATTCCCCCTCTCCCACCAGTGATAACCCTAGACTTCTTCTCTCCCTCTGAAAGAGTAATGGTTACTCTGTTGATTTGCTGCCTAGATTATCTGTCCCATGCTGAGGAGTGTGGTCAGGTCCCCCAATATTATCATAGAGCAGGTGCTTCTGTCACTCTGGAATGGGCTTTGTGGAGATAGGCATCCTCTTCTTTTCTTTGGTCTCTGTTGCTGATTCTCCTTGTGTCAATGCACTCCTGTGGCTGGTGGGCCATCTGTGTGGTGGTTGTGATGTCTATCCACTTTCATGGAAGCAGGTTATTATGGTGGCTGTGGTGGGCAACCCACATGGAGGTGATCTTTTTGACATTCTCCTTACCTAGTTGGTGGTGGTAATGGTGGTGTGCCTGGTTGTGGGGGGGTCT
Source organism: Cynocephalus volans (assembly GCF_027409185.1). Taxonomy (NCBI): domain Eukaryota; kingdom Metazoa; phylum Chordata; class Mammalia; order Dermoptera; family Cynocephalidae; genus Cynocephalus; species Cynocephalus volans. The sequence continues at coordinate 5,077,214 of NC_084479.1, forward strand.
AGTGCTCAGCTCCATACCTCAGGACCCTCAGCAGGCCCTGTGGTAGCAGCAGTGTGCCTGGGTGTGGGCAGAGTCTGATCCTCCACCTATTTTACGTACTAGAATTTAGGTGGGAAAAGACAGATAATAAGTAAATGTAGGTACTCAGTTTCTCTGATTTCTACTAGCATCTCTTAAAGTAATTACTAGTACTTGAGCTTATGCTCATATCCTAAGTATCTAACTTATTAGTTAGATATTAGTTTAGAATAGTTGAGTTGATCCTAAAGACTCTACTGTAAGACAGAAGATGCCTTTATAAAAGTATATCATAATCTTAATTTAGATTTAGTGTACCTTATTATGCATTTTAAAACAATGCAGATGTGTAATTACTTGATGAACTAAAGTCAACGAGGAAAAATTAAATTTAAATGGGAAGAGGTTATCCTTGTGTCCTAATTTAGTTAATTTTAAGATGTAGATACTTACCTTTGATAAAACAAAGGGGAACAAAGATCATCTGTAGTAAATAATTTTGAAATTTATAGCCAAGCTACTTTCCAAATATAGAATCTCCTTTCTCCTTCCAAAGGCAGTCAAGTATGTGTGATAGCTTTATTATTAAAGTGTCGACATATCTATTACAATCAGATGGAAGACTCAATAAATATTTTCAACAAACATTTATATTTTATTTAGTAATGAGCTGCATGCAAAAATCTATATTTATTATCAGCTTTTCTCTCACATGATGCCAATATACAAAACTAGATATTTTTACTCGCTACACCTTTTGCTTAATAATTAGTAGTTAAATATACACAAAGTAAATATTAAAAATATTTTATTTTAAAAAATCCCCCTGTTCACTTTATGATATTGATTTCATATTCTCCATTCCGTGACAATAGTTAAGAAATTATTAATAAATTACTTGGGACAATGGTTTACAATTCTAACTCCACTGAAAGGTTAAAATAAGATTTAGGAAATTCAAAAGTCAGAACGAGTAATGTTGCTTCATATTGTTCTTTCTTGCTCATCAGGTACAAAAAAATTACCCATGGAATTTTTACCATATGTAATTATTGAAATAAGATTATTCATACAAACCCTAAATAGTAAATTAAGGTTCTAATATTCTAAACATTTTTAACATAAATATTTTCTAAATTTTTCACTTCTGCGTACTTTTTAAAAAATGAGAATGCTAATCTTCTTACATTGCAATTGGCATTTTAAAGAGTTTGTGGCTGCCAATCTAGAAACTCAGGATAGAGAGCACTTAGTAGGTATAGTGCATCAAATATTCCCAAAAGTCACTGAAGCTTGAATTGTGTCCCCTAAGTTTCATGTATTAGAAACTTAGCCCCCACTGTGACTGTTAAGAGGGCAGGAAATCCTACTAATGTAATTGAGAGGTGGAGCATTGAAAAGGTGATTAGATTGTAGGACCTCACAGTAGTGAATGGATTAAAAATGGTGCTCAAGGGTGTGGTTCTGAGGGCCTGAAAGAAGAGAGTCTGTCTTTCTCTCTCTCTGCTCTCTCTCCTTCCACCATCTTGCAATGTGAGACCCCTGGGTCACTGTGGCCACCACCAGATGGACTTTGTACTTCCCAGCCTCAGAAACTGTAAGCAATGAATGTTGTTTTCTTTATACATCACCCAGTTCCAAGTATTTTGTTGTAAGCAACAGAAACTGACTAATACAGTAATGAAGACAAGAGCCCAACAAAATTATTCTTGGGAAGTTAAATAAAAAAGTAAGTGAAACGAGTCAGGCACAGAAAGAGAAATACCACATGCTCTCACTTATTTGTGGGAGCTAAAAATAAATAAATAAATAAATATACAAACAAATAAAGGGTCAGGGGGAAGAAGACAAATAAAGGGTGTGGTGGGAAGAAGACACAACAATCACAACAATTCCTTCAACTTGCTAAGATAAGTGAACAGATGTTATGTAGAAGGGGGAGAGGGGAGAAAGGGAAGGAGGAAAGAGGAACAGGTAAAGGGACACAAAAATCAACTACAGTGTATACTGACAACTTAAAATAAAAAAAGTAAGTAAAATGTAAAATAGAATATATTATATTCTCTACTTTGGGGAAAACAAAACTATCAGCTTTCTCAAGTTCATAATAAAAACAATTTTCAAAAAGAGACAGAATGAAGGCAAATGAAATGATAGCAATGTTTAAGCGGATTTCTGAACCACAGGGCTAAAGTTTGACCCAAGAACTTATCTAACTTTTGAAAATTAAATGATTGCCTCTGTAGATTTGGAAAATAGAAAATCTAAATTTTGACAATCTGGAAAAGATCTTGAGGCAGTGATAAAGTATAAAAGAGTTTGTCTGAGCCAGTATGCATGACTGTGACTTGGGAAAACACCACCGAGTTGCCTTAGGGAAAGATTTCCAAAGGGCAACCAGAACTTTAGCATTTTAGTAATCACAGAAAAGTGAAGAAGAAAAGGGACAAAATATCACAGCCCCTTAATCAGCACATCAGTTTTTCTGTTGTTTACATAGCATCATATAGGTTAGTGATTGGTTCTTGTATGCAGATATATGAGTAAGGGTCACAAAATATACTTTCAGCATTCCAAAATTAATGCATGTCCTCATTAGGTGTCAGCAGCTCTGGTTCTAGGTTAAAAATAGTCTTGTGGTAACAGTTCTAGAATGTGATGATGTGACTGTTTGCCCATACTAGTACACCCCAAGGCTTTTAGGAATTTAGGTGACCTCAGTCTGAAAGGGGTGCTTGCCCGGCCCGAGCACACACACACCAGATAGACAAAGTGTCAACAACAGAAGTGTTTATTGGTGCGCGATCGGCGGTGGGCTGCCCTCCCTAACAAGAGCAGCAGCTACACGGCTTAAGCTGGCAGATTATACAGGCGCTGACAGCAAGTTGTCAGCAGAGGATAGGCTGGGTGAGGGACTTGTTGTTGTCTTGCCGTAGGTAGCAACAGGGCTCTGGGTTGGGAGATAAGCCTGGACTGGTGGGCAATGATATATGGGGAAGCTGAGCGAGACTTGTCACGTAATGATTGGTCCTCTCCTGTTGGGGTGAGGCTGCTTTAGTGCAATTCCCCGCCAGCCTGGGGCTTGATGATAAACAGGAAGCTTCGTGGGGGAGGGGAGGGCTCATCGAGTGCTAAATGCAAGAAAATGGGGAAGGTGCGAGAGACTGCTGCTCTAGCAGTTCCCCAACATTCCTCACTCTTTGATTAGTTAAAGAAGAGGGACGTTGTATCTTTCCGGCTACTTCCTGCTGAGACGGGCAACGCAACGAGGGGCTAATCAAGAGGGAGGATGAGGTGCGTTGTGCAGCATGAGCAGCATGAGAAGCCCTACTATCAAGGCTGAGAAGGTAAGGATCTCGGGGGGGGGGGGGGGGGGGGGACAGTAAGGTCTTGAAAGGAACCTTCGAGCCCGAGCTCCATGAGCTGTTTGAGAATGTTTTCAGGTTGGGTGAGTAGAGCCTATAGCAAGCTGTCTTCCTGGAGAGCTTTAAGAAAATGCAGACCCAGGTAATTCATCTGGGGTTTGAGAAAGCAGGGTTTATCCAGTCTCTCGGAGGAGCAGCTGGTTGATATATACCCGGGAGACCTCACAGATGTGTTCCTGGAGGAAACGGAGGGCACAAGGGACTAGGGTTAATAAAAGAGCAATGACCAGGAGTGGCCTTAAAAAGGGGAGTTGCTATGAGGTTGGTGAAGATTGCCACCACTGAGGCGAAGCAGGGTCTCCTAAGCAGTGTTTATTTCTTAAAGGACTCACGAATTTTGGCCAAATTTTAGAGGTTGGTTTTTACTAGACCCAATTCATTGATATTGTAACGGTGCTCTTCATTGAGGAACATGCAGGTGCCACCTTTGTCGGATGTCAGAAGGTCCAAGGCCCATCCGTTCTGGAGGTCTACCTGTGCTACTAAAGTAATTTGGCATTGTAATGAAGCTAAGGATTCCACTGAAGCTTCCATTGCTTCCTGAAATTGCTCTGCAAGAGAGTTAGCAGTGCTCACAGAATGGATAACTGCTCTGGAGGTAAGTCCTGTGGCAGCCAAAGAGGAGGCCAAAGAAACCTCAAGAACCAGAGGGAGGAAGACTGCCCGTTTCCTTGTAGAAGAAGAGTGTAACATGATATCAGTTCTCCAACAGTGTATACGGTAAGGCAGGAAACGAGACTGACAGGCACGCAGGGGAGGGGTGCTGACATGATATTTAATTTTTAAAACAAGGTGCCCTTGCACCAGAAGAAATCCCCACGTGGGGCCCAGAGGGTTGAAGTGACAGGGGAGGTGGAGTTACAATAGGAATTGTTAGAGTTGGAGTAGCAAAAAGGGAAGGGTGGCTCCAAAGATAAGGGGACCTCAGTGGGGAGGACGGGAGCCTGAGAGCCGTTATGGTTGTGGGTGTGGTTGAATGGGGTGGATAAGGGAACAGCTGCTATTGGGGAAAGTCCCAAAGTGGCCATAAAAAGCACCGGGAAAGATTTCCAATGCCCGAGGCATTGGCCAGGTGTGCCCCTTCTTGAATGAGAGCTAGCCATGAAAATGGGGAATTCAGTTTTGCATGATGTTGGAGTTTAGTTTGTAAAGATACTTCCTAGTTTTGGATAGAGCCAGAAACGTTAGTGAGGCATGTGAATAGATTTGGCAATGTTTGGGTGTATGCCCGGTAGATTTGGAGGGTGCTGGATGGGTACGAGTTGTAAGGCCAGGAATAGACTTTTCTAACCATCCCATTAACCCACCTGCTGTCCCAGGGGTTGGGAATAGAAAGGAGGTAATATGAGTGGCCATCAGAGGTTAAGCGAAACTTCCTTCTTAAGCACACCCCGAACTGTGTGCATCTTGCAGTAGTTATATGTGCACCCGCCATTAGTTTGTACCCAGTAGGTATAACAGTTGTATTGGGTTTGGCCATATATAAAACGCACAACAGGGGCCATGAAATGGCCTGCTAATACTGAGTGGAACTGGGAAAAATTGAAATAAACAGGCCGTTGACAATCCTCAGGTTGGCAATCAGTGGTGGAAAGGACCCAGGAAGAATAACTGGAGCACTGCTTCCAGGTTTTAACCAGGTAAAACCTCCATCGATACCCGGTATTGTGGGAGTGAGTATTGGGGGTGATGAGGGTAAGGATGACGAAGGACCTTGTCAGGCTTAAGGGGTCCATTTGCGACCTGATTTCCCACAGAAACTATTTTTAGGGGCCCTCTGGAATGGGGGAAAGCTTAGAGTTGCATGAAATGTGGAGCTTTAGAAGATTAGTGGGAGAAACTGAGCAAGTGAGTTTAGAGGACCAACCTGGATGGCGAGATTCCTTTTCAGGGTCCGGTAGCCTGGCATGTTTCAACCTAGAGATATGAATCCATGAGGTTAGTTTCCCAGGGGCTTTCTCTAGTCAAGCAGCTGTAGGTGTACAAAAAACAACTTTAAGAGGCCTCCCATTTGGGGGCTAAGGGGACCCTACCAGGTGGAAGAGAGAAGTACAATGGCCGGGAGTTAAGGAAATGGAGGCATAGGTCTAGGAAGGACTGGGTGAAAGGTTCTCCTGGTGTTTCCATAATTCTGAGTGAATAAAAGTAAGAAGGGGAATAGAAACGTGTTCTGGTAAAGAGGTAGAAGGAGAGGATGTTAATGCAGGCAGTAAGGCTGGACAGCCATGCATGACCTCGAATGGAGACAAGGAAGAGAGTCATTTAGGAAGGGCATGGAGGCGGCATATGGCTAAAGGAAGCAAAGTCACCCAATTTTGGTGGAGCTCTAAAGACAACTTTGTGAGGAAGTTTTTAAAATTCTGATTGGTATGTTCAACCTTGCCAGAAGATTCAGGGTTGTAAAGGACATGAAAATGCCATGGGATGTTAAGTGATTGGGTTATCCCTGTGTGATCTGGGAGATGAATTTGGGGCCATTGTCTGACTGCAAGGAGGTGGGAATCCCAAATCGTGGGATGATGTGGGAGAGTAAAAAGGATGTTATTGTGGATGCCCTTTTGTTGGAGGTTGGGTATGCTTCAATCCAACCTGAAAAGGTGTCCACAAAAACAAGAAGGTAAGAAAGTCTGTGTACCCATGGCATATGAGTGAAATCAACCTGCCAATCTGTACCCAGGTCGTGTCCTCTAGCCTGGTGGGCTGGGAAAGATGTGGTTCATAACGGGGTGTTGGGGTTTATTCTTTGGCAAATCTGACATGATTTTGATAAATGTTGAAGGAATGTTTTGTCTTCCAGGGTTAAAGAAAAGAAAGAATTTAAAAATAATTTAAGACTTTGTATATTAGGGTAAAACAAAGAGTTAAGATACGAAAAAACTTTATGTTTGTGGGGGTCTTCTGATGGGGGACCGGGGAGTTTGGCAAGGCTGTAGGCATGACCAGTGGTGGATCAGGTGACATGGCTGCCTGTTTGGCTGCTTGATCTGCCTGGGAATTGCCCTTGGCCATGGGAGAAGAATCAGACTGATGTGCCTGGCAGTGGACTATGCCTATTTTGGAAGGTAATAGTGAGGCTTGAAGGAGTTTGGTAATTAAGTGTGAGTTTGTGATTGAAACTCCTTTGGTGTTTAAGGGGACTCTCTCCCTCCAAATGGCCATGTGTGATAAAAGCATGTGGAACACATATTTAGAATCTGTGTATAATGTGAATCTGATCTGCAGACAACTCACATGCCCAGATGAGCACCATGAGTTCTGGTTGTTGGTTGGTTGTGTTATGTAGTAGGGGCCTGGCCTCAATAGCTCTGGTGAGTATAATGATGGCATATCCTGCCTGTTGCATTCCCTTGGTGGAGGTGGAGCTGCCATCAGTAAACCAAGTGTTTATGGGATTGTCCAGGGGCCCCTCAGAAATATGAGATGGGCAAGGGAGGAAAACCTCCAGTGTCTCTGTGCACCAATGGATCGGGGCCACTTCAAAAACAGGCAACAAGGTGGCTGGGTTTAGATGGGCACAAGTTTTGAAAGTTATCGAAGAGTCATGAAGGAAAGAGACTAGAAGAGAGGATTCAGCAAGGAGGGAGGGTCTGTAAGCCTTTATAGGTTAAAAGGTCCTTCAAGTGGCGGGGTGAAAACAAAGTAGTGTTGCTGCCAAAGGTGAGCTTTTTGGCTTCCTGGAGGAGGACATGAGCTGTTGCCAATGCCCTCAAGCAGAGGGCCCACCCCCAGACAGTGGGGTCAAGTTTTTTTTGATAAGTAAGCCACCGGGGCAAAAGAAGTTCCTCTCTGGTGTCCTAACATGCCTAAGCCAAAGCCCTTGTTTTCACATACATATAAAAGGAAAGCCTGTTGTAAATCGGGTAGGTGTAAGGCTGGGGCTCTAAGGAGAGCCTGCTTGAGGTTTTCAAAAGGGGCTTTAATGGATTTTCCAGGGGTTCCTTTGGATTGCCCCGGGAGGAGTCATATAGGGGCTTGGCAAGGAGAGAATAATTCGGGATCCAGGCTCGTAAATACCAAGCAAGACCCCAAAATGATAACATTTCATCTTTAGATTTTGGGACAGGCAAATCTTGAAGGAGTTGTTTTCGGTCAACTCTTATAGCCTTGCAATCATGGGAGATTTGCACTCCCAGGTATTTGACTGAAGGCTTAAAGGCCTGGACCTTTTGGGGGGATATCTTGTAACCTTTAGCTGCCAAAAAATTGAAGAGGGATACTGTGTCATCTACAGAGCTGAGATAAGAAGAACTGCATAAAAGAAGATCATCCACATTTTGTAAAACTGTGGACCAAGGAAAAATTAGCTCATGAAGGTCTGCTGCCAGGGCTTGTCTGAACAGGTGGGGGCTATCTTGGAAGCCTTGGGGAAGGACTGTCCAAGTAAGCGATTGGGAATGGTGAAAATAGGGATCCATCCAAGTGAAGGCAAAAAGGTTTTGTGAATTGGGTGTAATGGGATAGTGAAAAAGGTGTCTTTAAAATCCCCAATGGAAAAATAGTGAGTGAACACTGGGGTGGAGGATAAAAGCATGTATGGATTTGGGACCAAAGGATGGATGGGCACTGCTGCCTCATTGATGAGTCATAAATCCTGGAATAATCAGTAAGTGGTGGAAGTCTTCCTGACTGCCAAAATGGAGGTAATATAAGATGAGTTTGTGGGCTGAAGAAAGCCTTTTTGTATAACTCCTTAACAATGGGTTGTAACCCCATTAAACTACTAGTAGGGAGAGGGTATTGGGCCTGACAGGGAAAATATTGGGGGTCCCTAAGTGTAATCTGTATTGATGGGCATTGAGCCACCAAATGGGAGGTGGTGTCCCACACTTGGGGATTTACATTAGATAACGGAAGAAGGATACGGAATCTGTCCAAAGTTGGAGCTGTTGTCTCTGTTGCCACCTCAGCAATGAGCAGAACAAAGGGTGGAGCCCGGGTGATACCCTGGAAGGAAAGAAATATAGGCCTGGAACTTGGTTAAAATGTCCCAACCTAATAAAGGAGTAGGGCATTGAGGCAAAACCAAAAATTGGTGGGCAAAAAGGAAACCTTCAAAGCTACACATAATTTGGGGAGTCTTAGGAGGAAACAAAAGCCTTCCCCCAACCCTGACTATAGGCAGTGTGGATGGAAAGGTTTGTCCCCTAAACTCCATCAAAACTCAGCAAATGGCGCTGGTATCAAGGAGGAAGGAGATGGGGCAGCCATCAACCATGAGGCCTACCCTGGGCTCCCTGTTGGTTATGAGGGTGGCAAGAGTTGGAGGGTGCCTCAGGTCCCGTCAGTCTTCCGATGTCAGTCCCAAAAGGTTGGGCGTGGGGTTTGAGATAAGCCCGGATTGGTGGGCAATGATATCTGGAGAAGGTGAGCCAGACTTGTCACGTAAGGATTGGTCCTCTCATCTTGGGTTGAGGCTGCTTTAGAGGAATTCCCCGCCGGCCTGGGGCTTGATAAACAGGAAGCTTCACGCGGGAGGGGAGGGCTCATCGAGTGCTAGATGCAAGAAAATGGGGAAGGCGCGAGAGACTGCTGCTCTAGCAGTTCCCCAACACCGTCAGAGTAGGTTTCTGATTTACCATTTCCCTTTTGATCACAATCTTTTGCCAGAAAACATTGATAATCAAATCCCATGGCACTGAGAGGGCTTGTTCCTGGTAATCATGTCCCATTAGGAAGGAAGAAGATCGGACTCTGGTAATGAGGTCTGAGTCCAAATTTTAGGCAACATGGCGGCTGTTATGTGACAGCAGTTAGAAAATGTCTCTTTTAAAGAGACATTTCTATTGAAACAAACAACAACAATAAGAACAGAAACACAATTGTTAATGGTTACAACAAGCTGTAAACTCAGTGTTTGAGTCTAGAGAGCAGACAGTCAAGATTTTGGATGTCAAGTTGAAGTATCTACAGTTGGATTAAGAGCTGATAGTGAAAATCTGACAGATTTTTTCCTGGACTTAAGTTTGCATCAGGTGACCCAGTAAGCCTTTTGAACAGTCTCTGCAGCTATAAGCACAAAGTTTGTTTATACATAAGCTGCTGTTGTGATTTCCCTGAAGTCTGTATGAAATGGTTCAGTTTCAGTTTGTAAGGGGCTTCAGGAAAGAGCAGTTTTAGTATCAGTAACTCCAAGCAAGAGGGGTGGGAAAAGTTTGAAGCATTAGCCTGGAGAGTCACAGCTAAGTATCGGAGGAAATTAAAAATTCAGAATTCAGTCCAGAAAAGAAAAACTCAAAAGCAAATGGTCAGAGCTAATAAACCATGGTTTTCTCCTGAAACATATTTTCTCTCTCTCTAATTCCTATTTCTGCTAAAGATAAATCATAGTTAAGACCAATTTATTTGCAATGTAAGTTTCAGTCTTTGGCCTGGTTATTTGCATAAAGTTTAACAAAAATGATGATTGACTATAAAGGCTCCCTTTATGTTGGCTTTTCTAGGACTTAAAATCCTAGCAAATTAGACTATTAAAAAGTCCCACAAACCCAAAATCAGTATGAGGAAATAACAAAGATCAGAGCAGAAATAAATGATCTTGAAATTTTAAAAACTACAAAAGATTGATGAAACAAATAATTGATTTTTTAAAAGATGAAATAGATAAAGCTTTAGCTACATTAACTAAGAATAAAAGAGAGAAGACTCAAAATCAGAGATGTAAAATGGGACATTCAACTGATCCCAAAGAAATACAAAAGATCATAAGAGACTACTACAACAATTGTATAAAAACAAACTGGAAAACCTAGAAAAAAATGGGCAAATTCCTGGACACATACGACTTAACCAAAGTTGAATGCTAAAGAATTAGGAAATCCAAACCTAAATTACAAGGAATGAGATTGAAGCACTAATAAAAAGTCTTCCAAAAATAAAGATTCCAGGACCAGATGGATTCACTGCCAAATTCTACCAAACATTTAAAGAGGAATTAACACTAGTTCTTCTCAAACTCTTCCAAAAATTTGAACAGAAGGGAATACCCAAACTTATTACATAAGGCCATAATTATCCTCATACTGAAACCTTCGAAAGACGCAACAACAAAAGAAAACTACAGACCATTATCCCTAATGAACACAGACATGAAAATCTTCAACAAAATACTAGCAAAAAGAATCCAGAAGCACATTAAACAGATCATTCACCATAATCAAGTGGAATTTATCCCAGGGATGCAAGGATAACTCAACATAAGCAAATCCATAAACATAGCATATCACATTACAAGAATGAAGGAAAGAAAAATCTGATCATGTCAATAGTTGTAGAAAAAACATCTGATAAAAACCAACACCTCTTCATGATCAAAACACTTAACAAATTAGATACAGAAGGAATGTACCTTCTCACAGTAAAGGCCATATATGACAACCAACAGCTAATATCATACTGAATGGACAAAAACTGGAAGCTTTTCTTCTAAGATCTGTAATAAGACAAGGATGCCCACTTTCTCCACTCTTATTCAAGAAGGTACTAGAAGTTCTAGTCTGTGAAAATAAGGCAAGAGAAAGCAATAGAGTTACCCAAATTGGAAAGGACGAAGCCAGACTATTCCTATTTTCGGATGACATGATCCTATACATAGAAAACCCTAAAAACTCCACTGATAAAATTACTAGAACAAATAAATGAATTCAGTAAAGAGGCAGGATACAAAATCAACACAAAAATATCAATACCCTTCCTATTTGCTAACAACTAAATAGCTGAGTAGGAAATCAAGAAGGTAATGCCAATCACAATAGCTACCAAATAAATAAATTAATTAATTAATAAAATACCTAGGAGTAAATTTAATGAGTGAGGTGAAAGATCTCTACAACAAAAACTACAAAACATTGGTAAAAATATTTAAGAGAACAAAAATAAATGGAAAGACACTGCATGCATATAAGTTGGAAGAATTAACATCATCAGAATATTCATATTACCTAAAGCAGTCTACACATTCAATGCAATCTCTATCAAAATACCAAAGACATTCTTCACAGATATAGAAAAAACATCAGAACATTTGTATGGAACACAAAAGGCCTCATATAGCTAAAGTAACATTGAACAAAAAGAACAAAGTTGGAGGCATCACACCTTCTCACTTCAAAATATACTAAAAAGCTATAGGAACCAAAACAGCATGGTATAGGCATAAAAACAGAAAAATTGATGAAAGGGATGGAATCGAGAGCCCAGAAAGAAACCCATGCATTTACAGCCAGTGGTGTTTGACAAAGATGCCAAAGATATACAACGGGGAAAGGACAGCCTCTTCACCAAATGGTGCTGGGAAGACTGGATATCCACAATATAGAAATTGAACCTAGACCCTGTCTCTCACACATACACAAAAATAAACTCAAAATGGATGAGAAATGTAAGTTTAAGACCCAAAACTACTGGAAGAAAACATAGGGGAAATGCTATACAAAAACAGAGTGGGCAGCACTTTTTTGGAGCAAGACTGCAAAGGAACAGGTAACTAAATTAAAAATACATAAATGGGTTACAACAACTAAAAAGCTTCTACACAGTAAGGGACACTGTCAGTAAAATGAAGAGACAACCTACAGAATGGGAGAGTGTTTGTCAATCACACATCAGACAAGGGGCTAATATACATAAGGAAGAATACATAAGGAACTTAAATTACTCAACAGCAAAAAACAAGTAACACAACTAAAAATAGGCAAAGGACCTGAACAGATATTTCTCAAAGGAAGAAATGGCAAGAGCAAATGGGCACATGAAAAAAATGTTCAACATCATTAATCATAAGGGAAGTGTAAATTAAAACTTCAATGAGATATCATCTCAGTCTGGTTAGAATGGCTATAACTAACAAGACAAAAAATAACAAATGCTGGCAAGGATGTGGAGAAAATGGAACCCTCCTACTTTGTTGGTGTGAAAGCAAATTTGTACAGTCATCATGGAAAATGATTGAGGTTCCTCAGAGAACTAAAAATAGATCTACCTTATGATCCAGCTATCTCACTACCATGTATGTGCCTGAAGGAAATGAAATTAATATATCAAAAAGATACCTGCGCTCCCATGCCAAGGACACACTCTCAGGTTTCTGGGTCTCTCAGAAAGTGGCATTCTTTACTTAACACAAGGCCAGAAACCTTATAAGGAAACAGTGTGGACAAGGTACCAGGTCAATCTTTTTCATGTCTATTAACTTTTATAAAGTGAACCTCAGTTCCTTAAAACTGTCCAGTCATATCTGAAAATATTACATTCCCGTCAAAACATTGGTGAAATAATCAGTTTGCAGTTATTCCATAACAAGAAAAAAGATTCTTGTTGAATTTATGTAAATTACTATATTGCTATAAAATAAGAATACCCACAAATAGCTTCCAAATTTTTGGAGGGATATAGAGAGAAAGGCAAATGTTTCAATTTTGTTCAGAAGTAATTACCAAATCTGTGTTAAAACCCCGCACCCCCAAAGTTTTCTTAATCTGGAAAACAAAACATAAAAAGATTCAGCAATATTTCAAATGAAAAGTCAAAAAAATCATTTCAGTCCTTTATCAGGTCAGTCTTGAAACTCTTACCCAGTCCAATTAAATAATCTCAAAGTCATCTCTAGAGGTCTATACTGTCAGAGTATTTTTTTAAAATCCTTTTTATAAATGTCTTTGAAGACACCGTACATTCAGGATTTGCAAAGAGCTTTCAGAAAAACCATCACAATAAAATAATAAACTATGGACTATCAAGAAAAAGTGGTAATGGTTACAGACATAATTGACAAAAAATTTGGTTATTTCTAGGCCTAAAACAATTTTACTAAAAGCCATAATTATTACTGATAATACACACCAGGACATATCCAAATTTCTGGAATTACATACAATTTGGAATATTAATAACATTTGTACAAATAAATTTATATGTTCTTAAAATCTTAAATCTTTAGCACCATTTTCCTAAGTAATCAAAAGACCTAATAATTAATAAGGACATTGAATCAGTTTGTTTTCTCACCCTCTTTCTAATTTGGTTCCTTCATTTTACTCAAAAGGTGAATGAAAGTATTATTTAAAGGGAAAATAAGTTTCACTTTTGTACCAGTACTATGAACGGTAAAGCTAATCTTAATAAAATTTATAAACAAATCTAATCTGTCAGCTTTGATTACATAATACTTTTATTAACCTTTTACAACCTCCTATAATTTTTTTGTACTTTTTAACTATTATATTCATTTAGTTTTATCTACTTTATTTTTTTATTAATTTTTATTTTGGAGCAATTCTTAAATACCCTTTAAACTTGACATTTTTCTTTTAAGAAAAACCATGTCCTCATGGTTTTATAATAACCTTTTAGTTTTTAATACATCTTAGTTTTTAATACATTCTGTATACAGAATTGTTTGTCTTATATATTGTTGTTTTAATTATACTTATTAACTACAATTTTAAGTCTTAGCAACCCTAATTCCCAGTGAAAAACCTAGGAGGCAAGCAATTTTGTACTGTTTTTAATTAATATTTGCAGATGAAACCATTGCCTAAATATGTTTCTAAATTTTTAACATACACATATGTATAGCATTTTTATATTGTAGTGAAAAATAAGATGTCAAGGCATATAAACTTAAACTTTTATATAATAAATAAGATTTCAGCATTCCAATCTAATTATAAATGACTCAGACATTTTATAATTACCTATTACTTAACTTAACATAACATGAACTTAGAATCTGTAATTACCAAAAAAACCTTTTGAAATTATGACTAGTTTGTTATAAATGTTTATCTCATTCATATTTACTTAATTCACTGTTTTTTAACAAGTATATTTATATTGCTTATAAATATCACAGCTAGTCATTTATTTCTTTTCTTTTGAAAAAGCACAGTCACATCAACCAATCTCCTAACCAATACCTTTGTTACACTGGACATAGATATCTTTTCCCTTGTCCTCCCTCCACCCTCCACAACCTTCCTGGGTCCCAAGTACGCATGTGACATCCACAATGGCTATGAATGGCAGGGCCCATTTGGATACTGGATTTATACTGCCAGGGCAGAGTCCAGGACAGAGGACAAAGTTACAGAGATAATGCCTGAATGACGCAACCCTTCCCAGCATGGCCCAGCAGAACTATATCTCAAGGCATAGAGACAGAGCTTAGGGCATATTGCCTATTGTTAGAGGTTAATTTTATAGAGGCCTGGGCTAACTATGAGGTTTGAATGTTTCCAGAGCTCATTTGTATGAAAAAAATTTTCATTTTGCTAAAATGGAATTTGTTGCATTTTCTTTTAGTTTGATCATGAAGATTCTTATCTGAAAAGTAGTTATAAAGTCTAGTTGATAGGTTTATAAAGGTAGCAATTTTCTAGGCAAGCCCTGAGGGAGGAGAATTATGTTCAGGTGTGTCAATTAGATGAGAGATAGAGGAGATTCCAAAATAGATGTCCAGGCAATATAAAATCACAGGAATTCATTTCAAAACTTTACAAGAATACACAGAGACAAACCTAGAGGAAAACTGAGAAATCTGTTCAGAATACCCAGTTGAGGGCTGGTCAATTAGCTCGCTTGCTTACAGCACAGTGTTAAAACACCAAAGATTTGTCTGAATCCTCATACTCTGGTCAGCTGCGAAAAAAAAGAAAGAAAGAAAAAGAATAAGCAGTTGAATGCAAGAAAGTTCTATTTTGGGCACCAATAAAGAGAGGTGAATTTTTCAACTTAATTTCTGCTTCTTAACTGGATTACTGAGTTAAAAATGAAGCTCCTTAAGTAACAGGGCTTAATCCATTAATGGCTTTTGGGCTCCTGACAGAAAAGTAGCTAACCAAAAATATTCAGTGGCTCTGTGGCTGTGTACTCATATGGCCCAGAGTCTTTAGAAATCTTTGGCAAAAATACCAACAAGATAAAAGACAGAGGGAAAACATAATTAACACTTAAAACAGGTTTGAGAAAAGGAGTCTGGTGATTGAAAAGTTCCCTTGGGAATGCCTAATGATTTCCCACTGAAACTCATGCAACATTGCCTTTGTTTGATAAGAGAGATGAACAGCATTGCTGTAGTGGAGAATGACTCTTTGGTGAAGGTTTCTTGAGCATTTTTCTGCTAAAGCCTTGGCTAACATTCCCCAAAACACTCTCATAATAAGCAGATATTATCATTCTTTGGCCCCCCACAAAGAAAATGTACAAAATGCCTTGACTATCCCAAAACTTCATTTCCATGACCTTGCTCTTGACTTGTCCCCTTTTGCTTTGAGTGTACCACTTCCAACTCTTGGCTTTGATTGTGCTTTGTCTTCAGTATTGTACTGAAGCCATGTTTCATCTCATGTTATAATTCTTTGAAGAAATGCTTCAAGATCTGATCCCACATGTTAAAACTACTCCTTCCTACTCATGGCTATAATTATACCATTATAAATATATTACACCATTAAAACTCATGGCCCATCATTCCATTCTCTCTTTCCTGCAGCATCAAGTACAAATACTTAAGACATGGGCCCCAATACTGTCACTCTGTCTCAGTATATCACATAACTTTTCTCCTCATTTAATAGATGAGGATCTGGCACTAGATTATTTCTATGGTACTTCCACACAATATGATTTTTGATTCTTCTGGTTGGACTTTAAACTCCTCTATAATTTGAGTTAACACGCTCTATCCAGTTTTATTTTTGACTCTTTCTCAACAGTCATATTCTACTCTAACCAAGCCAGCTTTCTTATGACCCAATGTGTCCATTCACCCTTTTTTTCATGGTTTTCCCAATACTGTTATCTCCACATAGAAAATTCTTTTTGTCTCTACACATGTCTATCTATCAGCTATTGCTTTGTAACAGACCACCTAGAGGCTGGAGGTGGGCTTATTTTGAATGGGCTAGCTCATGCATCTGCAAGGTGGTTTGCTCTAGGCTGGGTTTGGGTAGAGTTACTTAGCTATGAAGCTCTTCCTCACATGTCTCTCATCCCCCTCCTAGGACCAGCAGTCCAGTTCAGAAATGTCCTTCTCATGGGCACAGGAGAAACACAAGTGAGCAAGTGGAATGCACAAGGCCTCTTGAGGTCCAGGCTCAGAACTGCACACCACCACTTCTACATGCTCTTATTGACAAAGCCAATCAGAAGGCTGACCACAGAGTGAGTGATAGAGGGCACTGACATATTACTAAACAGCATCAACACAGGGACAAGTGAAGACCTGGATCTATTGATATGTGCTACCACACCACTCAAAGCTTCATATGGATTTCATGCTGAGAATCCTGTTCCTCCTCTTCCTCACAATGCTCCTTGTACTATTCCACTTACAATAACCTCCCTTTCTTTTAACTTCTTTTAAGTAAGCAGACTTCACAATTACATCCTTAGCTCAGTATTTAATTCTGTACCTCCAAATAATCTGTCAGCTTTCTGAGCCCAAAAGCCATTAATGGATTAAGCCCTGTTACTTAAGGAGCTTTCTGAGGGCAGGGACTGCATCCTCCAAAACTCTCATAGCCCTCCTCCACATTCCCAGCTTGACCCCAGCAACAAGCCCAATGCTGAGTGCACAAAAATCTCTTATTGGTAAATAAATAAGAGATAATATTTGATAGAACTCAGCATCCCCTGATTTCCTTTAGTCTTTGTCTTTGGAAGAGAATTAACCTGCAAAATCTCAATTGCACACAAGTCCCATAGGAAAGAATCTCTTATTGTGTTGACTTTTCAAGATCAGTGCCATATTTATAGTGAGTCTTTTCTGAAGAAAAACGCACTCTTACCTTATCTCTATCTTCTTGTCATTAGGGTTTTTCCCTGTCCTCTAGACACACCCACCAAGTTAATAAAAAGTTGTTTCCTAGATATATATATTTAAAAAGCTAATTATGTAAGAAGCATTTACTTTACATTTCTAGATTCAATATTTGCATGCAAACTGTATATTTTGTTCTTTAATTGTCAATCATGTTCTCATTTCTAGAACAATAAAATAAGATTTAAAATAATTTGGTATATACACATTTATTTCTCACTCAAGTAGCTGAATAGAAAGTAAATTTATAGGGCCGGCCCCATGGTTTACTCGGGAGAGTGCAGAGCTTGGGAGCGCAGCGGTGCTCCCGCCGTGGGTTCGGATCCTATATGGGGATGGCCGGTGCGCTCACTGGCTGAGCGCGGTGCGGGCGACACCAAGCCAAGGGTTGCGATCCCCTTACCAGTCACTAAAAAACAAACAACAACAACAACAAAAAGAAAATAAATTTATAGCCAAGGTAGTCTGTTTCATGATAAAGTGCCCTTTTTCCCACTGACCCACATTTGGAGAACTAAAGCTGAAGTGTCAATTTCCCTTTGTCAAAACCAGAAATTCTATTATAACTTTGAAGTAGGTTAATATCTTTTGTAAGACAAAAGAGAAGTTGATATTACTCAGAAATTGTTCTAAAATCACAACTCCTTTCTATCTTTTCATTCAGAACCATATCAAAATATTGAAGGGTTAAGGCAACTATATAAACTTACTTCTCTGCCAGGCTTTCAAGACAAGGTCACCTACTGTGATAATTTGATAACTTCAAGCTATGACTAATAAAATAGAAATAGCATTGCAGTATACATCCTCATCTGATGCCTTTCCCCTTTCCAGGTTAAACCTATAACATACTAAGAAAAAAATATGGGGAAAAAATTTAAGAGAATAATATAGCTAGAGTTAGTGTAATGTTAATACTGCTGCTGATGTTTTATTATTATTATTATTATTATTATTATTATTATTATTATTATTGTTGTTGTTGTTGTTGTTGTTGTTGTTGTTGTTGCAAAGCAGATTGGTTAAGATGAGTAAGGAAAGAAAATAAGAGTTTCTAATTCTAGTTTGCAAACTGGACATACATATGCACCTAATTCTTCTTTCACAAGACCCAAAGGAAATGAATATGGGTATGAAGTAACTATGAGTCAAGGAAGTGAATAAATAAAGCTGAAAATAAATTCAGAGAAAACACAGTAGGCATTGAACATATCTCCTATAAATGATGCAATGTTTCGTGCCCCATATTTACCCTATATAAAAGGCAAGGACATGGGGATATTTATGCACAATTTCAGATAGTCACAAGTTGATGGCCATTCCAGGAAGGTACAGGTAGTAAATAAAGTAGGCTCTAGCAGTAAGAGAAAGCCACCAGGCAAAGAAATGCAGGTGCTGGCTGTTGGTTGCTGTTCAGGTGGGCTCAGAAGTTAAGGTGGAGGGAATGCTGGTGGGGTGTCAGCTCTGCTGCAAGCTTCAACAGTAGACTGGAGAGAACAATGGATAGCAACAGAAGCTTCAACACAGAAGCACCTGAGTTTAAACTCCATATCCTCCATCATGAACTAGCTTAACTTTTTGATCCACAGTTTTCATATCTGCAAAATGAAGCTAAGTATACCCAACTCAGGGTTCTATCATAGTAGTAAATAAGATGATGCATCTGAAAGACTACAGCCCTGTGCCTATCACTTCATTGAAATCACTTATGTCACAGCAATTATTACTACCATATTCCTCTCTTTCTGCCTCCATGATTCTGGCTCCTCTGGTTACACTCATTCACCTCCTTTTAAATTAAATTCATGACAGCAGTTTTAGGGAGAACCCCAAATCCATGTTGTCATCTTCCATTCCTTGTCTGGCCTTCAAACTTGATCCTTGCCTGACATGAAGTTTCAGTACTCAGCATTAAAATCATGTGGAGACCATCTTAATTGGAGAGTAAAAAGAAGAAAACACATATTGCAAATACCAGAGAGCTTAAAACAAAAAAGTTGGAGAATTAAAACTATGCATGCCTTTTTTTCTAAAGTTCCAAAAAGTGAAGGTGAAAAGGAATTAAAAACCTCCCTTCTTATCTTGGCTCTGTCACTTGCTAGATGGTATGATTTCAGTAAATCCTTAAAGATCTTTCTTCTATAAATAGGTGCTAAAAATGCCTGCCTTCACCCCTACAAGATAGAAATAGTTAATAGAGCTGCTATGTAAACAGAGCCTATAAACTCTACAGCCCTGGTCCGAAGTAAAATCTACTACTAATTATTGGGTCTAAATCATTCACTGGCCTGTTTTCTTAAGTAATATTCAGAAACATTGTACCTTTACTATAGATCAATAATCACTGCTAAGTGATTAGGCTTCCCTTTTCTTGCCTTTTAAACTACACAAATGGTTTGCTGATCTCTAATGAACCACTTGAAGATTGAGGGGAAAATTTATCCTTAAAAAAAGTCAGGAATTCATTTTAGTAAAATGAGAAAACATCTGTTTTTCTAATAAATTTTGGTTTCCATGAACTGTCTTTCTTAAAACATGTCCCATCTAACTATAAATGACCTGAATATGGTGGCCCCTGTTGCAGAGGTAGTGCTCATGATAAATTCCATGTTACTTGTTGCATGACCTTTGAACATGAAGACCCCGTGGAGAAGTCTCTTTCATTGTCATGATTCCTCCTGCTTATGTGTTGCGCTCCCACAGGAGGAGGAATGACCTAAGCAGACAAGAGCTCTCAAGAATATTCCACATTTATTTTTACTCTGCCACTGGGGCTCCCTAACATAGTCTCTTGGTCACTGTTGCTTTGGCATAGGAAAAGGTAAAGTATTCCAGAAGCTGTAGTCTATGGAGGAATCTGAAAACAAATTAGGTTATTGAAAAGCATACAATTCTATGAAATCAAACCAGAAATAAAAAGGTGCTATCTTTTTAAACAAATAAAATCCTTTAACAAGAAGTAGCAATATCTATATTTTCAGTCCCTTAAAAAAATATGTCATGTAAGGGCTTGGACTATCCAGAACGTAATCTTAAATGCACAGGTAACCCCAAAGCTTTCTTATGAACTTTCTTCTCTAGATAGGGAAGCTCTGAGACCCCTTCTGGCCAGAGTCAACAGGCTTCATGTTGTGTTTATAGCTAAGGTTACTTAATGAGCTTGGTTATCTGGTTTCCTGCAGCAGCCTAAAAGTCTGCCCTTGGTTAGAGCCAAGAAGTAGGTATCCATTAGATGGGATGGAGGACAGTGATGGATGAGGGGAAAGAGGAAATCAGTTGGATGAGCTGAATTGTCTAGAGCCATTTGCGATGATGCAAACATTCCTACATGCCTCAAGGCTCTCTAAAGGCCGCCATGTCCCATCACAGCAGAGTTTGCTAAGTAACATCCACAGTGGAAACGTGGATCCTTCAAGAAAGGATGTCTGATCTTCTATGGCCTCTGCTGAGAAGTGAGAAGCCTGCTAGGGGTCCTTGCTCTTTGCTCTTATCTGTAGCAAACTCTTTCCTGCAACCTGCTACAATGTGATGTGTGGCTTGCAGACCAGGCTGGTCCAGGAATGTGGCCCTTGCAAAGGCCAGAAGGGTGTGGCTTAGTCATGGTCATGGCCATGTATTTGTGCAATTCATACTTCTTAAATTGACAATTAACAGACTTTCACTTTCTATGCTAATAACTTTGAAGAAAATGGAAGTCAATAGTTAAAGTTTAAATCTTTGATTATCTGGAAAACTCAGGCATCCATTTCCCAGCTTTCCTTAGCATGCCTGATCAATGAAGGATTATTCTGGATTAAATTCACCAGTGATGCTGCTATCCCAAATTCTCAGCCTGCAACGTGGTTTGGCCTTTTTTATTTTTCCACTTAGCAGAGTCATAGCAACCATGCACAAAATTGATATAAGTGGCTTGGTTTAAATTGAATTGTTTAAGTTCTTGTTGAATTTCTACATAAATGTCAGTTTGTGGGTTTTGACTATACTTCAGATCATTTAACAAAATGGAATATTTATAACAAATATGCTTCCATCAAAGTAATGAAACCATCACTGAGATGCATCAGTTTGATTCCCTCAAATTAAGAAATTACTGTTGCTAGTTTGGGGTTTCTAAAAGTGTGGTTTATGAGTATCCCAAGTATTGAAACTAGATCTCAGTAGAAAGAGATCAGAAAATTTATCTACCACCCAAATGATTTTAATGCAGCTAATCTTGTGTAGAGTAATATAAAAAAAATACTCATTCTTTCCCTAATCATAACACAGATGGTGAAGAAGAAATAGATGTTAGAAATTTCTCTATGTATCACAAAAAGTTTAACCTTCAGAAGTCAAAGTAGTCAATATATAAAGACTCAATTAGGGGATATCATTTCTTTTTTTTTCAAATTTTCAAAATATGTTTTTTTGTTTTTTTTATTTTTTTATGTTACAGTGGTGTTGTGAAAAGCAATTTTTGAAGAGAGACTCTGATAAAAATAACTATTCCACTGGCTCTCCAGAAGACAATTTATGATTAGAAAATTGACAAATAGAAAGGATAACTGATTTGGGGAATTGAAAGCTCAATGTAATTTGCTATTTGCATTGTGTGGCTGTGGGGTTTTACTAAATTTAATTTTAAATTTAATTTTAGATAACCCCCCAAACCTAACTTTTGTATATATAGACTCTTTTTTGAACCTGGACTGAGTCTCCAATACTTTCCTCCTTAGGTAGAGAAAATAAGGATAAAAAGCCTTCCTAGGTTTTTGGCTGGGTGTGGTTCCCAGATTTGTAGTCACACTGACTTCCCCATGAGTCATGCTTCTCCTAGCGTACATTAGACTTTCCTCTTTTGGATGCCTGAAGAGAAACTTCTGTTTAACAATGGATTGCTGGAAAGTGATGAGGAAATCACACACTTGGGTCCAGCTCAACATGACACAAAATGGCCTGGCATTTTAGAGCACAAATTCTCCCACTTGAGTGTGCAAGGAGGACCTGGGGAGCTTGTGAGGACACACATTCCTGGCCCCACCCCAGAGTCTGGTTCACTGGGTGAGGGTGAGGCCCCTGTTTCTGCGTGTCTAACACGCTTCCAAGTGATGCAGACACTACTGTCCCAGGGACCACCACGAGCAGTGCTGGTTTCCAGGAGGGTTTCTCAGCCTCAGAACTGCTGACATTTGAGGGTGGCTAGTTCTTTGTTTTGGGGACTGTGGTGTGCCTTATAGGATGTTCAGCAGAGGCCCTGGCCTCCACCCACTAGATGCCAGTAGCACTTTCCTGTGGACAACCAAAACTGTCTCCCCCATCTCAAATCATCCCCATTGAGAACCACCAGTTTAGAGGAAGGGCTCTGAATAAAAGACTGGAGCTGGGATCTGCCCAGACCATTTTCCTGCCCATGTGATTCAGTGTACACATCTTTAAAAGAAAGTGTTTGATCATAGAGTTGTTGTAAGGACCTATGTAAAGAGGGTGTATTTGATCATGCAGCATGGGGCCTGACTCAAAAGCAGGGATTTGTGAGTGTTGTGTCAAAAGACATTCTTTGTATGAGCCAGCATCCTCCACTCTTTTTGTCACTTAGAAGGGTAAGTTTCTGTCTAATGAGTTACAGGAATTACAAATTGTCCTTTATATTTAGAATTCTAGTCTTTTCTAGGTGCAGAGGGAGTAACAACAAAATAAACCTAACATCTTTTTCTATGGCCACTACAAGTAAAACTAGTTTCATGCTTAATATGATGAACATATTGTTATAGTCCTTGATTTAAGATATTGATGTTTCTGAAGTTGTCTCTGAAGCAAAATGTTATGCCAGTTTGTCAAATCTCTTTCATACCAGTGACTGCAGAAGATTTAAAAAAAAAAAAAATCAGTTGCCCAAAGAACAAAATCAACATAAACGGCTGAGATAAAAATTTTACAAGAAACTGGCTAAAAGGGCAAGGCTGTATTTTCATATCCCATATCCTGTCAATACTCTCCCATAAGGAGCAATATGGTTAGATTTGTCTTTCATCACCAGGGGGAGGAGAATTTTCTCACAGTCACAGATTTTATCAGATGCACATCAGGGAGGCTGGCAGACCAGTTGAATAAAGCTTTCAGTTACTTCCTAATGGGAAAAAAAATATCTGCTGGCATGAATTTGAGAGAGAAAGCTATATGAACCACTTCTGTACACAAAGTTCTTTTGAGCTTTTTTATTTGAAACCCTGTGGCAATAGTGATTTTTGATCCTGGTAGGCAATAGATGACAATGTTAAGTATCTCTTGGTGTTCTTTCTTTCTTTATGTTTACAATGAAGCATCCAAAATGAGACAAGTAAAGATTAATGTTGCATAAGAGAAAGTTCTGCAATTTAGAGATGAAAAAGTTCATGTCCAGTGACCAACAGACTTATCATGGAGAAAAGGATAGAAAAAGGTGACTCAAACAGAGAAATATCTATTTGGTTCACTTTAGCTTCCCCAAACCAAGTATTAAAAGATGATAATGATGATAACAGTAGTGACAATAGTGGTGGTGATTTTGTTGGTCATGGTGATGGTGGTAATGATGATGAACATGTCAATGGTGATGAAGATTTTAGGTAAACTTAATAGTTCCTGCCACCCTAATAGAGATTCCAGGCTAAGCAATTTACATTAGTCATTTATAAAACCTCACCTTAATCCTAGGAAAAAAGGACTGAGCTTTTCTTCATTTGCTTATTAAAAATTTACAGTTAGATAAAGTGGACATCCTGATCTTTCTCAAAAACCTTTCAAAACTTGGGCCAGTCTATGGCTCACTTGGGAGAGTGTGGTGCGGACAAGTCAAGCACCACACCAAGTCAAGGGTTAAGATCCCCTTACAGGTCATCTTTAAAAAATGAAACAAAACAAAAATGAAACAAAAACCTTTCAAAACTCTCAAAGACAAAGAGAAAGATGTAAAGATTACACTTACCTAAATATGAAATTAATGTTTATTATATAGAGAATGCTTTTATGTTCAGATAAAACTCCATAGAGTTGTATTTGTGAAGTCTGGCCCTTTATCTGATGAGCTATTGACCCATTTTCATTATTGGTCAGAAAAAATAAGCCAACAATATACATACTGTGTAGATTGTGCCATATACACAAGATGTTTTCTGATTACAATCCCTCTTTATCCATAGTTGCAACTCTTTACAGTGACCAATTGTTACATGCATAACCAAAAACAATGCACCTTTATCATCTTAGAATAAACAAAAGATGTATCTTCCCCACACATGCCCAGAAAAAATATCATTTGTATTTATGAGTCAGAAACATGGGTGTGTGTATTGATTAAACTGTTTCTCAAATCATTAAATAGTTGTTACCCAAATAAGTCAAAGTACAAATGAAACCACCGCCAACAAAATACAAATGAAAATGGAGTTGTAATGAAAGTAAAAAATAATAAGGCTGAAGTAGATTATATTGACATCAAGTTCTACCTGGATTCATCTGTTAGAAATGTACTTCAATGGAGTGGTGGGTATGGCATCTTTAGTCTTACTATTATTAATTATTATTATTATTTGGAATCTGGATATGTAAATTCCACATTATTTATTTGATAACCCATTTCCTCTTAACTAAAATCACTTTGGGGCTTGATCCAAATAACCAGATGTGTCCCCTGTAGCCAAGATTTTGGTATCTAAAACTTTGCCTATGATAAGGAACCAGAGATCCTTGGAGAGAAGTTGAGTCCATGTCTTCTGGCAGGAAAAATTAGGATAGGTCTGCAATACTCTGTTGTCACCAGGAAGCTTGAAGTCTTTGAATTATTTGGGAGAATCTGGCCTTTTAAACATGATTTTAATTAACATACTTTGGATTTAATGATTTCAGTTTGTAATCACTATTTCTATATTTGAGGAAATTTGATGTATTAAATCCAGAAGTTTAGATTTTGTAAGGAATATTTAATTGCTCATTAAATATTGAGTGTTAGATTTGAAAGTCTGATGGGCTGGTATATAAAGAATCAAGAAAGGTATTTTATTTTCTTCCTTTTAAAAAATGTTTTAACAATAACACAAAATTATAAGATTTATAAATAAAATGAGATTTGTAAGTTTAGTTTTAAGGCTTAAGAAAAGGTATTTTTAAAAGTATAATTTGATATACTGAGTGTTACAAAAAGTGAGGGTCAATGTGAATATAATTATACTGGTGAACACGCAAACAAAATCTCAGGATTTAAAAATATCACAAATAGAACTACCAAATGACTCAGCAATCCCACTGCTGGGTATATACCCAAAGGATTGGAAATTGTCATGCTGAAGGGATACCTGCACTCCCATGTTCATTTTAGCTCTATTTACAATAGCCAAAGTATGGAACCAACCTATTTTTTATTTTATTTTATTTATTAATTATAAATATTCATGAGATACAAAGCTGATTGTCCCCCCTCCTTGTCCATGATGTAGGGGCCAGATACGCGATGGCGGCATACCCATTACCAGAAATTACTTTTGTACCTTTTTCCCACTCTCAACTATCCCCCAACCTCCTTCCCCCTCCCCCTCTCCCCTCCACTCCAATTTGTAGCCCTAGGAATGTTTCCTCCCTCTGTTGGATCACGGCACTACTGTGGTCTTTTTTCCTGCCTTCCTTTCTCTCTTAGCTTCCACATATAAGTGAGCACATGTGGTATTTATCCCTCTGTGTTTTGCTTATTTCAGACAACATTAGTTTCTCCAGGTTCATCCATGTTGTTGCAAATGGGAGTATTTCATTCTTTTTCATGGCAGAGTAGTATTCCATAGAATATATATACCACAATTTTCTTATCCAATCATCTATTGATGGACATTTAGGTTTGTTCCATATCTTGGCTATTGTAAATAGAGCTGCAATAAACATGGGAATGTAGGTATCTCTTTGACATGATGATTTCCAGTCCTCTGGATATACACAGAACAGGGATTGCTGGATCATATGGAAAATCTATCTGTAGTTGTTTGAGAAACCTCCATAGTGTTTTCCAAAGTGGTTGTACTAATTTACAGTCCCACCAACAGTGCAGGAGTGTTCCCTTCTCTCCACACCCTCGCCAGTATTTGTTATTCACCGTCTTTTTGATTATAGCCAGTCTAACTGGGGTGTGGTGTTATCTCAATGTGGTTTTAATTTGCATTTCCCTGATGACTAGTGATGTTGAGCCTTTTTTTCATGTATCTGTTGGCCATTTGTATGTCTTCCTTTGAAAAATGTCCATTCAGGGCGGGCCCCGCAGTGCACTTGGGAGAGTGTGGCGCTTGGGTGTGCAGCGGCACTCCAGCCGCGGGTTCGGATCCTGTATAGGGATGGCTGGTGCGCTCACTGGCTGAGCGCGGTGCAGAGGACACCTAGCCAAGGGTTGCAATCGCCTTACCGGTCACACACACACAAAAAAGAGAGAGACAAAAAAAAAAAAATGTCCATTCAGCTCCTTTGCTCATTGTTTAATTGGGACATTTATTTTTTTTTTACTGTACATTTGCTTGAGTTCTATGTATATTAAGGAGATTAATCCCTTGTTGGATGCAAGGTGGCAAAAATTTTCTCCCACTCTGTAGGTTGTCTTTTCACTCTGTTGATTGTTTCTTTTGCTGTGCAGAAACTTTTTAGTTTGATATAGTCCCATTTGTTTATTTTTCCTTTTGCTGCTTGTGCTTTCAGGCCCATGTTCATAAAGCCTGTGCCCTGACCTAACTGCTGAAGTGTTTCACCTATATTTTCCCTAGTAATTTTACAGTTTTGGGTCTTATACCTAAGTCTTTAATCCATTTTGAGTTGATTTTAGTATATGGTGAGAGATTCATATCTAGTTTCATTCTTTTGCTTATGGATATCCAGTTTTCCCAGCACTAATTATTGAAGAGGCAGTCTTTTCCCCAATGTAGATTTTTGTTTTCTCTGTCTAATATCAGGTGGCTATAAGCCTGAGGAGTGATTTCTGGGTTCTTTATTCTACTTTGCTTGTTTGAATGTCTATTTTTATATGAGTACCATGCTGTTTTGGTTACAACGGCTTTGAAGTATAATTTGAAGTCAGGCAAAGTTATGCCTCTGACTTTGTTATTTTGCTCAAGATTGCTTTAGCTGTTCAGGGTCTTTTGTTTTTCCATATCAAAGGTAAGATTGTTTTTTCCATTTCTGTGGAGAATGTCATTGGTATTTTGATGGGGATTGCACTGAACCTGTAGATCACTTTGGGTAGTATAGGCATTTTCACAATATTAATTCTTCCAATCCAAGAGCATGGAATACCTTTCCATCTTTTTGTGTCTTCTTTAATTTCTTTCAGAAGTGGTTTTTAATTCTCATTGTAGAGGTCTTTCACCTCCTTGGTTAAATTAATTCCTGGGTATAATGTTCTTTTGGTGACAATTGTAAATGAGCTTACTTTCTTTATTTCTCTTTCTATTCATTCATTATTTGAGCATATAAATGCTACTGATTTCTGGGCATTTATTTTGTATCTTGCAATGTTACTGAAGTTATTAACCAGCTCTAGTAGTTTTTTGATAAAGTCTTTAGGTTTTTCTGTATATACAGTATCATGTCATCTGCAAATAGGGAAAGTTTGACTTCTTCTTCTCCAGTCTGCATTCCCTTTATTTCTTTCTCTTGCCTGGTTGCTCTGGCTAGTACCTCCAGCACTATGTTGAATAGAAGTGGAGAGAGGGGACATCCTTGCCTTGTTCCTGTCCTTAAGGGGAAGGCCTTCAATTTTTCCCCATTCAGAGTAATACTGGTGGTGGGATTGTCATAAAAGGCTTTGATTGTGTTAAAATATTTTCCTTCTATACCTAATTTGTTGAGAGTCTTTATCATGAAGGAATGTTGAATTTTGTCAAATGCTTTTTCAGCATCTATTGAGATAATCATATGGTCTTTGTCCTTGAGCTTGTTGATGTGATGAATCACATTTGTTGACTTTCATATGTTGAACCATCCTTGAATCCATGGGATGAATCCCACTTGATCATAGTGTATAAATTTTTTAATATGTTGCTGTATTCTAATTGCTAATATTTTGTTGAGGATTTTAGCATCTAGGTTGATCAAGGATATTGACCTATAATTTTCTTTTTTTGTTTTGTCTTTGTCTGCTTTTGGTATCAGAGTTATGTTTGGCTCATAGAATGAGGTTGGGAGAGTAGAGTCTGTTTCAATTGTTTGGAATGGTTTCATGAGAATTGGTATTAACTCCTCTTTAAAGATTTGATAGAACTCAGCTGCAAAGCCATCTGGACCTGGATATTTTTGTTGGAAGATTGCTAATTACCGCTTCAATCTCCTTGCTTGTTATTGGTGTGTTCAGGTTTTCTATCTCTTCTTGGTTCAGTCTTGGTAATTTATAGGTGTCTAGAAAGTTATCCATATCTTCCAGATTTTCAAATTTGTTGTCATACCATTTTTTATAATGGTCTCTAATGATTCTCTGTATTTCTGTGGTATTAGTTGTAATGTCCCCCTTTTAATTTCTGATTTTTGTTATTTGGGTCTTCTCTCTCCTTTTTTTTTTTTTTTTTTTTTGTTAATCTAGCTAATAGTGTCTATTTTGTTTATCTTCTCGAAAAACCAATGTTATTATTGTTAATCTTTTCTATTGTTTTTTGGGTCTCTATTTCATTTAGTTCTGCTCTGATCTTAATTATTTCTTTCTGTCTACTGCCTTTAGGTATAGATTGTTGTTGCTTTTCAAGTTCTTGATGTGTAGTGTTAGGTCATTTATTTAGAGACTTTCAATTATTTTTTTTAGTTTTATCTAATTTTGTCAATATACAATGTGGTTCATTATTGTGGTCCATTACCGAAATTTCCCTCCCTCCTCCTTCTTACCCCTCCCTCCCAACAAACTCCTTTCTGTTTGCTTGTTGTATCAACTACAAGGTTTTGTAATTGTTCTGTCTTCTTCCCTCACCCGCCCCCCCAGGTTGTTTGTGTATTTATTTATTTATTTCTAGCTCCCACAAATAAGTGAGAACATGTGATATTTCTCTTTCAGTGCCTGACTAGTTTCACTTAATATTTAATTCTCTCTAGGTCCAACCATGTCATTACAAATGGCAGTATTTTGTTATTTTTTAATCATAGAGTAGTATTCCATTGTGTAGATATACTACAATTTCCGTATCCACTCATCTGATGATGGACATTTGGACTGGTTCTGACTCTTAGCTATTGTAAAGAGTGCTGCAATGAACATCAGAGAACAAGTATACCTTCGACTTGATGATTTCCATTCTTCTGGGTATATTCCCAGCAGTGGGATAGCTGGGTCAAACGGTAGATCTATCTGCAATTGTTGAGGAACCCCCATACCATTTGACATAAAGGATGTACATTTTTCAGTCCCATCAACAAAGTATGAGAGTTCCTTTTTCTCCGCAATCTCACTAGCAATTATCTTTCAGAGCCTTTTGAATATTAGCCATCCTAACAGGGGAGAGATGGCAACTCAGTGTGGTTTTGATTTGCATTTCCTGAATGCTGAGTGTTGAGCATTTTTTCATGTGTCTTTTCACCATTCATCTATCTTCCTTTGAGAAATACCTATTTAGCTCTTTTGCCCATTTTTAATTGGGTTACTTCTTTTTTGTTGTAAAGTTGTTTCAATTCCTTGTATATTCTGCATATTAACCCTTGTCAAATGTATGTATTGCAAATATTTTCTCCCACTCTGTTTGTGGTCTTTTAACTCTGTTAATTGTTTCTTTTGCTGTGCAGAAGCTCTTTAGTTTGATATAATCCCATTTGTTTATTTTTCCTTTGCTTGCTCGTGCTTTTGGGGTCGTATTCATGAAGTCTGTGCCCAGTACTACTTCCTGAAGTGTTTCTCCTATGTTTTCTTTGAGTAGTTTTACTCCTTCAGGGTGTATTATATAATTTTTTAATCCATTTTGTGTTGGTTTTGGAATATGGTGAAAGGTATGGGTCTAGTTTCATTCTCCTGCATGTGGATATCCAGTTATCCCAGCACAATTTGCTGAAGAGGCAGTCTCTTCCCCCATGTATAGGCTTGGTGCCTTTATCAAAGATCAGATGGCTGTAGGTGTGTGGGTTGATTTCTGGATTCTCTGTTCTATTCCATGGATAAGTGTGTCTGTTTTTATGCCAGTACCATGCTCTTTTGGTTATTATAGCTTTGTAGTACAGTTTAAAGTCTGGTAATGTTATGTCTCCAGCTTTATTTATTTATTTTTTGCTCAGAATTGCTTTGGCTATGCATGGTCTTTTGTTATTCCATATAAATGTCTGGATAGTTCTTTCCATTTCTGAGAAAAATGTCATTGGAATTTTGATGGGGATTGCATTGAATTTGTATATCACTTTGGGTAGTATGGACATTTTCCCAATGTTGATTCTTCCAATCCAAGAGCATCAGATATCTTATCATCTTCTTGTGCCCACTTTAATTTCTCTCAGCAGTGGCTTGTAGTTCTCATTATAGAGACTTTTCACCTCCTTGGTTAACTCAATTCCTATGTATTTTATTTTTTTGGTGGCTATTGTAAATGGGCAAGCTTCCTTGATTTTTCTTTCTGCATGTTCACTATTGGAGAATAGAAATGCTAGAAATTTTTGTGTGTTAATTTTGTATACTGCAACTTTGCTGAAATGATTTTTTAACTCCAAGAGTTTTTTTGTAGAGGCTTTAGGCTGTTCAATATACAGGATCATGTCATCTGCAAAGAGGGACAGTTTGACTTCATGTTTTCCAATCTGGATGCCTTTTGCTCCTTCTCTTCTCTGATTGCTCTGGCTAGTACTTCCAACACTATGTTGAATAGTAGTGGTGAGAGTGGGCATCCTTGTCTACTTCCTGTTCTTAAAGGAAAAGTTTTCGGCTTTTCCCCATTCAAGATGATATTGGCAGTGGGTGTATCACATATAGCATTAATTATGTTGAGAAACTTGCCATCTATACCTAACTTATAGAGAGTCTTTGTCATGAATGAGTGTTGAATTTTATCACATGCTTTTTAAGTATCTATAGAGATGATCATATGGTCCTTGTGTTTAATTTTATTGATACAGTGTATCACATTTATTGATTAGCATTTGTTGAACCAACCTTGCCTCCCTGGGATGAATCCCACTTGATCATGGTGTATAATTTTGCTTATGTGTTGCTGTATTCTGTTAGCTATTATTTTACTGAGGATTTTTGTATCTATATTCATCAAGCATATTGGCCTGTAGTTTTTTGTTTTAGTTGTATCTTTATCTGGTTTTGGTATCAGGGTGTTGTTTGCTTCATAGAATGAGTTTGGGAGAATTGACTCTGTTTCAATCTTTTGGAATAGTTTGTAGAGAATTGGTGTCAATTCCTTTTTGAATGTTTGGTAAAATTCTGCTGTGAATCCATCTGGTCTTGGGCTTTTCTTTGTTGGGAGCCTTCTGATAACAGCTTCAATATCTTTTATTGTTATTGGTTTGTTCAGATTTTCTACGTCTTCTTGACTCAGGTTTGGGAGCTTGTGTGTGTTCAGAAATTTATCCTTTACCTCCAGATTTTCAAATTTGTTGGCATATAGTTGTTTATAGTATTCTCGAATGATTCCTTGTATTTCAGAGGTATCAGTTGTAATATAACCTTTTTCATTTCTAATTTTTGTTATTTGGGTCTACTCTCTTTTTTAAGTTAGCTGTGCTTGTGCTAGTGGTTGTCAATTTTATTTATCATTTTAAAAACCACTTTTTGATTCATTGATCTTTTGTATCGTTTTTTGGGTTTCTATTTCATTAAGTTCTGCTCAGATCATAATGATTTCTTTCCATCTGGTAACTTTGGGCTTGGATTGTTCTTGTTTTTCTAGTTCTTTAAGGTGAAGTGTTAGGTTGTTCATTTGCCATCGTTCCATTCTTCTGAAGTAAACATTTGATGTGACAAATTTTTCCCTTAGTACCGCTTTTGCAGTATCCAACAAGTTTTGGTATGATGTATCATTGTTTTCATTAGTTTCAATAAATTTTTTGATTTCCTGCTTGATTTCTTCTTGGACCCATATGTCATTAAGTAGAATGCTGTTTAATTTCCATGTGTTTGTATGGTTTCAAAAATTTTGTTTGTTATTGATTCCTAATTTTAATCTATTGTCGTCTGAAAAAATACATGGGATGTTTGCAATTTTTGAATCTGTTGAGACTTGATTTGTGATCTAACATGTGATCTGTCCTGGTGAATGATCCATGTGCTGATGAGAAGAATGAATATTCTGAGGTTGTTGGATGGAATGTTCTGTAGATATCTGCCAAGTCCAATTGGTCTAGAGTGTTGTTTAGATCTTATATTTCTCTGATTCTTTGTCTTGATGATCTGTCCAATAATGATAGTGGGGTGTTCAGGTCCCCTGCTACTATGGTATTAGTGTCTATTTCCTTATTTAGGTCTAATAGAGTTTGCATTATAAATCTGGCTGCTCCAACATTGGGTGCATATTTATTTATGACTGTTATGTATTCTTGATGGATGAATCCTTTTATCATTATGTATTGGCCCTCATTATCTCTTTATATGGTTTTTAGTTTAAAGTCTATTTTATCAGATATAAGAATAGCTACTCCAGCTCGTTTTTCATTTCTGTTTGCATGGTAAGTCTTTGTCCATCCTTTCACTCAGTCTATCTGAGTCTTTATAGGTGAGGTGGGTCTCTTGAAGGCAGCATATAGTTGGGTCCTCCTTTTAAATCCAGTCAGCCAGTCTGTGTCTTTTGATTGGGAAATTTAATCCTTTTACATTAAGAGTTGTTATTGAAAGGTGTTGACTTACTCCTAGCATTTTATTGATTTTTGTTTGGATGTCTTAAGTGTCTTTTGTTCCTTTCTATCTGATTTACTGTTTGTTTTCTGTATTTGTTGGTTTAGGGTTTGTGTTGAAAAATCTGATGTTAGTCTGATTGAGGCTCCCTTATAGGTGATTTGATGCTTCTCTCTTGCAGATTTTAAGATTCTCTCTTTGTCTTTGAGTTTTTTCCATTTGACTATCACATGTCTTGGAGAAGACCTATTGGGCTGAATACATTTGTGGATCTTTGAGCTTCCTGAATCTGAAGATCTGTGTCTTTTCCTATACCTGGGAAGTTTTCTGCCACTATTTTGTTGAATAAGTTTTCAATGCAATCTCCTTTTCCTCCTCTTCTGGAATACCCATGACTCAGATATTTGAGTGCTTAAGGTTGTCTGATATGTCTTTTAGATTTTCCTCAATGTTTTAAATTCTTTTTTCTGTTCTTTTCTTTTCTTTTCTTTGTTTGTTTGTTTGTTGTTTTTTGTCTGCCTGTGTTATCTCTAATAGCCCATCTTCAAAGTCAGATGTCCTCTCATCTGCTTGTGCAAGCCTGCTGGTTAAACTCTCTGTTGTGTTTTTTATTTCATTGAATGAATTCTTTGGCTCAGCCATCTCTGCTGCATTCTTTTTCAGGGCATTAATTTCCTTATATATTTCTTCTTTCAGGTCCTGTATACTTTTCCTCGTTTCATTGTGTTGTCTATCTGAATTTTCTTGTATCTCATTTAGTTTCCTTAGAATTATCACTTGAAATTCCTTGTCAGACATTTCAAGGTCTTCTTGTCCTGTATGATCTAGAACTTGATAGTTATTACCCTTTGGTGGTGTACTTTCTTGATTTTTCATATTTCTGTTATCTTTCTTTTGACATTCAGTCATTGTGGCAGGGGATTTTATGGTCCGCTGGTTTGACACTATTGTCTGGCTACCTTGCTGCTGTGGCTGCCAATTTGGTATGGCTGCCACAGTGTCTGCTCAGTCACCCACTGGTTCCTCAGGTGCATAGTTGCCCCCGGTCTCAGTCCTCTCTGGGGAGGCTCCTCTCTGTGTGGCATGCACTTGGCCGGGCTGGGGATGGAGTCTGGTGGTGGCGTGGCCTACCTGCTGGATTGCACACTGGCACTGCAGGGTACATGGTCTCTGTGGATCTCAGGCGTCTTACATGGGGTGCCTCTCTGATTGGCACACACTTGGCTGGGCTAGGGAGGGAGTTGGGTGGCGGCAGCAAGGCCTACCTTCTGGGTCATGTGATGGCATCATAGGGCATGTGGTCTCCATGGATCATGGGCCTCTCTGGCAGGTCACCTCTCTGATTGGCATGAATTCCACCAGGCTAGGGATGGAGTCAGGCAGTGGCAAGTCCTACCTTCTCAATTGGCACTAGGGGTGTGTGGTCTCAGCAGATCTCGGGCCTTTCTGGTGTGGTGCCTCTGTAGTTGGCATGCACTTGGCCAGGCTGGAGATGGAGTCCATAAATTTATTTTTAAAAAGGAGGGCATGGCCAATTAAAAATATTTCCTGTTTTCTGTTCTAATAGTTTAACCTGTAGGAGTACTGTCATACCAGAGATGTGGAACTCTTACTTTTTACAGCAAAAGCATGAGACTGTACTATCAGTTTTGGTTGCTTCCAGTAGGAAAAAAGGGTAAATGGGATGTTAAAATGTAAACATTTCAAATCCATAGGCTTTGTTGAGAATCCCTCACCCAAAAAACAGCTCTCACCTCAGGAGACCTTTTTAAAAAAGTTTTAATTTATCAATATACAATGTACTTGATTTTCATGTCCCTTTACTAGTTGCTTCAGGAGAAATTTAAAACATCCAAAATCTGGCTCTGGCATGACACTACACAAGACACTTCCAGGATCTCCAGAGGATAGCCTTCTTGCTCACCCAGCATGCCCCATGTTGCTGAAATGCCTCTTCTGTTGTACCTCTGTTAGAGAGTTCTGGGGTGGTTGTCCCCTTGTACTGCAGCTACTCCCACCTCCAAAGTGGGCAGAGATTAAAGTTATCCTTTTGTGTTACCTGAAAAGCTGTAGTTGATCTACTAATTTTTTAAAAAGTATTTACTGAGTGCTTATTACACCCCGACACTGTTCTGGGACTCATATTGTGTTATTCTTGTTAGGTACTGGTCCAAATTTTGACACAGTACTTGGAGGGCAACATAATATACTGTGCACATAGTAGCCTATTTAAAAATATGTTCTGAAATGAATGCCAGATGAGAGACATGGACTTATATTAAGGGAAGCCTATACAACTGTAATTATCCTCATTACCTCCATTTAACATAAGCTCAGTATTTTTTTTCTTAATATCGCAGTCATTCCCTGGAGAGGGAAATATTAATAAAACTTAGAATACATTTGGAGACTTCCAGAGGGAGGTAAGAATCAAGCTCAGGATGGGCTCATGGATGCCCATATAGCTGGGGGGGACAGCAGAGGTGGCTTCTAGTCATGTGAATGGAATTGGAAACCCCAACATTGGCTGTCTTCATAAGTTTTCAGTAGTTTCCTATCAGACATTAGAGGCCTGCATCCACATGGGATCTGTTCCATTCAGAAGACTGTGTCATGGTGCCACATAGCAGAATGATATTTAAAATTAACATCCTTAGCACATTCATAAACATTCCAAAAATATCCTGCATGGCTTTGATGTTGGGATCTGCAAACAAGCTGGTCATGATGAGCACAAACTTTGGGAGGGATATTGCTGAAGCACAGTTCTGTGGGGCAAAAGAGGGAGAGAATGAGATTCTGGGGATGGGAAGGACATCCAAGAGCCTGACCCAGCCTCCCATCCAATAAACAAAGGCCCTCTGACAACCTTTGTAGTAACTGTCACCTTGGCTTTAGCACTCATGGCTGTATGTCCAGCATCTCAGGACTGGACAGTTTTATCTAGATGGTCCTCGAAACCTGGCCAACAGCACAAATGAAGACAGACATCACGCACTCTAGAACAACATATAACATCAAGAGCATGTTCCTCAGCCTCAGCATTATAGACATTTGGGGCTGGATAGTTTTTGTAGTGGGGCCTGTCCTGTGCATTGTAGGATGTGTCTCTGGCATCCACCCATTTGATGCCAGTAGCACCACATCCCAGTTGTGACAGCCAAAAATGCCCCCAGTTGAGGACCATAGGGACACAGGAAATAAATTTTAAGAGCTATGGGAAGAAAGTTGTAACCTAACAACTATTCATATGTACAGGACACTAGGATACTTATAACTTGGCCACAGTGTACTCCTTGTCATCCAACAGTAAATTCTTTGATACTATCCAAACTCAGCAAATGTTTGTTAGTGTGGGGGAAAATAGGATAATTTAGTCAGGCTCCCTTGGTCTGGTTGGGGGTTGAGCGGCACATTTCTTGTAAACAAGTTGTGTGGAGGTAGAGTTAGTGTGCATGTGCTAAAATGTATCTTTTTAGTTCATTGCTGTTGTGTGTTCTTGAGTTTGTGAAGCAGCGCTGGCTGGTAGAGCTCACATCTAAAAATAAAGCATATTTACTCTGCTGGCAGCTTCTCAGTTTTTCTTTGGAATTTGACAGTAGCACTTGAGTTTCTGAGTTTCTCTGTGCACTGCTTAGCTCTTAGTGTTGTGTGTGCTGAATAAAGACTATTCCTCCTTCAGCCAAGGCTCCAAGGACTGTTTTGTCTGGTTACCTAGCTTGTAGACCTGTGTGTGAAGGGTTTGTGAATGGGCTTGAGGGGTCTGTGAGCTCCAAGTCCAGCCCTAGCTCTACAGTTAGCTTGAGCAAAAACATATGATTGCACACATTTTCTGTTTTAGAATAAGAATAATTAGACAAAAAGTCTAGTATACTGTGTGTTTTCACTATAGAGTGTGTGTAACTGAAAGAGATCTGAAAACCTGTTAAAATTTAAAACTGAGTGCTGTTATCATTAAATAAGGCTTTACTTTGTCACAGTCACTGTGTTAGCACTCTATATATGTCATCTTTATAATCGGTGAGATAGGATGGCTGACTCAATTATGAGATGATAACACTAAGGCTCACAAAGGACTTGCTAGAAGCTACCCAGTTGGTAAGTATCAAAGTCAGAACTTGAGACCATGTCCAACTCCAAATGAAAACCCAAAGTCTGCCCTGAAATTTAGGATCTGATTACCAAGCTCATGTCCACAAGAGTAAACAAATGTCTTCAGTTTGTTTCATTTTAAAGAATCACAAACATGAACAAATGAGGAATGTGCATCAAGCTTTCCACCCATTTTGGTTCCATCTTCTTTGAACATTTTCAAAACATAAGACAGTCTGTGATTCACACTTGGAGCCCAGGCCTAATTCAAGCAAAACATTGTAGAGCAGATTAATTGACAGAAGAGAAGATTGCTCTCTCCATTCGACATGGGGAAATGTATTGTTAACAACTTGAGCTCTCTCATACAGGAGTCACCTCTCTTCTAGGATGGCTTTGTCCTTAACTGTGCTTGTACTGAGTACAAATGTGATCACTGTCCTCATCTCCTCAGAAAGGAACAAGTATTACCACAAACAATAGATTGCACTGGCTGCTCAGGAAAGCCAAGGGGCTGAAATTCAAAGCCACATAGAATACCAGCAGAGAACAGCAGTTGAAGTTTACCATGCAATGTGAAAACATGGCTCTATACCCACCCCATATGGGAAGCCATGACATCCTGACTATGTCAGCGGAAGAAAACAATAGTGGTCCTGAGGTGTCCAGGGCTGGGGTGTAGTCATGGGGGAGAGTTGGAGATCCCTCAATTGATATGAGAACTTTGCCAGTAGAGGACTAAATCAAATCTGTCATCTCTTGGTTCCTAATTCAGTCCTCTGAAGCCTTAGTGTCAAATACAATAGCCACTAGCCCTATGTGGTTACTGAGTGCTGGAAATGTGGCCAGTTGGAATTGAGAAGTGTTGTAACTGCAAAATACACAGAGCATTTCAAAGACTTGGTATGAAGAACAATGTTCATCATATATTTTATTACTAACTTTTTGAATGATTTTATCAAAATGATAATGTTTCAGTTATATTAGATAAAATAAAATATATTACTATTTCTTTTTACTTTTTAAAAACTTATTTAAACATGGCCATTAAATTTAAAATTACTTTATGTGGTTTGGATTACACTTCTATTGCACGGTGCTGGCCTGAAGGCTGAAATTAAGCTGTGACTTATGTGGAGCTTCAAGACGCTTCCATAGGAAAGTGTTGCTTCACTGAACATGGCTCTGTATCTTGAAATGTTAACTTCAAACCTACTTGAAAGCTGAAATTTTATTCACTGCCTTCTTGGAAAAATCTGTTGCATAAATAAATCTACTCTTTTGAGACATGAAGAAAGGATAGTTATCAATGTAACTAAATATTCTTCCTTTCCAAACATACTTAAAATATGTTAAAACAAGATGAAACAGGCATTACCATTTAAATGGGCTCTTAATTAGGTGCTAATGTTGAATAACCTGTAATGTTTCAAGAAGATGCATAGATGGAGAAAGGCCAGGCCTTTTTGAGCAGGAGAGGAAACATTGCATATGAGAATACAAAAATGGCTCCGATAGCCAAGTTCCACCACTCTGCTTTCCTGATACAGCATCTCCTCCCCATTTTCACCACCACCACCTGACTGTTTCACAGCTGGGCAGAGGCAAAAGACAACTTCTTTGTCTCTCTGCTGAGCCTCTTCAAGCTTTGCATCTCCCATTGCTCATATTCTTGTCACCACCATTGCAATCACCCACCTTTTGGCTCAAGAACCTACCATAGGACTTCTGGTCAACATGACAGAGTAGATGGTCCCCAGCATCACTCTATCCCACAAATCAACCAATTTACAATTATAAAAAAGCAACAACAGCTAAGCTGGGGTTACTAGAGTTCAGGGGAAGAGAATAAGACACTTACAGAGTACACGATGGTGGGAGAAGCCATAAATGAAAGAAAAAACCACTCTGACCATTTTGAGCCCTCAACACTTCCAGGCTGGAGTTGCTGAGCATGGAACAGGAGCCAGCAAATGCCACAGCTGTGCTCTTTGAGTGAAGTTGCTTGGAGGCAGCAGGGGAGAAGAGGGCCTTGGTGGCCCTCAGGCCAGCAATACCACTAATAGGGTTCCCGTGGACATAGGAGCAAGAAGCCACAACAACTGAAAAAAGGAGCCACTCAGAGGCTGATAAGCCATCATAAGGGACTGGCATATAGCCCATCCCATAGGAAGTGTTTGGACCATGGGTGGTGGGGGAGATGGGCCCACTGGGGGAACACTGGGGCACAGCATAGCACCACTCAGAGGAGACTGGTCAGGAATACAGAATTGCATGGGGTACAGTTTGATGAAAAGACTCAGGCCAAAACCAGAGTTTCTACACAACCCAGGTGTGCCAGACTGAACGAGAGGTGGAAATACCTATAAAGTCAACCATTAAACCCGGAGCTATGCAAAAAGCCTTCCCTAGGAAAACTGCAGCAAAGCAGCAATTTAGCTAAACCACAGAACTCAAGTACTGGTTCCCACAGGAATTTCCCCATTTTAGAAGTAAGCAAAGGACAACAAATTAGTTCCAGTGCAGAGTTTAAGTGGTGGGAACAGCAAATAATCCAACACAGAACTGAAAGAAAAAACAAAGTAAACACAACTAGACAAAGTTTGATATTAACTAGTATAGGTCTCATTTCACCAAAGAACACCTATAATACCTAGAAGGACTGAAAATCCCCTGGGCTACCAAGTAAGAAATTGGGGCGGTCCAGGGACCTCAGCAATGCCCCCCAATACCCACAACCAGTCCCAAGGATAGGGGACTAGGGCCTCAGCCACACCCCCCAACACATGCAGACAGCCCAGCGGTGACCACTGAACTGCCACAGGAAGCACCCCAGGCTCTCCTGAGCCAGGATGGTGGGGGGCCTTGGGCCTTGGTCATGACATTCTGACAACCGCAGCCAGCCTAGTGGTGACCACTGAGCTACCTCAGGAAGTACCCTGAGCTTTCCCAAGCTGGGGCAGAGTCCACTGTCTATTTTTTAATTATGTAATTTGTTTTGTGGTTGTTCAGCTGTAGAAGTTCTTTACCTACTCTTCATGTTGACACCTTATAAGATATACTATTTGTAAATATTCCCATTCTATAAATTGCCTTCTCACTCTGTTTTTTGTTGCACAGAAGATTCATGTTTGATATAACCCAATTTGTGTATTTTTTGCTTTTGCTACCTGTACTTTTGGTATATATTTAAGAAATTGTCGATAAGTTTAATGTCATGAAGTTTTCCCCTTGTTACGTTCCAGGAGTATTATACTTTTATGCCTTGTCTTTAGGTCTTTCATTCAGTTTGAGTTATTCTTGCCTACAGTGCAAGCTAAATGTCCAATTTCAAATTTTTGTCTGTGACACCATTTGTTTTAGAAACTATCTTGTTCCTATTGTGTAGTCTTGATACCCTGTCAAAGATCATTTAACTATGTATATAAGGATATATTTCTTGCTCTCTATTTTTGCTTCTTAGTCCATATGTCTGTCCTTAAGCCAGTTACACACTGTTCTGATTACTGTAGCTTTGTAATAGATTTTGAAATTATTAGGTCTTAGGCCTGCAACTCAGCTCTTTTTCAAAATTGTTTTATTTATTTGAGGTTCTTTGAGGTTTTATATCAATTTTAGAGTGGTTTTTCTATTTCTCAACAAAATGCCAATGGGTTTTTGATAGCTATTTTACTAAATTTAAAATGGCTTTGGGTTGTTGTAAAGCTAGGGCTAAGGTTCACATACCCCTGAAGCCTGTCATACATACTGGGTCACAAACCCTCCACATGCAGGTCTATGAGCTAGGTAATAGGAGAAGGATCTGGGAGCCACGGGCAAAAAAATAATAGGCTTTATTCAGGGCTAGGAGCACCTGCCCCTAGTGGCTTCCCAGAGTATCTGAAGAAGCTTCACATATCAGAGCCATTAGTCCGTAATACTTAAAGCCATAATCCTAAACACCCTCAGGGATGCATAATGCAACCCCAGGAGGTGAGTAGCAGTGTTGGAATCACCCCACTGTCTGCAATTTCTATACAGAAAATGGCAGACTGGGCAGACCTACACATGCACAATCACCGTTAGACAATAACAAGGAACACCTGTGAGCACGTGTATATTTACAGCAGATGCTCAGCAAGGTTCTGAAAATCTGAGGAGCCCTGACCATTTTGTATATTTTCCCAATGGTAGCACAGGCATTTAAAAATATTAAATGAATGTATAGTAACACAAGTGATTTTTGTTTATAGATTTTGATGTGTTTAGTTTTATAAAGTGTGTGTATGTGTAAGCTTTAGAGCTCTCTACATATAAGATTATGCCTCTCTTACTGCCTTCCTTCGTGTTTTATTGCGTTTTTTGTTAGTGGCATGCTTTAATTTTTTTTTATTATTTCCTTTCATGCCTCTTCTGTAAGGTTTTTTTTTTTTTTTTTGTAATTGTTATAAGGGTTACATAAAACACCTTTAGATCATAACAAATTATTTCAAACTTATAACAACTTAACTTCGATTGCATACAAAATTTCTATTCTTTTTACATTCTCACTTCATACCCCCTTTTGTTACTGATGTCACAAATTACATATATTTGTATTGTATACTTAGTAACATAATTCTGTAAGTTTTTTATATTTTTGATTTTTACATTGTATAACAGATTTAAAATTGATTTCTTTACTAATGTGATGGTACGACAAAATC
Source organism: Cynocephalus volans (assembly GCF_027409185.1). Classification (NCBI taxonomy): domain Eukaryota; kingdom Metazoa; phylum Chordata; class Mammalia; order Dermoptera; family Cynocephalidae; genus Cynocephalus; species Cynocephalus volans. Next base: position 5,119,025 of record NC_084479.1, read on the forward strand.
CTGTATTTTTAATATAAATTTACATCTACCAAAGAGATTTACATTTTCATATTTTTTTGTGCTTTCTATTTTTTAAAAATTTTAACTTGAAAAACTCCATTTTTCAAACTACAGGGCTACAGATGGTGAACTCCTTCAGCTTTAGATTATCTGGGAAAGGCTTAATTTATGCTTCATTTTCAAAAGACATTTTTGACAGATATAGTATTCTTGGCTGTCAGGTTTTTTGTTCTTTCTTTTTCTGTTTTTCTTTTAGCACTTTGAGTCTCTCTCTCTGTCTCTCCTCCCCTTCTCCCTCCCTCTCTCTCTGGACCGCAAGGTTTCTGCTGAGAAATCCACTGGTGATATTATGAAAGTTGACTTGCATAAGACCAGTCACTTCTTTGTTACTGCTGTCAAATTTCTCCCTTTGTCTGTGAATTTTCCCAATTTGATTATGTCTCTATGTATATCTTTTTGGATTATTCTAATTGGGCTTTGTTGAGTTTCCTGAAATTATGCATTCACTCTCTTCCCCAAATGTAGGAAGTTTTTGGCACTAATTTTTTCAGATAAACTCATTACTCTTCTCTCTCTCTCTTTCTCCCTTTTCTTAGAGTTCAACAATGCACATACAAATATATTGGTTTGCTAAAAACATCCTTTTCTTCATTCTTTTTTGTTTTTACTCCTCTGAATTTACTCAAAAATTCACATAGCCTGTCTTTAAGAGTTTTTATTCTTTCCTCTGCTTAAGCTTTCTCCTGTACATCATTAGTGATTTTTAAAAGTTCATTATATTTTTTCAGCCTCAGAATTTCCAAAGTTCCATTAAATAGTTTCTATCTCTTTGTTAATATTGACATTTTATTTATGCTTTTTTTCCTGACTTTATTTTATTGTCCCTTGCATTCTTTTTTATAAAATGATCTTCTTTAGAACAATGATTTTGAATTCCTTGTCACATAATTCATAGTTTCTCATTTCTTTAGGGTCAATTCTTGGAGAAATACATTGTTTTTATGAATGGGTCTTCCCCCCCCGCCTTTTTTCTTTGTAGGCCTGTCAGTTTTTTTTTTTTTTTTTGGTCATTTGAAGAAACAGTCACCTATCTAAGTATTTATAGATTGACTTCTTACAGAAAATCCCAAGTATCAATCAGCCTGGCTAGATATTCTGGGAGCCTATTAAACGTTTTTTGTGGTTGTATCTTTTTTGGGCTTGTATGTACAATTTTCCACATAAAGAATTCTGCCCACTTATTCTCTGGAGCCCATAATATCTTCCTCCCCCACTGTGTATCACCAGTGTAAAGTCTGTGGTGGTTCAATGAGTGTACACTTGTCTTTGCAGCAGCTCCTACCTGGTATCTGAGCTGCCATTTATGTCAGTGCTCTAAGTCAGGTGAGACAGAAATCATTCCCTCTTGCACCTTTATAAATAGGCACAAAGTTGGGTGCATGCTCCACTCTCCTCTTTTCCTTCCAAAATAGAAGCCACATTTTTAGTTTTTTACTCAATTGAACAGCTCTACGATGAGTAGGGGAAATGGCTAGAACAACAAAATACTGTGATTTTTCTTACTTATTTCAATGCATCTCTTTTTGACTTTGCACTCACCTGGGGTTCTGCAACAGTGTAACCTCTTTCTGTACAGATCTTTTATCTCCTTGGTTAATTTTATGTCTAAGTATTTTTTAAAATGCTATTGTAAGTGGAATTGTTTCTTCCTTTGTTTTTTCTTCATTTGATTTTTGTATGTTGATTTTATGTCCTTCAACGTTACTTGATTCATTTATTATTGTAACAGTTTTTATGTCTGTATGGGTGGAATTATTAGAGTTTCTTTCATATGGTGTACGTCATGTGCAAATGGTGGTAATTTTACTTTTTCCTTTCCAATGGATGCCTTATATTTATTTTTCTTGCCTTATTGTTCTTGGTAGTACTTTCACTAGTATGTTGGATAAAAGTGGGGAGAATGAGCATTATTGCCTTGTATTAAATCTTAGTATAAACAAATGAGTCTGTAGGGATTTCCCTTCACCATCAGCCAACTTGTGAGAGTTAGCTCGGGATGAGCTTCTGCTGTGTGTTGCTTCACGTGGTGAAAAGCTGACACAGTAAGAGAAATCTCTGATCTGGCTGAATTTGAGCACTTGCCACTATAGGGTTGGCAATAACACTCACCAGATTGTACATAAGGGGAAAGCTCTTTATTATAGAAGATATCAACTGAGAGAGGATAACCCAACTGGGATTGCTGGGCAAAAGGAGGTTTTATGGGCTTGAGGATGGGAGATGTGTGTAAAGGGTCAGGTGTAAAATCTCTAAGCATGACAGTCAGTTTTTTTTTTTTTTTTTTTTTTTTTTTTTAAATATCATCTAAGGCACCAAAACTCTGTCTGGCTTCTGGTCTCATCTGGGACACTAACTGAAGGTCCAGATGATCTAAGCTCACTACTTCCTGGGTTCATGCAACTTTGCTGTGTTGTGATTTAATCTTGTTAATTGTTTAGGGATAACTGCAAAACAAGAAAAATAAAGTTACTCTGCAAGAAAGAAAGCAAGGGATTTTTGGGTTTTTGTTTTTAAAAAATTGGCTATGTTATAAATTCTTCTCTTTTGTTAAGAAGTTCTGCAAACTTGAGAAAGAAACAGTGCCATTGAACTCTTTTTAGCTGCTTCCTGCTGAATGGAGACAAGGAAAGGGCATCAGGACTATGGTAACAAAAAAACAAACATTCCCTTATTTTCCGTATTTAGAATATTAGTAGTCTTATTGCAGACTTAGGTAACACACAAAAAGATATATCCAAGTCTGCTATATCTAAGCAAGCACTACATAACAAGGAATATATCATCTGGAATCTGGTATCATTTATCGCTTTGATTTCTGTTCCTTGCATAACAATTCAAGATTAGTCAGGGGCTCTTTTCTCTTTCTCTCACTTTCTTTAATTGAAACATAATTGATTGTACACATTTTTATGTTACAGTGTTGTCTGTTACTATTTGTGTACAGTATGTGATGTTCAGAACAATATTATTAGCATATTCATCATTACAAATTATAATTATTCATTGTGTCCTTTACCTAATTTCTTCCTCACCTCTCTCACCCTTTCCCACCTCTAGTAAGCATAGGTCTGTTCTCCTTTCTGATGATTTAATGTATTATTGTGGTCCTTCCTTCCGCTCTTCCACCCTCCCTTCTTAGAGGAAGGAAATACCACTTATGAGAACATGTGGTATTTCTATTTCTGTGCCTGGCTTATTTCGCTTAACATAATTTTCTCCAAGCTCATCCATATTGCTGCAAATGGCAGAATCTTTTTATGGCTGAAAAGTAGTCTGTTGTGTATATATATATATATATATCACATTTTCCTTATACAATTGTCCTTTGATGGACATTTAGGTTGGTTCCACATCTTGGCTATTGTAAACAGAGCTGAGATGAACATGGGAGTGCAGGTGTCCCTTTGACATGACGATTTTCATTTCCTTGGGTGTATACCCCAAACTGGAACTGCTGGATTGTATTGTAGTTCTATCTGTAGTTGTTTGAGATGCCTCCATGCTGTTTTCCATAATGACCATGCTAATTTACAGTCCCACCAACAGTGCAGGAGGGTTCTCCTTTCTCCACATCCTCACCAGCATTTGTCATTCTCAGTCTTTTTGATAATAGCCAGTCTAAGTGGTGTGAGATGATATCTCAATGTGTTTATGATTTGCACTTCCCCAGTGATTAGTGATGTTGAGCATTTCTTAAAATGCCTGTTGGTCATTTGTATGTATTTCTTTGAAAATGTCTATTCATGTCCTTTGTCCATTTTTAAATCAGATTATTTGCTTTTTTACTGTCAAGTTGTTTGAGTTCCTTATATATTCTGGATACTAATCCCTTGTCAGAAGTGTAGTTTGGAAATATTTTCTGCCTGCCATTATGTAGATTGTCTTTTCAATCTGCTGTTTGTTTCCTTTGCTGTGCAGAGAAGATTTTAGTTTGATATAATCTCATTTGCTTATTTTTTCTTTTGTTGCTTGTGCTTTTGAAGGCTTATTCTTAAAGTCTTTGCCCAATCTTACTACTTGAAGTGTTCCTCTTTGTTTTCTTTTGGTAGTTTTATTGTTTCAGGCCTTATATTTAAGGCTTTAATCCATTTTGAGATGATTTTTGTGTGTGGCAAGAGGTACAGGTCTAGTTTTAATTTTTTGCTTATGGATGTCTAATTTTCCCAGCACCATTTATAGAAGTGGTAGTTTTTCCCTCAATGTTTGTTCTCATTGCCTTTGTCAAAGGTCAGCTGGCCATAAGTATGTAGGTTGAATTCTTAAGATTATTCACATGGCCTGATGGAATCAGATTAGGAACAGCACTGTTCTTCCTTTCTGTGTTTTTATCTTTTTATGTGCTGAGTCTTGTAGGTAAAATACAGAAATTATACCTCCTGGTTACAGATTGCAGTAGTCTGGCTAAAAATTACCTTCTAGGAGCAGAAAAAGATAAGTTGTACACACACACATATTAATTATGAATAGCCTAATACATATTTGGGTATGTTTAGGTAATTTTCAAATAAAAGTCAGATATTACAGTTATTTGTTACTATGATACAAACTGTTTTCAACTTTTTGATGAAGCCAAAACAACTCTGTTCAATAAGTTTTAATTTGCTCTTGGAAACAGTAAGTTGTTCAAAAGTGTCTTAGAGGGATTAGCATTGATTGCAAATAGAAAATTTACAGCTGCACATTCGTGTGTTACAGTTCCTTTTCTGCACAGTTCCTTGCATGAAATGTTATTTTTGGCCACCCAAATAAAGTTTTGCCCGTCTTGTTTAAAAGAATAAACAAACAAATACATAACAGGTGGACCATATTCTGTAGTTTACTGACCATGCACTAAAACAGAAGTTTGTGGGTTTCGATTACAGCTATACTTTGGCCACAGACAAGCACCCATTAAAGTAATTGAAAGCTTCCATTAAGTAATTGTTGAGAACATGCTGGATAAAATGAATAACCTTAATTAAAAAAGAAACTAATTTTGATCAATTTGAAGCCAATTTCTAGCTTATCCATCAACATGAAATAAAACAGTGGACACAATCTTCAAATAAACTTAACACTTCTAAAAGATGAAGGTGTTGTCTACTGCTCCTCCCAAATTTAGTGATATTCTCTCTTTCAACTTTTACTATATATTTTAATTGTTTGCTATATGAGTTAATTGACTAAAGTGAAAGTGTCATAGGAAAATTTTGACAGAGAGTGAAACAAACAGAGAACACCTAATTTGAAGTTCAAATGAGAGAGATTGATTCTCCAGTGGGCAATTTAGAAGCCCAAAGTCTTCATTAGGTTTAAAATTTTGAATGTATTTCTCAAGTATGTATTAGTGAATTCATAATTCATATATGTGTGTACTACTGTAAAAAAGTACTATTAAAATCACAAAACAAATACAAAGATTAAAATGAGATAAAATAAGATTCTATGATGGTAAAATAAAGTTTTATAAGTTTGAAGCCTTTGTTATCACTGTTTAATTAAATTTCTGAATACTTTAAATAATAGCAAAGTAATTGAGAACATCCATTATTTTTGAACAGTTGGTTTATCACTTTATTAAATACAAATTTGAAGATGTTTGGAAATTAAGCTTTTTTTTGCTTTTAATTATGGTCATAGAAGGAAAAAAGGAACTATAGAGACATGTGAGGAGGTACATGGACAGTATATTTACTTGCTGACTAAATCATGATAAACTTTTAAAAAACTCTAGGTATGCAAAAGATATTATTGTAATTCGACCAGAAATTTTCTATCTTGCTTGATGTCTATCAACTATTCCTAAAATACAAATGGAAGATATTTTATTATATTCAAATCATAAGTTCACAATCCACTGAGATATTTCATTTGAAAATTTTTTTAAATTAGAAAATTCCTAATTTTATAGATACATATTTGCATAATTTTAAATAAAACTATCAAACAATTATAAATTTATTTCCAAACATCTATTTTCCCTACATTCTCTCCATAACTTTAAAAAAAAAAATTAATGCCTCTTTCGTTATATAATATCTCCTAAGGCGATGTATTAGTCCGTTTTTGTGTTGTTACAACAGAATATCTGGGACTGGTAATTTATAAAGAAAAGAGGTTTATTTGGCTTGTGATTCTGGGAAAGCTGCATCTGGAGCAGGCTGGCTGGAAATACCACATATCCTCTCTTATAAGTGGGAGCTAAACAATGAACAAATAAATGTAAAAAAGAAAAAAGATACAACAATCATATTAGCAGTTTGAACTTTCAAATGGAGAGAAGAGAACTGAGGTTACCAGCTTAACAGAACTGGGAAGGTGAGTGACGGGGTAAAAAAGGAATTGGTAAAGGAACATGAAAAATGATTATATTGTGTAATGTTGAATACACTAACCTGATTTGAGCATCACATATTGTACACAGGTATTGATATTCAATGCTGTACTCCACAGTAAAGTACAGAGTAGGAAGTTGGGAAAAGGGAGGAAATAAATGAGCTAAATTTTAAATCTTTCACCAGTAAGTAGATAAATAATGAAATAAAATTATTAATGTGGTGATGGAATTTGGAAGTATTGTCCTCCCAGAACTCATGGAAATCTGATCTCCATTGTGGGAGTTTGGGTTATGAGGGTGGATCCCTCATGAATGGATTGATGCTCTCCCTAGATGGGTAGATTATTGAGTGAGTTCTTGCTCTATTAGTTCTTGCAAGAGCTGGTTGTTTAATAGATCCTGGCACCTCCTCTCTCTCTTTTGCTTCCTGTCGCCATGTGATCTGCTTGTACCCGCCAGCTGCCTGCCACTTTATGCCATGAGTAGAAGCAACCTGAGGCCAGTGCCAGGGGCAGCAATCATAAGCAAATAAACCTCTGTTCTTTATAAATTACCCAGTCTCAGTTATTTCTGTTATAGCAACAAAAAATGGACTAATGCATGTGGTGTTCACAGACTCTCTATTCTCCCATAGCCCACATTTGAAAACAGTATTCTGCTTGCCAGATTTTCCCCTGTACTATATTGCTGCCAAACAAAATCTGGCAAGATGCGCAGAAGAGGAAATGTTTGATGATGCTGAAGGACTAGGTTATGGACTAGGAGAAATGAGGGAGATAGGAAAGTCAAAAGTTTCTTAATATGGGAGTTAATGCATTTAAGGGTTTTTGTTGTTGTTTGTTTATTTTTTGTTGTTTATTTATTTTTGTTGTTATTCCCCCCCACCTTTGTTGTTTGAGTTGGTGAGTAAGAAGATCTAGAGAATCTATAAAATTAGAAAACTGTATAGAAGAGGAGGAGAGATTCAAGATGTGTTCATGGAGATTAAGCATCAGAATTCTTTACATCTTTGAAAGATGAAAGTAGACGATGCAAGTCTTTTTTAAGAATTTAATTCTTATAACACAGTTAAGATTCTGATGAACTTTGCTTTATTAGGCTGTGCAGAGAACGAATGATGAGGATTACAGCTTCAATAGGGTTACATGGGATATTTGTCTAAATTTGTGGGCAGAAAGTAAGTGCAGCTCTCAGCTGAAATTTAGAATAAAGATATTGCTTTGTCAATTAAAAAAATAAAAAGAGATTGAATAGATGACTCTTAAATACTGAAAAGGCCTTAGGAGACACATCAACCATCTCAATGTCTCAATGAATTATTTGTAATTGGGTCTTCGTTGTTGTTGTTTACATAATTTTGCTTTGTTTTCATTAAAGTTGCTATGCCATCACTGAACATTTTCCTATTCTTGTGCCAGTATCACACAATTCTATAACTTGCTATTTTATAATAGGTTCTGACATCTTTTGTGGCTACATAATCAGAGCATTTTTCTTTTTCAAAGCACTGTTATTACACAAATTTAGAATTCTCTTTGTTGAATTTTAGAAAAAGATTGTCAATAAGTTTTTATTGTATATAATTAAATCTTCAAAGTAATTTGAAAAATAAAAATTTTTTATACATAGTCTATCTATTAAGGAGAACCCCATTTATTTCAAACCTTCTAAAATTCACCAACAAGATTCTTCTAAATATTTTCTGATTCTGAGTTCACTCATTCTGGATTCTCTGGGCTTTTCAAGTACTATGTAAGTTTCCTAGCTTGAGTAAAAAGTTCTAAAGCTCTAAATGTCCATGACATGTTGTGGGAATTGACTGGCAGTGGGGTATTTGGTTTAGCTCTTTTGATCTGAAAGGACAGAGGTTTGCTGAGATTTGCCCCCAACATGGTAGTTTGGATGTGGAGTCCTGTGGACGTATGAGGATGGAAAGGTGGAATGGCTGTGCCTCTAGCCTCGTGGGAACCAGCAGCAAGAGGTGGTTGCAGATGCAGGGGAGGTTTAGCATCCACACCAGTGGGGCTTCCTGCAGTTCCTGTAATGATGTCATCCCACAGTATGATCTGTCTTCAAGTCTAGTAACTTTCCTTCCAACTTCTCTCTTTCTTTTTCCCTCAAAGGTTCTGTTTTTGTTTTCTTGTGTAGCACACAGAAATCTTATTCCAAACTCAGGTATGTGAGTATCATTTAATTACATTCCTGCTTGTTGACGATTCAATATAATTGTGTTTAAAATTCAAAAGTCTTGGAAATCTCAGGCAGAGCAGAAATTCAAGCAGGCCTTTATGGTTTCAATCTACATTACCTACTCCTAGGATACCCTGCTCTGTGTCTCCATGATCCCCTGAAGTTTACTGACTGTGCTATTTTTTAGACCACCAAACTGTGTCTCCTGAAGTTTCTGCTACCTCACAGGGACTTTCAACCCTTGTTTCATTAGTCAGGTTGCCCAGACTAGTAAATGTGAGAAAATTTTTGCAAACTTTGCATCCAACAAAGGATCAATATCCAGAATATAAAACTAATAATTTAACTGTAAAAAAAACAAATAATAATAACTAACCCAAATCAAAAATGGGCAAAAGAGCTGAATAGGAATTTCTCAAGGGAAGATATACAAATGAGCAACAGACACAAGAAATAATTCTCTGTGCCATTCAACATCCATGAAATGCAAATCAATATCACATTGAGATATAATGTCATGCCACTTAGACTGGCCACTATCAAAAAAGCAGTGAATAACAAATGCTGGCGAGGATGCAGGGAATGGTGCAGACATTATGGAAAACAGTATGATGCTTCCTCAAACAACTACAGATAGGAACGCCATATGATCCAGCAATCCCACTGCAGGGTGTATACCCACAGGAATGTTTCCATTGGAGACATTGGAGAGATACTTGCACTCCTGTGCTTATTGCAGCTCTATTTACAACAGCCTCCATTGATAGATGACTGGATAAAGAAAATGTGGTGTGTATATATATACACACACAAAATGGAGTACTACTCTGTCATAAAAAGCAATGAAATCCGGCCATTTGTGGCAATGTGGATAAGCTTGGAGAAATAAGCAAGGTACAGAAAGAAAAAAATTCATATTCCCCCTCATAAGTAGGAGCTGGACAAAAAGAAATGAAGGAAGAAAAAAATCACAAGAATTCTTTGGACTTTCTAAAGTATAGAATCGAACTGAGGTCACCAGAGGTGGGAAAGGGAAAATGGGAGCAGGAGTTAGGGAGAAATTTGTAAAGGGACACAAAAAAATGTTTACATTGTGTAATGAAAAAATTTAAAAATAAAATAAAAATAAAACTTTCTTCCTTTTAATCTCAGGACTATTAATCTGTTTTTGTAAAAGTAATAAGGTATTAATTTTAACCCAAATCAGATAAGAAATGCAACTGTTTTCATAATTTTATCATAATTGATAATTTAAATATCATTATACTAGAACTTTGAAATAATATATTCCTCTCTAATAAAATAAATTATGCATCATAAAATCTTCCAAATATATATTCCCATCAGTTTAGTCATCTCTGTTCCATGTGCACACCAACCTAAAATTTAGTTCTTTTAAAATGGCTTATTAAAATCAAATATGGTTCCTTTAGGGGAAAAAAAAGTACAATAATGACTTTTTAACTAGATTCCTCAGCTAAGTTAATTTTATTGTTTAAGTCTGATACAAGATAAGTTCTCTTTTAGTTTAGAGAAATATCCCATTTTCTTAGCCAATAAGAAAATTTTGATGAACATTAATGAGCTTCATATCATTGTAAAAATCTGACTGAAAATTGGCACCTATCTACTGCATGATTGGTTTAATCTTTTTCTGTTTGATTTTCCCCAAATTGCAGCATTTGCTCATGAATTATTTTTTGTTGCCAGATATGTTTGTGTTTCTCTGGATTATTTTTATTATAATTTGGTAGCATTATGAAAGAAATTAATTTTTTCATAAGATAATGAAAAAATTTCATGAAGACTAATTTACTGGTATGGTAACATTTTTTTTCCACACATTCCAAAGAGAGCTATAATTACTTCATTGGAATCAGGCAAGTTTCATTTATTGAATAGTTATTGACTGTACATTAACTTTTTGTTGATTGGGGAGCAAAATCTTTAAATAATTAATGCCCTGTGTTTGTGGCTGTCCTAAAGCTTATCTTTCTTCTTTAGAATTGCCCTAGGATAATTTTCCTTGGCTTTTTAAAGTGAGACAATGAACTTAAATTAGTAGACTCTAAAAATGCATTTTTTAAATATGTGAAACATAACTGTTCAAAGGCACATTACAAATTGTTCCCCACTTCTTCCTGTCCTCCCATCCAGGAAAACCAACACAAAAAATTTGACTTCAATAAACAATTGTTCAGCATTAACTATTTACTCAATGTCACGTAAGTCACTGGGGATATATATATACATAAGATGTGATTCCTGCCCTCAAGGAGATTTCTAATTAATTGTACTACGTAAATGACTACACAAGGTTGACAGGGAGGCTGGTGTTTGGGGATGGATGGGCATGTCAAGGAAAACAGTAATAATGGTGGTAAAAAGTAGCTATTGAGCCATGAGATTATGGGCAGGTTTATGCAATGGGAGTGGGTTGTAAAAGAGATTTTTTTGGTCCCTTTAAGCTGCAGAACCTCTCAATGAATACTAACTTTCCAGCTTGCAGCTATATAAAATGTCCTGCTGTCATAAAGCACAGACTTCAAAATTTGCTCCTGGCCCATGTTAGATTGGGTTCACTAGTCTTTTAATTAGAGACCCTTTGAGAATCTGATAGACTTCTTCCTTTACCCAAAGAAATCCACAGGTATATACAGTTCTATAGATAATATTAGCATGTTTCTTCATACCCAATAGCAAACCTAAGGTTTACAGTCCTGGCAGGAAATTCTGAAAATGCGGGCCCCTTCCTCAGTACCAGGAATTAACATTGAAGAGCAAAGCACTAAAAAACTCAGTCTTATTCTTTTTCATCACAGTACTGAAAGGGAAAGTTTCTCATTCCATAATAAGAAGGTACAAAGGATGGACTGTAAGCAGGTATTAGTAGTCTTTGTTAAGATCTATTAATTAATTCATTAGTGATTGCAAATGTGATTTTCTAATTCCATTATATCTTCTTTATTAGCAAAGTAATGAGGAAACCCTGTATAAAGACAATTTACTTGCTTACTCTAAGAAACAATTTCTGTGGAAGTAAAGACAATGATTGGTTCTGTCATGTACTTACCAGTTCTAAAAATAGTGAATTTATTTCCAGCATTTTCAAAGGAGAAAAAAGAGTCTTAACTACTATTGAAATTAGGCACTTATATATGCATAATTAACTTTGTCACTGTTGAAAATTAAATTATCTAATTTTTTGGCAAATGGGAGCCTAATCAAGTGGACTTTTGAGTCCTTGATTTTCTTGGACTACAAGATGTTCAAGGTTCAACTTGTATGTTCATTTCTCCAGATTTGGAATCAGTAATTTCCCTAGGAAATCCTAATTCCTTTTATTTGGGATTTATATTTAGTAAACTGAGTGTTCTTGTAGTCACTGATAAATACCAATAAGAAACATGTATATATTTCTTAAAGAAAATATTTCACAGAAAAAAGCAATTAACCTAAAGGCTTTACTGCTAAATTCTACCAAACATTAAAAGAGCTAATACCAGTCCTCATCAAATTCTCCCAAAAATTTAAGTAGAGAACTCTTACTAACTCGTTTATGAAACCAGCTTTCCTCTGATACCAAAGCCCAGCAAAGACACTACAAGAAAATAAAGCTGTAGACCAATATTTCTTATAAATACTGATACAGAGAATTCACAACAAAATAATAGCAAACTTAGTTCAGCAGCATGTTAAAAGAACTATATACCATGACAACATGGAATTTGTTCCCAGAATGCCAGAGTCACTTAATATATGAAAATAGATAAATGTAATATAACGCATTAACAGAATAAAACAAAAGATAGGGTAGAGCAAGATGGCTGACTAGAAGGAGATGTTGCTTGTCTCTCCCACAAAGATGGAGAATGCTTCAAATGCACAGCTACACTTAGGCAAGTAAAACTTTAGGAGGGAACTGTAACACCTTGAACGAGTAGTGGAGATGTTGAATGCAGAAACTCAGGATAGTCGCAAAAAGAAAGGAAAACTTTATGGCCAACACCACCCAATCCCCAAACCCAGAGTGGTGAGGAATCAGAAGTTTCTGACCATGGTAAGGTGAACAACTGATGGCCCCACCCATGGGGGAGTCGGCACTGCCTTGAGGCTGTGCACTGAGTGTCAGGAACTGCTGCAGGCAAGCATAGCTGCATTGGCCTCACACAGAGCTGCTCCATCAACTAGGTCCCAGACTGCTGTGGTGAGCTTGGGACTAAGATTGGCCCTTGGCTTCAGCCCTGTACCCTGGCAACAGAGGGTCCAGTGAGACCCTCTGGATAGAGAAGGGTCAGTGTTTGCACCTTGAAGACCCAGAAGATAGTTTATTCAGTTCTTTTCCCTTTGGCCAGTGATCCTGCCTATGTTGGCAGGATGCCCACATGATACTTATAGCCATGAAGAGGAGGAGGACAACCCACACATCTCTCTTAGGGGCAGTATATGTAGCACATACCTAGAGTTGGGAACTGCTGGTGTCACATGTGATTCAATTGCCCCAGGGAGGGACACAAGGTAAGCTGCCTCCACTCCTAGACCTGAATTCTATAGTAGCTGCAGATCTGAGATCAGTCCCAGCACCTAAGACCATTTTGCTCTAACTCCTCCACCAGTTTTCCTGTCTGCATCATTGCAATGGGTTTCCCACACTTTTATCTATGCAGCATCTTGTGCCCTGAGAACAGGCAGTCAGTGAAGTGAGGGTGCAACTCTCAGGATGGACGGGTTGGCACACACAATTTAAAGAATCAGAAAACTGAATAATTGGGGCATCTAGCCACTTCTGGGAAATCCACTTTCATTGGTAAGACAGCATCCTTTCAATTAATGGAGCCATGAAGAGGTATTGGATGACTCATGTACCTCTCTCAGGTACAGGCACATGCTTGTAGCACCAGTGAGCCCTCTCAGGATTGCCTGTCTCAGCAAGGACTTCAGAAGTATTGAGCATCTCTCCTGGAAGCATAGAAGCCCACCCACAGCCCCAAAGACCTCATGAGGGGCAACCCACCCCAGCTGAGAGGCTCCAGAGTGACCCAATAATGCTTCTAAGGACAAAGGCACCTTCCTATATTGACAGTAGCCTCACCTGAAGTGGCCACTACAGCTGAACAGATGATAGAGGGCCCCAGCATCAATCTTACAGGGAAAAGGTTACCATCCAAAACAGCTTACACCTTACCCAAAGTATCCCACTTTAACAGGGGTGCTGCAGACCAACCCATTATAGTCTCCCTCTTGAGAGTACAGGGCCCCCTACACAAATTTAGTGAACTCACTCAGTGTTGCACAGGTCAACAGCAAAGTTACAGAATGCCTTGTTGCCTCCCTTGTAGTACAAGGATCTGCCCAGAACCCTAGTCACATCACTCTAGCTCAGGGGCTACTGAGCACACCATTCCCCCACCCCCAAATCCTAAGGTACTAATCCTGATGCCCAGAAACTCTGCTTAGGCTGAGAACCTTTACATCTCATGAGAGGCTTTATTACCAAAGTTCCAGTGAAGCCATTCAGGGTCATCCATCTCAGCCAAGTGACATAGAATACTGGTGCTTCTTATAAGAACCAGAGATCTCACTCATGAACTTGATGACCCAACCCAATGTCACTCACTTCAGCAAAGAAGTGCTGAGTTTCCCAGTGCCTAGGCCATGGAGGAACTCACAGAAAACTCCAAAGTTGTATGTGGTCACAGTAACCAACAGAGACAGCAATACTCTGTCTACCTGGAATGAAAACTAAAATAGTCTACCCAATAGTAAGTACAAAATACATCTACAGGATGGAGTCTCTGTTCTCAAAGCCACTCTTTATTATTAGAAGGAAGTAACTGCTCAATCAGATGCTCAGACATCAGTGGAAGGATACTAGAAATATGAAAAAACAAAAAATGTGACATCCCCAATGGAATAGAATAATAATTCAGTACCAGACCCCATAACATATCTATAAAATGACTGAAAATAAATTTTAAGCAATCAGTTTTAAGGAAATTCAATGAGGTATGCAAGAAAATTCAAATAGATGCCACTATGAAATGAGAAAAACAATCCAGGATCTGAAGGAGAAAATTTACAGAAAGATAAATACCTTAAAAAGAACATAGCAGAATTCAAGAAACTGAGGATTCTTTCAGCGAAATAAAAAATTCAACTGAGAGCTTAAACAAAGAGCAAGAGCAAGTGGAAGAATTTCTGACCTTGAAGACAGCCTTTGCCAAATAACCAAGGCTGAAAGAAAAGAAAAATAGAATTTAAAAAGTTTTAAAAATGAAGAAAGTCTATGAGAGCTGTCAGACACCTTAAGCATAAAAAAATTCAAATTATTGGTGTTCTGGAAGGGGAAGAGAAAGGAAAGGACATTGAAAATCTATTCAATGAAATAATAGCAGAAAGCATTGCAGGTATTGGGAGAGATATGCACTTCCAGATCCAAGAAGCACAAAGATTCCCAATCTGATTAAATCCAGAAAGATACTCTCTGAGACACATTATAGTCAAACTGAAAAGTCATAGACAAAGAAGGACTCTTAAAAAGAGCAAGAAAAAAGCATCATCTCACCTATAAAGGAGTTTGCTTCAGCTTAACAACAGTTTTCTCAGCAGAAAACCTATAGGCCAAGAAAGAATGGTATGGCATATTCAAAATACTAAAAGAAAAAAAAACAGCCTAGAACATTATACCCAGCAAAGTTCCTCAGATACAAGGGAGAAATTATGTATTTCACAGACAAAGGAAAAAAAAAAAAAACCTCTGGAAATTCACCATCACACAAGAAATCCTGAATGTAGACCTATATCTGGCATTTGAAAAATGATAATTACCACTATGAATATACAAGAAAGAACAATACCCACTAGTAGTTCAGATATGCAAATCAGAACAGAAAGAAACTATATCTTATCACTTTAAAAAACCAGCAAACACTGAATACAAATAATAAAAAGGAGGAAAAAAGAAACAAAAGATATTTAAAACAACCATATAAAGATCAATAAAATTCCAGTGGTAAAACTATCTCTATTAGTAACAACAATGGATTGAATTCCCCATGCAAAAAACAGACTGGTTGCAAGGAATTAAATGACTATTCTCAACTATGTGCTTCTTAAAAGAAACTCATTACACTGGCAAAAGACATATACAAATGGAAACTAATTAAATAGGAAATCAAAAAATTTCTTGAGACTAATAAAAATAAGTATGCCTCATACGAAAACCTGTGGGATACTGCAAAAGCAGTACTGAGGCAAATTTATTGCACTAAATACTTACATCAAAAGAATGGAAAGACTTCAAGTAAACAACCTAACACTACCCCTTCAAGAACTTAAAAACTACAACAATCCAAACAAAAAGGTAGTAGATGGAAAGAAATAATTAAGATCAGAGCAGAACTAAATGAAATAGAGACCCAAAAAACAACAGAAATGATCAACAATAGAAAAGATCTACAATACAAAAAGTGGTTTTCGAGAAGACAAATAAGAAGACAAACTATTAGCTAATTTAACAAAAAAAGAGAGAGAAGACCCAATAACAAAAATCAGAAATGAAAAAGGAGACATTATAAATAATACCAAAGAAATACAAAGAATCATTAGTGACAATTATAAACAACTGTATGACAACAAATATGAAAATGTGGAAGATATTGATAAGTTTCTAGACAGATACAGACTACCCAGACTGAACCAAGAAGAAATAGAAAACCTGAACAGACCAATAACAAGCAAAGAGATTGAAGTGGTGATTAGCAATCTTCAAACAAAGAAAAGTCTGAATCTAGACATCTTTACAGCGGAATTCTATCAAACCCTTAAAGAGGAGCTAATAAAAATTCTCCTCAAACTCTTCTAAACAGTTGAAACAGAAGCTACTCTCCAAAATTCATTCTATGAGGACAACATAACTCTGATACCAAAGACCAGATAAAGACACAACAAAAAAAGAAAATTACAGGCCAATATCCTTGATAAGCCTGGATGCAAAAATCCTCACAAAATATTAGCAATCAGAATACAACAACATATTTAAAAAACTTATACACTGTGATCAAGTGGGATTCATCCTGGGAATGCAAGGATGGTTCATCATAAGAAATTCAATAAATGTGATACATCACATCAACAAACTCAAGGACAAAGACCATTTGATAATCTCAATAGATACTGAAAAAGCATTTGACAAAATTCAACATCCATAGAAGATAAAGACTCTCAACCAATTAGGTGTAGAAGGAAAATATCTCAACACAATAAAAGCCATTTATGACAAGCCCACTGCCAGTATCACTCTGAATGGGGAAAAACTGAGGGCCTTTCTCTTAAGAACAGGAACAAGACAAGTATGTCCACTGTCCCCACTTCTATTTAACATAATAGTGGAGATACTAGCCAGAGCAATCAGACAAGAGAAAGAAAGAAAGGGAATCCAGATTGGAAAAGATGAAGTCAAACTTTCTCTATTTGCTGATGACATGTGATATACAGAAAAACCTAAAGACCCTATGAAAAAACTTCTAGAGCTGGTTAATAACTCCATTAACATTGCAGGATAAAAAACAAATGCTCTCAAATCAGTTTTATTTATATACTCAAATAATGAACTAACAGAAAGAGATATAAAAAATGTAAGTCCATTTACAATTGTAATACACAAAAGTAAAATACCTAGGGATCAATTTTAAAAAGGAGGTGAAAGACCTGTACAGTGATAACAACAAACCACTTCTAAAAGAAATTAAAGAAGACACAAAAAGATGGAAAGATATTCCATGCTGTTTGATTGGAAGAATTAGCATTGTGAAAATGTCCAAAGTGATGTACAAATTCAGTGCAATCACCATCAAAATATCAATGACAGTTTTCACAGAAATGGACAAAACAATCTTAACTTTCACATGGAACAAGAAAAGACCCCAAATAGCCAAAGCAATTCCAAGCAAAAAATAAAATAAAATAAAATAAAATAAAATAAAATAAAATAAAATAAAATAAAATAAAGCCATAGGCATAATAATACCTGACTTCAAATTATATTACAAATCTACCATAACTAAAACAGCATGGTACTCGTAAAAAAATAATTTCTGACCAGTGGAGTAGTATTGAGAATCCAGAAGTCACCCCTCAGGCATACAGCCATCTGATATTGGACAAAGGCAATGAAAACCTACATTGGGTTAATAACTGCCTCTTCAACAAGTAGTGCTAGGAAAACTGGATATCCATATGCAGAAGTATGAAACTAGATGCGCATCTCTCACCATATACTAAAATCAACTCAAAATGGATTAAAAAAAAAAAAGGAAACCCAAATGAGCTGGAGTAGCTATTCTAATGTTTGATAAAAAAAACTTATGACAACAACTGTAAAAGGAGACAAAAAGGGTTATTAAGTAATAATAAAGATATCTATCCATCAAGAGAATATAATAATCATGAATATATATGCATTCAGCATTAGGGCACCAAGATATTTAAAGAAAACTCTATTTGACATAAAGAGAGAGCTAGATCCCAGTACAGTAATAGCTGGGCACCTCAACATCCCTCTGTCAACACTGCACAGATCATTTTGGCAACAAATCAACACAGAAACAGAACAGGACTTAAGGTAAACAGATATCTACAGAACATTTTTTCCAACAACTACTAAGTATACATTCTCCTCAACACCACATGGGACATTCTCCAGGACAGACTTAATGTTATTTCAGAAGTCTATCTCAACAAGTTAAAAAAAAATCATTTAAAGTATCTTTTCTGAACACAATGAACTAAAACTAGAAATCATTAAATAACAGGCAGATCTATGTAAATTACATGAATACATGGAAATTAAACAACATGCTCCTGAAGAACCTGGTCAAGTAGGAAATTAAAATGGAAATTTCAAAAATTCTTGAAACTAATAATAATAAAAAAAGATACAGTATACCCAAACCTGTAGGATACTGCAAAAGCAGTACAAAGAGGGAATTTTATTGCAAACAGTATTTACATCAAACAAATAGAAAGATGTCAAATAAACAAACTAACATGACACCTCAAAGAACTAGAAACACAAAAATACTTCAACACCAAAATTAGTAGATGCAAAGAAATAATTCAGATCATAGCAAAATTAAATGAAACAGAGACATCAAAAACAGTAATAAAAAGGTACAAAATATCAATGAAACAAAAAGTAGGACAGAATAAAATTTTAACATAATAAAACTTATATATAACATATCCCATACTAATATCACCCTGAATGGAGAAAAACTGAAAGTTTTTCCTTTCAGAACAGGAAGAAGACAAGGAGGCCCACCGTCATCATTCCTATTTACCACCATAATGACTCTTACTTGGCAAAAAGTATTAGCCAGAGATATGAGGCAAGGGAAAGAAACACAGGGCATCCAAACTGAAAAATATAAAGTAAAAAGAAGTCAAACTGTCCCTGTCTGCAGATGACATGATATTACATGTATAAAAAAACCTAAAGATGCTACCAAAAAACTTTTAGAGCTAATAAACAAATACAATACAGCTGGAGGATACAAAACTAATATACAAGAATCAGTAGGATTTTTATACAGGGTGAAAAGACAACATGCTGAAAGGGAGAATATATTTGCAAACTATACATCCAACAAGGGTTTAATATCCAGAATATACAAGGAACTCAAACAACTTGGTAAAAAAACAAGTAACCCAGTTAAAAAATGGACAAAGAAACTGAATAGACATTTCTAAGAAGGAAGACATACAAATGACCAACAAGCATATGTAAGAAGTGCTCAACATAACTAAGCATAAGGGAAATGCAAATCAAAACCACATTAAGACACCATGAAACCTCAGTTAGACTGGCTATTATCAAAAAGACAGAGAATAACAAATTCTGGTGAGGATGAGGGGAAAGCAGAATACTTCTATCCTGTTGGTGGGACTGTAAATTAGTGCAGTCATTATGGAAAACATTATGGAGGTTTCTCAAACAACTACAAATAGAACTACCATAAGAACCAGCAGTCCCACTACTTCGTATATACCCAAAAGAGTGGAAATCATCATGTTGAAGGGACTTAAAGGATCCATATTTCAATTACCATAATGGGATTTTCCACCCTCAACATTGCTGCAAAAGAGAACAATACATGAACCTTTGGGGGACACAATTCAACCCATAGAACTCACATTTTCTAATTTCAAACCTGCTACATAGCTACACTAGTAAGACAGTGAAGGATTGGCATTAAGACAGACACATAGGCAAGCACAGTAAAATAAAGAGCCCAAAACACAAACCCTCACATATATAGTTATATAATATTTCACAAGTGTGTCAAGAGCATTCATTGTATAAAATATAGTGCTGTGGTTGGAATGTGTTCCTCAAAATTTCTTATGTTGTAAACAATCCCTAATACAACAGTTTTGGGAGGTAAGACCTAATAAGTGGTGAGTAGGTCATGAGGATGAAGTTCTTATTAATATATTAATGTCAGCATCACGGGAAGGATAGTTACTATGAGAGTGGATTTTTATAAAGGAAGTACAGCCCATGGTGCCCCTCCTCATTGCCTCTGCTCTTTTACCCTTCTGCCTTCCATTGTTAGGTGATGTAGCACAAAGGAAGGCCTTTCTCACCTGATGCTGGTGACATTCTCTTGGACTTTCCAGCCACCTGAATTGTGAGATTAATTAACTTCTGTTTATTAGAAATTACTCAGTCTTTGGTATTTTGTTATAGCAACAGAAAATAGACTAAGGCAGACTGTTGTTTCAACAAATATAAGACCCATAAATATGAAAATCTCAGGAAAAATTTTGGGACAAAACTTTACAATATTTGATTTGGTAAATGGTTTCTTGGATATGATATGACATAAAAGGCACAGGCAACAAAAGAAAAATAGGCAAGTTAGACTTCATGAATTATTTTTTAATTATACATCAAAAGACAAATTTGGGTTCGTGAATATGTTTTCAAATTATGCCTCAAAAGATGGTATCAGGGTAAAAAAGCAACACAGAGAATGAGAGAACATATTTGCAAATCATATATCTAATAAAGAATTAAAATCCAGAATATGTAGAGAACTCCTAAAATGCAACAATAAAGAACAAATGACCCAATTCAAAAATGGGTAAAGAACTTGAATAGACATTTTCCCAAAGATATACAGATAACCAATAAACACATGAAAAGGTGCTCAACATCACTAATCATTAGAGAAAAGCAAATCAAAAGTAACATGAGATACCACCTCATAACCATTAAGATGTCTAATATTAAAAAAAAAATTACTAGTGTGGTAATTACACAACTAATTGTGTAATTGTAATAATGTTGATGATAATGTGGAAAAATTAAAACTCTTATGCACTGTTGATGAAAATGTAAAATGGTGCAGACACTGTGAAAAACAACTTGGTGATTCCTCAAAAAACAAAAAGTAAAATTACAACGTCAGTCTGCAATTACACTTCTGGATATGAACAAAAAATAATTAAATCAAGATTTTGTAGAGATATTTGTACACCATGTTTATAGCAACATTATCTACAATATCTAGAAGGTGGAAGACATCCAAGTGTTCATCTATGTATAAATAGATTTTAAAAATCTGGTCTGCATATTCAATGGAATATATGTAATATTCTAAATCTTTTAAAAGGAAGGAAATTCTGACATATGTTACAACATGAATGAATTTGGAAGATATCATGGTAAGTGAAATAAGCCAGTCCCCAGAAGGGAAGTACTGTATTGTTTACTTTGCATCAGGTGCTTAGAGTAGTCAAAATCATAGAAACAGAAAGTAGATGGTTGTTGTTAGGGAATGGGGAAAGGGGTATAAGGAATTATTGTTTACTGGCTATAGCGTTTCATTTAACAAAATGGAAAAAGTTCTGGAGACAGCAGTGATGGTTGCACATGAGTGTATTTAATACCATTGAACTGTATATACTTTTAAAATTTAAAATAATAAATTTATATGTATTTCACTGCAATTTAAAAAAATGAAAAAAGAAAACACGTACCATGAGCTCTTACTAAGAAGTCTGATTCAGATTGAGAACAAAACTCTTATGTAAACTCACTTATTTTAAAATCTTATCATTTTCTCAAATTATAAATCTCATTTCTCAGCAACACCATTATGATTTTTCACTTTAACTCATACTCTATACACAGCAGTCTCAGAAAAACAACACTACTATAAATAACACAGTTTATTAAACACCCTTTAAGATATTTTTACTGCAATTCTGCTTGTCTTTATGGTATGGTGCATGTCTGCTCTTCCCAGGTGATATTCAAATTACTGTTTTTAAAATCACTTGAGATAGTTATCTCAAAGACACTCTGCTGACAGTTGGATTCATAGGTGCAATGATTTAATTTTACTTAAAATTATTTTTATTTATTTTTGTCTTAAAATTATGTATAATGTTCTGGTCAAGATGGTGGAATAGATGGTCCCCAGTATCACTCTAGACCACAAATCAACTAATTTACAGCTGCAAAAAGGTAACATCAGCAAAGCTGGTGCTGCTGGAGCTCAGGGGAAGAGGAAGAGACACTTATGGAGTTCATGAAGGCAGGAAAAGGGCCGAGCCCGTGGCGCACTCGGGAGAGTGCGGTGCTGGGAGCGCAGTGACGCTCCCGCCACGGGTTCAGATCCTATATGGGAATGGCTGGTGCACTCACTGGCTGAGTGCCGGTCACGGAAAAAAAAGACCAAAAAAAAAAAAAAAATGAAGGCAGGAAAAGCCACAATGAAAGAAAGAAAAAGACTGTTCTGAGCATTTTGGGCCATGGCAACTCTAATTGTGGAGCTGCTGAGAACATGGAGCAGGAGCTGGCAGAAACTGGAGCTATGCTCTTCATATGGAGTTACTTGGAGGTGGCAGAGGAGAAGAGGACCTTGATGGCCCCCAGAACAGCAAGACCACTAACAGGGTTCCTGTGAGCCCATGCAGGAGTGAAGAGCCAGAACAGCTGAAAAAGGGGAGCTATTCAGAGGCTGGTGAGTCAACACAAAAGACTAGCACAGGGCCCATCCCATGGGAAGTGTTTGGGGCATGGGCAGTAGGGGAGATGGGCCCACCAGGAGAACACTGGGATGCAGCAAGGACAACTGATCTGCCCCCAATCAGCACAGGACCACTCAGAGGAGACTGGTTGGGAACACAGAATTGCATGGGGTGCAGTTTGATGAAAAAACTCAGCCCAGATCAGAGTTTCTACAACCCAGGTGTGCTGAGTCTCTGGAGAGCTGGAAGTACCTATAAAGTCAACCATTAAACCCTGAGCTGCACAAAAAGCCTTCCCTAGGGTAACAACAGCAAAGAAGTACTTAATCTCAGCAACACAGCTCAAGTACTAGTTCCCAAAGGAAGTTTCTCCATGTTAGAAGTAAGTAAAGGACAAAAATTTAGTTCTGGCTTAGGCACATCACCAGCACCTTGGGGCTTGCCAGGGGACATGAAGCATGGAGCTGAGGACTGGACCCCCACCCACATCCAGGCACACCACCAGCACCAAGGAGAATGCCAAAAATATCACCTCCATATGGGTGGCCCACCACAGCCACCACAATAACCATGGGTGCCACAAAAGTGCTTAGATGTCACAAACACCACGCAGATTGTCTGCCAACCACTGGAGTGCATTTACACAAGGAGAGTCACCAGTAGTAGCAAAGAAAAGAGGATGTCTCTCTCCACAAAGCCCATTCCAGAGTGACAGAAGCAGCATCTGCTCTATGATAATATTGGGGGACCTGATCACATTTCTCAGCACTGGACAGATCATTTAGGCAACAAATCAGCAGAGTAACCATTATTCTTTCAGAAGATGAGAAAAAATCGAGGGTTATCAGAGGGGGAGGGGGAAGGAGTGGAGGGGGAGGGAGAGATATTGGACAAGGGGCATAAAGAATAATTACAATTTGTAACAATATACATACTAGTAATATTGATTTGATTAACATATCTCAATGTTGAACCCCCAAAATATGTATAGTCAATTTTGATTCAATAAAAATAAAAAATAAATAAATGAATAAACAAAAGTTTAACATATTAAAATAAATAAATAAATAATGTATAATTACACCATCAACTGCTAACATTATTAGCAGTGCCTGATCAGTCACAGTTTTACAGGCACATATATGCTTGATCCTCAATCTTCTTTAGTGGGTAGCTGTAACACTGTCTATTGGGGTTGTCTGTAGAATGGGAAGCTCTCACTATTTGTGAGAAGTGGGCCATTCCAGGGTTTTTCTAGTCTTTGATTCATTGGAAGCTCTTTCCCCTTCTCTCTGTTTCTTTTCACAAAGTTGTTGTTTGTGGTTTGTCTCCACCATCTCATGTTTTGGGGTTCATGCTATTCATGGGAATATCTCACTACCTAGTATTACATGATATCATACATAGGTTTGTAATTTTTCTATCCTAGTTTCCTTCTTTCTTTTTATGACAAAACTGAGGAAGGTCTAAAAATCACTTTGCCAACTTCTCAGAATCCTTTCAGCAAAAAGCTTTGAATCTGAAGAATTATTTATAAATATTTAGTATCTATTATTCTCATGTAGAACTTTAATATGAGTAAACATCTAGTAGTACTGGTAAATACAAACAAATTGTAATTCTCATAGGTATAGGTAAATCCTGTCTTTTTTTTAAATAAAAAAGAAATTATAATCCCTTTTTGATGTCCATAATTGGGAAAGCAAAACTTAGCTTTTGTTCTAAACACAAAATATTGCCTTTTTCTATGAAAGAAAATATAGAATGACTTCCATGATGCATTTGTCATTTGCTATATGCAACTTAAAAAGGAGAATATTATACTTGATGATTTCCAACAAAGACTAGGTACAGACTAACTTCCTGTGAAGTGAAACATATATTTATAAATAGATTCAGATTTATATTTATTTTATATTTTATTTATATCTAATATTTTAATGCTATGTTTTTCAATCATTTATACATGTAAGGGATATTATTTACCTTTCCAAAATAGTAAGTTCACAAACAAGATCTTTTTTAAAATCTATAGATGAGGCTCCAGATGCTTAAAGAGATATAATATTTTCTCAGAGTTGTGCATCTAGTAAATAGTAGAGCCCATAGTAAACCAACAGATTGAGAATTGTTTTAGATGATATGGAAACTGATAAGGAACCATTTTCAATACAAGAAGGGATTCTAACATCCAACTTTGGAAAAGAAAACAGACTTTTTATTTGTCTAAAGTATTCTGAGGTGGGGATGGGAAAAGAGGTAGTTGCAACTTTATATAGTCTGAATATTGCAATTCAATAAATTTTAAAATGTTGGCCTTCCAAGTTTTATAATCTGTAATTCACAGAGGCACTAGAGTGGTACCTACCAATGTCTGTGTTAAAAAAAGAAACTAGGAATAAAGTTTAAGCATCTGTTAAGCTGTAATTATTTCTTTATTCAGAGACTATTGGAGACTAGTTTTTTGTTGTTTTAAAAGAATGCTTATAATCTTTTAAAAAAATCATCTTTATTAATGATGGCTGCTTCAATATTTTATTTAAGTTTCATTTTTTTAATATTAACTCACTCATTACAAATTCTAGTTCTTTTTTTTGCCCTTTACCTGACCTATCACTTCCCAAATGCCCTTCTTTCCTCCCCACAATCTCTAGTATCTTTAGGTTTGTTCTTTCCTTCTGAAAGTTCAATTATTGTTGTGTGCGCTCTCTCTCTCTCTCCCTCCCTCCCTCCTTCCCTCCCTCCCTCCCTACTTCTTCCTTAGCACCCAATTATGAGTGAGAACATGTGGTATTTATCTTTCTATGTCTGGCTTATTTCACTTAACACAATTTTCTCCAGACTTACCCATGTCACTGCAAATGGCAGAATTTCATTCTTTTTTATGGCTAAGTAGTAGCATTACATTGTGAAGACATAGCACATTTCCCCAATCCAGTCATTCATTGATAGATACTTGGGTTTGCTCCAGATTTTGGCCACTGTAAACAGAACTGTGATGATCACAGGAGTGTAGGTATCCCTTTGACATGATGATTTCCATGTCTTTGGATATATACCCAGTGGTGGGATTGCTGGATCATATGGTAATTCTATCAATAGTTGTTTGAGGAAACTCCATACTGTTTTCCATAATGACTGTGTCAATTTACAGTCCCAGCAACAGTGTACAAGACTTCCTCTTTCCCCATATCCTCACCAGCATTTGCAATTTTTGGTCTTTTTAATAATGGCCAGTCTAAGGAGGGAGAGATGATATCTCAATATCACTATTCTCTCAGTGATGGAGATGCAAGGATTACTCATAGCCCAACTTCATGAAAGCAATGAGAGGCCCAGAGGGACTAAACCAAGATAAGTCTCACAAGAAAGAAGAGAATAGGTGCAGCCCCAAGCTTGGGCTTGTCATCTTTTATTTCAGTGTCAAGATATTGACTATGTAACAAACTAATTATAGTATCAAAAGAAATACTGAAAGGAGTGTGTGAACAGGACAGAAAATGATCTCAGTGTTCCCTACTGTTCAATTGGAACATTTTTTCTGTTTACAGTGTGTGCTGTTTTCAGAACATATAGTTCTGATCCTGTGTACTTAAGGCTTTTGCCCTTAGTTCACTACCTATTCTAATCAGACCCTTCTGTTCCCATATCTCAGTGTGGTTTTGATTTGCATTTCCCTGATAACTAGTAATGTTGAGCATTTTTTCATGTACCTGTTGGCCATTTGTATGTCTTCCTTTGAAAAATTTCTATTCAGCTCCCTTGCCCATTTTTAAATTGGATTTTTTGTTTTGTTTTGTTTTTTATTACTGTACAATTGTTTGAGTTCCCTGCATATTCTGGATATTAATCCCTTGTTGGATGCAGAGTTTGCAAATATTGTCCCCCATTTAATAGGTTTCTCTGATGATTGACCCATTCATTAGTATATAATGACCTTGTCTCTTTTTACTATTTTTGGTTTAAATTCTATTTTATTTTTTATAAGAATAGGAATATCTGATCATTCTTGGTTTCCATTTGTATGGCATATCTTTTTCCATCTGTTCACTTTTAGTCTCTGTGTGTCTTAACAGGTGAGGTGGGTCTCTTGAAGACACCATATAGTTGGGTCTAGCTTTTTAGGCCATTTAGTCTATGTGTTTTGAATGGGGAATTTAATCTAAGTGCATTTAGGGTTGTTATTGTTAAGTATCGCTTTACTCCTGTCATTATATTGTTTATGTTTAGATGTTTTAAATATCATTTGGTCCTTTCTTTAATTTATTTTTCATCAATGTTATTTTGATTTTTGAGGTGACATGATTTAGCTTCTTTCTCTTTCTTGTTTGTGTTTTTGTCCTACCAGAAGTTTTTGCTGTGTCTTGTGAATTTGTGATAGTGATTATCATTTTTCAGATCTGGGCACGGGACTCCTTCAAGAATTTCTTTCAGGACTGGTCATGGTAATGAACTCCCATAATTTTTGTTCATCTGGGAAATACACATTTCTCACTCATTTCTGAAGGATATCCTTACTGGACAACGAATTCTTGTCTGGAAGATTTTTCCTTTAGTATTTTGAATAGACCATCTCATTTTGTTTTTGCCTAAAAGTTTAAGTTGAGAAGTCTGCTGTTAGTGTGATGAGGGCTCTTTCTCTTTTCTTTTCTCTTTTTGTTTTTATTTATCTTTCTGCCTTTCTCTTGCTGCTTTTAGAATTCTCTCTCTTTGACAATAATGAGTCTTAGACATGATCTTTTTGAATTGAATCTATTTGGGGATCTTTGGGCTTCCTGGATCTGGGTGTTTGCATTTCTCCCCATTCATGGGAAGTTTTCTGTTATTATTTTATTCAATGGGTTTTCCATGCCTTTTTCTTCTCCCCTTCTGAAACACCCATGATTTGGATGATGGTGTGCTTGAGATTGTCTGCTTGCTCTCTTAGATTTTGTGTATGTTTTTAATATTCTTTTTTCCATTTTTTTCTTCGTCTGCATGCGTTATTTCAGGAAGTCCATCTTTTAGGTCTGAATTTCTTTCTTCACTCATTCAAACCTGCTATTCAAAATTTCTTCTCTGTTTCTTATTTCATTGAGTGAATTCTTCAATTCTACAGAGTTTTACTACTTTCATTTTTTTTGTCTTTTTCATGACCGGCACTCAGCCAGTGAGTGCACCTGCCGTTCCCATATAGGATCGGAACCTGCGGCGGGAGCGTCGCTGCGCTCCCAGCGCCACACTCTCCCGAGTGCACCACGGGCTCGGCCCACTACTTTCATTTTTAATGTATTAATCTCTTTGTAAATTTCCCCTGTACTATCCTAGATTTTTTTCTTGTTTTCTTCTATTCTCTAATTGATTATTCCCTTATATCTCTCAGTTTTCTTAAGATCATTGCTCAGAACTTCTTTTCAGACATTTCAAGTGTTCCCTGCTCTATACTGTCTGGTACTTGAGAGCTAACATAATTCCTTCAGTAGTGTGGTATGTTCTTGTTTATTTGTAGTTCTAGTATTTTTTTATGTTTAGTCACCGGGTAGGACACTTGTTTCTTCTGTTATTGTGGAGTGCGCTATGAGGAAAAAGACTTCTTCCTTTTTTTGTTGGTTTCACTGGTGACTCATTTTGTTTCAAAGTAGTTAATTGTGTGTGTAGTTGGCTGCCTTGCCTCCTGTTCAGGTAGTGGGCGGGTCTCTCTGGGGCTCAGCTGGCATAGGCTGCTGGCAGTGGCACACACAGCGGGAGCCAGTGCTCACCTGGGCTCCCAGTTGGGTGGTGGTGGGCCTCTTCAGAGCTTGGGTGGTAAGGGCCAGTGGTGGGGGCAATAGTGTGCATGCTGGCTGGGGCCAGTGCTCACCTAGACTCCTACTCATGCTCTGGGTGGGCCTCTCTAGGGCACAGCCAGCCTGGGCTGGTGGCAGTGGTAGCAGCATGCACACATGTGGGACAGCATTACATGGGCTCTCTTTCTTGCAATGGGCAGGCCTTTCCAGGGCTTGGGTGGCATGTGGCAGCTGTAATGGCATGTGCCCATGGGGTGGTACTCATCTGTGCACGTGCTTAGTTGGTGGGTGGGCGTCTCTGAGGCTCAGGCAGCATGGACTGGTGGCAGCAATGGTAGTGATATATGCCAGCTGCTCAGCTCTTTCCTTGGCTCCCACTCAGGTGATGGCAGACCTCTCTGGGGCTCAGGCAGTGGCACCCTCATTATGTTTTGAAAGAGGAAAATGTTTCCATTTACTTCTTAGAGTCTTCTCTTTCTACTCTTCCTAATTTATATACTGCTGAATGACACATCTGAGTTTTTAAATTAAGTTGGACTTCTTTGCCAACAATTCTAACTGTGCTTCACACCAAAATTTTACTAAAATTGTGATAATTAAAATGTGGGATTGAATGAATATTTGTAGGAAGAATACAAATTTTTTATTATTTGTGCTTGTTTATTGCATTAACACTTAATTTCCCAGAAGCTTTCTTAGATGATGATTGAGACAAAGCTCCAGGACAGTGCCAAAGAACAAAATTACTACAAATTTAATTAAAGATCTCAGTTGGCTTTATTGTGACTCTAGAACCAGACAACATGTTATTTCATAAAATAGAATAAGTGTTCCAAAGACCTAAAAAAAAAAGGTTGATTTTATAGACAGAAAAAGGGGTAAATAAAGCAGAAACAAAGTATAAAAAGTGATTGGTCATTGCAAAGTTACTTTCCTTGTAAGGTGGGGACAGGGAGACATCAAAAAGAAGATAACTGACTAGTTAACATAAGGTTACTTCAGGCTATTGCTTTTGTGTAAGGATTAAATCAGGGGTTACTTCATCATCATACCTATTCAGAATTTAAACTGGTCTGTTAAGGAAATTGGCTATTGCCTCTTTCTCCTGATTTTTCAGGAGATCAGACCAAGTCTAAGTGACCTGAAACTTAGCAAGCGTGACTTCAATTCGGTATTTAGTCTGTTTTGGGGACCTAGTGCAAGAATATAGTACAAATCACTGGCCTCCAATAATTTTATTTGATGAGTGACCTTGGCTCCATCGACAAGAGAGTTCTGAGTACTTATTAGGTCACATCTAATAGTCATCTTGTTAGGGGCAGAGGAAGGGTTTATAGTCTTCCCCATCACAAGACTCATTGGTTAGGGACAGCCCCTTAAATTCTTCGGCTTTTTCTGTGCTCTTGGAGAATGTAGACTCAGTAGTCTATAAGTATTTCTTGGTCAAAGAACCAGTGGTGACATGTGCGTGATGGATGTATACTTATTGAATCTGGTGCTTTATCTCTGTTATTTCCACATGATTTATTCCTCCTGCTTCCATCAGCACATTCTAGAGTTCCCAAAGATATTTTCAGCAGATAACGGTGCTCAAGTTTATAATAAGTTCAAGTTTTGCTGTGTGTTCTTTGTAAATCAAATATCAGAGACCACCTATTTCTTAATACAATGATTGTTTTTAGGCTATCATTCCACATTCAGACAATTGCCTTTAGAGAAAGAAATTAGGAGTGAAATAATTTAACTAGAAAAGATAGTTGTTATAAAAAAACCTAAAATTTTAAATTGCTAACATAGATTATAAATGCAAAACCTATGTGACTGCCTGTTCAGCAACTTTAATACATTTTTAAAATAGATGATGTTTTTAGGGATTTGTCAAATCTATTAAGATTGTACCTATAAAGATGAGAATCAATGCAAGGAAAATGTTCCTAAGTTCCAGGATCTTTCATGAGTGCCTGGCTTATTTAATCATTGTAGAAATCTTCTAAAATAAGTTTTTTTACTATTGTTTTAGATATGAGGAAAGTAAGGTTAGAGAGATGATTGATGGATTTTGGACATGGCCAGCACCATTGTGTGCACAATAAGCACCAGCACGAAATAGCAACTGGCCTTGTCTTTCACTCCAGCACCAAGCACCTCCCCACTTCCCTTTACAAGAAGCCTCCTGACTTAGAAACAACTTTCCAGCTTCTGCATCACCGCAGGTCTCCACCCAGTTACATCAACCTAATGGTCGCTCCCTCCATGCATTTCACACCCAAAAGCTAATATAAACTCTTGAAAACCCATTGTTGAGACATGCCGCATTTTCAGGGCAGCCACAGGCTGCCTGCCACTTTGACCACAGCCCTGCAGATTTCTCTCTTTAATAAAGCTTGAATGGTACCCAGCATCTTGGCTCACTTTCTTTCAATGATAAGTGTTTATTCAATTATATTTACAAGACATCCACTGTGTGGTGGCAAAGTATAGAAACATAAACTTTCCCTTCCTCAAGCTTATATGCATTGAGGAAAATGGTGAGGAAAGGGTGAAATAAATAAATACATAAATAGAAATTATGATAAGTGCCATAAAAGAAAAACAAAACAACAATATTTAAGGGGATAACTATGGTGTAGAAGTAAGAGAGTCGGAGAAGTCTTCAGTGAAGAAGTAACTTTTAATCTGTGACCTCGAGGATAAAATAAGCCAGTGTAGTGAACTATAGAGGAAGGGAAAGAGGTTAGAGAATTTGGGGAAGTAAAACAACAGCAGTGGGGAGGTACGTGGCCAGTATATTAGTCCATTTCATGTTGCCTATAAAAAAATAACTGAAACTGGGTGATTTGTAAAGAAAAACAACATTTATTGCTTACACTTTTTCAGGCTGGGAAGTCCAAAGTCCATTTGGTGGAGGTGACAGTAACCTAAGGGTCTCACATTGCAAGGTGGTGGAAGCAGAGAGAGCAGAGACAGACAGAGACAGACTCTCCTCTTTTAAAGCCTCAGAACTATGCCCCTGACCACCATTTTTAATCCATCCACCACTGCATGGTCTTCAATCCAATCACCTTGCCAAGGCTCCACCTTTCAATTACCGTAATAGTATTTCTCACCCTCTTAACAGTAACAGTAGGGGCTGTTTCTAATACATAAAACTTGGGGGACATAATTCAAGCTTCAGTGTGTTTGGGAGGTACATAATTAAGTCCACTACAGCCAGCAAAAGGGAGAGTGGGGTAAAAAGACAGACAAATGGATAAGAGCTAGAAACATCTCAACCAAGAACAGGCAAACTGTTGTATGGACTAAATACAACCCAGCACCTGTTTTTGTAAATAAATATGTTTTAAATGATTTTTTAATTATTTAAAAATTCACATAGAAAATTTACCATCTTAACTATTTTTAGGTATACAATTCAGTGGTGTTAAGTACATTATGTTGCAAAACTGAACTCTATGTATTAAATAATAACTTAATTTACCCTTTCCCCAGCCAGAGACTCATGCCAGATGCAGCTGTTCCAGAATTGTGAACCACATAAAACTCTTTTTCTTGTCAATTATCCAGTCTCTGGTGTTCTGTTTTAGCAACAAAAAATGAACAAATATAACTTTATATAGGTAGAATCTTACAATGTTGCTCTTTTTGTGATGACTTATTGCACTTAGCATAATATCCTCAAAATTTATCCAAGTCTTAACATGTGTCAGAATTTTCTTCATTTTTTAAGGCTGAATAATCTTCTATTGCGTATATATTCCACATTTTGTTTCTCCACTCATCTGTTAATGGACACTCTGCTTCTACAAATTTTGTTATTGTGAATAATGCTGCTATGTACATAGGTGTACCAAATTCATTCAGATTTTGACTTCAATTTTTGGATATATGCATAGGAATGAAATTACTAGATCATATGGTAATTGTATTTTTAATTTTTTTAGGAACTACTGTAACACTTTTCCAGCTGCTCCACCATTTTACAATCCTACCAGCTGCACACAAGTATTCCAATTTCTCCACATTTTCTTTGACTTTTGTTTTCTGGTAGTATTTATTCTAACAGGTGGGAGGTGATATTTCATTGTAGTCTTGATTTCATTTGCCTGATGATTACTGATGTTGAGCATTCTTTCCTATGCTTATTATCCATTTGTATCTTTGAAGAAACAGCTACTCAAGGCCATTTTTGACTTTGTTTTTGTTAAGTTGTTAGAGTTCTTTATATATTCTGGGTATTAAGCTTGTAACAAACCTAGGATCTGGGTCTGTTTACCCATTCTTAGGGCCTTTCACTCTACTGATTGTGACATTTTATGTGCAGAAGTTTTGACTTTGATGCAATGTAATTTATTTAAACTTTATTGTCAGTGGTTTTAATGTATATCCAAGAAATCACTCCCAAATTTAATGTTATCAAGTTTTTCTCCTGTTTTCTTCTAAGAGTTTTATGGTTTTATTACTTATGTTTAGTTCTTAATCCAATCTGTGTAAATTTTTGTATATAATGTTATGTAAATGGTCTAACTTTATTCTTTTGCATGTGGTTATGCTGTTTTCCCAGCACTATTTATTGAAATGACTGTCCTATCTCCAGTGGATGATACTAACACCATTGTCATGATTTATTTCACCATGTATGTGTGAGTATATTTCTAGGCTCCCTATTCTATTTCATTGGTCTATACATCTGTTTCTCACTGTTTTGATTACTACATTTTTGTTATCAGTTTTAGAGTAAGGTGGTGTGAGATATCCCACTTTGTCTTTTTAATCTGTTTTTTTTTTTTTACATGGTAATTGTACATATTTATGGAATACAACATGATTGAACACATACATGCATTCTATAATGTTCAAATAAGGGTGCTAAACATTTTTTTGTTTTCTGAAATATGTATCATTTCTTTGTGACAACAACATTCAAAATACTTTTTTCACCTATTTTTGAAATATACTACAAAATAATTTTTATTATAATTAAAATTCTGAACAATAGCACACCAGAATTTATTCCTTCAAACTCTTTACCTATTTATTCCTCTACCCATTTACCAGTCTGTCTCCCTTCCCTCTACCCCTCTCTTTTCCAGCCCCTGTTAACCACTATTCTACTCTCTGCTTCTATTAGATCAACTTTTTTACATTTCAGATATGAATGACACCATGCATTATTTATCTGCCTGAGTGTGACTCACTTCACTTATAATATCCTCTAGGTTCATGTTGCCAGAAATGACAGGATTCAATTAATTTTATGGCTGCATAGCATTCCAATGTGAATATATAACACATTTTCTTTATCCATTCATCCATTGAAAGACACTTGTGTTGATTCCATTGTTAACTATTATGTACAGTGCTGCAATAAACATAAGAGGGCATATATCTCTTCAACATGCTGATTTTGTTTCTTTGTAATATATACACAGTACTGGCTTCATATGGTAGTTCTATCTTTAATTTTTGAATAACCTCCATGCTGTTTTCCATTATGACTGTACTAGTTTGCACTCCCACCAGCAGCGTATAACAATTCCTCTTTCTCCACATACATGCAAGCATTTTTTATCTTCTGTCTTTTTGATAATAACCATTCTTTCTGGGATGAGATAATATCTTATTGTGGTTTTATCTGCATTTCTCTCATGATTAGTGATGTTCAACTTCTTTTTAATATAACTGTTGGCCATTTGTATGTCTTCTTTTGAGAAATGTCTAGTTAGCTCACTTGCCCATTTTAAAAATGAGCTAGTTCTTTTCTTTTTTTAGTATCTAGATGTTTGAGTTCTTATGTATTCTAAATATTAGCCCCTTGTCTGTACAGTTGGCAAATATTTTCTTTTATTCTGCAGGTTGTCTCTTTACCATGTTGATTATTCCCTTGCTGTGCAAAAACTTCTTAGTTTGTCACAATCATATTTGTCTATTTTTGCTTCTGTTGCCTGTGTTTTTGGGTTCTTGTTTAAACAATTCTTGTCCAGACCAACACTATGGAGCATTTCTCATTTCTTATCTTCTAGTACATTTACAGTTTAAAATTTTACATTTAAGTTTGTAGGGTTTTTAAAAATATATTGTGACAGATAGTAGTCCTACTCTCTCATTCTTTTACATGTGGATATTTGGTTTACTAACCACCTTTTTTATTTATTTATTTTTTAAGAGACTGTGTTTCTGTGTTTTCTGTGTACTTTTTAGTGCTATTTTCAAAAATAAATTGGCTGTTAGTATGCAGGTTAATTTTTGGGTTTCCTACACAACTTCTTGGGTCTATGTACCCACTTTTTATGCCTGTGCAACGGCGCTTTTGTTACTGTAGCTATGTAGTATATTTTGAAGTCAGGCAATGTGATGCCTGCTGCTTTATTTCTTTTGTTTCAGATTCCTTTAACTATTTTGGGTATTCTGTGGTGCTATACAAATTTTAGGATTTTTTTCCTATTTTTATAAAGTATGTCATTGGTATTTTGATAGAGATTACATTAAATGCATAGATGTCTTTGGGTAATATGAACATTTTAACAATATTAATCAAAATCCATAAATATGGGATATATTCCCATTTACTTGTGTTATTTTCAATTTCTTCCATCAATGTTTCATAGTTTTCATTGTAGAGATTTGTACCTTCCTGCTTAAATTTATTCCTAGATATTTTTGGGTAGTTATTGTAAATGTAGTTGCTTTTTTGGTCTTTTTTAGATAGTTCACTGTTGTCATACATAAATTTTTGTATGTAGATTTTTTATTCTGCCACTTTAATGAATTCATTTATTAATTCTAACAGATTTTTTGGTAGAGTCTTCAGGATTTTCAATATACGTGATCATGTCATCTGCAAACAGGGATAATTTACTTTCTCCTCTCAAATTTGGATGTGCTTCATTTCTTTCTCTGCCTTAGTTGATCTGGGTAGAATTTTCAGTATTATGTTGAATAAAAGTGGTGAAAGTTGTCATCCTTGTGTTTTTCAGTGTATTAAAGAAAAAGCTTTCATTTTGTTCCCATTCAGTATGTGTGCTTTGGATTTTTGAAAATATATGGCCTTTATTATATTGAGGTTCATTTCCTGTATACCTAATTTGTTGAGAGTTTTTGTCATACATAGAGATTTAGAATTTTACTGAATGCTTTTAACATCTATTGAAAGGATTATGAGGTTTGTTCTTGATACTGTTAATGTGATGTATAATGCTTATTGATTTGACTATTTTGAATCCTCTTTGCATTCTGGAGATGAACCTCACTTGATAAGGTTGAATGATCTTTTTAAGGTGATGTTGAAATTGATTTCCTAATGTTCTGTTGAGAATTTTTGTATGTATGTTTATTGAAGATACTGACCTGTACTTTTTTGTTTGTTTGCTTCTGTGTATGTGTGTTTTTCTCTCTATATTTGATATCAAGTTAATGTACATAGAATAAATTTGAAAGAATTTACTCCTTTCAAAATTTTGAAATAGTTTGAAAATAATTGGTATTAGTTTTTATTTAAATATTTGGTAGAATTTGGCAGTGACGTATTCAGGTTGTGGACTTTTATTTGAT
Organism: Cynocephalus volans; assembly: GCF_027409185.1. Classification (NCBI taxonomy): domain Eukaryota; kingdom Metazoa; phylum Chordata; class Mammalia; order Dermoptera; family Cynocephalidae; genus Cynocephalus; species Cynocephalus volans. The sequence continues at coordinate 5,154,944 of NC_084479.1, forward strand.
GAGAAATTTTTTGTTACTTATTCAATTTTATTTTTCATTATTGGTCTGTTCAGGTTTTGTGTCTTTTAATTATTATTTTTCTCCTGAGTCAATTTTTGTAAGTTGTGTATATTCATAAATTTATCCATCTCATCTAGGTTTTTCAGTTTTTGGCTTTGTTGTTCAAAAAAATTTTAGGATTTTTTGTATTTCTGTGTTATCAATTGTAATGTTTCCTTTTTCATCTCTAATTTTATTTACTTAAGTCTTCTCTTTGTTTTTCTTGGTTAGTCTGCCTGAAGATTTGACAATTTTGTTTTTCCTTTTACAAAACCAATTCTTTGTTTTATTGATCCTTTGTATTTTGGGGGGGGGCGTATATTTTCTTTAGTTCTATTATAATTTTTATTATTTTTCCCCTTTTATTGATTTTGAGTTTAGTTCTTTTTTTTTTTTGAGGTGCATTTTGAGGGTGTTTATTTAAGATCCTTCTGCTTTTGATATCAGTGTTTATTTTTATAAACTTTCCTCTTAGCTCTGCTTTTGCTGATTCTATAAATTTTAGTATGTTATGTTATCTTCACTTGTCTCAATAAATTTTTTAACTTTCTTTTTAGTTTTTTCATTGAGCTATTGGTGATTGAGGAGCACATTGTTTAGTTTTCATGTGTTTTCAGAGTTTTTGACGTTTCTTTTGTTATTAATTTTGGGGTTTCTTTCATTGTGATAACAAGCAGTACTTAATGACATCTATTTTTTAAAAAGTTGAGACTTGTTTTGTGGCTCAACATATTATATGTCATGGGGAACGTTCATGTGATGTTGAGAATAATGTATATCTTTCAGCCATTATATGAAATGGTTTATTAATGTCTGTTAGGTTTATTCGGTTTAGAGTGCAGCTCAAGTTCGATTTTTTGTTGACCTTCTGTCTGGATTATCTGTTCTTTGCTAAAAGTGGGGTGTTGAAGTCTTCTAGTATTTTATTGCTGTTTACATCTCCCTTTAGGAAGATTTGTATTTGCTTTATTTTTTTGGTGCTCTGATGTTCAATGCATGTGTATGTACAATTAATATATCATCTTCTTGTACTAAACCCTTTACCAAAATAATCTGTCCTTTTATTTCTTTTTACAGTTTTTGAACTAAATTCTATATCCTCTGACATAAGTATAGCTATTTATGTTGTTTTTGTTGTTGTTATTATTATTATTATTTATTATTATTATTTTGGTTTGCATTTGCAGGGTTTTTTTTTAATGTCTTCACTTTTAGTCCATGCTTCTTCTTAGAGGTCAAGTGATTTTCCTGTAGGCTATATATAATTCAGTTTTTACAGCCACTGTATCTTTTAATTGAAGAATTCAATTTATTTACATTCAAGGTGATTACTGATAAGAATTTACTACTATCATTTTGTTACTTGATTTCTAGCAGTTTTGTAGTTTTCTTTCTTTTTTATTTCTAGTTCACTATATCTTTCTTTATGTTTAATTTTTTTCTAGCATATGTTTGATTTCTTACTTTTTATTTTTAACACACCTATTAAAGATTTTACTTTGTAATTACCATGAGACTTACAAAAATATCTTCTAGTTCTAAGAAATTATTCTAAACTGATTGTGACTTAACTTCTACACATACAGAAAAAGAAGAGAGAAAATTCTACACTTTAATCTCATTCAGTTTCCATTTCAATTTTGTGATGTCATAATTTACATATTTTACATTGCCTATTTCTTAAAAAATTGTTGTAGTTATAATGATTTTAATAATTTTGTTTGTTAGTGTTCATAATAATAATATGGAATTATGCACCACAATTACCATAATAGAGTGTGCCATTTACTTTTATTAGTAAGTTCTGTATCATCAGATGTTTTTCTGCTACACATTAATAATCTTTTCTTTCAGTTTAGAGAACTGTCTTTAGCACTTGTTGCAGGAAGGGTCTAGTGGTAATAAATTCCCCCAGTTTTAGTTTGTCTGTGCAAGTCTTTATTTCTTCTTTATTTCTGATGAATAATTTTGCCATGTACAGTTTGTTTGTTTATTTTCTTTCAGCACTCTAAATATATCTTCTCATATCCTCCTTGCCTGAAAGTTTTGTCCTGAGAAGTCCACTGCTGAGAAATTGGGTTATTATTATAAGTTATTTTCTTCTTTTCTCTTGCAGCTTTCAAAAATCCCCATTTTGTCTTTGATTTTTGAGTTTGATTATAAATATCTTGGCAAAGTTACTGATAGGGTTTGGATGTATTGTCCCCACCAAAACTCATGTGGAAATCTAATCCTTAATATGGCAGTGTTGGGAGCTCTTTGAGTCATGGGGAGGGTCCCTCATTAATGGATTAATGTTCTCCCTTGGGGAAGGTACCTGACTGAGATCTTGCTCTATTAGTTCCTTTGAGAGCTGGTTATTAAAAAAGATCTGGGCATCTGTCCTCTCTCTCTCACTCTTGCTTTCTCTCACCATGTAACCTGCCTGTACCTGCTGGCTGACTGCTGTTTTCTGCCCTGAGTAGAAGCAGCCTGACACCTTCACCAGATGCAGCTGTCCCAGAATCGTAAGCCAAATAACTCTGTTCTTTATAAATTACCCAGTCTCAGGTATTTTGTTACAGCAACACAGAGTGGACGAATACAGTTATATTTGATTTTAATCTGTTTGGTGATCTTTGACCTTTCTGTATCTGAATAGTTATATATTTTTCCAGGACTATAAATTTAACTGGTACTATTTTCTTAAATAATCTTCCTACACCTCTGTCATTTTTGAGTTTCTCTTGAACTACAGTGACCCTTATGTTTACTCTTTTCATGTTATTTCATAGGACCTATAAGCTTTGTTGTTTCTTTTAATTCTTCTTTCCCTTCTGATTGTGTATTTTCAATGAGTCTGTCTTCAAGTTCACTGATTTTTTTCTTCTGCTTGGTCAATTTTGTCTAGACTTTCTATTGCATTGTTTTAGTTTGTTAATTATTTTTATCTCCAGGATTTCTACCTGATTGTTTTTTAATATTTTAATATGTTAAATTTCTCTGATAAATTTCTACATTACTCTTCTGTGTTGTCTTGGATTTTGCTGAGTTTCCTCAAAACTGCTATTTTGAATTCTTAAATCTGAGAGATTATACATCACTGTCTCATTTGGGGTAACCACTGGCTTTTTGCTTTCTTCATTTGATGGGGTCATGGTTCCCTGTTTGCTCTTGCCTCTTATGGACATACATATTTCTTCTTATTGAAGGATTAGGTATTGATTTCAGTCTTTGTTGTATGGCTTGTTTTTTTGTTGGTCTTCCCTGAGTAATTCTTTCTAGAGGACTTATGCAGATTGACTGTTAAGTTTCCTTAGGCTGAGATGCCTCCTTTTCAGTGCTAGATGACACTTTAATCCCAGGCTTCTATGGTTCTTGCAAATTTTCTGAGTTTGATCATCTCAGATGGGGTCCCAATGGGGGAATCTAAACTGTATGGAAAGTCTGGCTAGGGCTTCATACGTGGAGGATCTGTGGAGTATGCCTCCTACAGGGTGTCACTTCTGAGCAGCCCTGTAATTTGGCATCTTTTATTGGCTGAGGTAGACAGGAGCCACTGAATTTTGCACTCTGGTTATAACTAACCCTATCCCTACTTTTAGTCTCTATTTGACCTTACTAGTTTTTGTTGTACAGTTACTTGCAGTGTTTCTTTGGGCTGAGGAAGGAAATGTTTCCTGAAAAACAAACAAAAACCCACGGTCATGGGGAAGCCAGCTACCTACCTTGATCTCACTATGTCAGTATAAAAAATTTGGATTAAGGGGACTTTTCTGTGTGATACTATGCAGCTCAGGGGAAGGGCTTTGCAGTTAAAGTTCATTCCCCATGCCATTTGGTGGCAGTCTGTAAACATTCTATGTACTTCCAGGGATTATCAGCCTTAGTTTTGTGTTCTGAGATAGTCCAGTGATACTATCACTGGATAGCACTAGATAGTCATTCTTTGTTTTCTGTGAGGAAGAGTGAAGTCAGATATCACCTACTTTGCCATTTTGTTGATGCCATATCCTTTTTAAAAAATGAAAGATTGTTTTTTCTATTTGGGGTTTCATGAGTTTCCATATACATTTTGAAATGTATTTTTCTATTTCTGCTGAAAACATCATTGGGACTTGGATAGAAAGTTTAAATTTGTAGTTAGCTTTGAGTAATATTAATATCAACAATATTGTCCTCCAATTTATGACAAATACATTTATTTGTGTATTTTTAAATTTCATCCAGTAAAATTCATAGTTTTTAGTGTACTAGTCTTTTACTTCCATGGTTAAGTTTATTCCTAAGCTTTTTAAAATGCTACTTGGAATTATTTTTAATTTTGCTTTCAGATTCTTCACTATAATGTATAGCAGTAAACTGATTTTTATGTGTTAGTTTTGTAACTTTGAAACTTGAAACTTTGCTGGACTTATTAGCTCATAATTTTTCTGGTACATACATAGGGGAAAAAGATAATATTTATTTCTTTCCAATTTGAATTTTTTTTCTAATCTTATAATTCAGACTCTCAGTACCATGTTGAATAGTAGTCATAAATGCAGACATATTTGTCTTATCCCTGATTCCAGAGGAAAAGCTCTTGATCTTTCATTATTCAGTATGATGTAAGTTGTGGATTTTTTAAATACGTAGTGTTTATTATGATTAGATAGGTTTGTTCTATTTCTAATTTATTGAGTAGTGTTGTTTTTTTTTTTTTTATCATGAATGAGTGTTGAATATAGTCATATCCGATTTCAGTATCAATTAATTGTGGGGGGTTTTCCATCATTTTAAAAAGGTGATATATTACATTGATTGATTTTCTTATGTTGAACAATCCTTATATCCCAGGAATAGGTACAGTTGATCACGATATATAATCCTCTTAATTTGCTGTTGCATTCTGTTTTCTAGTCTTTTATTGAGAATTTTCCATCAATATTTGTCAGTAATATTTACTTGTAGCATTCTTTCCTGGTAGTGCCTTTGTCTAGCCTTGATATTAGGGTAATGCAGACCCAGCAAAGATTTTACTCTGACATAACTTGGAATTTCAAAGTGACCTAGGTAGCCACACTGCAATCGCATTTAATCATTTCCTGAGGGAACCGTAGGGAGGGTTTTTTGGACCTACAGAGAACTATATTAAGTGAAATGAGTCAAGCACAGAAAGAGAAATATGACGTTCTCACTTATCTGTGGGAGCTAGAAATAAATAAATGCATACATAAATAAACTGGCGGGCGAGGGAAAACGACACAAAAATTACAATACCTTGAATTTGAGAGGAGAAGTGAACAGATATGAGGTTGCTGGGAGGGAGGTTTCGGTAATGGGCCACAATAATCAACCACATTGTATATTGACAAAATAAAATAAAATTTTTAAAAAAGGAAAAAAGAAAGAAATTGACTGTTAATTCTGCAATCTCTGTCCCTCAATAAAAATATAATTGTTGGGCCGGCCCCTTGGCTCACTCGGGAGAATGCAGCGCTGGTAGCTCCGGGCCGGGGTTGGGATCCTATATAGGGATGGCCGGTGCACTCACTGGCTGAGCGTGGTGTAGACCACACCGTGCTGAGGGTTGCGATCCCCTTACCAGTCAGGAAAAGAAAAGGAAAAAAATATATAATGGTTGATTAAAAATTACAAGTTTGAGAAGAATGTGGCATTTTCTAGATTTTCTGAGATTCATGGTATTGTTTTGAAAGACCATGTTTCTTTCTTTCTTTCTTTCTTTTTTGACCCTTAAGGGTATGCAACCTTCGGCATGGTGTGGTCTGCACCACGCTCAGCCAGTGAGTGCACTGGCCATCCCTACATAGGATCCGAACCTGCGACCTCAGTGCTACCAGCACCGCACTCTCCCGAATGAGCCACTGACCAGTCCAAAAGGCCCTGTTTAAATAATATGCGTTTTCTTCCTTAATCTGATTTTTTTTCTTTATAAGAAGGTACATTTTGTTCTGTAGCTGTTTGTAAGTTATCTCTGCCACGTGCCATTTTGAACTAAACCTTCAAAAGTGTTATCTGTTACTTTCCTACATTAAAAATGGTTCTTTGTTTACATTTGTTCCATCTTGCTTTACATGCATATGTAAGTTATTAACTGGAACAAGAGTTTATGAAATTTGCTATTGCCTTATTGTTAATAGTCAAGTAAAAATTCAATCCCAGTAGAGTTGTGAGTAGTTTCAGTTCTTACACAAGAAGATTTAGAGGTATTGGCTGTGATCATTAATCCCTAAGAATACCTCATAATTCCAGCTACTTTTGTCCCAAGAACAACATTTTTCATAGGTTTCATTTAGTTAATTCTTCCTGTACCTTTCACCTTGTCATTTTTGAAGACAAGAGATGAGGCCTCTGGTTGTAAGGTTTTATCTGATACCTTTGACATCTGGTCATTCCTTCTCCATATCTTAAACATTTCCTGTGATTACTCTCTTTGTTTTTTTCTCCAACAAGCCATTTTGAGATACAAATTTGCATGTGTACAGTTGGTTTGGGGGGTGATTCCAGGAAACACCAGTCGAGTTATGGTGAAGTGAAACTGAGAGGGAAAACAACCAATGAAGAGTGATTTGTCAATCTAGTTACCATTATGGTAACTGAGATTAATCCTGTTTAGGAACTTGAGTTTCAGTGTAGAACACATGCCTCAATTATTCTGTGGAAGGGTGAAGGATTTGAGATATTTATACTCCCACTCCTGCCAAGTGTTGGCTGAAGACTGTCCTGGGGGATAATTCCCCAGCACTTCCAACTGACTGTGTGTGGTCAGGGTAGACTTCAGCAGACAGAGATTTCTCACACAGATAGATGTCAGAAAAGACACCCACATTGTCTGATATGCCACATAATTAAACATTTCCACTGCACCTTCTGGAATGCTTGCTTCATTGCAAATGTAATAACATTAATATTTAACCTCTTTACCTTTTTCTGAGATTGTTCTCTTGCAATCATCATGAAAGCAGGCTCAATCCTTTCTATACCACTTAAGTCATAAGATAAAGACATAGTATTGGCATTCTACTGGATTCTCATTGTTAATTTATGGACCAGTATTCTTTCACCCTAGTGCAAAATGTGCTCCTCTTTTATTACTTATGCCCTCCAACAATACCACTTCAAACTTTTTCCAAATTTCAGGCCACTTCCTAAGTGTATTGAAGACTTTGGCACATTTCAAGTACCCTCCACACTGTGGATGAACAACAACATTCAAATATCTGGATAAATATCAACATTCAAATATCCTTTTCTCTGTCTTATTTCCTCATTCACAAGACACAACTTTTAAATGACTATTTTACTAAAATCAGGAGTTATCCGCTTTCCTCATTTTTCTGTCCTTGCTGTTCACAAATTGATAGTTCTAAGGTAGTTTTTTACCTTCTCCCTGGGCCACTGAGAACCAATGAGAAAAATCACTATCCATCTGAGTCCTCTGCCTAAGGTCGCACAATGGCATGGAAGTCATGAATGGAATTGTCTTTTTCTTTGGGGCTTCCCTAAGTTATATTCTGGAAATTACATCTCCTACGTAATATTTTCTTTTCTATGGTAATATTTATAATGTACATCATGATATTTCAATACATGTATTTACTATATAATGATCTTATAAATGTTATTAGTATATTCATCATCATAAATATTATTTATTTGTAGTAAGAATATTAAAAAACCTCTCTTCTAGCTATTTTGAAATATACATTACAGTATTTTTTAACTCTAGTCATCCTATTGTGTTATTAAATTAAAACTTATTTTTTCTACGTAACTGTGACTTTGTGCCTCACCCCCTATTCCTTCCCCTCATCCCTCCCTGGCAACCATTGTATTCTCTATTCATAGGATAAAAATTTTTAGATTCCCCAAATGAATGACATCATGTGATTTTTGTCTTTCCATGCCTAGCTTATTTCACTTAACACAATGTCCTTCAGACTCATCTATGTTGCCACAAATAAAAGGATTTCATTCTTTTTTATGGCTGAATAATATTTCATTGTGTATATAGCACCTTTTCTTTATTCATTTACTCACTGATGGACTTTTAGGTTGCTTCCATATCTTGGCTATTGTGAGCAGTGCCCGCTACAAATATGTAAATACAGATATCTTTTAAACATACTAATTTCATTTTTGCTGGATATATACCCAGTTGTTGGTTGCTAAGTGATATGGTAGTTCTATTTTTAGTTGTTTGAGAAACCTTTGTACTGTTTCCCACACGGGCAAATTTGTATTTCTAACAGCAGTATGTGTAGGTTCCCTTTCTTCTACATTCTCACCAATTATTTTTTGTCCATTCTAATTGGTGTGAGATGATATCTCATCGCACTTTTGTTTTCATTTCTCTGATACTTAGTAATGTTAAACACTTTTTATATATAAATACTTTATACATTTTTAAGATAACTTTCTATCACGTATATATGATCGTCACTTGAAAGTCTTGTTTTAAGAAATCTCTGTTTACATCTTTTGTCATTTTTTATTAGATTATTTTTTGTTATTGCATTTTTTTAGTTTCTTATATAGCTGAATATTATCCACTTACCAAATATATAGTTTGCAAAACCATTCTGAGGTTGTCTCTTTGCTCTGTTGATTACTTCCTTTGCTGTGCAGAAGTCTTTTAGTTTGATGTAACTCCATCTACTATATTTGCTTTTGTTGCCCAAGCTTTTGAAGTTTTATCCAAAAAAATGTTTGCCTAAGTCTATGTCATGGAGCTTTGCTCTTATGTTTTCTTTTGATGGTTTTGTAGTTTCAGGTCTTACATTTAAGTTTTTAATCCATACTTAGTTAATTTTTATATATGTTGAGAGACAAGGACATATTGTCACTGTTCTGCATGTGGATATTCAGTTTTCCCAACACCATTTACTGAAGGTGCTGTCCTTTCCCCATTGGGCGACGTGGCACTTTTGTCAAAAATCAGTTGGCTGCAGATATGTACATCTATTTATGGGATTTCTATTCTGTTCCACTGGTCTATGTGTCTGTTTTTCTGTCAGTACAACGCTGTTTTGGTTACTATAGTTTTGTAAAAGCATATTTTGAAATTAAGTGGTGTAATGCTTTTAGCTTTGTTCTTTTTACTCCACATAGCTTTGGCTATTCAGGATATTTTGTGGTTCCATATAAAATTTAAAATTGCATTTTTATGTTTTTGTGATTAATGCCATTGTTATTTTGATAGGATTGTATTAATCTGTATAGCTCTTTGGGGATATAGACATTTTAACAATATTAATTCTTCCAATCCATGAACATGGGATATCTTTCTATTTATTTTTGACTGTTTTTTTAAAATCAATGTTTTATAAATTTTATTGAAGAGATCTTTCACCTCCTGGATTAGATGTATTTCTAAGTGTTTTTGTTGTTTTGCTGCTGTAAAATAATTGCTTTCTTTTCTAATTTTTTTAAGAAAATTTCCTATCAACAAAAGTAAACAAAAATTATTGGGTTTTGTATGTCTATTTTGCATGCTATGACTTTACTGAATTTAATAGTTCTAAGAGTTTTTGGTGGAGTTTTGGGGTTTTCTATATGCAAGATCACGTCATCTGCAAACAGAAACAATTTGATTTCTTTATCTCCAATTTAGATTTCCCCCGTTTCATTTCTTGTCTGATTGTGCTGATTAGGGCTTTCAGTATTATGTTAAATATTAGTGGTAAGAATGGGCATCCTTGTTTTGTTCCAGAAGTTCAAGAAAATTCTTTCAGCTTTTACCCCTTCATTATGATGCTGCCTGTGGATTTGTGATACGTGGCTTTTATTGTGTTGAGGTGTGTATACCTTCTATGTCTAATTTGGTGAGAGTCTTTACCATGAAGAAATGTTGAATTTTATCAAATGCTTTCTTCTGTATCTATTGAGATAATCATATAGTTCTGCCATTCTTCTTGTTGATGTTATGTATCATATTTATTTATTTGCATATGATAACCCATCTTTTTATTTTTAGGATAAATTTTAATTATTGTAGATAATCATAATCTTTTTTAATGTGCTATGGATTCAGTTTACTAGTATGTTGTTGAGGACTTTTGCATCTATATTCATTAGAGAAATTGGCCTACAAGATTTTGTTGTTAGTATTGCTGTTGGGTTCCTACCTGGTTTTGGTATCAAAGTAATAATGGTCTCAGAGTTAGTTTGGAAGCATTCTCTCCTCTTCAATTGTGTGCAATGTTTTAGAATTGGTATCAGTTCTTTCTTTGCAGAATTCAAGACTGAAGCCATCTGTTCCTGAATTTTCATTTCAGAAGATCTTTTTTATTACTGACAGTTTCATTACTCAATATTGGTCTGTTAAAATTTTCCATTTCTTCGTGGTTTAATTTCTGTATGTTTTAAGTGTTCAGGAACTTATCCATATCTCCAAGGTTTTCCAATTTGTTGGCATATAGTTGCTTATAATAGTCTCTAATGATTCTTGGTACTTCTATGGTGTCAGTTGTAATATTTTCTTACCTCTTTTAATTTATTTGAATATTCTCTCTTTTTTTTTCTTAGTTACTTAGGTAAAGATTTGTCAATTTTATTTATCTTCCACAAGCCAGCTTCTCTTTTTGCTAATTCTTTTTATTGCCTGTTTAGTCTCAGTTTTGTTTATTTATGCTCTGATACTTATTACTTCTATCTTTCTACTTATTTTGGGTTTGGTTTGTTCTTGTTTTTCTAGTTCTTTGAGTTAGAATGTTAGGTTATCTGAGATTTTATTCATTTTTTAAAAATTAGTTATTAATTCCTATAAACTTTATTAGTGCTTCTTTTTCTATATTCCACAGGTTTTCACATGTTTTATTTTTAATATCGTTTGTCTCAAAACTTTTAAAAAATTTTATTTTCAATTTTTTCCTTGACCCAATAGTTGTTTGAGGCCATGTTGTTTAATTTCCATGTATTTGGATAGTTTTATAAATCCTTTTTGTTATTGATTTCTGGTTTTATTGCATTGTCATAAAAAATAGTTGATGTGATTTTAATATTTTAGAATTTCTTTAGACTTGTTTGTGACCTATCATATGATGTATCCTGGAGAATGTTTTATATTTTCTTGAGAAGAATGTGTATTTTGCAACTGTTGGGTAAAATATTCTGAATATATCTACTAGGTTTATTTGATCTAACATGCTGTTTAACTTCACTGTTTCTTTGTTGACTTTTGTCCTAGAAGATATGTTCATTGCTGATAATGGGGGATTAGAGTCACCTACTATTATTGCACTAGAGTCCTTCTCTCTCTTTAGATTTATCAATATTTGCTTTATATATTTAGGCACTTAAATATTGAGTGTATATAGATCCTGTTGGTGAATTAATCCCTTTTATCATTATATAATGACCGTCATTGTCTCTTTTTAAAGATTTGATTTAAAGTCTATTTTATAAACATATAGCTGCTCTTGCTCTTCTTTTTGGTTTTAATTTGCATAGAATATCTCTTTTCATCTCCTTACTTTAAATCTATGCATGTCCTTACTGGTAAAGTGAGTTTCATTTAAGCATAATACATTTGGATTCTTTTTGCCCATCCTGTCATTCTATGTCATTTAGTTGGAGAATTTATTTATATTTAAGGTAAATATTGATAAATAAGATCTAACAACTTCCATTTTCCTTGTTTTCTAGAATTTCTGTAGTTGTTTTCTCTTTGTTCCTTCTCTTGTCTTTTTCTGTGATTAGAAATTTTTCTCTAAAAGTATGTTTTAATCCTTTCCTTTCTTATTTTTTTGTTGTTGTTGATCTATCATAAGTTTTCGCTTTGTAATTTCCATGAGGCTTACAAAGACCATCTTGTAGTTATAACTTACTTTAGACCAATGGCAGGTTAACTTTGTAGAAATAGGAAAAGAAAGAAAAAAACAAATGACTAAGTGAATAAGCGTATAAATGTATGAAATCAAAATTAAGCTGGTTTTCAAAAACTTTATTCTGTCTGCCGCATAAAAACAAACAAATGTAAAGACTTGTTTTCTCAAAATTCTAATAGCACAACAGTTATTCTAAAGCTTTTCTTTCTGTGAGGCACTCAAATCACATTTATACATTTACGGTTTTACCTGTAACTACACTTGGCTCCTACGCACAGAAGTAATTTCTGTATTGTATTATTCACATCCTCTCCCTCTGACTCTGTTACTGAATAGTTTTTCTCACCAGGATTATTTGCATAAAGAGGGTTTTCCTCATCTAATCCCAGTTTTCCTTTTTAGCATTCTCTCTCTCAAGAGCTACCCACCCATCTTATATTCTGGTTATGTTTGAAACTACATTATATTATTCCAGACCCCATACATTATTTGCTTTAGTCCTGTTTTCAACTTTATTGCTCTTGGAAATAATTTTCTTGTCTATCTCTCACCCATGAAGATCTAGTTCAAATACTGCCTTCTCTGTGACTCTCCACCACTGTTTCTTATTAAGCTGGAGTTGCTGTTTTTCTCCCACTGTTTTCTCAAGACATCTGTAGTAGCTAACTTTGCCACTGTCAAGTTCTTTCCTTGAACTGCTCCTCTCCCTCTCCCATCCATGCTGCACATCCTCAATTCTTCTCTCTAAAGCCCACTGGTTATGAGTTACTGAGAATAACTTCTTAAGAAGCTGATATGATGCTATAAACCTCTCTTGACTCTGGCTCAGTCATACAACAGTCTCTTGCCAAAGATGTGTGCCCCAGTGTTACTGGTCCATGTGAGAGATATGAGAAAATAGGAGTTGGAATTGGAATGGCCCTTTGAGTTCAATTAGACCATCAAAGGTATGTCAGCTTTGATTTGTTTTTTACCACTGATTGCACCAGCCCTCAGTAAGGCCCTTATCATCTATAGCATTTTAATAATTCTGCAAGGTAGGTTTCAATGTAGTGAAGGAGCTGGTGAAGGATCTGGAGTGTAAGGAGGTGGTCAGGGAGTAGAGTGGTCTGATGGATCAAAGGATTGATCCAAGTCTGGAAGGGGAGGTCAAGCATGAGTCAGCAGAATTTGAGACATAGGACAGTTTTGACAGAGAGAGAAGGACATGATCAGAGATAGAAGAAGGCTTGAACATAAGGAATCTCTTTGACTTTGCCCTTTCAGTGACAAAAGCTGTTTAAATCTCTGAGAGTATCTAAATCAAGAGTGCCATCTTGTGGCCATTGGGATCCATTTTCTAGTTTGTACTTAGGCCAAACTGAGAGGTTGGCCAGGAAATAGCCCAGAGGTGTAGAATGTGGATTACAGTAGAGAATGAGATGTTTAGGTTTAATGTTTCCCTGGAGGCCACGGGGTAAATTGGCCAGGAGACAGCCCATGGGCATAGAGTGTGGAGGTTTGGATTGTGGGGATTCCATTTAGAGGGTAAGAAAGGAAATGGGCAGTCCTAGTAGAAGAAGAGTGCCTACAAAGAGCATCCTCTATGCTGTGCACCTTCTTTTCAAGAGAAAAGCCACTGAATGGCTAGAGGAGCATCCTCCAATAGCTGGGGTCATGAGAGGGGTTCCCTCGGCCAGGCATCTGGACTTCATAGTAAGTAGACAGTAGTCATAGAGAGTAGTTGGTGGAACCCATACAAGTAGGACAGACCCACTGACTCACCCTGAATTGAGGCTGATGTTTCATGCATTGATCTGAAATGGCAAAAGGAGAGCGTTCCAGAGGCAACTGGGTTGGCAGATCAGGGAAGGGTGGCCAGGAGGGCCAATCAACCCAAGAGAGGGGATCATGCAAAGGTCTGGCCAGGACCCTTCCTGGGTTTTGGCACCATAATGAAAGAAAGTAAGGTGAAACACTGGGTACTGATCAAGCTTTATTAAAGAAAATATGTCTGCTGGGCTGCACTCAAAATGGAGGGCATCCAGGGCTGCCATCAAAATGGAGGACAGCACCAGGATTGGGGGTGGGAGGGCTTATATAGACTGTGAGGAAGGTTGGTGCTGGTAATCAGGGAGGGGGTTGGTGCTGGTGTAGAGGAGTGTCTGTTTCTCAGAATCCACAAGGTTTCTCGTTAAGGGAAATATTGGTGGCCATTTTGTACTGAGTGTGTGTGAAGTGGTGCCAGTACTCCCTTGAGGATTTCTTGTAAGGGTCGTCATGTGGTAGTGAACTCCTGCAGTTTTTGTTTGTCTGAGAAATATACTATTTGCCCTTCATTTTGGAAGGATAGCCTTGCAGGGTAGAGTATTCTTGGCTGGCAATCTTTGTCTTTCAGTATTTTGAATATATCATCCCATTCCTTTCTAGCTTTTAGGGTTTGTGATGAAAAGTCTGATGTTAGCCTGATTGGGGCTCCCTTATAGGTGATTTGATGCTTCTCTCTTGCAGCTTTAAAGATTCTCTCTTTGTCTTTGAGTTTTGCCAATTTGACTATAACATGTCTTGGAGAAGGCCTTTTTGGGTTGAATATGTTTGGATATTGTTGAGATTCCTGGATCTGAAGATCTGTGATTTTTCCTATACCTGGGTAGTTTTCTGCCACTATTTTGTTGAATATGTTTTCAATGGAATCTCCATTTTCCTCCCCTTCTGGAATACCCATGACTCGGATATTTGAGCGCTTAAGGTTGTCTGATATCGCTCTCAGATTTTCTTTAATGTCTTTGATTCTTTTTTCTTTCTTTTTATCTGCTTGTGTTATTTCAAACAGCCCATCTTCAAGTTCAGAGGTTCTCGCTTCAACTTCGACAAGCCTGCTGGTTAAAGTTTCTGTTGTGTTTTTTTTTTGCTGAATAACTTCTTCAGTTCAGCAAGTTCGGCTACATTTTTTTTCAGGACATTGATTTCCTTGTACATTTCCTCTTTCAGATCCTGTATACTTTTCCTCATTTCATCATGATGTCTAGCTGAGTTTTCTTGTATCTCATTCAGTTTCCTTAGAATTATCACTCGAAATTCCTTGTCAGTCATTTCAAGGGCTTCTTGTTCTATAGGATCTAGAGTTTGAGATTTATTAACTTTTGGTGGTGTACTTTCTTGATTTTTTGTATTTCTGGTATCTTTTTTTTGATGTTTATTCATTGTGGCAGGGGGTTTCACAGTCCACTGGTTTGAGACCATTGGCTAACTAAGATGTTGCTGTGGTTGCCAATTTTGTATGGCTACCTCCGTGACTGCTCAGTTGGCCTCTAGTGCCTTGTGTGGTTGCCTCACGTCTTGGGCCTCTCTGGGGAGCCACCTTTCTGGTCAGCTTGGACTCTGCTGGGCTGGTGGATCACGTACCACAGGGTGTGTGATCTCTGTTGAGCTTTCACTTCCTGTGCAGGACTTCTCCCTGTTCCCTGTGCTCTGGCCCAGGCTGTTGGATCGTGCAGTGGCGACCCCACAGGGTGTGTGGTTTCTGTCAAGTCTCCGCCTCCCTGGCCGCATGTCTCCCCACTCTGTGCACTCTGTGCTGGGCTGGGACGTGTTTTCTGCAACCCTCGTCTATCAGCTGGGCCTTCAAGACCCTGCTCGGTACCGCCTTGCCCAGGAAGTCTACCAGGTTTCTGGTAGGCACAGAAGACCAGTCCCTCTGGGTGCCTTTGTAGCACTGTGTAGATCTTTCTCGGGACTTGTTCACCTTTGTATCTCCCCGGCATGGATCGAGTCTAGCGCCCGCCTGCAGCCAGCTCTCCGGCAGGTTCAAGTGGACTTGGGAACTCTCCTACCACACTCTTCCAAATCAGAAATTGGTTAGGCGTTTTTCCGAACTGGTGGCCGCAGAGATGGTATCTGCCTCCCAGTAACAGGAAGTTTACCGAGGGCTGGAGTCCAGGGTGTGTTGGAGTGACAGTCGGTCCCACCCGTACTTCCTTGCCGTCCTGACACTGGCCAGGGACACCCCACGCCACCAGCCCTGCCAAAGACCCACGGAGGGAGTTGGAGGGGAGGCCAGCCCACAGGCCCCGGGAAGCCCCGCGCCAGGCCAATCAAGTGGGAAGGCTCAGTGAGGGGCCAAGCCGAGCCGGACCAGAGCTGCCAGCACCTGGGAAAATTGAGGCAGCCCCGGGGTGGTGAGTGACTGGTGATGCAGGCAGAAGCCGGGTGGGCATTAGCCCCCTGAGCAGGGCTGGGCCAGGGGTCACTCACAGGGCTGTGCCAGGTCGGGCGCTCACTCTTTGCCTCTGGTTTGTCGCCTTCCCCATTCTTGGCCGCTGCTGCCTTGGGCTGTTCAGTCAGTCCCGCGGCATGGCTCGGGCGCTCCCAGGAATCTTCTTTAATGCTGGCCTGAAACCTCGAATCTTGAATAGGGCATCTGGCCACCTTCAGCGCGGCCCCGGCCTCTGGGATCCTGTCTGCATCCACAGCAGTCCTGGCGCTGTGTTCCCTGTTTAGAGACTCGTTTTTGCAGCTAAGAAACAGTTCTTTTCTTGCTCCACACTTCAAAGCTGTTGCCTGTAAATGAGGCAGCCTCTCCTGCTGGGGGCAAAGTGGTGGTCATCCCCCACGACCGGCCAGCAGCAGCGGTCCTCCCTTAAGAGATGGCCAATGGAAGGTCCACAAGTTTCCCTGCTGCCTGAGGCCCAGTGGCTGCCTTTTCCACCTCAGCTACTCCGCGCCAACCGCCGCAGCCACCACCATCTTGAAACCCGAACCGAAAATGTTTGACCAGAGATGAGAAGAGTCACGGGTCACCCAAAACCAGCCTGCCAATATCTCTGAGTTATAATTCTTGAGGAAGGAAATCTGATTGACTCATTCCAATCTGTGAGTTCAATCAGTTGTGGCCTTCTCAAGGCTCATTGCCTGCTGCTGTGGGCTCTGAGAACAAATTCAGGCAGAGAAGACAGGTTCCACAGTTGCCACACTCACAAATTCTTTGGTCAATGGATTTATACGGCATATCTCATTTGCTGAATGTTTCTTGTTTCCTATCAAGAAGCAAAATGGTAATGAAAGCTAATAGGAGCACTTTTCTTCTATTTGTGCTTTTTTTCCCTGCATATTTGTCCCTCTTATGGAACTATCTGTATGGGAAACAGAGCATAAATATTGTGTTAAATTCATCAAAAGTGAGATAGTTAGGTACACTGCCATGGGAAAGTTCTCCATTGTGTTGGTGATCAACTTAGGGATAATTTTAGTGATCTCCAAAAGCCACCTTGCTTTAAACAGCTTATAAATTTGCTCACATATAACCACCCCAATGTCCTCATCTCTGTCAAATTGTATACATATTTTAATACCACAGTTGCAGAGTATTGAATTAATCAAAGTCCTCAGTTCAGGGTATAAATTATTATTATAATTGACCTATGTAATGCCTCTCTCTGCTTTTATTTATTTATCCTGACATCCACCCTCATCACCCCAAAGAGGAAATTATTCTAATGTATTTGGAGTGTGTCTTATCAGTTTTCATTTACATTCTTCCAAAGGACAGTTGCTGTTTTATGCACATGTATTTTGAACTTTTGTACATACCATTATAATATATTTCATCCTGTTTTTTACACTATGTTTTAAAGCTTCATTCTAGTTGTTATATGCATATGTAGACCACTGCTTCCTCCTGCTGCATCATTCTGTGATGTGCATCTATACTGATTGGCTCTCCTAGAGATGGACACCCGGCTTGCCTCCAATACTCCACCCCACACATTCTGCAGCAGGGAAATCCTCACCCACGTTCCCCTAAAGGCTGGAGGCAGAATTTCCTTGTGATGTGAAGCCAGAGTAGACTGGATGGGTCACAGAATTCACAACACTGATGTTGACCTAGTGACGCCAAATTGCTCCCTTAAATGGCTACACGTGTCTACACACCACCAGCAATGCACAACCCTTTATCTTACCTGCTGAATTCTCATTTGATTACACTGATGCTCTGCCTGCTCCACTTATCAGTCCTTGTCCAGCCTTGAAAACTGGAAACTCCTGGGAGCAAATGTACCACTGTCAGCCAGTGTGCTCCTGTGTTACCCCACCATCTCACTATCTTAAGTGTTCTGTTCTTCCTGGAGTTGTCTATTCTTCCTTTCCCTGCTCTTTTGATACTCCCTACTTCAAGGACCACATCCACCTCCGGGAAGCCAACAGCACCTGGTCCAGCTCAGTGACAGTGAGTGGGCAATTTTACAAATTATCTAGTGCTAGAAATGTGATTTGTGGTGGCTTCTTCAAGGAACAAGCCTTGCAACAGATCTCCTTTGCCTTACTCATTACAAAAGCAGGTAATTAATTGCAATCTAGAGTAGAAAATGTCACCTCCTTCTCAACAAAATGGAGACTGATCTTTCTCCTACTCATGATAAAAAAGGAAAAAATGATAGAAGGAAGAAAAACTGTTATAACTCATAATATGAGGTTCCCCCCAAAGTTTGAGTTATTTGAAAGCTTTTGGTTACTTTGGGAAAATTAGATGAAATATCATTTTAGTATATCACATTGTTTCTGCTTTTAGCTATAAAGTGCTTCCTATTATAAACAGTATATCCTAATTGATTCCTGTCTGAAAAATTTATCTGCCCAAGATCATGGGCATTATTATGGCAACTTAGTAAACTTCACAGTACAGATCGTGTTGTTTGCTTGCGTCTGCTTTTATGAAGGAATCCTCCAATCGTATTCTTTTTTCACAATGTTGAGTCTAAGAGGATAATATATTCAACAAATTGATAGAATGGCCTCCCTGCCTCTTTGCAGAATACTGAAGAGAATTCTTTAGGTCACAAAGAAAGGTACATTAAAGGAATATTAGAAAGGGAGAATTAATTTTAAGAGCAACAAAAAGCACAAACAGTTTAATTGAGCTGATGCTTCTGAAATTATTTTCATTTTAAGTCCCTGCTGTTTGGCAGCACAGAGAATATTGCCCAATGTAAACTGCTTAGTATCCTCTCAACTGGGCAGATTGTTATATGAGGAAACACTTGATTTGGGTCTTCTCTGTGGCCTGGAAGCCCACTTCTGAGCTACTTCTGGGCTGTGAGAGCCCAAGGAATCATACATTTTGCTGTGGAATCATACATTTTGCTATGGAATCATACATTTTGTTTTAAAAGAAAACTGTCACTGGTTAAAGTCTAGGTTCTGTGCACTTCAAAAATATATTTGTTTTTCCCTCACACACAAGCTGCAGAGAATTGATACTGCTGTCATTCAGCCTTATCTTGTAGGTATTCTATAAGGAAAAATACCATCAAATAATCTCAAATTTCTAGCCTCCTCTGCCCACTTCAGTAAAACCATGATGATGAATAACAGCAGAGAAAGATAATATGCATTCATAATACAAGTATAAAATTTTTGACTATATTTACTTGACATTCCATATTAACAAAACCATTAGAAAAGAAACTAATGCATTTTCTAAACTTCTGGAAAGACATTCACCCATTCAGCTATTTAGTTCTGTGAGGCTCTCATATCTAGAAATGACACAAAAGTCAAGACCTTTGTAGTTTCCCACTTCCGAATTAATTGTAAGTTTAATGGAAATATATGATTATATGAGATTAAAGCATAATCATCATTCTTATTTCCATATAAATAATTTGGTAGGGAACTGCATATTTTAGTGATGCCTGCTTATTAAAAGTAGATATTATAGGAAATATGACCATGAAAATTTGATTTCAGTTGACTTGACTAGGACGGTTGAAAGTGATTAAAATTTTACTTTCTTCAGTTCCTATTTTTCTTAAAAACAACTTTAGTAGTATACTTTGCATGCCATAAAATTCATCATTTTAATTGTGCAATTATATTGTCCATAAAATTTATTGCAGTATGCAACCATCACCATAATCCAGTTTGAGAATATGTTTTATCATCCCAATGAAATCCCTCAGCACAAAATTTAAATACTACCTCAGGGTTTCTCAAATTTCAGACTAGTTACATTTAGGGAGAGATAATGGCTGTTGTGTACCAGCATCCATGGCTTCTACCCACTAGATGCCAGTGATATTCTTTCCTTAAGTTATGACAATCAAAAATGTCTCCAGGCATTATCACATGTCCCCCAGAAGGCAAAATCACTCTTGAAAGGGAAACACTGTTTCAGCTCAATTCTTCTTTTACTGTTCTAGTCCAAAGAGGCTTTTTTCTGTCTGAATTTTAGCTCCTCTGGTTTTAGTACAATCATGTAAAGAGCTTAGAATACAGCACTGTCCTTCTAAAAACAATTTTTAAAAGAAACAAAAAATCAAAACATACTGAAAACCAATTATTTTTTAGATCTATCAGATAATTGAGGTAAAAGGACAAATTGACTCCTCCAAAACTGGAGAGACAGATGAATACAAATAATAACAGTTCACCTAGAGCAAAAGTTGCTGAAGCCAGGGACAGGAAGAAATACTTATAAAATTATTGACTAATATCTGGAGACTAAGCATGAATTACCTTGAGAGATTAAAAACTTCTCCTAGGGTTCCAACCTAGGGAGATTTCACACTTTTGTGTCTTTTATCTATAAGAGTTCATGTGTTGAAGATCAGAGAAAGATCTCCTCCTGCTTCTGTTCTAGGGATGGGAAAGCAGCCATTTTGAAATAAGACCACAGTTAACATTTTATTCTTTATAACAAAGGTTGCCCTCAAAGAAAACCTGGCGGGGGGGGGGGGGAATTATCTACTTCATGTACACTTCCTGTTTCATAGTAATTAAAAGAAAGTGAGCCAAGACACCAGGAATTGATCAAGCTTTATTGAAGGAAAAGAATCTACCAGGCTGCCCTCAAAGTGGGGGACAGCCAGGGGCTGCCCTCCAAATGGAGGACAGCACCAGGTGTGGGGGTGAGAGAGCTTATATAGGGCATCAAGGGTTGGCTGATACCTTCAAGGAGGGTCATTATGCTGGTGCCGAAGCTATGGGACCAGGGTGGAAAACTGTGCCCTTGCGGAAGCAAAAGGGTTTCTGTTCTGCAAAAGTCAGGAGGCTTCTCCTAAAGGGAAGGGGGAGGGGTTTGGTGCTGGAGTGGAAGACAAGGCCAGTGGGTATTTTGTGATTATTGTGTTCACAATGGTGCTGGTCATGTCCAGGATCCACCATTCCCCACTTTTACATATAGGGAGAAGGGAAAGGGGATGAAGATCTCATTCTTCTTCCTGCTGGAAATGGGCAAAGATATGGGAAAAAATAAAAGATTTATGTTGGCAGGAAAAATGATTAGGTGGCAGGGTATTGGTTTCATGTGGGGAGGCTGTATTCTTCTGTGGGAGGGTCGCTAATTCTGAGGGGCTGATAGCCTCCTTGTGGAAACAATTCAGCAATGTTTTGGTTGGTAAAAGCCTATATTCATTCCTTCAAGCAATTAGAGAAACACCAAAAGAGACAGGGACCATAAAGTGGGATGAGGCACAGTTAGGGGTCCCAGTAAGGGCATAAGCCAGGGTATCCAAGGGTTCAGTGACTGGAGCCACCCCCAAGGTGTGTTTGTGTTTTGCAACCCTTTGCATCAGTAATCGATGCTTGCCTTTAAGTAGTTTAAGTTGTTTTGGATCACCCTGTTATGTAATAACAGCATTCCTTCCCCAAGAAGAGGCAGATGCCTTCCTTCTCGGCTGTAAGGAAGTCAAAGACCTGATGGTTCTGTAAAGTGACTGTTGTGAGTGAGGTGACCTGTCGCTGGAGGGGGGAGAGGCTATCTATACTTAGTTCTCCTAAGAGTTTTTGATAGAATTGAGAGGCAGTAGCAAGACCCACTCTTCCAGTCCAAGTTGCAGGAAGGACCAAATTTGGAGGCCACCTTAATTGGAGCAATGAGTACTCAAAGGACAGTTTTGGGTGATTTGTTTAAGCAACTTGGCCATGTGGGGAGAGTAACATAAGGGCTGAAGAAGGTGTAGTAGGTGTTCATAGCCTATATGAACTGAATTATGGAAATCTAAAACGATTTGCTCAGCTTGTGTGGTAGGGAGGACATAGCAACCAGAGAGAGTATACCAGTTGTCCTTCCTCTGTACTCCCAACTTTTGGAGGTGTTGTATTTCTTGGGGTGTGCATTGGGGTGAGGGGGAGGGGGCCATGAGAAGGACCTGAGCAGGACAGGAAGAGTGGGGGCTTGGTGGTTGAGCAGCCTGTTTTGCTGTTAGATCCACCAGTTTGTTTCCCTGGGCTATAGGGTCATTGGAGATTTGGTGGCCTCTGCAGTGTGTAACCCCAACCTCCTTTGGGACTTGTGCAGCCTCAAGAAGTATCTTGATAAGATTCCCATTTTTTATGGGCCTTTCCTGAGTGGTCATATATCCTCTCTCCTTCTGTGGTCATATATCCTCTCTCCTTCCATATGGCTGGTTGTGGAGGTGGCGCTACCATCTATGAACTGCATAATGGGATGTGGAGAGATGTGTGGAAAGGGATTGAGAAAGAGGCCTAAAGCCTCCATGCCATTGTGTTTTAAGGGTCATGAGTGTTTTGGGGTGAGAGTGGCTAGATTTAAGGGAGGGCAATGTTTGAAAGAGAACTGGGAGTTTTCAATGAAAGTAAGGTGGATAAGTTGTAGGAGGGAATGAGAGAGAATTGACTTGACCTTATGGCTGAAAAAATCTTGACTGTTTTTTGTCCAAAAATTAGTTTAGAGCTTTTTTGTACCATAAGGGTGGCTGTCACCAAGGCCCTTAAATAGGGGCCCATTCTTGAGCTGTGATGTCTAGTTGTTTAGAGAGGTATGTAACCAGGGAGACAGTATCTCCTGCCTTTTGTCTGCAAATCCCAACTGACAATCCTTGGGTTTTGGTGACATATAGGATAAAAGGATGAGATAGTTTGGGAGAGATAGCACTGGGGCTGCTAGGAGAGTGACTTTTAATTGCTGGAAGGGAGAATAAATGGGCTTTTTAGGATCTAAGGGAATGGCAGAATCCCCTTTGGCTTTCTCATAAAGTGGTTTTGCTAACACGCCAAAGTTGAGGATCCATAAGTGGAGATATCCTGCAATCCCGAAGAAAGAGAGAATGTCACTCTTTGTGGTGAAAGTTGGTAGTTCAGAAATTAAGCTTTTGCAATCCACTGTTATTTCTCTGTTGTTGGGGGTGATGTGGACTCCCAAGTAAGTGACTGAAGAAGAAGTTTGGGCCTTGCTGGGGGACACTCGGCACCCCCTGGAGGCCAGAAAATTAAGAAGAGCAATAATGTGGGCCTGTGAATCCTCATAGGAGGGGCTACAAAGAGGTGGTCATCCATGTATTGTATTAAAGTGCTAGAGGCTGGGGGAAGTTCAGATAAGTCTTGAGCTCAGGCCTGGCTGAAGAAGTGGGGGCTATCCTGAAACCCCTGAGGTAGTACTTTCCTGGTGAGTTGTTGGGAACAAAGCATGTCAGGATTAGTCCTCTACTAAATGATATGAGACATTAGGCTTTATAACTCGAAGGATGGGTACATTAAAAGGTGAGTGGGTGGGTCATAGAAGATGAGAAGAAAAGAGTTTGTTTATAAGGGGCTTTTATCCTATTAGCTGTTTATTAGCAATGGGGCATCAGGGAACAAAGAGGGGTTCTGCAACTTAGCAAGGATAGAGGAATAGTTCATAGCAATGGAGGGAGAAGAAGTGTCCCGTACTAGGGATTAACCTTGTCTGAGCAGGAAGGAAAGGTGGAAACCCCAGGGGCCAGGTCTGGAAATGGTCTGTAACAGGAGTATTTTATCTGGAATTAAAGTGTTTAGGGTAAGAGTAGCTTTGATTTTGAAAAGACTGTCCCGTTTCAGCAAGGGGGTTGGGCATTGAGGCATTATTAAAAATTTGTGTGTGAATTGGGTGTGATGTAGGGTGCAAGAAAGGGGGCTGAGTGATCCATGGGCAGTACTCCGATCCCATGACCCGTACTATTGTGAAAGAGGAAGGGGTTGTTGGTCCTGCATATTCAGGAAGGGTAGAATAAGTGGCTCCTATATTGATGACAAAAGAGATTGGCTTACCTGCTATGAGGTGAGTTACACTGGGCTCACATGTGGTGATTTCTGTTTAGGCCTTGAGCCCTGGGCATTGTCAGTCCTCCTCCAGGGCAAAGCCAAGAAGCTCCAGTAGGGATGGCTATGTAGCCAAAGGCTGTGGGTTGGGGACTGAGCCACTCCCTCTCTGGCAAATGGAACAGTCAATACCCCCTCAATGCCCTGGCTGTTTGCAGTGAGGACATGGTGCCGGAGGGGTCCTGGGGTTAGAATGGGCCCATGCCCAGTGGTCTAGTTGACTGCATTTGAAGCTGTGCACAGGCGGCTTTCCCCTAGAGGCAGCCAGCTTTGGAGTGTGTGAGCTATTGATGGCATTAGCCAGGAGTTGGTATATGGCCTGATCTCTTTTGTAAAGATCTTCCTTTTTATTTTTCACTATTATTAAAAACCTTGAAAGCTGCATTGAGGAGGTAGTGTTAAAGGGCCATGACTGCAGGGGAGTTTTGATCTATACATGTGTATTTATGTAAAGCCTCAGAGATGTGGGTTAGGAATTAGTAGACTTTTGGAGGCTGTAAATCAAGTGTGTCATCATGTTATCCCAGAGATCCCAACTTTCATGGCTGGCTTGGTGGTCCCAATATGGGCCTGTGCAAGGAACTGCAATGGCTCCAACAGGCTTCCTATTATTTTTGAGCATGTACCTTATCTCCCTGTTATTGGAAGAGTATCCAGACTTGTTCCCTGTCCTCAGGTGACAGATACGTGTCTGGGTTGGACTGGGAGCATCCCAGTCATTTTTTGATTTAGTAAAGGTCCGAAAGAGAAAAGGGGGACATGAACCCGGACAATCTCTCCATCCCAGCCACTTCACAGAGGTGGGTAGAAAGGAGCTGGGACTGAGGACAAAGAGAGGAAAAGGTGGAGGGGCTGGTGAAGGATTTGGAACATAAATACGTAGTCAAGGTTGCCCATATGGGGAGCTAATTAGGCTGATGGATTAAAATATTCATCTGAGTCCAGAAGGGGAGGCGAGGCATGAGCTAGAAGAATTTGAGATGTAGGACAATTTTGATAGAATAATGCATTCAGAGATAGAAGAAGGTTTGAATATGAAAGGATCTCACCAGCTTTTGACCTCTTGGTGAGTATCTAAATTGAGAATGCCATCTTGTGCCCACTGGGCTTTAATGTGTCACTGGAGGCCGAGATGTTGCCCAGGAGACAGCCCAGGGTGTAGAGCATGGAGTACAGTAGAAAATGTGATGTTTAGGTTTAATGTCTCCCTGGAGGCCAAGAAGTTGGCCAGGAGATGGCTCAGAGGTGTAGAGCATGGAAGTTTGGATTGTAAAGATCCTATGTAGAGGGTGAGAAAGGGAGTCCTGGTAGAAGAAGCATGCCAACGAAGAACATCCTCTTTGGTGTCCACCTTCTTTTTGAGAGAAAAGCCATGATCAGCTAATGAGGCATCCCCCTATAGCTGGGGGGCATGAGAAAAGTCCTCTCTACCAGGAACCTGGGCTTCATAGAGACCGTAGTTGTAGCTAGTACTCAGGGCAACTCATAGAAGCAGGACAGACTCACTGACACACCCTGAACTGAGGCTGATGTTGGATGTGTTTGGGTGAAATGGCAAGAGGAGAGAATCCTGGAGGTACCTGGTTTGGCAGGTTCGTGACGGGTGGCCACAGGCCAATCAGCCTGAGAGGGGATCATCCAACAATGTTGGACAGACCCTTCCTGGGTTTCAGCACCGTAATGAATGAAAGTGAGCTGAGACACTGCGTACTGATCAAGTTTTATTAAAAGGAAAAGAATCTGCCGGGTTGCACCAAAAGTGGATGGCAGCCCATGGCTCCCTTCAGAAGAGAGGATAGCACCAGATGTGGAGGTGGTAGAGGTTATACAGGGTGCCAAGGGCTGGCTGATACAATCAAGGAGGGCCTTTATGCTAATGTGGAAGCTGTGCAACTAGGATGAATTGCACCCTTGCAGAAGCAAAAGCATTTCTGTTTAAGTCATGAGGCTTCTTGTAAAGGGAAGGGAGAGGGGTTTGGTGCTAGGGTGGAAGAAAAGGACAGAGGTTATTTTGTGCCTATTGTGTGCGTAATGGTGCCAGTTACATCCAAGATCCATCAGTAATGAGAATGGGGTATGGGGTAAAGATAGAACAATCTTCTGAAGGGCATAGTTCAGGGATTCAGATCCAATTAAAAAACACTAGGATTTAATCATAAGTGTATACAGTACCCCCTATCCTTAATCCCCTATACTTCATCAGTAGGGCTGTAGTATGTTATCAATGGATTACAGACAAGAGAATGAGAGAGTTACAAGACACACAGACTCTATTTATGAAAGTATTTTAGAGAAACCAAAATAAAACAGGAAAAAATTAAAGTAAAAAAATGGGGCCGAGCCCGTGGCGCACTTGGTAGAGTGCTGCGCTGGGAGCGCAGCGACGCTCCCACCACGGGTTCGGATCCTGTATAGGACTGACCGGTGCACTCACTGGCTGAGTGCCGGTCACGAAAAAACGACACAAAAAAAGAAAAAAAAGAAAAAATGAAGCTTCTGGCAC
This sequence comes from Cynocephalus volans, assembly GCF_027409185.1. Lineage (NCBI taxonomy): Eukaryota > Metazoa > Chordata > Mammalia > Dermoptera > Cynocephalidae > Cynocephalus > Cynocephalus volans. The sequence goes on from NC_084479.1 coordinate 5,181,353, forward strand.
CTATAGCTATAGCAAATATTAAACACAGCCTAACTCCTAGCTACATTAATATGAAAGATCACATTACAATCTAATTACTTAGTCCTTATTATCTGGTACAACATATGCAGATTTCAACAGAAAATTACAAGATATAATAAAGGTGAGAAAAAAACTCAGTCTAAGGAGACAAAACAAACATTACAACCAGATTTAGGCATTACATAAATTTTAAAATTATCAAATGCAAAATTTAAAATAACTGTGATTAATATGTTAAGACTTCTAATGGGAAAACTTCAACATGCAACAACAACTAGGTAATCAAAGGAGAAGATGGAAAGTCTAAAATAAAACAAAATGCTAGAAATAAAAAACATTATTAAAAAATGAAAATTGCCTTTAATGGGACTATCTTTAGACTTGGCATAGCCAAAAAATAGTAGTAGTAATAGAAGTAATAACAGCAGCAATGAAACTTGTATATAGCATAATAGAAAGGTCCTAAACTAAAATAAAAAAATAAATAAAACAAAAAATGGAATAGGATATTCAAAAACTCTGAAACGATGACAAAAGGTATAATATACATGCAATAGAAAGGAGAGGATAGAAAGGAGTGGAAGTATTTGACATGGAAATTGCTGATAATTTTAAAAAATTAATTACAGACACCAAAGCATAAATCAAGGAAGCTCAGAGAACACAAAATGATACATTTTTTTCTTAAAAAACACACAACTATGGACTGACCCGGTGGAGCACTCGGGAGAGTGCAGCGCTGGGAGTGCAGCGAGGCTCCTGCCATGGGTTCGGATCCTATATAGGAATGGCCGGTGCACTCACTAGCTGAGCGCCGGTGCGGGCGATCCCCTTACCCGTCACAAAAAAGACAAAACAACAACAACAACAAAAACAAAAAACACACACCTATGTAGAGCTAAGGCTAGGGCTCACAGACCCCTCGATTCCATTGTACAGACTGGGTCACAAACCCTCCACACGCAGCTGTACGAGTTAGGTAACAGGAAAAAGTCCTGGGAGCCATTGGTGAAAAAGTAACAGGCTTTATTCAGAGCTAGGAGTGGCAGTCCAGTGGCTTCCTGGACAGTCCTAAGAAGCGCCATTTTTCAGAGCCATTAGTCCTTTATACTCAAGTCCATAATCCAAAACACAGACCAGCAGTGCCTTCAGCCCAGAGTAGAAGCGGTTGGAAGGGGAAGGCAGAGCCTCAACATGGCTGCCAGCCCCACCCACACCAGATACTTGGCAAGATTCTGAACATCTGAGGGTCCCTGACCAAATTTTTTTATTTTTACAGTTGCTGGTGTAAACTTTCCGCTTCCCAACTGTTGGGAAAATAAAATAGAATCAGCAAATAATAAACAAAATTGCACCAGTTATGGAGAATTGGACTCAATTATGAAGTATTAGAAAATCTAAACAGACCAGTAACAAGTAATGAGATAGAAACAGTGAAAAACAAACAAAAATACACCAAAGTCTAAGATCAAATGGTTTCCCTGCTGAATTATACATGGCATTAAAGGAGCTAATACCAATCATCTTAAAGTCCTAATACTTCTAATCTCAATTTACAAGGTCAGCATCACACTCATACGAAAACCAGAAAAAGATTCAACTAAAAAAGATGAATGATGATTAACTATGATTATATGGGATTCACCACAGGGAAGAAAGAATGGTTAGATACACGCAAATAAATAAATGTGATATGTTACATCAAAAAAATGAAGGAAAAACCTAAATGATCATTTTAATACGCGCAGAAACAACATTTCATAAAATTCAACACCCATTCATGATAAAAAAACATTGAATGTAATATTAGGTTTAGAACAAATGTACCTCAACAAAATAAATGTTATATATGACAAAGATATAGCTACTATCATAGTGAATGCACAAAACTTGAAGTCTTTTCTCTAATATCTGGAGCTAAACAAGTGTGCCCACTTTGCCCACCCTTGTTCAACATAGTATCGGAATAGTCCACTGAAACAAATCACAAGAAAGCAATAAAGGCCATCAGAATTTAAAATAGAAAGTCAGACTATTCCTATTTGCAGATTATGTGATCCTATACATAGAAAATTCTAAAGAGTCCACCAAAGACTTACTAGAACTAATAAATGAATACAGCAAAGTGGCAAGACACAAAATCAACACACAAGAATCAGTAGCCTATCTAAATACCAATAATGTTCCAACAATTTACTGCAAATGACAGGATTTTATTTTTAAAAAATCTGAGGAACTCAAGAAAGTAATTCTATTCATAATATTACCCAAAATATTAAATACTAGGAATAAATTTAACCAAGGAGGTAAAAGTCTTCTACAATAAAGATTATAAAACATTACTAAAAGAAACTGAAGAACACACAATAAATAAAAAGAAATCCCATGTTCATGGGTTGAAAGAATTAATATCATCAAAATATCCAAATTACCCTATGGAATCCATATTAAATATTATCCATATTGAATCTGTGGATTCAATGCAATCCATATCAAAATACAATGACATACTTCACTGAATTTGAAAGTACAATTTTTTTTATTTTTATTGAAACATAATTGATTGTATATATATCATGATTGATTGTACAGTGTTGAATATTAATACCTGTGTGCATTATGTGATTCTCAAATCAGGATAACTAGTTACAAAATATAATTATTTTTTGTGGCCCTTTACCAAATTCTAGCTCATCCCTTTCCCTTATCCATCTCAGATAACCTCACTTCTGTTCACTCCTTTTGAAAATTCAACAAATAATTGTGTATCTTTCTTTGTTTTTATATTACTTGGTTTTTCTTTGCTCCTATGCATGAGCAAGAAAATGTGGTATTTCTCTTTCTGTGCATGGCTTACTTTATGTAACATAATTTTCTTTAAGTTGATCCATGTTTCTATGAATGGCAGAATTTCATTCTTTCTTAAGGCAGAGTAGTACTCTGTTGTGCATATATCCCACGTTTTACTTATGCAGTCACCCCTTCATGGGCATTTAAGTTAGTTCCACTACTGGGCTATTGTAGACAGAGCTGGGATAAACACAGGTGTGCAGGTAACCCTCTGACATGATTATGTCCATTCTTTTGGGTGTATGTATACCCAGCAGTGAGATTGCTCGATCACATGACAGTCTTACCTGTAGCTGTCTGAGGAACCTCAACAATATCCTCCATGGTGGCTTCAATAATTTACAGTGCCACCAACAGTGTAGCAGGGTTCCCCCTTTTCCATATTATTGCCAGCATTTGATATTCTCTGTTTGTTGTTGCTGTTGTTTCTGATAATAGCCAATTTAACTGTGGTGAGATCAATCTCAAAGTGATTTGGATTTGTATTTCCCTGATACTTAGAAATGTTAAGCATTTTCTCCATGATCTATTGGCCATTTGTATATCTTACTTTGAGAAATATCTGTTCAGCTCCTTTGCCCAATTTTTAATTGGGTCACTTGTTTTCTTACTGTTGTTTGAGTTCTTTGTATATTCTGGATATTAATCCTTTGACAGATGTATAGTTTGTAAATATTTTCTCATATTCTGTAGGTTGTGTTTTTGCTGTGTTAATCTTTGTTTTCTTTTTTTTTTTTGCTGTACAGAAGATTTTTAGTTTGATATAATCCAATTTGTTTATACATTTTTTCTTTTGTTGCTTGTGTTTTCAGGGTCTTATTCATAAAGTCTTTTTCCAGTCCTGGATTGTTTCCTCTATGTTTTCTTTCAGAATTTTTTCAGTTTCAGATCTTCTACTTAAGTTTTTAATCCATTTTGAGTTGAACTGGTATATGGTGAGAGGCATGAGTCTAGTTTCATTCTTCTACATATGGATGTACGGTTTTCCCAGCACCCTTTACTGAAGAGACAGTCTTTTCCCCAATGTATATTCTTGGTGCCTGTGTGTGTGTGTGTGTGTGTGTGTGTGTGTGTGTGTGTGTGTGTGTGTGTGTGTGTGTGTGTGTGTAACATAGATTTAAAATTTATAAATCAAATATATGAAATAGTATATAACATATATATGTATAAATATCTAAAAATGTTTGAATTTGCCAATACAATAGTAATATTCAAATAATGACATAATTTCTTTCCTATCAATTAATAAAAAATTTCTAAAAATTAACATCCTAGTTCTATCAAAAATGTGGTAAAAACAGTCACTAATAGAAATGCAAATTAGCACAACTTTTTAGTGAGCAAATTTGCAGTATATAGGTTGAGTCTTTAGAAGAGTCATATCCCCTGACTTAGTAATTCTTATACCAATTTATCCTAAAACAATAAGCAAAGTGTATGAAGATTTTTTATACAAATATTCACCAAAGCATTATTTACAATGATGAAAACTAGAAAATCTATATTTCAGCTAGAAACAACTGGCTTAGTGAAGCAATGCTCACAATATGAAGAAAAGAGTGTTGTTAATACACCAAAATATTAAGAGTGATTGTCTATGGGAAGTGTGATTACTGGTAATTTTTATTTGCACAAGTTTTCTAAACCATATATTAGTTTTATAATCAGAAAAAGTTATCACATTATATTGCTAAATAAAAGAAATTGTAGACTAGTAATGGGGATAACTATCTCAAAGATTGTTAGCTATAATCATGTGAGTTGATTTCTAGGTTTTCTATTCTGTTTCATTGGTCTGTGTCTGTTTTTGTATCAGTACCATGCTGTTTGTTTACTTCAGCTTTGTAGTGTAACTTGAAGTTAGGAAGTGTTATGACTCCAGATTTGTTTTTTTGTTGTTTTGTTTTTGTTTCATTTTGCTCAATATTGCTTTGGCTATTTGGCATCTTTTGTTCTATATGAATGTCAGGATTATTTTTTTATTTCTGTGAAGACTGTCATTGGTATCTTGGTGGGGATTACACTGAATCCATAGATTGATTTGGGTGGTATGGACATTTTCACAATGTTAATTCTTCCAATCCCAAAAGAGAACGGGATGTCTTTCCATCTTTTTGTGTCTTCTTTACTTTCTTTCATTAATGATTCATAGTTCTCAATGTAGAGGACTTTTACTTCCTTGGTTAAATTCATATCCATATGTTACTTTTTTTTGGTGACAGTTGTAAAAGGGCATGCTTTCTTGATTTCTTCTGCTAGTTCATTGTTGAAGTATTGAAATGCTAGTGATTTTTGCATGTTAATTTTGTATTCTGAATTTACTGAATTTGTTTATCAGCTCTAAGGGTTTTTTGTAGAGTCTTTAGATTTTTCTCTGTATAGGATGGAAAATTTGACTTCTTCTTTTCCATGTGGATGCCCTTTATTTATTTCTCTTGCCTGATTGCTCTGACTAGAACTTCCATTAAATGGGAGTGGTTAGAACATGCATACTGTCATGCTCCTGCCTTAAAGCATAGCTGAAAGCAGGAAGAAATTGGCAATGGTTTTGTCATATATCACTTTTATTGTGTAGAGATACTTTCCTTCTATACATAATTTTCTGAGACTCTTTACCATGAAGGGATGTTGAATTTTCTCAAATGCTTTTTCTGCATCTGTTGAGATAATCATATGGTTTTTTTCTTTCATTTTGTTGTTGTGGTATGCCATATTAATTGACTTGAATATGTTGAAACTTCCTCACATATATTGGCCTGTAGTTTTCTTTCTGGGTTTTATCTTTTTCTGGTTGCAGTATCCGGATAATGCTGACCTCATAGAATGACTGTGAGATAGTGGGCACTGTTTCAAGTTTTCAGAATAGTTTGAAGAGAATTAGTATTAATTTCTCTTTAAAGATTTGGTAGAATTCATCAGTAAAGCCATTCAGTCTTGGACTTTTCTTTGTTTGGAGATTTCTGATTACTGCTTCAATCTCATTGCTTGTTATTGATTTGTTTGGGTTTTCTATTTTTCCTTGGTTCAGTCTTGGTAGTTTGCATGTGTCAAAAAATTTATCCATTTCCTCCAGATGCTCAAATTTGTTGGTATGTAGTTGTTCATAATAGTTTCTAATGATTCTTTGTAATTCGTGGTATTGTTTTTAATGTCTTTTTCTTTTCTGGGTTTTTTTTTTTGTGTGTAATTTGAGTCTTTTTTTAGTTAGTTTAGCCAACAGTTTGTCTATTTTGTTTATCTCTGAAAACCAATTTTTTCTTTCATTGATCTTTTTTACATATTTTGAGTTTCTATTTCATTTCGTTTTGCTCTAATCTTTATTTCTTTTTATCTACTAATTTTAGGACTGGATTGTTGTTGATTTTCTAATTCTTTGAGGTGTAGCATTAGGTTGTTTATTTGAAATCTTTCTATTATTTTGATGTAAGCATTATTGCAATAAGCTTTCCTTTTAGTACTGATTTTGAAGTGTCCCAAAGGTTTTTGGCATGATGTGTCTTTATTTTCACTTGAGAAATGTTCTGACTCCATTTATTTTCTTCTTGGTCCCATATGTCATTCAGGTGCATGATGTTTAATTTCCATTTGTTTGAATAGTTTCCTGTTGTCTTTCAAAAAGATATTGAAAATGATTTCAGTTCTTTAAAATTTGTTGAGACTTGATTTGTGCGCTAAAGTGTGGTCTATCCTGGAGTATGTTCCATGTGCTCATGAGAAGAGAGTTTATTCTGTAGTTGTTGGATGAAATGTCTCATAGATATCGTCAAGTCCAATTGGTTTAAATCATGTCTCCCTACTGAATTTTTTGCCAGGATGATCTATCCAATGCTGACAGAGGTGTGTTTAGGTTTCCGACTTTAATGGTACTAGGGCCTTGTAATGTTTGTTTTATAGATCTGGGTGTTCCAGTATTGGGTGCCTTTACCAGGTTTATGATTGTTATTTCTTCTTGCTGGATAGATCCCTTTATCATTATATAAATGATTTCTTTGTCTCTTTTTATGATTTTTGCTTTCATGCATATTATATGTGCTGTAAGAATAGCTACTCCTGCTCAGTTTTAGTTTCCATTCTGTTTAATTTCTTGGTTTTCCCATATTGTATATCTTTTTCCATCCTCTTCACTAGTAATTTGTGTGTGTCTTTACAGGTGAGGTGAGTCACTTGTAGAAATCATATAGCTGGGTCAAGTTTTTCAATCCAGTCAATCTGTGTCTTTTGAGCAGAGAACTTAATCCATTTACATTTAGGGTTGCTATTGAAATGTTTTGCCTTATTTATGGCATTTTATTGATTTTCATTGGGATGTTTTAAATATCTTTTGTTCTTTTTATTATTCGTCTTTGGTGTTTGTTGTTTTTTTTGAGGTGTTACAATACAGTGTCTTTCTCCTTCTAATTTGTATTTGTACCAACTTGGCTTTTTTTCTTTCTTGTGTATTCATGGTAGTGATTATTTTGAGGATTCCATGTGCAAGATTCCCTTGAGTATTTTTTGTAGGGCCAGTCATGTGGTAGTGAACACCTAAAGTTTTTGCTTATCTAGGAAATAAACTGTTTCTTTTTCATTTCTGAAGAATAGCCTTGCTGGGTATAGTATTCTTGGATGAAAGGGTTCATTTTATTTTATTATTTTGAATATGTGATCCCATTCTCTTCTGCCCTGTAGAGTTTCTGTTAGGAACTCTGTTGTTATTCTGATAGGGTCTCTCTTATTGGTGACTTGATTCATCTCTCTTGCTATTTTTAGTATTCTTTTTGTCTTTGATTTTTGCCAGTTTGACTATGATATGTCTCAGAGAGGACCTTTTTGAATGGTATGTGTTTGAAAATCTTTGAGCATCCTAGATCTGAATGTCCATATCTCTTTCTATACCTGGAAAATTTCTTGCTATTGTTCTGTTAAATATGTTTACAATGCCTTTTTCTTTCTCCTTTCCTTCTGGAAGATTCATGATTTGTATGTTTATGTACTTAGGGTGGTGTGCTAGCACTCTTAGATTTTATTACTATTTTTTCCCACCTGTATTTTTTCAAAAAGACTGACATCAAATTCAGTCATCCTTACTTCTGCTTGCTCTAGCCTGCTTCTTAAGCTCTTGGTTGTGTTTTTCATTTTTTTGAATGAATTTCTCAATTCCATGAATTCTGGTATATTCTCTCTTAAGGTATTATTTTCTTTGTAAACTTCCTCTATCATATCCTGAATAGTTTTTCTCATCTTTATGTGTGTCATCTAACTAAGTTTTCTTTTATCTCACTGAGTTTCCTAAAGATTGTTGCTTGAAGTTCCTTTTCAGTCATTTCAAGAGTGTTTTCTCTAAACAGTCTGGTACTTGTAAATTTTTGTATCCTTTGGTGGTGTCATATTTTCTTGTTTTTTCATGTTTCTAGTATATGTTGATGTCTGGTCACCTGGTAGAGCAGCTGCTTCTTCTGTTACTCTTTAGTGTGCTTGGAGGAGAGAGACTTCTTCTTGTAGAGGTGTTTTATGTTGACAATTGAACAGCATTTTAGTATTGGTTTCAGGTAGATGTGGTAGTGTGTTCTCAATTTGGGTACTTCAACTCTATTCAGTGTCAGAGTTGCATGTATGCGCTTCCATTGCCTAGGCACTAGGTCACTTAGTGTTTCCTTGCTATGGTTAGTGACACTGTGTTGGGTCATTGAGGATGTGGGTGAGCTCTTGAATTCTTTGGAGAAGTTCCTGGGTTCCCCGTACCTCTTTGGCTGGGTTGGGTGACACTGGGGAGATTTGTTCACAGCCTGGCTGGTGTCCTATGACCCTGATGGGTGCACCAGGATATACTGTAGCTCTTCAGTTTGACTGTGTGACCCTGGGCAATCATTTTCTTTCCTTTTCACTACAAGCAGAGGGTCCTCCTGGGTCCTTGTCAGTGTTTGGGAATTTTCTTTACTCTGTTTGCATATCCTGGGTTTTTGCATTCCCTGGGTGTTCTTCATGTGTCTCTCCCTGGATCAAGGCAGTTTCATGGGCTGCTCATGTATCTTGTACCCCCAGTTGTGCAGCCATAAGGGGCAGTATAATTTCCTCTGTGGGTTGGGACACTGGGTCATGAGATTGTGCTCATTCACTACTTTCTCTGGGCTCCACTGGTGGCTCCCTTGGGTCAATGCAACCAAGTGGTTGGTGGGCTACCTGCACTGGTAGCTGCTGCTGTGATGGCAGGTCACCCTTATGGCAGTGGTCGCTGTGGCAGTGGCTGTGGAGGTGTATCTGCACAGTGATGTTATATGAAGCAGCAGCTGGCTGCTTACATGACACTGTTCCACACTCCTGCTGTTTGTCTGAAAATACACTCTTTATATTTGCCTGGAATTACAAAAGACCCTTCTTAGCCAAAGTAATCTTAAACAAAAAAAGAACAAAGTTGGAGGGATCACACATTCTGATTTCAGAATGTATTGTAAAGTTATAACAACTAAAATAACAAGGAACTTGCAAAAAACAAATAGACCAATTGAACAGAACAGGAAGTTTAGAAGCAAACTCACATTTACAGCCAATTGATTGAACAAAACTGACAAAAATATGCAGTGGGGAAAGGACAACCTCTTCAATAAATTGTGCTGAGAAATTAAACTCAACTCCAGTGTTTCACCATACACAAAAAGTAACTCAAAATGGATTAAAAACCTACATTTAAGACCTAAAACTATGAAACTACTAAAAAAAAAAAATCAGTGCTTTACAAAATGGGAATGGGTAGTGCTTTTTTGAGCAAAACTGCAAACACACAGATACATAAGTGGGATTACATCAAACTAAAAACCTCCTGCACAGTAAAGGACCAAAAAAAAAAAAAAAAAAAAAAAAAACCATCCAGAGACAACCAAAAGAATGGATGAAAGTGTTTGTAAACTACATGTCAGAAAATGGACTGATATCCAGAATATATACAGAACTCAATTCAACAGAAAAAAAGGTTTAAAAATAAGTAATGATCCTAAAAAGACACTTCTCAAAATAAGACATACTTCACCGTCTTTACTTACAATAGACATTTTCAGCTATTCTGTGTCTTCTTTAATCTATGTTGATAGTTGTGTCTTTCTATGAATTTGTTCTTTTCAACTAGATTATCTAATTTTTCTAAAAAGTATGTTTTAGTTTTTATTCATACTGTTTTTTTGGATCTTTTAAAGATAAGTTTTCACCTAGGTATTGTATGTTATTTATTCTTTGTTCTTTTTTTGGTGATTTTTATTTTTTTGAGAGGGACTGCTAGCCGATATGGGGATCTGAACCCAGGACCTTGGTGTTACAAGGCTGTGTTCTAACCACCTGAGCTAACTGGCCAGCCCGTTAGGTTTCCTAATTTGTTGATACAGAATTCTTCATAGTATTCTATTTCTATTTTTGGAAGTTTGGTAATAATATTCTCACTCTTATTTCTGATTTTAGTCCTTTAAGTGTTCTGTCCTTTTTCCTCTCTTAATGAATCTAGCTACAGTCTTCTCAATTTTGTTTGGTTTATCTGCACTCCAATCTTTATTTTTACTTCCATTTGCTGACTTTAAGTTCTTTTATTCTCCTTTTTCTAGTTCCTTAATGTGTAAAGTTGGATTTTGGATTTGTTTTTTTCTTTTTTTTTTTTTAATGTAAACATTCAGCTGTAATTTGCCTGTTGAGCACTGACTTAGCTCTATCCCATGAGTTGTGGGGTTTTTTCATATTCATTGTAAGTATTTTCTAATTTCCCTTGTGATTTCTTCCTTGCCATTTGTTTAAGAGTGTGTGTGTTTAATTTCTCCATGCATGTATTTGTAATGTTTCCAGTTTTCTTTATTTTTCTTTTACAGTTTCATTCCCTCATGGTTGGATAAGACACTTTATATGATTTTAATCTCTTAAAATCTATTAAGACTTATTTTGTGGCCTACTATGTTATTTATACTGGAAATATTCAATGGGCATTAGGGAAAAATATATATTTTGTTCCTGTTGGATGGAATTGTCTGTATAGTTCTAATTGATTTATAATGTTCAAGTCCTGTTTTTCTTTATTGGTTTTCTGTGTAGATCTATTCATTATGAAAGTGAGGTATAAAACCTAAATGTGTCATTGTAAAACTATTTTCTTCTTCAATGCTATCAGCTTTTACTTCATATATTTGAGGTCATTTTTATGGTATATGTGTATGTTAGTAATTATTACACCTTCTTAATGGATTGGTTTTTATCAATATATAATTTATTTCTTTGTATATTTTAATTTTTTTTCTTAAAATCTACTTTTCTCATATTAGTCTAGACACCTCAGCTCACCTTTGAGTCCTATTTTCACAGAATATTTTTTTCTCCCCTTTATTTTCAATCTATCCTGTCTTTAGATACAAACCAAGTTACTTTTAGAGAGTGTGAAGTTTGATCATATTTTTCATTTACTCTATCTCTCCCTTTAATTTGAGAGTTTATTCCATTTAGAATAAAGTAATTACTGATAAGGACAAACGTGCCATTAGCTATTTTTTCCTATATGTCACATATATTTACACACATACACAAAGGCACACATACATATATTCTCAGTTCTTCACTTATTACCTTCTTTATTGTTTAATTATATGTTTATGTATACCAGTTTAATTTTTTTCTCATTCTGAGTATGTTTTAGTCATTTTTTTACTGGTTAGATTAAGATTTCTATTAACTTCTTAAACTTATAGCAACATAATTTGAATTAATATAACCTTGGCTTCAACTGCATTCAGATAGTATGGTCTTATACACCTTTATCCCTCCTCCTTTGTATTGTTATTTATTAAGATTATATCTAAATATATTTTTGCTTTTTAGCATAGATTTTGGTAGTAATGTATAAAACATAGATATAAATATACAAATGAGAATTTACAAATCAAAATACATTAATATTGGCCTTTGTATTCACATATTTACATGTGTTCTTATTTCTTTCTTTAACTGTCAGTTACTTACTGTCTGGTATTCTTTTATTCCCACCTGAAGAACTCTTCCTAACGTTTCATGTAGTACAGGTCTACAAGCAATGAACAACTGTATATTTTGATGGTCAGGGAATGTCTTAACATTTCCTTCATTTTTTAAGGATAGTTTTATTAGGTTTACAGCTCTTGTTTGACAGATCTTTTTTCAAATTTTTTTGCCACTTTAAATATATTATTCCACTTCTTTATGTCCTTTATGGTTTCTGATGATAGATCCACTGCTCATTTACAAGATGAGATGAGTTGTTTCTCTTTTGCTGCTTTAAAGATTTTCTCTGGCTTTGTCTTCTGATAGTTTGGCTATAATGTGTCACAGTGTATATTCCTTTGAGTTTATTCTACTTGGAAATCACTGAGCTTCTTGGATGTGTCGGCTCATGTGTTTTATCAAAATTGGGAAGGTTTAGGCCTTTATTTACTGAAATGTTCTGTCTCTTCTTGAGTCTCTCCTCTCCTTCTAGGATAATATTTGCATGTTTGATTATGTGTCTTCTGTATCTTAGTCTGTGATATGCTTTTATCTCTCTTCTCCTCAGGCAGGATAATTCCACTTGACCAATATTTAAGTTTATTGATTTTTTTCCTACCTCTTCAAATTTAATGTTGTATCCTTCAGGTAATTTTTGCATTTTTACTTATTAAACTCTTTCAGCTCCAGAACTTTTGTCAGATTTTTTAAAAATGTTTTTCTTCCCTTTACTGCTGCTATTCATCCTTTGTAAATTGTTCTAGTTTTCTTTATTCTGTTCATTGTTTCTTTTTGCTCCTTAAGCTTATTTATCACAATTGACTTAAAGCCTTTCTCCTATAAGTTCAATGTGTGTGCTTCTGAGAGACTGCTAATTTCTTTTCTTTTTTTCCTTCTGCTAATTTCTCTTCTTCTGCTGTGAATAGGTCATACTTTTTTGTTTCTATGCATGTTTTTGTTAAAAATTACAAACTGAATATTATGATAGGAAGGAAGGATGGAAAACAAGAAAAGAAGAGAGAAAGTTTTCAATAATTTTGATTCTTAAAGTTTTCATCAAGGTTTTCAGTTTTCCCTGCTGGGATGGCCCCCAGAGATCCTCCATTTTTATTGATATTTTATCATTTTGTTTTTAAGATTGGTTTGAAAATAAAGAGAAGAAAAACTTTTTAGGACTTTACAGATTGGTCCAGGTTGGGCACTCCATCAACACATAGCTACTAAATTTATAACTCTGCCCTAGCCTTCAATTCCTGCTTGTGCTGACTCTGTAGACTAGCCAGGGGTGAAAGGTGAGGGTATTATCAAGTTTTTCTAAGCATGCACTTTGCCCTTATCATGCACATAGCTTTCTAGTTTCCTATATATTTTTTATAGCTTTTAAAGTTTCTCTTGTCAAAAATAATTCTCACTTTTCTGCTTTTCTTCCCAGACTTTCAACATGTCTATTGGTTGCCCCAATTATTATATTTTGGCTCTAGATGTCAATGGCTTTTTCATTTGGCTTTCATTACTTTAGAGGACAAGGTAGCCTCTCTGTTCTGTTAGAGTTTTACATTAGGTAAAACAACAACAACAACAAAATAGATAGATAAAAAATAAGCCCCTTACACCATTCCTTCAGGTAACACTCATTCAGGGCAAAATATGCTAATATGGTTCCCTACTGTGAGGTTTATTCTGCTACCACTGGCACCAAGTACCCACAATAGGAATGTTATCTGCCATCTTCAAGACTGCTGCCAAGCTGAGCAGTGAGGAGAGAGAAAGAGTAAAAGTGCCATAAACATTTTATACTCTGTTTCAGTGGCCTTTCTTCTAAATAAGCTCTTGGCTGCTGCAAACATTTACAGTCTTTCAGAGTTTTGGTGACTTTGATTCTTACAGTTTTCATTAAGATTTTCAGTTTTCTCATCTGGGATGACAACTGAAGGTCCATACTCCTTTTTTCCTAACATTTTGGTTTTTAATTGGTTTTAACTATATTTGTATCTGACAGACAAGAATTTTATTTTTGTTGTTTTTCATGAAATTCAATGTATAGTTCATTCTAATGTTGTGCTTGGGATTAATACAATACACAATTTGAGACTCTATATTGATTTTGAAGTCAATTAATAGAATTTTTAGGCAAAAGTCTTAATGTTTTTAGGTCTATGTAGTATGATGAACATTTTGTTGAACATAATGCAGTTTCCAATATTTGACTATTTTAATCTATAAAAGGAGAATTGTATGATTCAAACTGTATTAGGTTCAATGGTGAATACAATTATTTTAAGTTATTTTTTAAAAGAATTAAAAGTTGCTGCCAATATAGTAAGCATATGATAAGTTTGAGTTTCTTGTTGTTTAGGCTTCCTTGTAATTATGTATGAATAATGACTTCCAAATAATATAATCTTACCAAGGTTATACATAAAGGATTTCCCTGAATCTCAGTACCCTTCTAAGCAAATTCTCCCTCACAATTTCAAAGTCTGAGGAAAAAGAACTATGTCACTCAGTCACTCTTTTCTATAAAGGAAGGTAAATAATCACAACATGCAAAGAACCTGTTACATTAATTATAAATCAGGGTGTCTTCTCTACCCTGCCCAGTAAGACCACAGGATCACAGATGACCAACAAGAAGCTGAAACTCAGATTGCAGGTACACAAAGTATGAGTGCTTAAGAGAGTACATGTGCATGTTTGTGTGTGTGTATGTGTGTGTATTTGCAACTCACATACCCATATGCCCTTAATGTGAATAACAATTGGATTATCAATCATTTTAGAACTATCAGCACTTCTTCTCTACCTCATTTAAATAGATAATTAACAATCAACTCATCATAAACCCAACATTACATTTGACCACCCCCTCACTCTCCACATTGTGTTTGAAGCTCTGCATTAAAAAGAAGGTTTGTGTACTTTCATAGCCATCATTTAAAAATATCCCTGGAAATGTGCTCAGCAAAACAAAGAACATAAATTTGTAGTTCTGGTGTGGTAAATAAATTGAACTTATTTATAGATGTGACATAGTTTTCATTGAGTCCATAGTTTGCATTTCAACCTTCAGTTGGTGTGGTACATTGAATTATGTCCCCCCCAAAACTCCTTAAAGCTTGAATTGTGCCCCCCAAGTTTTATGTATTAGAAACTCAGCTCCCACTATGATTGTTAACAGGATGGGAGATCCTATTATGGTAATGAAAACTGAAGCCTTGAAGAGGTGATTCGATTGCAGCACTGTGCAATAGTGAATGGATTGAAAATGGTGGTCAGGGGTGTGTTTCTGAGGGCTTTAAAAGAAGAGAGTCTGTCTTTCTCTGCTCTCTCTGCTTCCACCATCTTGCAATGTGCAACCCTCGAGTCACTGTTGCCACCACTAAATGGACTTTGGACTTTCCAGCCTCAGAAACTGTAAGCAATAAATTTCACTTTCTTCATAAATTAGCCAGTTCCATGTATTTTTTTATAAGCAACAAAAATGGACTAATACAGTTGGACACACAAAAGCATTTTACTTTTTAGTGAAAAATGTCTATCTTGGAGGGTAAAAGTGGAAACAACTGTTATAAGTCTTGCATTATGTTACCGCTAGTGAGGTAAAATATTTTCTTGTCTTCTAGTCTCCCAAATCAGCATTTATTAGTGCTGCAAAAAAAAGCAAGATTAAAGTTCAATCCAGTCAAAGTGCACTTCTCTGAGACAGTCATCATCAATGGCCAAGTGTGAGTGAGTTTTCAGTCTCCTGCATTGTGGCTTGGAGAAAGTCACTGAGGCAGGGGCTTGGCACTCAAGCAAAGCCAGTGGTCCCACTGGAATGATCGATCTAGAATTGGTTGTTGATTTTCACAGGGGTGTCAAATCTCAGGATGGTAAAAGGCTTGAGAAGATCATTATGTTGTGCCTCAATCCCCTTGAACATCCTGGGCAAGGCACTCATGATCCAATCAAAACTTACTGATCTATCTCTGCCCCAGGGGGGTCCAGAGAGTTCGCTGGCCAATCCACCAAACTATTGTGATGTTTACAGGACCTGAAGCTGTCACTGTGCTGCCTTATGAGCACTTTAGCCACAGCCCTGCTCTCCCAATCATCTTCACACTCCATACCCTTATGCCCCATGTTGCCCTTTCACAGTATGCTCTCTTCTGCTCACTTCAGTGCATCCTTGTCACTCTGGATGAAGGGTTAGCAAGCATTATTGATATGCAACAAGCCTGTCTCAACTGCAGGGTGGTAAGGTCCAGGCATATAGAAATCAATACATCACAGAAGGACATCTGAAACTTAACTTTTCTTCTTGGAGCTTCCCATCATGAGATTTGGCAGCCAGGCAGTTTACATATCTTTAGAGAGATGAATCTAGAAGCCACTGTAGCAGTTCAGTTCATCCCTGTATACAGAAGGCTCATGAAAGGCAGCTGGCATCTGAACATATTTCTGAGGGCTGTTGTCTCTTGCAGCTTGTGCTGCCTCACTACTGGCCTGTGGATGTCAGGGATGTTCTGTGACATGTCAGCTGCTCAGCCTTAGTGGCCATCTTCATTTCCAGAGCACCCTTCCACTTCTGAGTCATTCGGTGCCATTTCTTCTGTAACTGGATCTAAAATTATTCAGTTCATTGGGGAGTAATAACATTAGGTGGGAAGTCCACAGGAGTACAAAGGAGAGGGTAAAAATTCAGGAAAAGAAAGATTATGTTTGAGTTATAGAGCCCACTGTGGAAATGCAAAGTGTTGAATTCTCTCAGATTCTGATAAAGACACTGGCAAATCTCTGAACATATTGTCTTCAGTTCCCTCATCTGCAAAACAAGGGACACATGGTTTCAGAATTGCTCACTTCCCCTCCACACCTGTGACATTGTAACAAACAGGAGAATAAGGCAGTTCCCTGGAAGGACGTGGGGAACTCAGGCAAATGTGCAGTCCTTCTCCATCTTACCCCTCTCATTGTTTACTACTTCTCACTAAAGAAAACATTTGAAGCAATACATTTCTATTCACTTTTAGCCATGTTTCAAGCTGGCAACTCTTTCTGAGTTCTTTCTACATGATGATCTGTTCATTAAGTACTTAACATTTTGCTCCTTTAACACACTATAACCCATTCCTTATATTTTCCTTTTGGGTTGCAAGACCATTCCTAAAAGGGTTTAAAATAGTGTTGTGATATAGCTTTATACTTGAAGCTGGTTAATGCTTCTGACTCATTGTCATGACCACCAGAGGCACCAAAAGCATTACACAAACTAGTGTCATTACATAGAATAGGTCTTTATATGGCTCAAGACATGCTGCTGTGCTAAAATCTGGGTTTAGTTCCAAAGATGGATGCTTAATTACAAAGGAATTATTTCTTTTTTTTTCTTTTCTCTCTCTCTCTCTCTCTCTCTCTTTTTTTTTTTTTTTTTTGTCTTTTTGTAACTGGCCGCACTGCGCTCACTTGCATCCGAGTGCTCCACGGGGTTGGCCCACAAAGGAATTATTTCTATAATCTTGTTTTCCAGTGGGGAATCCTGAGTTTAACAAAAATTATCTAATCGATTGTTTCATGGGCAAATGTCTTTTATTTGAATCAGCTGAATTCTTTGTACCTAGAAAAAAGTTTGTTATGAACAACTTAATTCAGACATCACCAAAGGGACACTTTGGTTGGGCTTAGAGAGTTAGATTGTTTTTATGTCAAGATTAGTACAAACTGTAGAAATATGCTGCTTCTGAGAGAAGCAATTTGTAGTTTGACTTAACGCTGTCCCTTTTTTTGATAAGTAGGATATTGTTAAGGACAATTCACTTCTTTTTATGCCAAATGTTTTGAAGGTCTATCTGGAAAATGGACAGACCAAATCATTCTGCTTTGACTACAGTATCTCCATAAAGGTGAGATGACCTGCTAAACAGTACCTGGACATTGCCAGGTATATCATGAAAGACTGTGGGCCAGCACTGTCTTGCAGAACTATCCCTTGATTTCTGTGACTTTGATGACTGCTTTCAGGTAAAGTATGTGTGAATAATAAAAAATAAACTAAAACAAAAAGCTTAAACCAAGAAGTCTCTGCTCTTTTTATCCCCATGGTACTGCACAGGGATATATATAATGTACTATCAGTGAAGAAAGAGTAGGGCTAGTCATTTCAACACAAGTGCAGATTAATTAAGATAGTGTGACTGTCACCAAGAAGGCTTGGCACCCTGCTTGAATTCAGCAAGATTTCTCAGCAATGTCAACCACCAAGAAGATTAAGATGGTAACTGTTAATTAAATATATGCTACATTGGTGTCCAACAAAAACAAGGGGTAGAATAATGTAGTGATCACATTTACTTAATTGTGGTAACCAATTTTATGAAAATGACTAGGGAAAAAAGCAGAAATGAGGCATGCTTCTTAGGAGAGGAAGCGGAAATGAAGAGTTACAATTTTATTCTTTCAAAGCCCTGTGTGGGTTTTATGTAATGGATACTATGGCAAAGCATAATGCATATGGCTTTTCCACCATGCTTTCTCTTTGAGGGAATGCATATTCTCTTTTATATTGAGCAAAAGTGTATTAATAAACTGATTGCATCTAATGTTCCATCGGCCTAAAATAGCTGTTTTTTGAAACGACACACTAAAAAAGATTTCATGGAAATCTTAAGAAAAAGTCCCTAGTAATGATCTGTGCAATAATCTATTGAGAGAATATCAACTCTGCATTAAAAATGTCTATGAATAATCAACCTCAAAATCTTAGTTTTGAAAATTAATCAGCATAGACTTCATGTGTGAAAATATCTCTGCAGAGGCACACTCACTCTTGACAGAAATAAATCCAAACTTGAGAAAGCCCTGTTGTTAATTCTTTCTGGCTTCTTTATTACAGAAATCCACACTAGACTGATTTTGATTTCCCAAGGACTGAAGATGACAATGACAAGACAGGGAGCCATGCAGAGAGTTCGTATCAAATTCAGGTTATCTTACCTTGTACCTAACAGTCTTAATATCATAACAGACTTGGGCTGGTAGGCATAAAATAGAAATGATGTAGTTATGGGACCGGCCCCTGGCTCACTTGGGAGTGTGCGGTGCTGGGAGCGCCAAGGCCGCGGGTTAGGATCCTGTATAGGGATGGCCGGTGCACTCACTGGCTGAGCATAGTGCAGACCACACTGTGCTGAGAGTTGCGATCCCCTTACCAGTCGAAAAAAAAAAAAAAAAAAAGAAATGATATAGTTATGAAAGTAATATTATGCTGTTTAATAAAAATTGCCAGAATTCTTGCTTCAGAATCACAGTAGGACAATACTACTTTTGTTGATTTTATAGTGTTCTCTCTGATGACTAAGGAGGATATATTATACACAAAGGCTGATTTTGTTTTCTCTTTCTTGGGCATTGAACAAAAATTCAAAAGCAGATATCTTTTTATGAAATTCGAAGCAATCAAGCACTTTTGTTAAGTATTTTTGTGTGAGGGGGTGGTGACAGGTGCTGGTGGGGAAGAAAACGAGGAAGTGATTTTTGTTTTAATGGAGACTGAAATAAATGGAAAAGTTTCACAGAAACTGATTAAAACATTACATAGAAAAAACTCTATGCCAGAAGTTTTTGACTTTCACATTACTTTGCATTTGGCCAGACAATTCTTGATTTGGGGAATCTCCTGTGTATTTTAGGATGTGTAGCAGAATCCATCATCTCCCCTAATTCCATTTGTTAGGTCTTTCCCCCAATTATGACAACCAAAATTGTATTCAGATTCTCTAAATATTCTCTAGAGGACAAAATTGACCCTGGTTGAGAAATACCATTTCTTGGGATTTTTAATGTCTCAGAATAAATTATTGCGAAGACTGTACTAGTTTTCAAGAACATGAAAAAAATAAAGATTGAGGATATCAGTTTACACTAAAATTAGTGTATGTGTCTGTGTGTGTATGTGTGTTTCCAGAGCTGAGATTCCTTGCCACCACCTCACTGCTCTTTCAAAAAAGTAGGCCAGAGGTCAGCAAGCTTGTTCTGTAAAGCATCTTATAGAAAATATTTCGGGCTTCACAGGCCACACATACTCCATTACAACTACTCAAATCTGCTGATGCAGCACACAAAAGCACTCATAGACAATAGATACACAATTCAGCATGACTGTTTTTCAGTAAAACTTTATTTACAATAACAGGCAGTGGGTTGGATTTGGAATGCAGGCCATATTTTGCCAACCCTTGGCATAAATCACTTTCACAGCTAGTTTAATTGTGACACTGTTTAGAAAAAAGGAGTATTGAACTGATTATACTACACAATCTATGAACAACCTTTCTATTTTAAGACCTTACATTATAGGTAAGCTCCACCTTCAGCTATTTACCTTTTTAACTCTCTGTTTTGAACTCCATAAAGACTTGGGGTGGTTGGGAGGCCAGGAAAAGCACAAGAAAAGGAAAACCTCATTTTTGTCTGTTTTTGGATCTTTGGAGCATTAAAATTCATAATAAACCAGATATGAAAATGTCAAGATCTGAAGCCTACACATGTAACACTTTTTGGTCATGGTAGACTCCCCAAAAGGGCAGCCTCCATTTTGATCTCATTATATCCATGTTTCCTCTTTTAGGATGTCATTTTAACCCTTCAAGAGAAGCTCTCCATCAAAGGCATTGAACACTTCTCCCTCATGCTACAACAGAGGATGGAAGGGCTAGAACAAAGCTGCTCTTGCTTCAAAACTCTGACTGAGGTCCATGAAATTATACCCTCAAGAAATTATGCACTGGAATGAGCAAATGTTGCCAAATCCTAGAATTCTCCCTCCCTCTAATTCTTTAATGTATTAACTGCATTCTTGAGTATCCACACTAAAGGAAGCACTGGCATCTTAATAGATTTTACACCTCACAGTGATGTTTCCCTTTTTGTCAATCTTTCATAGACTGTCAGTTGTTCTCACAAACAGATTTGCCATTCAAAGACCAGCAGCTACTCATTGGGAATATAGCTCTATGGAATTATATTTTAAGTTACCGTGATGACTTGTTCTCCTGATCATTGATTTTTTGGAAACCATTAAAAATAAATGGCTTCTGAGATTATTTAAATTAAGCCAAAATCATATTTAGTTTCTTTAAATTTAGGGTGACCATACTGGGGAGCCTGAAGTCGCTGCCCACTGTAAATATGTGATCCATCACATAGGCATGATAGAAAGAGGAAGGTAGTATAAGAAATTACGATTTCTGTCTTAACAAAAATTATTTTAAAACACTTAATTTTAATTTTTAAAATTTGTAAAGGAGATTTTGAGCTATTATATTTGAATTTGTAAAATTAAACAATCAAATCAGTTACATACTAACATCTGTGTAGAAAATACTACTGTATATACATGTTGGTATTTGAAGTTTATGAGAAGTTGTTTACTTCTTTTTAGAGATTATTACTATTAATTAAAATTTTTATCTTTAATTAGTCTAAAGCACTTATTTTGCATTATATCTACTTACTTTCAAAAAGTAATTTGTGTAATTTGTATGGGACAACATGAATGACTTTGGTACATCTCTTATTTTATTGATTATTCAGCATTTATTTATTTTTGAGTTGTCATAGGCAATGTATGTTCCATGTTTTTAGTAACTGTGTTCTTTTATAAAGCCTTCTAAAGGAAGAAAATGAGGCTAGGAGGAACAAGTAAGAGAAAAAAACAGTTTTGTAGTCAAGAAAGTAGGACTAACCAATGAGAGTATATCTAAGATATCTCTTTAAAAAGCTGCTTCCCTATCTTTGATGTTTATCTCTCTAATATAATTCTATGGTGATTTTGTCTGTGTGTATCTGTCTCTGGTGCCACTTTTTATTATGTCCCCTCTATAATGTTCCTTTCTATGATATTCCACTATATGGAACTCTTCTTTATGGTTTACCACCTCAAGGAAAATCAAAGAGCTTTTTGCTTTCTTTTCTGGGGTCTGGTAACTTTTATTCATTCAACTATTTATAAAGCCCCTTTCCATTGATTGATTTATTGACCATTTTTAAATTGACCTTATTGATTCTCTACCATATTGCAAAAGGATGTAATATGCTAACAATAAGTAGTTGACACTTCTGTAACAAAAGAAAACAAAGTCGATCTCTGGTCCCTGTCTTTGAAGAGCATGTAGTGTAATCTAAACTTTGAATGATTTGAACAATTTCATATCAGAAGCTCGGAATAATTTGGAAACCAGTGGACTTAAGATTTTGTGCATGGGCCAAAATTTTTGTCTTTCTGTTTTGTACTGAAATGTTATCCAATAGTGATACTAACATTTTTTCATAGCTGTATACAGTCTGGTGTCTAATTAAGAAAACAAAAACAAACTACTGTTACATAAAAAATATATTTTAATACACCATCTCTGTGCTCTTCCTTGGAATTCTTTTCTGTATTTTACCCCTGATAAATTGTTTTACAAGGATAATTTTATGTGTTAACTTGACTAGACCATGGAACCCAGCTATCTGGTCAAACACAAGTCTAGATGTTACAGTGAAGGTATTTCTTAAATGAGATTAACATTTAAATTAGTACTTTGAAAAAAGCAAATTATCTTCCATAATGTGGTTGCACCTCATTCAATCAGTTGCAGAATTTAATATAACAAAAGGCTCAAGGAGGAAGGAACCCTGCCTCCAGATTACCTTTGTACTCAAGTTAAAAGATCTACTTTTTTAGGTCACTAGACTGTCAATCTCCCCTGCCAAACTCCAGATTCCTGTTATCCTATTTCCTAAAATAAATTTCTTTCACCCTTTCCTCCTCTCAGTAGATAGCATGTATGTATGTATGTATCTGTAGTAGTTAAGATTCTCTCAACACATTTATATATAATATATTTATATAATATGTTCTTATATATGAATATTTCTCTCTGTGTGTATATATATTCTATTTCACTGGAGAATCCTGATTAATACAGATTTTGGTAGCAAGAATAGAAAAAAATCTTAAGGATATGTTTCCTGAATTGGTTTTGTGGTTTGTGAAACTCACTGTTTTCTAGTTGGAATCAGGAACATTAATAATTCTATTTTTACTAGTAGAAAGATCATTGATAGTACATGGCATGATGTGGAAATAAAGAAATGCAAATTATCATCATTTGATATTCCTAATCAAATACTCATCAGAGGAAGATCCTGCATAACCATGTATATCAACTTTGAAAAACATTTTGTCAAACTGAAAAGTATAATTAGCTTGACTATTAGCTACTAATTGCACTGGATGAAGTTGGGAGAGGAAAAGATGGGCTCAGGGATTTGAATTGCCAGCTGAAACAATTCATAAATTAACTGAAAATTTCTATATCTCTTTGAGATCGACTCTTATCTTTAGTAGCTGAAAAGCTCATATTTCTAAAATTCAGTCAAAATCTCATCTTGTCTGTTGCTAAATTATAAGGCATATTAAATTCTGTCTCTCAGATTGCCTGCTATTACAGTGAGGGCATGGGTTGGAAAAAAATAAGAGCCTGAGAACTGGAAAGAGGACCTGTGTGAAGACCCCAAAGAAGCTAGAGACCTGGAGCCCCTAGATTCTGCTATGTCTTCTTTACCAATGGAAGCAGCAACTCTACCCCCTGTCTGAGGAGATGATACTGCTTTGCCTTAGAAAACTGTAATTAACTCCTCTGATGTAGTTGCTTTAAAAGACAATGCTGTTTCTTCTCTGAACCCACCCCCACTGCCTCTCTTTGCTTCTAGACCCTTAATTAAACTCAAGTCCCAGCAGGCCCCTAAAGGTGAGGTGCATAGTGTGACCCATAAGGAGGTATGCTACACTCAAAAAATGCTGTGTAACTTTTTTCAATTTATAAAGACAGAAATATGAGAGATATGTGTGGGAAAATGAACTTAGGGTGTAGGATGATGGTGGAAGGACCATAAAGTTTGACCAGGACAAATTTATTGATATGAGCCCATTAAACAAATATTCTATATTCAATTTCATAGCTCAAGGAGTTAGAAAGGGCTTTAACAATTTAGTTAGTTGGTTGAAACATAGACCAAAAAGTGGCATAAACTAAATTAAGTTGAAATGCTAGAAGTACCTTAGTTTAATATAGAAAAAAGAGATTCAAAGGCTTACAGAGATTGAACTGTTAGTATTGATTTTTTCATTTGAAATCTGCTCATCAACTCTGTGAGAGTCCAGAGGGGACATTTTTACCATGACTATGAGACACAAATTTATAAGGAAAGCATTCTTTATGAGCTCAGTAATCTCTGTCTTCTGTAGGTCAGAAGTTATTTTATAACTACTCTCACTGAATTGGGAAACCTAAATGCAGTGGGGTCATTGAATCCCAGAGTGGCAGAGGGAAAACCACCAAAGGCAAGCTGGGCATGATAGGTGTAATAGAAAGCAGAGTAAAAGCAGCAATCAGAATAGACACATGCAGAAGGGCAACACTATTTCCAGAAGTGAAATAGATGAAAAGTCTGCTAAATTCTTAATCTGTAAAAGTAGAACAGTTACAGTTCAGATTAATAAAAACCTTAATCTGAATGGTAAAAACATAGAGTAATTTTTTCTCAATCAATTTTTACTGGAGCTAGTTTACAGACAAAAAACCTTGTATTAAAGGGTGTTCGGGTTTCCTTGATAAAGCACCCTGCTACACTGCCAATTTTTATACATTTACTCTTTCTCCTGTCTTCTACAAAGAGACCTCTAGCCTTTTCCCAGGGTAACTGTGTGTAAAGATTAATTGTATGTGTCAATATGACAGTACTAACAAATGCCCAGATAACTGATAAAATGTTATATCAGTATGATTGTAAGAATGTTTCTCAAAAAGATTAATATCTGAATCAGTGGACTTAGTGAAGAATATCCATTCTCACCTATGTGGGTCGGCATTACCCAATTTGTTGAGGACAAAAAATAACAGAAGTGTAGTAGAAGAGCAAATTTCCTCTCTCTAATTGTGCTCAAACATCTTCCCTTGGATAATGAAATCCTGGATCTTGAGTCTTTAGACTAATATTAGGACTTAATTAACACCTTTGGCCTCCATGGTTCTCAGGCCTTCAGGCTTGAACTGAAATTTCACTGCTTGCTTTTCTGGGTGCCCAGCTTATAGATGGCAAATCATGGGACCTGCATCCACAATAATATAGGCCAATCCCTCATAATAAATCTCTTTCTATACATCTTTTTACTTATACATCTTTTATATCTTTTTACTTGTCTATACAAATGTATATCCATATCTATTTTTATAGAGAGATACACATGTAGATGTATGCTTTATTTATTATGTTGCTTTGTAAAACCCTAATTCAATATTCATTGGGAAAAAGGGAAATAATCAGATATTTAAAGGACTTCTAGGCACTGGCTCTGAGCTGACACTAATTCCAAGAGACACGACTAATCATTTTTCCCTGTCAGTCAAATGTAGGAGCTTATGGGGGTCAGGTGATCAATGGGATTTTAGCTAAGGTCCATTTCACAGTGGGTCCAGTGACTTCCTGAATCCATCCTGTGGTTATTTCTGCAATTATGAAATGCATAACTGGAATAAATACATTTGGCAACTGGCAAAAAAACCCCACTTTGGTTCCCTGACCTGTGGAGTGTGAACTATATAGTAGAAAGGCCAAATGGAAGTGATTAAAACTCTCTCTAATTAGGAGAATAGTAAATCAAAATCAACATTACACTTCTGGAGGGATTACAGAGATTAATGGCATCATTAAGGACTTGAAGGACACTGGATTGGTGAATTCCAGTTTAACTCTTTTATTTGTCCTGTACAGAAGACAGGTGATCTTGAAGAATGATCTAAACTTAACTAGATGATGACTCCAGTTGCAGCTGCCATACCAGATCTGGTTTTATTGCTTAGCAAGTTAGTACATCCTCCAGTACCTGCTGTATAGCCATTGATCTGGCAGATCCATTTTTCTCCATCCCTGTCCATAAGGCCCACCAAAGCAGTTTGCTTTCAGCCAGTAAGGGCAGCAATATACTTTCACTACATCAAGAGTATTTTAACTCTCCAGGCCTATATTATAATTTAGTCTCAAGATTTGCAGAAGTCTTTGATTGCCTTTTCCCTCCACAAGACATCATACAATCCATTACATTGATGACATAATGTTGATTGGACTTAGCGAGCAAGAAGAATCAACTACTCTAGACTTATTGGTAGACATTTGCATGTTAGAGGATGGAAAATAAATTCAAGTAAAATTCAGGGACTTATAACTCAATGAAAATTCTAAAAGTACAGTGGTTTGGGGCATATCAAGATATCCTTTCTAAGGTTAGGAAAAAGTTGCATCTGCTACAACCAAAAAAGAAGGAAAGAAAGGAAGAAAAAAGGCACAATACCTCATGGACCTCTTTGAAGGCAATATATTCTTTTTTAGGTGTGTTACTCTGGCTCATTTAGAAAGTGGCTTAAAAAGCTGGTTGTGAGTGTGGCCCAGAACAGATGAAGGCTTTGCAACAGATCCAAGTTTCTGTAAAAGCTGCCCTGTCCCTTGGGCCATATGATCCAGCAGACCCAATGATCCTTGAGGTGTCAGTGGAAGATAGACACGCTCTTTGTAGCCTTTGTCAGACCCCTAGAGGTAAATCACAGTAGATACCCTGAGGATTTTGGAGCAACAATCTGCCACCATTTGCAGATATCTACTATTCTTTTGGGAAACAGCTCTTGGCCTGCTATTGTGTCTTAGTAGAAACTGAGTGCTTGACTTATGGATCACCAAGTTACCATGTGACCTGAACTCCACATCATGAATTGGTTGTTATCTGGCCCAGCAAGCAATAAGACTAGGTGTGTGCAGCAGCACTTGACCATCAAATGAAAATGGTATATACATGATTGGGCTTAAGCAGGTCCTGAAGGCACAAGTAAGTTACAAGAAGAAGTGGCCCAAATGCCCATTGTTCCTACTTCTGCTTTTACTGCATAGTCTTTCCATCTGCACCTATGGCCTCATGGGGAGTTCTGTATGATCAGTAGACACAGGAAGAGAATGCTAGGGCATGATTTACAGATGGTTATGTACAACATGCAGTCACCATGTGAAAGTGGACAGCTGTGGCTCTATAGTCTTTCTGAGACATCCAGTGATGAGGGAAAATCTTCTCAATGATCAGAACTTCAGGCAGTGCACCTGACTGTGCACTTTACTTGAAAGGAGAAATGCCCAGATGTGTGATTATATGCCTATTTATAGGCCGTAACTTATGGTTTGGCTGAATGGTCAGGGACTTGGAAGGAACATGATTGGAAAACTGGTAAGAAGGAAATTTGGGGAAGAGGTGTGTGGATGGACCTCTCTGAATGGGCAAAAAATGTGAAGATATTTGTGCCCCATGTTTACGAATGCTTACGAAAGGGTCACCTCAGCAGAGGAGGACTTTCATAATCAGGTGGATAGAATGACCCATTCTGTGGAAACTAGTCAGCCTCTTTCTCCAGACACCCCCTGTCATCGCCCTGTGGGCTCATGAGCTAAATGGCCATGATGTTGGGAGGGAGGTTATTCACTGTCATGGCATTCCACACAGCATTGTTTCTGACTGAGTACCTTACTTCACAGTCAAAGAAGTGCAGTAATGGGCTTATGCTCATGGAATTCACTGGTCTTACTATGTTGCACATCATCCTGAAGCAGTCTGTTTCACAAAATAATAGAATGGCACCATTGCAGTTACATCATTAGCTAGGGAACAATACCATGCATAGCTGGGGCATCATTCTCAAGATGGCTGTACATACTCTGAATCAATGCCCAATATGATACTGTTTCTCCTATAGCCAGGATGTACAGGCCTAGGAAGTTAAGACTGCCACACAAACACTTTGGCTTCTTCACTCCTGTGAGTTAAAAGGCAAGAAGAGAATGATGGTGCTGGCCGAGGTGACTAATCCATGTTAATGAGGGAAAATTGAACTACTATTCCACAATGGAGGTAAGGGAGACTATGATGGGAATACAGGAGATTTCTTAGGGCATCTCTTTTGTATTTCCACACCTTGTGATTAAAGTCAATATAAAACTATAATAGCCCAACAAGGCAGGACTTCAATTGCCCCAGACCCTTCAGGAATGTAGGTTTGGGTCATCTCACCAGGTAGAGAACCATGACCAGCTGTTGTGCTTGAAGAAGGCAAGTGGGGAAAGGTAGCTATAAAAATAACCCTAACCACAAAACCAGTTACATAAATAAGAGCTGTAATTGTCATGAATATTTTCTGTTCAGTTTGTTATGAATATCTTTGTGTGTACATGTATACATGTAAGATTGGAAAGAAAACATGAAATGTATTCATACATAAAACATATAACAAAATTTATTTATTTTTATCATATTATTTAAGTCTTATTAACTTTACATCAATGTGTTTAAATTATATGATATTAAGGAGTAGAATTAACATCACCAAAGAAATTCACATTTTCTTCTGAGATAAAGTTAGTGTTTTCAGTTGTATGCAAGATAGCTGTATAGTGTTAGATGAAAGTATGACCTTTATTTTGAGATTAATTATGGTTTGAGCAGAGACATATACATGTCAAGTTGACAAAGAGTGAATGTGTTATGGTTAATTTTATATGTCAACTTGACTAGGCCACCGTACTCACATATTCATTCAAATACCAGTCTAGATGTTGCTGTGAGGGTATTTTTTGGATGTGATTAACATTTACATTAGTAAATTTGGAATAAAGCAGGTTATCCTTAATAATATGGATGAGCCTCATTTAATCAGTTGAAGTCCTTAGGAGGAAAAAGATGGTTCCTCAGGGAAAAGGAATCTGACAGCAGACTGTCTTCAGACTCAAGATGCAAGAGCAGTTCTTCCTTAGGTCTCTTTCTGATGGTAGTGTTGGCAAACAATGAATAACATTTATGACAGTGGTCAGAGCAATAGGCTATGCCACACAGTCTAGGTAGGTATTAAACTACACAATCCAGTTTTGCATAAGTATAGTCTATGATACTTACATAGTGACAAATTCACCTAATGACATATTTCTGTGAACATATCCCTGTTGTTAAGTGGTTCATGACTAAATGTGTGTCTGTGTGTGTGCATCTCACTCTAAGTTTGGTGTACTATCACTAAAAACAGCCAGCATCTGCAAATCTTTTTCTGAAAACTGCCCTCAGACTACTGAAGCCCATGTCCCTTTAGGATAGCCCTGAACCAATAACTCCTCAGGGCTCCTCTGGCTCAGGTCTCAGCAATGTGTGGTGTAACTCTCACCCCACAGTGACCTGCAGGATCAGCTGTCACTCTCTTCTGCTGGGCTTAGCTGAGATGGCACCCTTGCTTGTCTTCCTCCCCCTCCCTGACCTGCTCGCCCACTCCCATACTGGCCTCTCCAGGGAGCAGGCCCTTTTACACAAATTGTCACCTCAGGGTCTGCTTCTGGGGAAACCAACCTGTGTCACATGTTTATGTGCAGTTTTCAGGGAATGAGTATCTATGATAAATACTAAAAGAACTTTGGCTCTTCTTTCCTGAGTGTCCAGAGAAAATTGATTTTGCTTCCAAGTCCTCAGACACTTCTCAGTCAGTCCTGAAGTACTCTTGTGTGTTCAGTGAGCCTTTCTAGGTGACACAGAGGCCAAGCTACCATAAGATGAGGTGTCTTTTCAGAATTAGCTTTCTCCTGAAGGACCCAATTTACCTATTAAGTAGAGATCTAGTTACTTTCGAGTATCTGTGTTCAGGTATGTGAAAATTTTAACATGTTTTATACACATCTGTAGGATAAATTAACTTTTTTTTTACCCATCCTCTCCCCTTAATTTATGAATTTAGGATCTTCTTTTCCTTTGCCATCCACACCAAGCTCCATGCATTTTAAGATGGTTCTATAGTGCTTTTTAAAATTTTTACTTTAGATTTTGAAATAATTTAATACTTACAGAAAAGTTGCAAAAGTAGATCTGTCAACTATTACCATTTTAATACATTTAATTGATTTTTAATGTATACACATATTCTTATATACTCATATATGTACATTTTAGAAAATTATATATTATACATAATTGCATATATATATAATTTCTGAGCCATGTGAAAGTCAGTTACAGAAATTATGCAACATTGCTCTTAAAATCTTTATTGTGTATTTCCTGACAATAAAGATATTTTATTATTGAGCTGTTGTACAGTTAATAAAATCATTAAGTTTAACATTGATATTTCACTATTATCTGATCTAGAATTTGTATTCAAATTTCATCAATTGTCTCAAAAATGACCTTTATATCAATTTTATTTTCTAGAACAGGATCCTTTTCAGAATCCTCTTATATTTAGTTGTCATGTCCCTTTAGTCTCCTTAAATCTGGAACAATCATCCCTTTTCTGTTACTTTCATGATCATAACCAGTAAGAGGAGTAAAGATCAGTTATTTTGTACAAATATCTAAATTTGGACTTCTCTCATTTTTTTTATGATTATATTTGAGGTTATTTATTTTGAGCAGAAGATGGCATCCAACAAATTTGGCCTTTCTAAAGTTATTACTTTTCCTTTTTGCAATTAATAAGTAATTTATGCAGAGTCATTTTGCAACTCTATTATCCTGTACCTCATTAAATTTTCACCCAGTAGTTTTAGTATTCATTGATGATCATTATCTGAATCTATTACTTTGATGGTTTAAAATGATGATTTTTCTAATTCTATTATATCTTTCTAATTTATTAATTGGCATTTTATTATGAGAGAATTTTCTCTTCTCCTTTACTTACTTTTTTGTTCATTTATTTGGTTCTTAAATCGTTCTAGAATATTTTGATCTTTCCCAGACTGGAATTATTAATTTCACAGTGTAAACTTTTTCCAGTGTAAAATCTCAATTTATATGGAAACAATTCACTTATAAATAAGGAGTTAAGACTTTAAATAGAGAATGTTCTTTGAAAACTAGTCTATATCTGATTCTGACATACAATTCCCAGAAATTAAGACTTCTAGAAATCAGTTCTGGCAGATGTTTTTCCCAAAGAATGTTTACTCAATTTTATCTTTAGAGGAGTATGTTCCTGTATTTTTCTATAACTCTTTCCCATTGCCCTGACTTAAATTCCAATAAAATCCCTTCAATCTAATGTTGACCTAATGCTTGAACATGTAGTCATGGAATTATTCAAAGGGATTGAAAACATAATGTAACCTCCCCCCCTTCCCCTCTGCAAAGGAAGATAACAAAAATGACATGCTCTCTTTGGCTGGACATATTTGTAGAAGGCATCTTCACTGTAACCATAATAAGAAATATAAAAATGGAGTAGGGAAAAAAAAGACAATTAAAAGAAGCATTTATTAGCTCTGGGTATTTAATACACTGGTATAATTTTACTATCTCAATGTTTTCTTATATGTTTCCAAGTGTTAATAATCCTTAAAGATTGAGAAAAGAAAGGAGGTAGCAGATGGAAGAGAGGCACAGACAAAACAGGTATCAAAGATAGGGAATGATCCCATGAATCAAAGTGACAATGAGCACTGGAGACTAGAAATTCAGTCACAGAAAAAAAGGAGAAAATACACTCTACAGCAGAGGCAGTTATGCAGGGAAAGATCAGTTAAACTAAATGGTCCTTGGAAGAGACTCGTATTTACAGCTCAGTAGGATGATTAATGTGCACCAAGATAACGCCGAGTCATGAAGAAAAGTCAAATTCTATTGAGTATACTCCGTGTATCAAGTAAAGAAATGCGTCCTGTGCTCTATAAAGTATTCCACCCCAAACAGTGAAACTGTCATGTTTCATGCTTTTTAAATGTTAAAATTTAGTCACCTGGATCCCTGATTTGATGACAATATCCTCTATTCCACAACACGCCATGGAATCCAGGGGTGACTGCATGAAATAAAGAGCCTGATTGTCAGCTGATCTCTTATGCATTTTCCCCATATCCTGCTAAGAAGGAGCCCACGGCTTTGCCACACAGGTCAGACCATGTGCTGCATTTATCATCTTGGTAGTTGCAAATGAACAGTTAGAGGTGCCAGTCAGTACATGGCTGTTGCCAGTGAGATTGCGGCTTTGGTGGTCATTCACTGTAATTATCTGAG
Source organism: Cynocephalus volans (assembly GCF_027409185.1). NCBI lineage: Eukaryota > Metazoa > Chordata > Mammalia > Dermoptera > Cynocephalidae > Cynocephalus > Cynocephalus volans. Next base: position 5,213,289 of record NC_084479.1, read on the forward strand.
TATACCCATCTGGTTAACAGGACGGTGCCTTTAGACCATTTTGTTTTGCTTCTGTGAAACATCACAAGTGCACTGCATTTATATAAGAATAACGATGTGTTTGCCTTGTGGAGGAGAGACCTCTTGAGTGCACAAGGAGTACTGCTTAACACAGTTCTGCTTACCGTGTATTTGCTCAAATCTAATGCAGGTTACGAACATATTTCTCACTCAAAAGAAACATGTTTTATACCTGTGAGACTGTGCTCAGAATACGAAAACCTGCTGGAAATCTTGCCTAGGGACTAGCAGAAAAAGACTGATGATGCTTCTGCTTTCCCACATTGGGTGTTGCAGGGGTGGTGGATTAGACACTTCTTCAAGGAGCATCCAGCAGCAGGGAGACAGAAAAGCATGGATGGGGGCGGGGGCAGGGGGATAGAGCCAAAAATAAAGTTTATAGCAGGAAGTAAGAATTTCGTTGCCCCAGACCTTTCACTTTAAGTGCGTTGTATTACAAAATGTGTGGTCTGTCTAAAATAACATATCTGTCTAGTATCAGTCAACAGATCTGCAAACAGAGCCTTTGTGCACGTGTTTGATTTTAAGATACTAAAAATGTGCAATAAAATTAGCCTGTAGCACAAAAGAATGAGGAAAAGCAATGGATATCAGTTTACAAAGACAAAATCAATTTAATTCAGTAGGTTCCAAGCCACTGATTTAGGTAAAACATTCTGAAGAAAACAAAGGCTTTGAAAGTGATAATATCTGTTTAACTCCTAGTCATTAATCAACCATAAGGTATTTTACAGATTTTGGTATATGTAGTAACAGTAAACTCTAATAATCCAGACCATTCTAATTCATAATGGTAATAGGCTATGCTGACGTTTACCCATCCAATATTAAGAAAACGATTGTTAGGTCCGACCCCGTGGCTCACTCGGGAGAGTGTGGCGCTGGGGCGCTCCCGCCTGCGGGTTCAGATCCTATATAGGGGTGGCCGGTTCGCTCACTGGCTGAGCGTGGTCACAAAAAAGGACAAAAAAATAAACAAAAAAAAAAAAAAAAAAAAAAGAAAGAAAAAGAAAAAGATTGTTACACCAATTAGTAAATAGCAAAAGACCCAAGAAAGAAGGAATATCACATTTTCTAGCCCAAGACCTCAGATTCCATAACAAAAATAAGACATGCAGAGTGTGCTTCAGCAATGCTGTAATTCCATTAAACATTTAGCCCAACACTGCTTGTACCAGCGAGAATGCTACCCTAAAACCATTGGCTTGTGGCCGCACAGGACTTTATATTTTAGAGCACACTCTCATCCAGTTTTTAAAAAATATGTATTAAGTTTATCTTTTTTCCAGCTTTGTTGAGGTAAACTGACAAATAAAAATTGTGTATATTATCTCATATCCCGTGATGTTTTGATATATTAATACACTGTAAAGTGATTACCATAATCAAGCCAATTAACATAGCCATTACTTCACATAGCTACGAATTTTTTATCCACTCTTTAATTTGATCCTCACAACTAACCCTTTGAGGTAGGTATCTTCATTTTACAGAATAACAAACTAAGACTGAGAGGCTGGTGACTCCCACAAAGTCACACATTTGGAGCAACAAGGCAGTTGCCATTAAAATGAATCAAGGATTTTAATAGCCGTCTTTTTCAGAATGTACCAGTGCCCTGTGATAAAGTATTTCTGCATCTCATCCAATCCTTAAACCCTCCGGTGAGCTACTTACTGTGAGTCCCAATTGCACAGATGAGAAAACTGAGGCTGCAGGAGCTGAGGTAAATGGGTAAGGTTATGCACACAGGCAGCTACTGACAAAGGCAGGACTCCAAAGCAGGTAGGCGGAAGTCCAGAGCTCTCAGCTGCCTTGCTAACTCGGCCTGGGTGAAGCTGCTCTGGATTGGAAGATGAGGATGTGGAGAATGATGTTAGATGATGGTAATTAACCTGTAAGAGTGCTTACCACTTACCAGGTAGGGCTCTAAAGGCTTTACATAGTTAACGCGTTTGGCCCTCACCAGACCCTGTGAATAGGGAACAGTATCATCTCCGATGTACAGAAGAGGAAACTAAGGCTTCAGGTCAAACTCCCTATGAAGTGGAGAAACAAGTTTCCAACCTGGGATTCCAACCCCTAACTCCAGAAGCAGCATTACTCTATCAGTGCTTCGTGTGTTCAACTGCGGCACCTGTGTTTGGAAATTTCACACCTAAATTCCTCATTATTTTTACAAAAATCTAAATATTTAAGTAGCAGCTCATCGATTATGTTAAATGTTTTCTGTGGTCTCCGTGTCTGTGCATGCGATTAAACACTGACTCAGTTCCAAGCAGCGCCGTGGAAATGCTTCCACATTTAGCCTCCTTGCCTTTGAAGTGAAGGTTGAACACCGGGAAATGCGTGGCACCTGTTCCTCTAAGGCCACACGGAGTGGCCCATTCTTTGACAAGCTGCGCCCCCTCTGGTCTCTCCGCAGAGCTGTAACGATGTCGTTCAGGAGCGATTTGGACCTGAGCTGAAATAGGACATAGCCCTGCGGCTGGCCGCATAGCAAACATGGCAACCGTCACCACCAAGCAAACGCAGAAAATCTCCCTCAAATACATTGAGTAAGTGTTGACCCTCAGCGCCGTTTCGGGAACAGGGGTGCTGCCTCCTTAACACCTGAGAGTGTGTGTGTGTTTTGTTTTTTTATTGTCGAATTTAGTGTTTTTACATATATTTATGCTAATTAGCATTATATTTACATTTATTTATATCCCCTTATTTTGTGCTTTGTAGTGTATTTTTTATATGTACTTCCAAAATTGATCTGGTTTGTGGTAGAGCCTTTGTTAACCACAGCCAAAATGTATGAAAGCTTTCTTTCTGGTGGAAGAAATCCATTTCTCATATAAGTCGTTTAATCTGCACATGCTCAGTTGGTCCCTTCCTGCAGCATGTTCATTGGTCAGACCCTATCACTGCACCAGGCATATTCAAGAATAGTCTGTGCTCTCTATTGAACATGGCAAGCCACTGGATTTGCATAAGCCAGCTCCTTTTGTTCTCATTTTCCCCAGGTTGGTGCTAAAAACAGGTCTAAGCAGATAGTGACTTTCCTCCAGGGAAGAGCTGCTAAGAGGGAGACTGAGACCTCAGGCAGTGGCTGGAAATGCGGAGCACCTCCCATATCACTTGCATTCCTAGGATAAATTCTACTACACCATGGTAAATAATCTTCAAATGTGCTGCTGAATTTTTCTATTAGTATTTTGTTAGGATTTTTGCATGATGTTTGTCAGGGAAGTTGACCTGTAATATTGTTTTCTTGCCTGGCTTTGGTGTCAGGGTAATACTGATCTGTCCTAAAATGAGTTTGGAAGTTTCCCCTGTTCTTTAGGTATTTTTTTTGGGGGGGGGGGGTGCAGAGTTGGAGAGTAATTGGTATTAATTCTTCAAATGTTTGGTAGAATTCATGTAAAGTCATTGTGTCCTGAACTCTTCTTTGATGGGAGATTTTTTATAACTTATTCCATCTCCATACTTCTAATTGGTCCATTCAGATTTTCTTTTTCTTTATAATGTAGTCTTGGTAAGTTATTATGTTTCTAGGAATTTAGCCATTTCTTTGGGTTCTCTTTACCTGTTGGTATATTGGGGGGCGGGGGGCAACAGAATAATTTAGTCAGGCTTCCTGGACATTTCTTGTAAACAAGTTGTGTGTGGGTGGAGTTATTGGCATATGTACCCATGTATCTTTCTAGTTATTTGCTATTGTGTGTTCTTCAGTTTGTGAAGCAGAGCTGGCTGCAGAGCTCGTCTAAAAATAGAGCATGTTTCCTGTGCTGGCAGCTGCTCAGTTTCAGTTTCTCTTTGGACTTTGTTGGTAGCAGTTGAGTTTTGAAGTTTGAGTTTCTTTGCACTGCTTAGCTCCTAGTATCGTATGTGCTGAATAAAGACTATTCCTTCTTCAGCTGAGCCTCCAAAGACCTTTTTGTCCAGTTACCTAGCTGGTAGACCTGCATGTGAAGCGTTTGTGAATGGGCTTGAGGGATCTGTGAGCTCCAGACCCTAACCATAGCTCGACAATTGGCGTAGTTGGAGCAGGATTCTGAGAAGGTGCAGAAGCCAAGAAGCCCTTGGAGAAGGAGGAAATGTGGCTATTTTTTAACATATTGTGCCCTGTGGCCACTTTCTGTTGACTGTGATATGGTTGCTGCTCAATGTAATGCAAGGCAGCATAGACCAAGCACTGAAGCAGAAAGCCCCTTGAGAGGGGGAGGAAATGTGGCTGTGTCCTTGAGCTTCTGGTGCCCAGTGGCCACTTTTCTGCTGACCAGAGTCTGGCTGCTGCTCACTCTGCTGCAAGTTGATCAAGATTTGAAGCAGACAGCAGGGCTGTTGGTGGATGACATGTAGCAACTGGAAGATTTGAAGTGGGAAGCAGAGTCGTTTGAAGAGCAGACAAATGTCCTGGAGGATGACATGCGGTGAATGGCCACTCCTGCTTCTCATGCCAGGGAGGAAAACGAACCCAGTGGTGGGTTGGGGGACACTGTGGTAGGACCTGTTGTGCATCAGAAAGTGAAATGTGAGCAGCCTATGAGACTGGGCAGACAACCAGTGTGCAATCCACAGGTGACCCAATTTACCTCCTATGTCTCATATACCCAGGTTGAGTTAGTTGACTTGGGGAGACAGTTTCAACAAAATCAGGGAGAGTCCCTGTCTGCTTGCCTATTGTGGTTATGGGACCTAGGGGTGGATAGTGTGATATGCTCTGGTGAGGAGGTGGAAAAATTAGTCTCCATCAGCATGCACCCATCTCTGAGGCAGTGGCTGCAAAATACCCATAGGTATTCACAGGGGCCATGTAATCACTCCTTAACAGAATAGGTGAGTGCAACTGCCTGAACCATGTGGTCAAATGCTGGAGAACTGCCCAAGATTGTTAGTAAATGGCAAATGTATGTTGAATTAGTTCAAATAATTCAAGAGCTGGAGATGCGGCAGTCTGTGTTTAATGTGAACACTTGTGGCCCAGATGATGAAAATTTTACAGGCAGCATGACAGATATAGTGCTGCAGAATTCCCCGTCAATGTCCTTTGGGTAACTGATGGCCATACTGGCCCCATACATTGGTCATCCTCTACATGAGGTAATGACCATGATAGCCAGCCTGGGTGAAGTAGAGGAGAAAAGACAAGCAAAAGGGGTCCAAAAGGTGGCTAAGACCAAACCCCCTAGAAATGCTTGGGATTTTATCCCAAAGAGACCAAGCAAGACTAGCCATAAGCAGATGTGCCTTGTGTTGCTTGCAGCAGGAGTTGATAAAAAGAAAATTGACCAGCAGCCAAATGCGGTTCTGTTTGCCTTGTGGCAGCAATTGCACCCTGAACAGCATTTCACCAAGTGTCCAAAAACAGGTAGCAAAGTGCATTCAGTGGATTTAAAGGACTTTATGGCTTCTCACAAGGAGGCAGTTCAAAATTGAAATTTTCAATTTTGAATATGGAGGAGGCCAAGGTGCTTGTCTTTTAGGGGCAGATGAGGACCAGAGGCCTCATGTTGAATTGGCAATACATTGGTTGAGGACATATGTGCAGAGTGTATTGTCATTGGTGGATACAGGCACAGAATGTAGCCTGATATATGACAATCCAGATAACTTTCCAGGGGCCCCAGTTCATATTGATGATAACATAATACTGAGGTCAAAGCTGTGTCATTGCCATTGGCATAGGAAGATTACCCCCTCATGTATACACTGTGTGTATGTGTGTGTGTATATATATATATATCCAATGTAGCTGAATACATGGGTATGGATGTACTTTATAGTTTGCCCCTGCAAACCATAGTTGGAGAGTTTTGGCTGTGGATACGGACAGTAAAGCCTGTGTTATGAGGATATGCTAAACATGACCCACAGGTGTTACCCAAGCCAAGATGTGTAGTTAATGTAAAACAGTATTGCCTACCAGGAGGACATACAGAGACAAATGCCATTATGTTGGAATTAGAAAAAGTTGGCATTATTCATCCAGCTCATAGCCCATTTAATGCTCTGGTATGGCCAGTGAAAAAGCCTGATGGTAACTAGAGAATGACTATTGAGAACTAAATAAAGTAGTCCCTCCTTTGCATGTAGCTCTCCCTTCAGTTCATGATGATGGATCAGGGGATGACTCAGCTGGGAACTTATCATTATGTACTGGACCTTGCAAATGCTTATTTCTCTATTCCAATCTTGGCTAATAGCCAAGGTCATTCACCCTCACCTGGGAAGGGAGACAGTGGACCTTTCAAGTATTGCCCCAAGGTTATCTGCATAGGTCAACCATCTGTCTTGGTTTGGTGGCTGGGGACCTAGCCAAGTGGACTAGGCCCAGAATGGTTACAGTGTTTCACTACATTGATGATGTGTTATTAGCTTCTGATTCTCTAGCAGATTTAACCGAGACAGCTCCAACACTTCCAAGTCATTTGGAACAATGTGGGTGGGCTGTGAACACAGCCAAGGTACAAGGCCCTGAGCTGTCAGTCAGATTTCTGGGAGAGGTCTGGTCAGATAAGACAGGAGTCATCCCAGAAGCTATTATAGATAAGATACAGGCATATACTTGACTCACAACTGTAGCTCAGCTACAGACATATTTGGGACTTCTGGGGTATTGGAGAGCTTTTGTACTCTATATGGCCCAAATGGCATGCCCACTGTATGTGTTAACAAAGAAAGGAGCCCTCTGGGATTGGACTGAGGAAGCATAACAAGCTTACTGGTCTGCAAAATGGGCAATACAGCAAGTACAGCCTTTACAAGGGGCTGATCACATTAAGCCTTTTGAGTTAGATGTACATATAACCCAGGAGGGCTTAGGATGGGGTTTGTGGCAGAGGCAAGATCAATTCCACACACCTGTAGAATTCTGATCTCAGCTTTGGAAGGTGCTGAACTGCGTTACACCTTAATATAAAAGCAGCAGCTATGTATTCTGCCTTGATAGCCACTGACATTATCACAGGAACTGCCAAAGTCCTAGTAAGAATGACATACCACATAAAAGGTTGGCTGCACACTTGGGCCACCAACCCTAAAACAGGTGTAGCTCAGACTCCCACTCTGTCTAAATGGGGAGCATATGTAGAACAAAAGAGCACAGTGTCAGCAAGCCCTCTGTCCAAAGAACTGCAAACTGTGCCAGGCCCAGCAGAGGTTGTGGAGGAAACTGACACAACCATTACCCCTGGAGGTGGCACCCCTGGAGGTGGAGGCTACACCTTTGATGAGGGACAGAGACCTATCACAGAACAAGCTTGGTATACAGATGGCTCTAGCATGGGAGCTTCAGCATTGCCCTCAACAGATACCATGTGGTATGAAAATGGCTCAGTGCACAGCAGTCAATGGGCTGAACTGAGAGCAGTATGGATGGTGATAAAAAACGAGTCTGGGCCTTTAACTATCTGTACTAAAAGCTGGGATACATACATAGGTTTAACCCTTTGGATCTTTACCTGGAAATATCAATGGTGGGTGGTAGGCCACCGACCACTGTTGAGACAAGCCGTGTGGCAAGGATTATGGGGATTGGGACATGAGAAAGAAGTAACACTTTTCCCTTTGCCAGTTCAGAAAATGATGAAGCTGATGCCTTGGCTAAGGTAAGATGGCTAGAAAGAGCCCCAGCTGCTGATGTAGTCCAGTGTTTACATCAATGAATGCAGCATGCTGGCAGTAAAACCATGTGGATGGCAGCTCAAAGATGGGCCCTGCCTATAAAATGGGAAGATGTAGTGAGTGCCTGTCGTGCTTGTCCAATATGTGATCAAGAGAGTCCATGCCGTGAGCAGATGCACCATGCAGATGGGCAAATAACTCAAGGAAGCTTGCCCATTACTCAATGGCAAGTGGAGTTTGTTGGACCACTGCTAAGGTTGAAAATTTTCAGATACATCTTCACAGCTGTTGATATGGCTACTGGTCTTCTGTTTGTATGGCCTTGTAAGGCCCCAAACCAAGTAAATACTGTGAAGGCACTGAATACCCTTATGGCCATGTATGGCCAGTCTGTGGTCATAGAGAGTGATAATGGAACCCACTTTACTGGACATGGGGTTCAGAGGTGGGACTCACAGTTGTCCATTCAGTGGAAGTTACATATGCCATATCATCCCCAGGCAGTGGGAATGATTGAATGGCACAATGGTCTTTTAAGAAAGGAACTAAGGCTATCTTCCCAACCCCCATCCCTGAATGGGTGGACATGGCGGTTATGGCAGACAGGATTCTAAAATGAGAGACCCTGTAAGGGCAGGACCTTTTCAGTAGAAGCTCTGTTACATAGGGCTGCAGCACTGATAAAACTGCAAATCACTACTAAAAATAATCTTTTGAAGCCAGGATATGGTAAGAATGGAAATATTCTCTTACTGGCCCCAACTGTTTGCAACAGGCACAGACAGTACAATAGGAATAGCCTTGGAGAATAAAAGCCTCCCTTACATGCTGCATTGGCTGAATAGGGCCTTGGGGAAAAGGATTAGAGGAAGGCTTGCAAGTTTCACTTTGGGTACCTGGCTCCTCAAGTAAAAGTAACATGGCCTGGAACAGATAAGTGCTCTATTCCAAAGGTCACATTTGTATTATTATTATGGCCAATTATGAGTTCCCGTATACTGTTACATGTTGAACCTGCAGATCCCACAGTGTTAGCAGATAAAGTATGGTATCGCAAACCAGGTAAGATACCTATTACTGCAACCATCCTTTCTCAGGATGGCCAACTGGTATTTATCTTACCAGAGGGGTGAGAACTTACCCTGTTGGTACCAATAACCCTTCTGTCTTTTCACCCATAGTGTTCTGGCTGCAGGCACTGCACCAGAGTTGACTGGATACATACATACATTGGCATGATCATCTACTGAATATGTACTGAACTTTACATTAGTATGACTGCCAGATTCCCATGGAAAATCACAGCAATGATGACTACTAACTGAACGTGGGTGACTAAAGAACAGAATTACAGGACAAGCCTTAAGGACAAGATTTAAGGCCTATCAAACAGACAATAGGTTGTATAAGCAAAAGGGTCCTCCAATGAGGATGGCTAATATCCAAAAAGCTGTGAATGATAAATGCTGGCAAGGTTGTAGAGAAAAAGGAACTCTCATACACTGTTGGTGGGACTGCAAAATGGTGCAGCCTCAATGGAAAATGGTATGGAGATTCCTCAATTGTAGATAGATCTACCATATGACCCAGCTATCCCACTGCTGGGAATATACCCAGAGGAATGGAAATCATCAAGTCGAAGGTATACCTGTTCCCCAATGTTCATCGCAGCACTCTCTACAATAGCTAAGAGTTGGAACCAGCCCAAAAGTCCATCATCAGATGAGTGGATACAGAAAATGTGGTATAACTACACAATGGAATTCTACTCAGCTATAAAAATGAATGAAATACTGCATTTGCAATGACATGGATGGACCTAGAGAGAATTATATTAAATGAAACATGTCAGGCAGAGAAGGAGAAATATCACATGTTCTCACTTATTTATGAGAGCTAAAAATAAATAAATAAACCAAAAAACCGGGGTGGGGGGGGTATGGGAAGAAGACATAACAATTACAATTCCTTGAAATTGATATGGCAAGCGAACAGAAAGGACATTTTTGGGAGGGGGGAGAGGGAGGAGGGAGGGAGGTTTCAGTAATAGGCCACAATAATCAACCACATTGTATATTGAAAAAATAAAATAAAATTTGGAAGAAAAAAAGAAAAGGGTCATTTATCTTTGCTAAGGGAACATTGTGGAAGTTTTTAACATGTAGATTGTATGGTGAGGGACCCTGAAGGGGTGGATTGTGGGGAGAATAGGCTATGTCCCTGGACTTTTCTTGTAAACAAGTTGTGTGTGGGTGGAGTTAGTGCACATGTGCACCTATGTATCTTTCTAGTTAATTGCTGTTGTGTCTTCTTCAGTTTGTGAAGCAGAGCTGGCTGGCAGAGAGCTCCAGTCTAAATCTAGAGCATGTTTACTCTGCTGGCATCTGCTCAGTTTCAGTTTGTCTTTGGACTTTGACAATGGCAGTTGAGTTTTGGAGTTTCTGAGTTTCTCTTTGTACTGCTTAGCTCCTAGTGTTGTGTGTGCCGAATAAAGACTATTCCTTCTTCTACCAAGGCTCCAAGAACCTTTCTTTCTGGTTACCTAGCTCATAGACCTGCATGTGAAGGGTTTGTGGATGAGCTTGAGGGGTCTGAGAGCTCCAGACCCTAGGCCTAGCTCAACAGTGTGTAATTGTTTATCTTGTGCCCTTTTTTTCTTCTGAATTATCAGTTGTAATGTATGTGCTTTCATTCTAATTTGACTTATTTGAAATTTCTCTTTTTTTCGATCTTTTTCTTAGTCTAGCAAGAGGTTTGTCAATTTTAAAAAATCTTTTCAAGAAAACTGTTTTGGTGATCTTTTCTATTGTTTTACTAGTGTTTATTTCTTCTTTGATCTTTTTTATTTTCTTCTAACTTTGAACTTATTTGTTTTTTTTCTTTTCTTTTATCTTTTTTTCGTTTTTTTCTTTCTTTCTTTTCTTTTCTTTTCTTTTCTTTTTTTTTTGGTCCAGTTCCTTGAGTTGTAACATTAGTTTATTTGAGATCTTTCTTTTTAATATGGTGTTTGTTGCTATAAAGTTTTCTTTCAGTACTGCTCTTGCTGCATTCTGTAAGTTTTATTATGTTGCATTTCCATTTTTATTTGGCTCAAGATATTTTTAAAATTTTTCTTTTAATTTTTTCTTTGACTATTGGTTTTTCAGGAGAACATTGTTTAATTTCCACAAACAGTTATACACTGCATACTGATGTTTGGGTAAAAAATAGACCTTATATATTGTGGTGGTCTTATGAGGTTATAATGGAGCTGAAAATTCCCATTGCTTAATGACATCACAGTTGTTACAAGGTATTACATGTTTGTGGTGATGCTTGTGTAAACAAACATACTTTAAAATATGTTGAGGATGAGTGCCTAGCTTACCCATGGGTTAACCAAAAGTGGATTAAGCCTTTGTGAGAGAAAGAAATCCAAGCATTTGACACCTGTTGTTTGACCTTGTGAAGGATTGCTGTCTACTTGAGAATTCTTGCATTTTGAAATGACTTGCACTGATTCCCATTGCAAAATAAATGTGATTATTAATATTTAATAATGATATAAAATAATAGTTATTATTATTAATAATAAAGTAATTATTGCTATTATTTTGTTATTATATTATTATAACATTCACTGAGTGCTTGCTGAGTGCCAAGCACTATCGTACCTGTAATTTAATTTTCATAACTTTGTGTGTGATATTATGTTAATATCCTTTTAACAGATAGGGAAAGTGAGGCACACAAGAGACTTAGTAACATAATTAGAGGGTCTATGCTCATGCAACTAGTGGCCAGTGTAGATAATAGAAAAATGTGTTGTTCCCTTTCTTAACACACTTTTGCATAAGGAGAAAATTACCAAAAACATTTCTGAGAACATTCCTATTAAGCGATGAATGATGGTATTTGTAAATTTTCTAAAATTCTTCCTCTTACTCATTTCTAAATTCATGTAATTGTGAAAAGATAATAGGAATATAACCTTCTTAAACGGGTTGATTTTTTTGCAGCCTAACATATCATCTATTCTGCTTAATGTTCCATGTTCACTTAAGAATATGCATTCTCCTGCTGTTTAATGGAATGCTTCACCTGTGTCTGCTGGGTCCATGTGATCTAAAATGTACTTTAATTCTGATGTTTCCTTATTAATTTATTGATTTTTTTTGTCTTTATGTTACCTCCATTGCTGAAAGTAGGTATTGCAGTTGCCTAAAATTGTGGTATTACAGATTTTCTCTCTCTTCAGAGCTGTTAATGACTGATATATACGTTTAGGTGCTCCAATGTTATATCTTCTTGATGAATTGACCTCTTTATCATTATATAATGACCTTCTTTTTCTTATTTTACAGTTATTTGACTTAAAGCCTATTTTATCTGATGTGAGCATATTTTTCCCTGATCTCTTTCAATTTTCATTGTATGGATTTTTTTTTTTTAATTCATTCACTCATAGTCTTCATGTGTCCTTAAAGGTGGAAGGAGTCTCTTGTAGGGAGCATATAGTTGGGTTGTATTTTACTCCCTATTCAGCTCCTCTACATATTTTGATTGGTGAATTTAACCCACTAACATTCAGGGCAATTATTAATAGTTAAGAACTTGCTACAGTGTTTTGTTGTTGTTGTTGTTTTGTTTTTTGGGGGGTTTTTGTTTGTTTTTTAGATTACTTCTTTTTTCCTTTCTCTCCTGCTGTCTTGGCTTATGATTAAATAATTTTCTCTAGTGGTATGCTTTTTTTCTGACAATGAAAATTTGTGTTGGGAGACTACTAGTGATTGCATTTTCATAAGAAACTCAAAGCCATTTAACAAAACTGCAACATGTTCCAAACCTCTGGCAAGTGTGAAGAATGACAGGTATGAAGGAATCCCAGTCAGTGAGTAGGAACTACCTTGGCAATTAAAAAAAATCGACAGCTCAATTGGTACTGCTTGTGGGCACCACCACTTATGTATGATTAAAGCAGTAGAATGCATTGCAATATCTAGAAAAACGTCTAATTTTATGCTGTTTAATAAAAGTGTCTGAAGCACTCTGGAGGAGTAGAGAGGAATAGGAATAAATACATTTGGAACAACTCTAGAATTAGACAAAAGTTTGAAGCAAAAACTGTGAATATTTTGATTCTCTTTCTTTTGCTATGGATATACATCTTTTCAAGTCCTCCTCATCTGAGTTTTTTTAAATTCATCTTATTTTATTTTCTTATTTTTATTGGTTACGAATATTCATGGGGTACGAAGCTGATTGTCACCACTGATGCCCAATATATGATGGCCAGCTGGCAGTATGCCCATTACCACAAATTATTATACCCCCTATCCCACAACCCAATTATTCCCTCCCTCCGTCCTCATTCCCCTTTCCCCTACTACACTTTGTATACCTAGGTATGCTCTTTCCCTCTGCAAGTCTAATGCACCACTGTGGTCTTTCTTTCCTTTGTTCTTTTAACTCTCACTTATGAATGAGTACATGAGATATTTATCCCTCTGTGCTTTGCTTATTTCACTCAATGTAGGTTTCTCCAAGTTCATCCATGTTGTTGTAATGGGAGAATTTCATTCTTTTTATGGCAGAATAGTATTCCATGGTGTACATATAACCATATTTTCCTTATCCAATCATTCATTAATGGACATTTAAGTTGGTTCAATCTTGGCTGTTGTAAACAGAGCTGCAATAAACATGGGAGTGCAGGTATCCTTTCAATATGATGATTCCCATTCCCAATATACCCAGAAGTGGGATTGCTGGATCACATGGAAGATCTATCTGTCATAGTTTAAGAAAACTCCATACTGTTTTCCATAGTGGTTGTAATAATGTACAGTCCCACCAGCAGCATAGGAGCATTCCCTTCTCCCCACACACTCACCATCATTTGTTATCCTCCATCTTTTTTGTAAGAGCCAGTCTAACAGGGTGAGATGATATCTCAATGTGGTTTTAATTTGCTTTCCTCTGGAGGTGAACCAAGACCCAGTTGGTGCCAGCAGCCCCTCCCACTTGGACCTGGAGGGAAATGTCTACAGCTGCAACAGTCACCACTGAAGTGAGCCAAGCCCTGCATGGCACCAGTGGCCCCTCCTTGGATCAACAGGGAAATGCTCACAGCTGAGCAGGCCCTGCCAAGATGAGCCAAGACCTGCGTGGTGCTGGGGGTTCATTCTACAGCCACATATTCCAGAACAGGACCCAAGGAGGTATAATATAGCAATTTCCACACCTACTTTCCCTCAAGGACAACTGACCACCACAGTAGCAGCCAGGGCCACTCTACAAGTAACCTACTGCTCACTTGACTACACTGATAAAAGAAGAATCACCCATAAAGCCTACAAATAGAGGAAGAAATCCTTATCCCCATAGCAAACCTCAGAGTAATAGAAGAAACAAATCTACCAGATAGCCATATGTCAATGAAAAAATACTAGAACTCCCAACAAGAAGATATGATACCACCAAAGGAATACAGTAATAAGCAAATTTCAGACTCAGTGGAATGGGGAATTCTTGAAATGTCTGAGAAAGAATTCCAAGCAATGATATTAAGAAAACTAAAAGAAATAAGAGAAGATTCAATTAGAGAACACAAGGAAACAAGAGAAAATATCCAGAATATGAAGGAGGAAATTTACAAAGAGATTAATACCTTTAAAAGGAGCATAGCAGAACTCTTAGAAATGAAAGATTCACTCAGTGAAACAAAAAACACTACAGAGAGCTTGAGCAGCAGGGTAGAGCAAACAGAAGAAGGAATTTCAGATCTTGAAGATGGTCTTTTCAAAATAACCAAGGCAGACAAAAAAAAAAAAAAAAAGGAAAATAATTAAAATGAGGAAAATCTGAGAGAGAGCAGACAACCTCAAGTGCTCTAACATCCAAATTGTGGGTATTGTGGAAGGGAAGGAGAAGGGAAAAGGTATTGAAAACCTATTCAAAGAAATAATAACAGAAAACTCTGAGGTGTAGAGACAGAGAGACAGAACTTCAGATACAGGAAGCTCAAAGATCCACAAACAGTTTCAATCCAAAAAGATCCTCCTCGAGCGATGTTAGAGATAAATTTGCAAAGCTCAAAGACAAGGAATTCTAAAAGCAGCAAGAGAAAAGTGCCAAGTCACCTATAGGGGAGCATCCATCACACTAACAGCAGACTCCTCAAATGAGACCCTATACATATAGGCAGAAGAAAGTAGAATGACATATTCATAATACTAAAAGAGAAAAATTGCCAACCAAGGATTGTTTACCCAGCAGGGCTGTCCTTCAGGAATGAGAGAGAAATAGTTTATTTCCTGACAAACATAAGTTGTGAGCATACACCACCACATAACCAGCCATGCAGGAACTTCTCAAGGGAGTCCTTCATCTGGAATCTGAATAATGAGGACTAGTATTACAAGAACAGAAGAAAGAGAAAAACAAACCATTAAAACAAAAATGCCAACAAGAAACAGAAAAAAGCTAATCAAGCCACCTCAAATTTACAACTAACATTGAAGAAGAGAAATAAAAGGGGAAGTAATGATTAAAAGATATTTAATTAATCTAAGCAAAAAGCAATTAAAGGCTAGGCATTAAACAATATCTGTTCATAACTACACAAAATATGAATGACTTGAACTCTCCATTAAAAAGACACAGACATGGTGATTGGATTAAAAAACCAGACACAAAGAAATACTGCCTTCAAGAGACTCACCTCACCTGTAGAGACACACACAGACTAAAAGGGTAGTGATGTAAAATGATATACCATGCAAATGGGAATGAAAAATGAGCAGGAGTATCTATATATTGGACAAAATAGACTGTGAACCAAAAAACATACAAAGAGGCAAGGACAGGCACTATATAATGATAAAAAGTATCTATCCAGCTAGGAGACATAACAATCGTAACTATATGTGCACCCAATACTGGAGCACCCAGATATATAAACCAAACACTGTTAAAACTAAAGAAAGAAATAGGCCCTAATATGTTAATAGTGGATGACCTGAAAAGCCCACTCTCAGTACGGGACAGATCTTTCAGGAAACAAAGCAACAAAGAGAAACATTATTTACTCTACACCTCAGACCAACTGGACCTAGCAGATATGTACAGAAGGGTTCACCCAACTACTAAAGAATATACTTTCTACTCATCAACATATGGAACATTCTCCAGGATAGACCACATTTACGTCACAAATCTAGTCTCAGCAAATTTAAAAGAATTGAAATGATTCCAAGTTAGTTATCAGCCCTCAATGGACTAAACCTAGAAAATAAAAGTAAGCAAAACTCTGGAAACTATACAAATACATGGAAACTAAACAATAGGCTCTTGAATGACCTATGGATCCAAGAAGAAATTAAGCAGAAAACTTTCAAAAAACTTTCTTGAAACTGATGAAAATAAAGATACATCATACTGCAAAAGCAGTAGTAAGAGGCAAATTTATTTCAATAAATGCTTAAATCAAAAGAGTGGAAAGACTTCAAATAAATGACCTAACACTACCCTCAAAGAACTCAAAACACACCAAAACTCCAATCCTAAAAGTAGTAAATGGAAAGAAATAAGATCAGAGAAGGATTAAATGAAAGAGGCCAAAAAAAAAAAAAAAAAAAAAGACCCAAATAACAAGAATCAAGAATGAAAATGGAGACATTACACCTGATACCACAGAAATACAAAGAATCATTACAGACTATTATAAGCAGCTTTATGACAAGAAGTATGAAAATGTGGAAGATATGGATAAGGTTCTAGATGCACACAAACTACCCAGACTAAACCAAGAAGAAATTAAAAAAAAAAAAAAAAAACCTGAGCAGACAAATAACAAGCAGTGAGATTGAGGAGTAATCAGCAATATTCCAACAAAGAAAAGTCCAGGTCCAGATGGCTTTATAGCTGAATTCTATCAACTTTTAAGAGGTATTAATGCCAGTTCTCCTCACACTATACCAAAAAATTGAAACAGAAGCTACTCTCCCAGACTCATTCTCTGAGTCCAACATAATTCTGATATCAAAACCAGATAAAGACACAACAAAAGAAGAAAATTACAGGCTAGTATCCTTGATGAACACAGATGCAAAAAACCTAAACAAAATATCAGCAGTCAGAATGCAGTCAGGTGGGATTCATCCCAGGGATGCAAGGATGGTTCAATACACAAAAGTCAATAAATGTGATGCACAACATCAGCAAAAATCAAAGACAAAAACCATATGTTATCTCAACGGATGCTGAAAAAGCATTTGACAAAGTTTAAAATCTCTTCATGACAAAAATTTTCAAAACCTTAGGTACAGAAGGAAAGTATCTCAGCACAATAAAAACTATCTATGACAAGCAAACCACAAGTGTCATTTTGAATGGGGAAAAAGTGAACAAAGAAAAAAGGAAGAAAAAGGAAGAAGAAGAAAGAAGAAGAGGAGGAGGAAGGAGGAGGAGGAGGAGGAAGAAGAAGAAAAAGAAGAGGAGGAGGAGGAGGAGGAGGAGGAGGAGGAGGAGGAGGAGGAGGAGGAGGAGGAGGAGGAGGAGAAGAAGAAGAAGAAGAAGAAGAAGAAGAAGAAGAAGAAGAAGAAGAAGAAAAGAACAAGAACATTCACCTTCACCACTTTCTGTTTAATACGTAGTACTGGAACCACGAGGCAGAGCAATCAGGCAAGAGGAAAAAATAAAAGGAATCCAAACTGGACAAGATGAATTCAAACTGTCCCTATTAGCAGATGACATAATACTATATAGAGAAAAACCCAAAGACTATCAAAAATGTCCTAGAGATGAGTAATAATTTCAGTAATATTGGAGAATATAAAATAAATGCCCCTAAATCAGTTGCATTTACATACTCAAATAATCAACTAATAGACAAATAAAAAAAGTAAGTCCATTTACAGTAGTCATGAAGAAAATAAAATATCTATGGATAAATTTAACCGAGGAGGTGAAAGATGTTTACAATGAGAACTACAAAATCACTCCTAAAAGAAATTAAAGAATATACAAAAAGATGGAAAAATATACCATGCTTTGTGTTGGAAGAATTAACATTGTTAAAATGTCTATATTACCCAAAGCGATCTACAGATTCTGTGCAATCACCAACAAAATACAAATGACTTTCTTCACAGAAATGGAAAAATAATCTTACCATTCATGTGGAACAACAAAAGACCCCAAAGAGCCAAAGCAATCCTGAGCAAAAAAAAAAAAAAAAAAGAAAGAAAAAAAGAGAAAAAAAAAGCTGGAGGCATAAAACTACCTGGCTTCAAATCATACCAGAAAGTTACAGTAACTAAAACAGTGTGGTACTGGCATAAAAACAGACAGTGAGGCCAGTGGAACAGAATGAGAATCCAGAAATTACCCCTTTGGCTTACAGCCATCTGATATTGGACAAAGGTAATGAAGATCTACATTTAGGGGAAAGACTGCCTCTTCAATAAGTGATACTGAGAAAATTGGATATCCATGTTAGAAGAATGAAACTAGATATGTATCTCTCCCCATATACTAAAATCAACTCAAAATAGATTGAAGACTTAAGTATAAAACTTTAAAGTATAAAATTACTAAAGGAAAATATAGGTGAAATACTTCAGGAGGTAGGTCTGGGCACAAACTTTATGAACTTGAGCCCCAAAGCAGAAGAAGCAAAAGAAATCATAAACAAATGGGACTATATCAAAATAAAACTCTTCTGCACAGCAAAGTAAACAATCAACAGAGTGAAATGACAACCTCCAGAGTGGGGAAAATTTTGCTAACTATGCATCCAACAAGGGATTAATATCCATAATATACAAGGAACTCAGGCTATTACACAGTAAAAAAACAAAACAAAACAAAACAAAAAAACTAATTGAAAAATGACAAAGGACATGAATAGACATTTTTCAAAGGAAGATATACAAATGGCCAACAGATACATGAAAAAATGCTCAACATCACTAGTCATCAGGGAAATGCAAATTAAAACCACATTGTGATATCACCTCACCACAGTTAGACTGGCTATAATTTAAAAGATGGTGAACAAGAAATGCTGGCCTAAGTGTGTAGAGAAGGGAATGCTCATGCTTTCTTGTTGTATTGTAAATTAGTACAACCACTATGGAAGAGAGAATGGAGGTTTCTCAAACAACTACAGATAGATCTTCCATATGATCCAGCAATCCCACTGCTGGATATATACCGAGAGGAATGGAAATCATCATGTCCAATGGATACCTGCACTCCCATATTCACCACATCTATGCTTACAATAGCCAAGATATGGAACAAACCTTAGTGGCTATCAACAGGTGATTGGATACAGAAACTGTGGTATATATACACCATGGAAAACTACTCTGCCAAAAAAAAGAATGAAATTCTCCCATTTGTGACAACATGGATGAACTTGAAGAAACATGTTGAGTGAAATAAGCAAAGAACAGAGAGATAAATACCACATGTATTCACTCATAAGTGGGAGCTAAGAGAGAAAGAAGGAAGGAAAGAAAGACCACAGTGGTGTATTGGACTTGCAGAAGGAGAGAACATATCTAGGGATACAAAGTGGAATGTGGGAAAGTGAGGGTGTGAAGCAGGTTGGGGATAATTGGGTGGGGGACATGGGGTATAATTACAGTATGTAGTAATGGGCACTCTGTCAGTATGGATCTGGCCTTCACATCTTAGGCATGAGGGGTGACAATCAGTTTTGTATCTCATGAATATTCATAACCAGTATAAAATATTGCATTTCCCTGATGACTAGTGGTGTTGAGCATTTTTTCATGTACCTGTTGGCCACTAGTATGTCTTCCTTTGAAAACGTCTATTCAGCTCATTTGCCCAATTTTTAATTGGGTTATCTGTTTTTTTATTGTGTAATTCTTGAATTCCTTGTATATTATAGATATGATTCCCTTGTCAGATGTATAGATAGCAAAAACTTTCTGCCACTCTGTACATTGTCATTTCACTCTGTTGATTTTTTTCCTTTGCTGTGCAGAAAACATCTTTGTTTCATATAGTCCCATTTGTTCATTTTCTCTTTTGTAGCTTGTACTTTGGGACCCGTGTTTATAAGGTCTGTTCCCAAACCTAGTTCCTGAAGTGTTTCACCTATATTTTCTCTTAGGAATTTTACATTTTCAGCCTTATATTTAAGTCTCTAACCATTTTGAGTTTATTTTAGTTTATGGTGAGAGGTTCATATCTAGTTTCATTCTTCCACACATGGATATCTAATTTTCCCAGCACCAGTTATTGAAGACACTGTTTTCCCAGTGTAGGTTCTTTGTCATACTTCACATTGCTTTAAGCCTGAGAGGTAATTTTTGGGTACTCTGTTCTGCTCCACTGGTCTGAGTGTCTATTTTTATGCCAATATCATGCTTTTTTGTTACTATAGCTTTCTAGTATAATTTGAAATCAAGTAGTATTATGCCTCTAGGGTTTTTTTTATTTGTTTGTTATTTGGTTTTTTGCTCAGAATGCTTTGACTATTCAGGGTCTTTTGTTATTCCATATGAATGATAGGATTGTTTTTTTCCATTTCTGTGAAGAATGTCATTGGTATTTTGATGCGGATTGCATTGAATCTCTAGATCACTTTGGGTAGTATAGACATTTTCGTAATGTTAATTCTTCCAATCCAAGAGCATAGAACGTCTTTCCATCTGTTTGTGTCTAATTTCTTTCAGTAGTGGTTTGTAGTTGTCATTGTAGAGATCTTTCACCTCATGGCTAAATTGATTTCTAGGTGTCCTATTACTTTGTGACTGTTGTGAATGGGCTTACTTTCTTGATTTCTCTGTTAGCTCATACTGGAGAAAATAAACGCAACTGTTTTAGGTGCATTTATTTTGTATCCTGCAACATTACTAAATTTATTAGCAATCTCTAGGAATTTTTTGATACTGTGTTTAGTATTTTCTATATATAGTATCACGTCATCTGCTATTGGGACAGTTTGACTTCATCTTGTCCAATTTGGATTGCCTTTATTTCTTCCTCTTGCCTGATTGCTCTGCCTAGTAGCTCCAGTACTACACTAAAGAGAAAATGGTGAAAGTGAACATTCTTGTCTTCCTGTTCTTAGGAGGAAAGACTTCACTTCTTCCCCATTCAAAATGATACTTGTGGTTTGCTTGTCATAGATGGTTTTTATTGTGTTGAGATACTTTCCTCTGTACCTAAGGTTTTGAAAATTTTTGTCATGAAGAGATGTTAAATTTTGTTAAATGCTTTTTCAGCATCTGTTGAGATAACATATGGTTTTTGTCTTTGATTTTGCTGATGTTGTGCATCACATTTATTGACTTTTGTGTATTGAACCATCCTTGCATCCCTGGGATGAATCCCACCTGATCGTCATTATATATTTTTTATGTGTGACTGTATTCTGATTGCTGATATTTTGTTTAGGATTTTTGCATCTATGTTCCTCAAGGGTATTAGCTTGTAATTTTCTATTTTTGTTGTTATCTCTTTATCTGGTTTTGGTATCAGAGTTATGTTGGCCTCAAAAAATGAGTTTGGGAGACTAGCATCTGTTTCAATTTTCTGGAATACTTTGAGGAGAATTGTTATTACCTTCACTTTAAACGTTTGATAGAATTCAGGTGTAAAGCCATCCAGATCTTGGTTTTTCTTTCTTGGAAAGTGCTGATTATTGCTTCGATCTCATTGCTTGTTATTGGTCGGTTCAGATTTTCTATCTCTTCTTGATTCACTCTGGGCAGTTTGTATCTGTCAGGAAACTTACCCATATTTTCTAAGTTTTCATATTTGTTGTCATACAGATGTTTAAATAGTCTGTAATGATACTTTATATTTCTGTGGTATTGGATATAATATCCCCCTTTTCATTTTTTTATTTGGGTCTCCCTCTCTCTCTCTCTCCTCTTTTCTGTTAACTTAGCTAGTGGTTGGTCTATTTTATTTAGCCTTTTGAAAAACCAAGTTTTTGTTTTATTGATTTTTTCTGTCATTGTTTGGGTCTCTATTTCATTTAGTTCTGCTCTGGTCTTAATTATTTCTTTCCATTTACTACCTTTAAGATTGGATTGTTGTTTTTCTAGTTTTTGAGCTGTAGCATTGGGTCATTTATCTGAAGTCTATCCATTCTTTTCAAGTAAGTATTGTCAAAAATTTGCCTCAGTATGGCTTTTGCAGCATCCCACAGGTTTTGGTGTGATGTGTCTTTATTTTCAATAGTCTCAAGACATTTTTTAATTTTCTGTTCAGTTTCTGCTTTGACTCATAGATCATTCAGAAGCCTATTGTTTAGTTCCCATGTATTTATATAGTTTCCGGGATTTTTCTTATTATTAATTTCCAGTTTTAGTCCAGTGTGGGCTGAAAAGATACTTAAAATGAGTTCAATTCTTTTAAATTTGCTGAGACTAGATTTGTGACCTAATATTTGATATACCCTGGAAAATATTCCATGTGCTGATGAGAAGAAAGTATATTCTTTAGTTGTTTGTTGAAATGTTCCGTATATATCTGCCAGGTCCGGTTGGTTTAAGGTATAGATTAAATCATGTCTTTTTGTTGCTTTGTTGCCTAGAAGCTCAATACAATACTGTGAGAGGGGTATTCACGTCACCTGCTATTAATGTGTTAGGGCCTCTTTCTTTAGGTTAAAGAGTGCTTGCTTTATATATCTGGGTGCTCCAGTACTTGGTGCATACATATTTATGGTTGTTATGTGTTCTAGCTGAGTAGATGCTTTTATCATTATATAGTGGCCTTCTTTGTCTCTTTTTGTTTTTTGGCTTAAAGTCTGTTTTATCTGATGTAAGAATAGCTACTCCTGCTTGTTTATGGTTTCCATTTGCATGACGTATCTTTTTTCATCCCTTTCCTTTTAGTTTGTGTGTGTCTCTACAAGTGAGGTGGGTCTCTTGAAAACAGCAAATACTCGGGTCTAGGTTTTCAATCCAATCAGTTAGTCTGTGTCTTTTGAATGGGGATTTTAATCTATTCACATTTAGGGTGGTTATTGACAGGTATTTTTAATTCCTGTCATTTAATTTTTTTTCTTTAGATGAATTAAATATCTTTTGATCATTACTTCCCCTTTTATTTCTCTTCAATGTTAGTTGGAAATTTGAGGTGGCATGTTTAGCTTTTTTCTGTTTCTTGTTGGCATTTTTGTTTTAATGGTGTGTTTTGCTCTTTCTTGTGTATTCATCATAGTGATCACCATTATTCAGATTCCAGATGAAGCACTCCCTTGAGAATTTTTTGTTTGTCTGGAAAAGATACTATTTCTCCCTCATTTCTGAAGGAGAGCCTTGCTGTGTAATGGATTCTTTACTGGCAATTTTTTTCTTTTCATATTTTGAATATGTCATTCCACTTCTGGCCTGTAAGATTTCATTTGAGAAGTCTGCTGGTAGTGTGATGGGGGTTCCCTTATAGGTAACTTGGCACTTCTGTTCCTGATTTTGGAATTCTCTCTTTGTCTTTGAGCCTTGCAAATTTAATTATAATGTGTCTTGGAAAAGATTTTTTTTAGATTTAATCTGATTGGGGAACTTTGAGCTTCCTGGATGTAGAGGTCTGCCTCTCTCTCTATCCCTGGGAAGTTTTCTGTTATTATTTCCTTGAACAGGTTTTCAATACTATTTCCTTTCTCCTCCCCTCTGGAATACCCACAAATTAGATATTAGAGTACTTGAGGTTGTCTGCTATCTCCCTTAGACTTTCCTCATTATTTTAAATTATTTTTTCTAATTCTTTTTTCCTTTTGTTGTGGTTTTTTTTTTTTTTTATCTCATTTAGTGAATCTTTTGTTTCTAGGAGATCTGCTACACTCTTTTTAAAGGTATTAATCTCTGTAAATTTCCTCCTGATATTCTTGATATTTTTTCTTGTTTCATTGTGTTCTCTAATTGAGTCTTCTTTCATGTCTTCAATTTTTCTTAAGATCATTGCTTGGAATTCCTTTTTAGACATTTAAAGGATTCCCTGTTCTATGGGGTCTGGGATATTAGTATTACTGTATTTCTTCAGTTTTGTCATGTCTTCTTTGTTGTTTGTAGTTCTAGTATTTTTTCATTTATGTTTGGTCATCTGGTAGGGGACTCATTTCTATTACTCTAGGGTTGGTTATGAGGATAAAGATTATGTGCTCTATTTGCAGGCTGTACTAGTGACTCTTCTTATATCAATGTAGTTGAGTGTCAGGTTGCCTGTAGAATGGCCCTGTCTATTACTGTAGTGGTAAATCATCCTTGTAGTGATAGTAGGTGTGGCAGTGGCTATATTACACTATCTTGGCTCCTGTTCCAGCCTTCCATTGCTGTAGACTGATCTCCCAGTGCAGATGTCTTGGCTCTCTTCAGCAGCTGCTGGGCCTGTGGGTGCTTCCTTTTCCTCTGGGGCCTTAGAGTGAATCCCCAGTGACATTCAAATTTCAGCTTACCTTGGTGGCTGCTGGGCCTGTGGATGCTTCCCTTCTTTCTGGGTCCTTTTAGACTTAGACCCCAGTCTCATGTGGATCTCAGCTCCCCTCAGCAGCTACTGGACTTCTGGGCACTTCCCTGCCCTCTGGGTCCTTCAGTGGAGCTCCCAGATGCTGCTCCACTCTCAGCTCACCTCAGAGGCTGCCCTAGTGTTATACTTTGACTACTTACTTCTTTATCTTTTGTGTATCTGCTATAGGATCTTGCGGATATCAAGAGTCTTACAAAGAATATCTTATATTTACAATAGGAAATTTAAGCTGATAACAACTCAACTTTGATAGCATTACATCACTACACTTTTATTCCGCACTCACTTTAAATTTTTGATGTCATAATTTAGACCTTTTTATATTGTGTATTCCATAAGAAATTAATGTAGCTTGTCTTGGTATAGCTTTGTCATTTAACCTTCTTACTAAATATATAACTGATTTACACACTACCATTACAATATTAGAGTATTCTGGATTTGACTGTGTAGTTTTTTTTTTTCAGTGAGCTTTAAACTCTCCAATGTTTGCATGGTAATAATTGCACCCTTTTCTTTCAGCTAAATGGCTTCCTTTATTATTTCTTGTAAGATAGACTTGGTTGTATCTCACTCCCTCTGCCTTTTTATGTGGGAATATCTTTATCTGCTCATTTCTGAAAGCCACTTTTGCTGGGTATATTATCCTAAGTTTTGTTTGTTTCTTTGTCTTATTTTTTCCCTTTAGCACTTTGAATATATCATCTCATTCTCCCCTGGAATGTAAAGTCCTTGCTGAAAAATCCATTGCTAGTCATATTGGAACTCACTTATATGTGATTTACTTCATTCTTCTTAGTGCTTTTGGAATCCTTTCTTTTTCTTTGATTCTTGACAGTTTGATTATCTTTTGAGTTCACTGATTCTTTCTTTTATTGACCTACTCTGCTGTTGATTCTCTTCCTCGCATTTTTATTTTACTTTTTCAACTCCAGAATCTCTGATTGTTTTTATAAATTTAATCTTGCTGTTAAATTTCTTATTTTGGTCATTTATTATTTTCCTGACTTTATTGAATTTTTTTTGTATTTTCTTAGAGTTTGCTTATCTTCCTTAAAACAGTCATTAAAACTTTTGTCAAGCTGTTCATGTATCTCCATTTCTTTGAGGTCAACTGTTGGGGGATTATTTTGTTCTTTTGATAATTTTGTGTACCCTTAGTCTTTTATGTTTCTTGTTGTTTTAAATTGATGTTTGCACATTTGAAGAAGTGGGGACTTCCTGCTGTCTTTGCAGGCTTGCTTCATCTTTGAAAGCCCCTCACTAGCCAGCCCATTCAGAGATTTGGAGGACATTTGTCATGGTGTAATTGTGGCTTCCTTCTAGAGTTCTTGAGCAGGTTAGCTCGATGCCTGGGTCAGCAGGTAGGTGGGTCTGGTTGCCTAGATTTGCTGGAGTAGACTTACTGATTTTTTTTTTTTTTTGAAATTTAGGTGCTATCTTATTCTATAACAATAATTGAGACAAGGTAATTTATAAAGAACATAAATTTATTTTCTCACAATTCTAGGCTTGCAAATCTAAGATTAAGGCACCATCATCTTGTGAGGGACTTCTTGCTACAAGATCTCATAATGGAAAGCAGAAAAGCAGGCCAAGGGGCCAAACTCTCTCTTCTAGAAGACATCCTTTGACACAGTAATAAACTCACTCCCGTGATAATGACATTAATCTATTCACTCTGACCTCAAGACCTAATCCCCTTTTATTAGGCCCCATCTCTCAACTTTGTTGCATTGGGGATTAAGTTTCCAACACATTTTTTTTGGAAGATAAATTTAAACCATAATGTTCTACCTCAGTGCTCCTGAATTTGTGACATTTTCACATGCAAAAGTGCATTTATTTTATCCCAATTTTCCCAAAGTATTAACCTGTTCCAGCACCAACTCAAAAGTTAAAAATTTAGAGCCTAATCCAACTCACTAAGACTCAAAGCATAATTTAGCCTGAGGCAAATTCCCCTCCAGCTCTGAGCCCGAAAAATCAGGACAAGTATGTGGTTTCAAAGTACAATGGTGGGATAGCTATAGAATAGATTTCCATTTCAAAATGGAGCAAAAAGAAACAAGAAAGTCTTAACATGTTCCAAGTAAGTTCAAAAGCCAACAGGGCAAACTGCTTTAAATTTTAAGAATATAAAATAAACTATCACTTTATTTGCTGCCTTCTGGACACACTGGGAAAGCAGTTGGTCTCCCAAAGACTCTGGGCACCCTCACTCTAGGACTCCAACTCCACATTTCTCCCTGGCCTGGCACTAGTGAGAACTGTCTGTGGTAGCTCCATTGTGGCAACAAATCCTTACAGGGGTCACAGGCTGTCCATGTCATCCTTTGAAATCTAAGTGGAAGCCATTTTGGCCCTTGCTCTATGTGCCTATAGAATTAACACCTCATAGCACCACAGGGTTTATTTCTTTTCAGCCTCTGAAGTGGTAGGATGAATTGCACCTGGGTCCTCATGAGCTATCGCTAAGATGGCCAGGGGAACTGTCGTTGAATATAGGGAGCATAGACTTAAGGCAGCTCTGGGCAGCAAGCCCTTTCTGCCCTCCAGGTTCTAATATTCTAAGCCTGTAAGGAGAGAGGCAGCCTCAAAGACCTCTGAAATGCGATTGGGGTTATTCTCCTATATTCTTGAAGGAGAGAACCTGATTTTCTTCTATCTGTACTAATTCCTTTATCAGAAGATTGCTTAGGCACAACCTTGCATTTTAAAAAATTTTTACATGGCCAGGCTGGGATGGTACACATTTCTACATTCAACTTCCCTTTTAATTATAATTTTAATCTTTAAATTGTTTCTCTCTTTTCTAATTTTATGGTGTGCAGTTAAATAAAGCCAGACAGCTTCTTTAATATTTTGCTCAGAAATTTATCCTAGTTCATCTCCTTATGTTCTGCTAGTTGATCTCTCTTATGTTCCACTTTTCATAAGGCTTGGGCATGAATACACTTTAGCCACATTTTCTGCCTCTTTGTAAAAAGGATAGCCTTTCTTTTAGTTTTCCACATCTGAATGGTCTTTACTATCTCTAGTCCTACCACCATTCTGATCATGACTACTTAAGAAACCTCTGAGAAGTTCTATACTTTCCCTACAGTTTTCTCTTTGAGTCCACATGAGAATTGCCCTTAATAATCTATTTCTAGCAATACAGTCCATTAAAACCTCCTCCAAATTATCACAGCCTCTAGCCATTACCTAGTTCCAAAGCCACTCTATATTTTCAGGTATTTGTTACAGCAACATCACACTCTTGGTACCAATTTTCTGTATTATTGCATTTTCTGTTGCTATACAGAATATTTGAGACTAGATAATTTATAAAAAACAGAAATCTATTTCCCACAGTTCTACAGGCTGGGAAGTCCAACATGAAGCCACCATCATCTATGTCAGATGGCAGATATGCAGTTGCAAGAGAGAGAGAATAGAAAGTTTTGTAACAAAACTGCTGCCACAAAATCACTCCTATGATAATGACTTTAATTTTTCTGTTTATTCTCATCACCTAATCACCTCTTAATAAGCCCTACCTCCCAACAATGTTGCACTGGGGATTAAGCTTCCAATTTTTTGTGGAACACATTCTAGCCATGACACCTAGAGACTGAGTGTGCCCTTGGAGCTTGTTACTGTGAGATCTGCTCTCCTGCCAGGGTGGGTCTGGTTTCTCAGTTCACAGATACCAGATTGTGGTCTTGGGCCTTGGGGATCTGCCTGACACAGGGTTTTATTGGGGTGAGACTGATGTTGGAGTCTGAGGAAAATTCCGGTGTTCACTTCCTCCTACTTTTTATCTCTGCCCATGCTCTGCTGCCAGGCCTGGGGAAGGGTGACTTGGGCAATGTTAACTGTCCTTAATCTATTCAATATGTGTGTGTGTGCACACATGCTACATCCAAGTGCTGCAGTTTCTCACCGGGATTCCTTAGCCTTTGTGAAGGTGTTTTCATATGTGGATATTTATTCAAAATTAAGGTTTCTGCAGGGGAGGGGGGGCAAATGCTGGAAAGTCCAATTCTGCCATTTTACAGATATCTGCCTCTTCTCAGCACTTTTTTTGTGTTTTAGACACATTAAGGAGCCTATGTTGCAGATGCAACTGTGAGTTCATGTGTTGATGCTTATATGACTAATCCTTGACTGCAGTTAGAAAACACCAGACTTTCCAGTCCTGGTTTCCTCTTTGCAAATGTTTTATTTCTCTTTCTCTTGCCACATTCATGCAGCTACTGTAGACTACCCTTCTTTGGAGAGAACCTGGAGCAGGAGAAATAACCAGAATATTTTAAAGGTCTTCACCTAATTTAGAAGATACCAGGTGGGCACATAAACATCAACATACATTTTATAAAATTCAAAATATGGAAACTTCTTAAGGTAGGGTCATAGTCATTGCTGGAAAAATATTAGCAAAAATGTATTAACTCAGTTCCATTTGTTGTTGTTTTTGTTGTTCTAATACATCTACAGCCATGAATCATGTCTACATCCCCCCTATTATTAGTGGACATAGTTAATGATCATGAACCCAATTGTGACTCCACATGAGAAGCACTGCCCCTAAGCACATATCCCACCCAGCAAGAAATGTTGATGGAAGAGGTTAGACAGATATGAACTGACTTAGACATAGATAATTGTGTGTAATAGATAAATAGCTACTGGTGAGGGAGAGGAACAGAGAAGAATGGTTTGAGACATAAAGGAGTTGCAGCCATTCTTCGAAGTGAAGAGAAAAGGAGTATGGGCAGAGAGGGGGATATAAGAATGACAATTAAAGCAGTACAGAGAAATTGGTGTTGGAAATAGAAGCTCAGATAGACAGGTGAATTTGAAGAGAGGGAAATGGGTTGGGCAAAGCATCTCTTCAGTGTTTAGTGGTCTTAAACAACTCATCAACAGTCTCTCTGATGAGTGAGAAATATTTGTTTTTCAAAGCAAACTTATGTATTAAAAGTAAATAGTGTGTTTTCTGAGTATAAATTAAAACTTGCTTCCCTGATTAAGAACTTGTCTCCATTTCCTGCCTTACCCAAATTCAGTTGTTTCAAAAACATTGAAGTGCCATTTTTTCTAAGATAAATAATAATCACAAGAATGTGAGATTAAAGATATGCTCTTTATTGCAGAAAAGAATGGAGAATAAAAAATTTTCTTCCCTCTGCTGTGTGGCAAAGCATGAAAGAGAAAAATATAAAGAAAACAGTTACACACCTTGTCATAGCAAATCAAAACTTGGTACAACCAGGTAAAAAGCTATATTTGCATCTTAATAGAAAATAGTTTTATTTTATTTTATTGTATTTTTCATATTCATATGTCTTGTTTATTTATATATTTTTAATTTAACTTTATTTTGTCAATATACAATGTGTTGATTATTGTGGCCCATTACTGAAACCTCCCTCCCACCTGTCTCTCCCCTCTCCTTCCCAACAATCTCCTTTCTGTTTGCTTGTCATATCAACTACAAGGAATTATAATTGTTGTGTCTTCTTCCCTTCCCCTCCCGTTTGTGTATTTATTTATATATTTTTAGCTGCCAAAATAAGTGAGAACATGTGGTATTTCTCCTTCAAATTTTAATCCAATGTGGTCTGAAAAAATACATGGGATAATTCCAATATTTTTGAATTTGTTGAGACTTGATTTGTGACCAAACATGTAATCTATCCTGGAGAATAATCCATGTGCTGATGAGAAAAACAAATTTTCTGAAGTTCTTCGATTGAAAATTCTGTAGATATCTGCCAAGTCCAATTGGTCTAAAGTATTGTTTCTGTTTCATTGCTGATTCTTTGCCTAGATGATCTGTCCAATATTGACAGTGGGGTGTTCAGATCCCCAGCTATTATGGTACTAGTATCTATTTCCTTCTTTTGGTCTAGTAGAGTTTGCTTTATAAATCTGGCTGTTCCAATATTGGATGCGTTTATATTTATGATTGTTATGTCTTCTTGATGGATCAGTCCTTTTATCATTATGTAGTGGACCTCATTATCTCTTTTTATGGTTTTAAGTTTGAAGTCTATTTTATCAGATATAAGAACAGGTCCTCCAGTTCATTTTTCATTTCTGTTTGCATGGTAAATCTTTTTCCATCCCTTCACTCTTAGTCTATGTGAATCTTTATAGGTGACGTGGGTCTCTTGAAGGCAGCATATAGTTGGGCCCTCCTTTTTAATCCAGTCAGTGAGTCTGTGTCTTTTGACTAGAGAATTTAATCCTTTTACATTGAGAGTTGTTACTGAAAAGTGTTGATTTACTCCTAGCATTTTATTGATTTTTGTTTGGATGTCTAAATGTCTTCTGTTCCTTTCATTCTGATTTACTGTTTGTCTTCAGTATTTGTTGTCTTCTTTGGTTGTAGATAAACTTTTTTTTTTCTCTTCATTGTTGCCATTTTTATTTTAGTAGTGAGTTTTGATTTTTCTTGAATTTTTATGGCAGTGGTAGTTATTTTTCTGGTACCAAACCCAGTATTCCCTTGAGAAGTTCTTGTAAGTGTGGTCATGTGATAGTGAATTCCTGCAGTTTTTGTTTGTCTGAGAAATATACTATTTGCCCTTCATTTTGGAAGGATAGCCTTGTAGCGTAGAGTATTCTTGGCTGGCAATCTTTGTCTTTTAGTATTTTGAATATATCATCCCATTCCTTTCTGGCTTTTAGGGTTTGTGATGAAAAGTCTGATGTTAGCCTGATTGGGGCTCCCTTATAGGTGATTTGATGCTTCTCTCTTGCAGCTTTTAAGATTCTCTCTTTGTCTTTGAGTTTTGATTATTAGACTACAAAATGTCTTGGAGAAGACCTTTTTGGGTTGAATACATTTGGGGATCTTTGAGCTTCCTGAGTGTGGAGATCTGTGTCTTTTCCTATACCTGGGAAGTTTTCTGCCACTATTTTGTTGAATATGTTTTCAATGCAATCTCATTTTTCTTCCCCTTATGGAACACCCTTGACTCACATATTTGAGTGCTTAAGGTTGTCTGATATATATCTTAGATTTTCTTCAATGTTTTTAATTCTTTTTTCTTTTCTTTTCTTTTCTTTTTTTTTTGTCTGCCTGTGTTATTTCAAACAGCCCATCTTCAAGGTCAGAAGGTCTCTCTTCTGCTTCTGCAAGCCTGCTGGTTAAACCTTCTGTTGTGTTTTCTCTTTCATTTAATGAACTCTTCAGCTTGGAAAGCTCTGCTACATTATTTTTCAGGGTATTGATTTCCTTGTACATTTCTTCTTTCAGGTCCTGTATACTTTTCCTTGTTTCATCATGTTGTCTAGCTGAGTTTTCTTGTATCTCATTTACTTTCTTTAGAGTTATCACTTGAAATTCCTTGTCAGACATTTCAAGGGCTTTTTGTTCTATAGGATCTAAAGCCTGAGAGTGGTGTACTTTGGTGGTGTACTTTCTTGATTTTTCATATTTCTGGTATCTTTCCTTTGATCTTTAGTCATTATAGCAAAGGACTTCATTTTCCACTGGTTCAACACTATTGTCTGGTTAGGATGCTGCTGGGGCTGCCAATTTGGCATCGCTTCCTCAGTGTCTGCTCTGTTGCCCACTGGCACCTTGGGTGCATGGTCACCTTGGGTCTCAGACCTCTCCAGCAGGGTGCCTCTCTGGTAATCACGTGCCTGGCTAGGATGGGGATGGGGTCCAGTGGCAGCAAGGCCTACCTACTCAGTTGCACCATGGGGTTTGTGGTTTCCATGGATCTCAGACCTCTCCTGTGGGGCACCTCTCTGGTAGGTACACACTCAGCCGGGCTGGGGCTGGGGTCCAGTGGTGGCAAGACCTACCTGCTCGGTCATGTGTTAGTGCCACAGGGCATGTGGTTTCCATGGATCGTAGGCCTCTCTGGTGGCATGTCTCTCTGTTTCTTTTTCTTTTAGTATTTTGAATATATCATTCCACTTTCTTCTGGCCTGTAGAGTTTCAGTTGTGAAGTCTACTGTTGTTCTGATGGGAGTTCCCCTATAAGTCACCTGATGCTTTTCTCTTGTTGCTCTTAGAATTCTCTGTCTTTGAGCTTTGTGAATTTATCTTTAATGTGTCTTGGGGAGGATAATTTTGTATTGAATCTGGTCTGGGAGCTTTGAGCTTCCTGGATCTGAAGGTCTGTATCTTGCCCTACACCTGGGAAGTTTTATGTTACTGTTTCCTTAAATGGATTTTCAATACCTTTTCACTTCTCCTCCCCTTCTGGCATACCCACAGTTCAGATGTTAGAGCACTTGAGGTTGTCTGCTATCTTTCTTATATTCTCCTCATTATTTTAAATTCTTTTTTTTCCTTTTTGTCTGCCTGAGTTATTTCAAAAGACCACCTTCAAGATCTGAATTTCTTTCTTCTGCTTACTCTACCCTACTGCTCAAGCTCTCAGTTGTGTGTTTTATTTCACTGACTGAATCTCATTTCTAGAAGTTCTTCTACATTCTTTTTTCAGGTATTAATCTCTTTGTAGATTTACTCCTTCATATTCCGGATATTTTTTCTTGTTTTATTGTGTTGTCTAATTGAATCTTCCTTTATTTCTTCAAGTTTTCTTAAGCTCATTGCTCAGAATTCTTTTTCAGACATTTCAAGGATTCCCTGTTACATAGAGTCCATCATTGGTGCATTACTACATTCTGTATTACTGTATTCATTCAGCGCTCATTTCTCCTTGTTTATTTGTAGTTTATCTGTAGTTCATTGACATTTTGTCCTTTGATAGAGGGTTTGCTTCTTCTAATACACTGATTTTGGCTGTCGTTTTGTATTGTCTTTGCTTGACAGTATGTGTGGTGGTGGTTATGTTAAACTACCGTAGGTCTGGTTCCAAAGTCTGTGATCATGGAATGAGCCCCCAGCACTGTGCAGTTCTGCTTGGCTCACCTAGATGGTTCAGATCACAGAGGCTGGCACTCCCCTCTGGGTCCAAGGGGAAGTTTGGGGTCACCTCTGCTGCATGGATCTGCTGGGCTTACCTCAGTGGGTTGGGCCACATGGGCTGGTGCTCCCCTCTGGGTCCAATGAGGGGGAAGGGGTCATCTCTGCTATGCAAGTCTGCTGGGATCAACTTGGTGGGTCACGTCATGGGGGATGGTTATCCCATTCCTATAAGTTTTTCACAATATTTGCAATTATATATCAAATTTATCTTGAACATTGATTCTAAAGCATTGAGATTTGTCATTATTCTTCTTGTTATATTTGATGAAAATATTTTTTGTCATATTGATTTTTTTGGTTTAATATGTTCAGTGTCTGGGCCTCCTCAGGGACAGTTTCTGTCAACTTACTTTGTTTAATTTAATATGCCGTGTTTTCCTGTTTTTTTGTATACTTTTTGATTTTGGTTAAAAAATTAGACATTTCACTATTGTATAGTAATATATCTAGGAATCATATAATCCCCTTGTATTTGTCTGTTTCTGTTGCTTGTCACAGAATACCTGAAACTGGGTAATTTACAGAGAAACAAACTTTATTTCTTACAGTTTGAAGTCTGAGAAGTCCAAGGTCCAAGAGACACATCTGGTGAGGGCCTTCTTCTGGTTAGTGACTCTCTACAGCACTTCAGGGTGTCACATGGTGAGAATGGGCTGAACAAAAGAGAGATAAAGTACACATTGGCTGTCCCTATCAAAGCCATTACAACCATGCCCACAATCACCCCTTAAACCATCAACCCATTACTCCCTGAATGGATCAACGTGTTTACAAAGTAACAGTCGTCAAGATCAAATCACCTCTTCAAGTCCCTGACTTCCATCCCCACATCGGAGGTTAAGTTCCAACATGAGCTTGGGGAGACATTCAAACCATAGCATTCTGCCCCCAGCCTCCCAATGCTCACATCTTTCTCACAAACAAATGCATTAATTTCATCCTTATATCCCCTAAGTCTTAACTCATTCCAGTACCAACACTGAAAGGTCCAAAATCCCATCTATGAAATTAAAACAAGTTAACTACTTCCAAGATACAATGGAGGACAGGCAAAAGACAGAAATTCTCATTCCTAAATAGAGAAATAGGATGAAAGGTAGTGGTAACAGTTTCCAAATAAGACTAAAACCCAGGCAGGGCAGGCATCAAATCTCAGAGCTGTATATGTTGTACCTTGACTCCATGTCTGACATCCCCTGTACACTGATGAGGGTGGTGGACATTGAAGTCATCAGGCAGCCCTATTCCTATGGCTTTCCTAGTCTCAAGTTCCCCAAGCTGGCATTGCACATTGCTAGCTCTATAGTTCTGTGGTCTCAATGGTGGTCCCATTCGCATGGCTCCATTAGGCATGGCCCTGATGGAGGCTATCTGTTACAACTCCAAGCGCACATTTCCACTTGGCATTGCTCTAGTGAAGGCTGTCTTTGGTGATTCCACCCCTACAACAGATCTCTTCCTAGACCCCTAGTTTTTTCCATACATCCTTTGAAATTAGGATTGAGACTGGCATGCCTTCACAGCTCTTTCATTCTGTGAGCCTGTAGACTTAATATCATATAGACACCACCATGGCATCTGACTTTCATCTTCCAAAGCAGTGAGTCCAGCAGCATCTGGTACCAACTTAGCAACAGCTAGAGCAACTGAGGAGTGCCATTCTAGAATGAAGAGAGCAACGTCCTGAGACTGGCCTGGGCAGCAATCCCATGGAGGATGCCCCAGGCCTGTTCCCTGAAACCATTCTGTCTTTTTAGATCTCTGGGCCTCTGATGTAAGGGGCAGCCTCAAAGATCTCTGAAATGCCTTCAAGGCCTTTCCTCCATTTTCTTGATGATAACTTCCTCTGTCCTGATCTCCTTAGCAGATGGATGCTCGGCTACACCCTTTGTTTCCCTTCCTGAACATACATTTTCACTCAACATGACTAACATAAGAGTTTTCCAATATTTTAATACTCTTTAAATTCTTTCTTTTTAATTATAAATTCTGGCTTTACACCAGGTGTTTGAAGCCATTATTTAGCATAGGCTGTTACAAGTAGCCACTCAGCTTCTTGAATATTTTGTTGCTAAGAAATTTCTTCTGGCAAATACTCTTTACTTTTTAGTTTCATATTCCAAAAAGCCCTCCAGCATGGACACAATCCAGTGAAATTTTTTGCCAACTCATAGCTAGGGTGATCTTTGCCCCAGTTTTCAATAAACTCTTTCTCATTCATATCTGAGACCTCACTAGAATTGACTTTACTGTCCATTTTTGTATCAGCATTCTGGTCACCAGCACTTAATCAGTCTCTATTAGCTTCCAAGCTTTCTCTGATATTCTTGTCTTCTACAATCTCATCAGAATTTAGGCTTTCTCTAGCCTGCTCCTCAAAATTCTTCCAGCCTCTTTCCATCACTCAATTCCAAAACTGCTTAAAATTTTCAGGTATTTGTTACAAGCAACAGCCCACTCCTGGTACCAGTTACTCAATTATTTCTGTAACCTAAAACAGAATACCTAAAACTAGGTAATTTACAAAGGAACACAATTGATTTTTTTACATTTTGGAGGCTGGCAGGTCCAGTGTCCAGAAAAACATCTGGACAGGTGCCTTTTTCTTGGTACTAACTCTCTGTGGTGATACAGAGTGTCATATAGTGAGAATGGGCTGAACAAAAGAATACCTGCTCATTGCTCTCCTTTTAAAGCCATCAAAACCATTCTCATAACTCATTAAACCATCAAGTAATTGCTTCCTGAATGAATCAGTCCATTCAAAGGGCACAGTTCTCAAGATCCAGTCATCTCTTAAAAATTCCACTTTCCACCACTATATAGAAAGAGTTAAGTTTCAATATGAGCTGGAGGATGGGAGTATTCGAACCACAGCACCCCTTTTGCCAGATTTTTTAAAAAAAATTTACTATACAGGGCTTCACTAAGATGTTTGAGACTTCCAAACTATTTTTGCTAAGACTATTTCATGGTATGTGTGATTACTGAAGTCTCTGTTCCTTTAGATGATGTGTAGCCAATAATTTGACAGAGATTTCCTTGAATGCCATCAGCTCTAATAAACAATCACAACATGTAAGAAGTTTAACACACACACACACAAAAAAAAAAAAAAATGAAAGAGAGAGAGACAGAAACACAAAACAACAACAAAAGAAAACACCAGAAATAGTTGTTTCTGTCTGTGCAACTTGGCTCTGTGCTAGTACGCTTCTCTAATACTTAAGCTAAATTAGTTCTGAGTCTAGAAACCAACCCAAGGAGAAAGGTAAAATGTTAAGTTACTGTCAATTATTTTCTGAGCATGCATATTTTCTGGAAATTTGGATGGCTTTCAAAATTCCCCAGTATACGTGGCTGCTTTTGAATATCTTGATTTTCATAAGCCTCACAATTAGATCCTTCTCCTGACCTTCAATGGTTTATTGCATGTCTCCATGAATAACCTCTTATACCAAGCATCTGTGTGTCTGTAGTATACCTTGCAGCTCTCATGAGTTTTCATGAACGCTTTTTCTACTTTCATTTATGCTATTTCTACTTGAGTCCCCAGTTTTCTGAAACAAAGGCACTGACTTGCATCAGTTCTTCCAATATAGCCAAGATAGGTTAGAACAGACATGTACAATAATCTTCAAATAAGATTTGTTATGCTTTCTCTGATTTGAGGGAGGGAACTGGGACCTGGTGTTCTGCCTCTATGAGAGTACGCAGGGTAAAGATGAGTAAAAATGCCTCAAAACTTCCCTACCATTTTGATAGTGGGTTTTTCTTGACTGGTTTTTAATTAGATAATTTTCCAGATCACTGATGTAGTTGGTTCAGTCAGTTTGTTGTATTTTGTCAGTGGTTTTATGAAGAAACAAGAGCTCAAACAGGTATTTGTACACCAGTCTTTATTTAGAATTATTTACAATAGGTAAATTAAAAAAAAAACAAATATATTGTATGACCCTCCTTGTAAGAATCACCTAGAATAGTCAAATTCATAGAGTTAGAAAGGAAAGTGGAAATTACCTGGGACTGAGGATGAGAAAAACAAAGAGATATTTAATGGGAACAGAGTTCCTGTTTTGGATGATGAAAACTTTCTATGAGTGAATTGTGGTGATGGTTGCACAACATTGTAAATTATTTCATGTCCCACAATCATATACTTAAAATGACTAAAATGGTAAATTTTATGTGTTGTGTATTCCAACACAATAAAGAGAGAGAGACAGAGAGAGAATGAAACAAAGTGAACTAAAAAAAAAAAAAAAAAAAAGACCTAGCAACATTCTTGTGAAATTTTGGAACACCCCAAGTAAGCAGAAGAAACTAAAATCTAGGTGAGTGAGGAAACCATTTAAGGGGCTTGCTGGTTAACTCACTTGGTGGAGCACGGTGCTGAGAATATCAAGGTCAAGAGTCAATACCTGTACAGGCCAGCCACCAAAATTTAAAAAATAAATAAGTAAAAGAACAATATCTTTTGACAAACTGAATAGGGCAATGACTTAAGAAATTAAATCAGAATAAAATTATAATTATACTCAAAAAATATTAGTTATGTTCTGACTAAGTACTTCTTGAATTTGTTAACTATAATAGTGAATTTATTTGTGGAAAATAGCTAAATTTGCTTAAATCACTACATATCTATCGCACAATTTAAAATATCTCAGAGTTTAGTCTCAGAAAACTCAATTTTCAGATTTAATTTTACGTAGTTGTACATTTTGCTTCAGCTGATGATTTAACAATTCCTTAGGTAATTTAATTTATTAATCTGATTGACAAAATTTAAAAATAGAGTACAGTACAGTCTATAAAACATCATTAAAATCACTTAATTAAAAAAATTTATAACAAAATAATAATGTATTATAAATAGTTCAGAAAGTTCAGAAATTTTTAATATGAAGAAAAATAATGTATTCTTATAGTACCACACACAGTAACTGTTATTCACAATTTAGCATAATCAGAATTCTTCCACTGCAATATTTCATGTCTGTGTATTTTCATTTTTCTTCACACACTAGCAGTGGATCCCTCATTAGTTTTATAATATAGTCAAAATTCTCCAAAGTTCTTCACCACATAGCTTACCTTTCAGGACATTCTTCTTACTACTTCCAATGGAATTGTAAGATTTCAGCATATGTACCACATGACTTGGTCAAGAATAGCTTTTAGATAAGCTGGGAGGGAAGAGTGGGAAGGCATGTAGGGAGTGTCTGGGAATCAATCTTGTGTCTGTCTATAGGCCCTGGGGGTCTGCAGTCTTTTGCAGATATGAGCCAAAGAAGCTCATTATCTTAGTCTACATTTTTTTTTCTTTGACCGGTAAGGGGATCGCAACCTGCTACACGGTGCTGTCTGCACCACGCTCACCCAGTGAGCGCACCGGCCATCCCTATATAGGATCCGAACCTGTAGTCTTGGCACTACCAGCGCTGCACTCTCCTGAGTGAGCCACGGGGCTGGCCCATAGTCTACTTTTTTTGATACTGGATTGGGAAAATCTGGAGGGATAAAGGCAGATCCAGTTTTTTAGAACATGAAGCTTCAACAATACGTGAGTCCGTGACAAGAAAAATTATACCAATTATAAATACAAAAATTGATTCAAATGTTTATGTTTATTTGAAATACAAGTAAATCACAACAAATTTTAGTTAAAAGGTTGATTCTTATATTAAATAAAATGAGAAGAGTAAGAAGGGGGAAGTCTGAGTGGAAAGAGACAGGCACCTTTAACCACTTCTAGTTACTTTTACACATTTTTACAAAAATTTATGATCATTCAAGCACAATTTTTAGGGCTCCTTCATGGACTTTGGAAATGACCCATTCAAGTGAGGACCCTTGAAAGTTAAGCTTCCTTACCTTTCTGATAAACTCTCATCTGGACCTGATGAAGCCTTCATACCATGAATTATACATGGCAAAAGAAGGAATGAACAGTGACATCTATAGCCTAGTTTTAGAAGACACATAAACATCACTTCCATCATATTCTGTTAGTACACAGACCAATTCAGATACAATGTGGAAAAAAATAACACAAAAGCATGAATTTTATAAAGCAAAAATACTTGGAGCCATTTTGGAAGGTACAACACTACGTGACCTTAATATTTTGTGTATCATGAAATTTTGTGGGCTGTTTCGTTAACATTATCATTGTAGACTGATTCACCTAAAATCAAATATTCTCAATCCACCATTGTCTCTATCCTGTGTTATTGCAACAAACTCTTTACTTATATATCAATTGTTATATCTGCCAGCCCGCATGTCTAATCTCTACATAAAAGGCAGGTGGATTAATTTAAAGTGTAAATTCTCAAAATTTCCAGAGCTATTCATTCTCACTCCAAAGAAAAACCAAGAGCATTATTATAGCATATATAGTCACACATGGTTTAAACCCTATTTTCTAATTTCTCTTATACTTTCTTTCCTCATGCTCTACATAGCCTCTTTAATGTCATGAAAGGAGTGGAGCTGGCATTTTTATTATTGTTGTTGTAAAAATGACATATTTACCATTTCACCTTTCTTTAAGTGTATGGTTTATATACATACATCTACATTTTTGTGCAACAAATTTCTAAAACTTTTTTATCTTGCAACACTGAAACTCTATGGTGATGGCACTGGGTATCCTAATTAACTTTTCTGAGTGTCACACATAGCAGCAGGTTCAAAATTTGCCTGTATTTGGTCTATTGTGGTGATTTCTCTGAAGTTTATTTCAAGTCATGCAGCTTCAGCTTTCAGGGCATCAGGAAAAGGGCAGTTTTTCTTTGCAGTGATATCATGCCAGGAGGACAAGAGAAAGTAATGTTAGTTTTTAGAGTTGGCCAGATTTTGGAGAAAAATAGAAGGACTGATTTAGTCCAGTTTACAGGTAGATAACAAGTGGGAAGTAAAATGTAGCTTATGAGAGGTGAAAAATAGTTCAAAGATAATAAAGAATTATCCATAATCAAATAACTTACAATGGTGTGCTGTAGTTTTCTATTAAAATATAAAATATTTCTCTACAGTAATCTCTCTGTTTGATTCTTTTCTACAAAGGAAGTCTTCTGTCATTACATTTGGCCTGCTTAGTTACACAAGTGCACCAAGGATGGTAATTTACCTCAGAGGGCTTTTTATGTTTGCTTTCCTGTGACAAAGGAAGCATGGCAAAGGAAACAGTAGAGTATAATAAAAACCAACAGATTTTGAGAAAATATTTGTAAATCATAGATTAGATAGAGGCTAATATCTGAAATGTATAATGAACTCAAACTACTCAATAACAAGAAAACAGATCACCTTATTAAACATGAGAAGAGAACCTGAAAAGATATTTCTCAAAAGAAGACATAAAAAAGCCAACAAATATATTAAAATTTTTTCAACATTGGTAAACATCAGATCGAACTTTTAAAATTTTCTCAAGTGTAGGAAGCCATGCCAGAACTCTCTGCCAAACTTCTCCTGTAGTATCTATTAATTTGTGAGAATTTCCAACTTCTTCAGATCTCCAAAATATCCTAAGATTCCTGAGCCTTCCAAGAAATGACCTTACTCATCTGCAATGCTGGAAGTTATGTAAGCCAGGCAATAGACTAGTTTTTGAGGAGTGATTTGTAAGCAATGTGTCCCTGAGTCACTTAAAACTGTCTGTTCATATATGATTGTATGGATCATTCTCAAATATGACATTTCATTTAAAGCCTTCATTATATGACCAGTGTTTCAAATTATGTCTTGTTACAAGAAGGACAGATTTTACTGAACTTTATGCAAATAATTATATTGCCATGGAAATAAGAATATTCAAGGATTTTCACAATGTGAAGGGATTGGGTAGAGACAAAAAAATGCTTCATTTATTTGTACAACACTATAATTTACTAAATTGTTATGTTATAAATAAAAGAGAAAAGATTTTCTTATATTCAGAATATAGAACATTAAAGAATCAACAGTTTCAAACAAAAAAACCATCACCATATTTTATCAGTTTTCTCACTTCTGTGTAATTAATCCTGTTTCTACTTGATCTTGAATTAGTAGTTTGATGAACTCGTTAGTTTCTCCACTAGAGTTCTGAAAGTTTATACTCAGTTCAGTGGTATAATTCCAGAGTACTAGAAAGGTCCGGAGTTCCTGTCAAAGTCTTTTCAGTAAGTCTCTGAGACAGTCCCTTTTTGTTAAAGATGAAGATCTCTGGACTGTAGATAGTTGAAAAATGCTTCCCCAATAAAATAAAAATTTACCTATGAATATGAAAAGATATAAAATTGCCATGGTGAACATCTGATGGGAGTTTGCTATAAAAATGATGCAATTGACAGAAATTTGGTTATTTCTATGGCATATAGCATTTAAATAATAATTGGAATGATGAGTGTTAACATACCAGGAAATATTGTGGACAGAAAGATATTAATAAATTTCTAGAAATCTCATTTCAGAAACAACAATTTGAATATTTTAATTATACAATTATAACCTGGATAAAGTTAAGTATATATTTTTATTTTACAATGCTTCCCATGCAATTTCACATATCAAATAAACTGAATTATTTTTAATGTATATATTTTTATAGGGGGAAAAAAATTCTTTGAGATTTTTCAAGGCCATCT
Source organism: Cynocephalus volans (assembly GCF_027409185.1). Classification (NCBI taxonomy): domain Eukaryota; kingdom Metazoa; phylum Chordata; class Mammalia; order Dermoptera; family Cynocephalidae; genus Cynocephalus; species Cynocephalus volans. Next base: position 5,255,046 of record NC_084479.1, read on the forward strand.
GGGAAATCTCAACACTATTTTGTGATCATGAAGTTTTCATTTTGAACTTTGTGAAGGTAGGGTTGTCAAAAATGTAAAAATCATCAAGTTTGAACACTTGTCTAAGAATCTAGGACATTGTTAAGCAATACTTAACTATTTGCACTTTTATATAATATTGTTTCACTTCATTCTTATTATTTCTAGTAGTTTTATTTACATAGATTAACTGCAAATTTTTTTTTACTTTTTAAAAATTTTATTTTATTTTATCAATATAGAACTGCAAATTTTTAACCATTAGTAATCGTTCTTTTATAGAGAGAAGTTGGAAGTAGACAATAGTAAATTGTCTGTCACATAATAGCATTCTGTAGCAGATTAGCAATTTTTATGTATATACAATCACAATTCTTATTGATGTATTATGTTTCATAATAAAAATTTTAAATGTAGAAAAAAGAATGTTTATTGACAAACCCAACTACTTTTGGCATCTCTAATGTATAAAAATTTTATAAAACAAAGGCATATAAATTTATAAGCATATTGCTTATGCATTGCAATGGATGTTTCAGTTCTTAGAAATGATCTAGGTACTAAACAAATATCAATTGCTCAACATAACTATAAGGTTGTAAGTTACAAAATAGATTTATTGATTGAAGAAGTGAAAAAAGAAGGAAGAAAAAAGCAGGTAAGAGAGGAAAGAAAAAAGAAGCCAGAAAGAGAGGAAGGAAGGAACAACTAACAAGGATGGGAAAGAAGGAAGAGGCCAGCTCAAACTTGTGACTTTATTTGATTTGGGAGCCATTGTTCTAACTGAACAAATAGAATATGAATAGATAAGATGTTAGTGTCAAATGGAGACCTTAAGTTTCTTCCTGTACCAATGCCCAATGAATATTCTTTTTATAATCAACTGGCAAGATGACAGAACTTGAAAACATCTAAAATGTCAGATATGGCAGGGTCTCAAAGATGGAAGGGTGCAATCATTATATTTTAATTTTTTGTTTGTTTGTTTTAATTTTCTCTATGTTACAATGTTTTGGTATCTTAAAAAGCCTTTTTGGTTTGGGAGAGACTTTTCTCTAGGACTGGTCAATTCTTGAGAGATAGCAAAGGACATAGTAGGAGCGTGTCTTTGATATGAAAACTAACCAGTCAGAGCCACACCACCTCCATCTGATCCATACACCTTGAGAGACAATAATTCTGTGACCTAATCATCTCAACTTCAGGTGCCAGTCACCTAGAAACCACCCCTATATTCCTATAGTCTGCCCAAATAATTCAAACTGCCAATTCTAAACTATTTACCTTCCCTGTCTTTCCCTCCCTTAGGAAAACCCAATAAAGGCAGAGGTGTAAACCTTCTCCTCATGACTGGCAGAAGACACCACTATGGTGTTAGCACTTCATAGTGTGTGGAGCCTCCTGTGTCTAGGACCTGTAAGGATCATAAATTTTGTTTTCCTGACTTTCTCCTCTGCGTCCCTTTGTGATTGTACCTAACTGACCATATCATAAAAGAAAACAAAGCAGCATTCTAGTTGTCATGTAAGGCAATCCACTGGAATTAAAAGCTTTTAAAATTATATTTATTTTATTTTATTAACATTTTTAGTAATAGTGTATAGTTTATATTTATAGTAATGTATATTTACATAATTTATAAGTAAATATGTATAATATTGAGTAAAGAAGTAGCACATGCATACAATTTATAAGTATATGCATTTATATATTTATTTAATCTAAACAAATCAAATATTGTTTAAAAATTGACTTGGAGTCTAAGTTCTTAGATTAGGTAATGGTCATAGAGCTTTTCTCTCCAGTGAAGAAAAGGATGTGGTCCAAAGATTGAACTCCAAGAATACCTGGAGAGAGCAGTAAGCCCTTCTGTTGTAGAGTCACTTCCAGCTACAATATATTTATCCCCATCACTCAAAATTTAAACTTTCTGCACCCTCCATTTAAAAATCTATCACTAACTGCAATTTCACACCTTTCTGACCACAAGTGACTAAAATACAAGTTCTGCAGTTTTTACAAAAATATGAGTAGAGAAAAATATGAGTAGAGTAATTATATATAGTATATATATATGTATAATTCATATATATAATACTTATTATATGTATAGGTTTATACGTATAAACAGTGGTCTAGATTTTCAAATCAGGTGAATTCAGCAAAAATAGAGGACTGAAAGCCTTAAGGGAATGTCTATTCACAGAACCACTGAAAAAACAGCAAAAATTGTCTGAATCAATTTTGTAAAATCTCTGCGAAACAGTAAAATATTTATAGCAACCAAGTGAATACTAAGTGAAGAAAAAGATGGCCTAACGTGGTCTTTAAGAAATCTTTTCCAAACCAACATATGACCATAAGCTAAAGGAAAAGAGACTTTAGAAACTACACGTAACAGAGAGTACCATTTTTGCAGAAATATTTTAGGTGATGTAAGTCAGTGATCCAATTGCTCATCAGAAACAATAAAAATATGAACACAAAATTCTCAATTAACTTTCTCTGAATTGTGGAAAATTGTCAAAGTTTACAGCTATCAAGGAGCTGGCAACTTAATGGTATGGCAACTTTGTGGCATTTTTACTTGCCCCATCTCCTCCCTGTTTTGTTGAAGATTTAGAAAACAGCAATCCACATTTCCAGTATGGTACTGGAAATGGTCTTGGTGCCTCAGTAGAAAAGAACAGAGCAGACTTTCTTGACAACAAATTATATTTGTGTATCTGGACTTTTCTGGGGGCTAACCAGAGGACTGAAGCAAATATTTTGATTTCATTTTGCTTAACTTGAAACTCTAAGGCAGAAAAGTAGCTTTAAGAAAGGAGATTTATCAAACTAGTTGAAAAGAAAATTTGTAAACTACTCCATCTGGGGTAAAGTTTACAGTTAAAGCAAACAATAGGCACACATAAAGCCTGGGAGGAAATGCTAGGGAGAAATTCTTTGGAAAAACCAGGGATTAAAAAGTCCTCATGAGCCAAAATACAACACTCAGACAACAGCAAGTGTTGGCAAAGATGTGCAACAACAGAAACTCATTTATTACTAATTGGAATGCAAAATGATACAGACAACTTGGAAATCATTTGGAAGTTATTTACAAAACTAAACATACTCTTACCATACAATTCAACAATCTCACTCCTGGTCCTTACCTAACTGACCTGAAAACTTATTTTCACCCAGAAAGCTGCACATGAATGTTTATAGCAGCTTTATTCATAATTGCCAAAACCTGGAAGCAATTAAAATGTTCTTGAGTAGGTAAATAAGTAAACTGTGGTACATCCAGACAAAGAAATATTATTTAACACTAAAATAAAGTAAACTATCAAGCCATGAAAACACTTGGAAGAAACTTAAATTCATATTACTATTTGAAAGAAGCCAATTTGAAATAATTACATACTCTGATTCCAGTCATATAACATGTTGGAAAAGGCAGAACTATGAAGAAAGTAAAAAAATTAGTGGTTGCTATAGAAGAAGGAATGCATACGCAGTGCACAGAGAATATTTAGGATGCAGTGATGCTATTCTGTGTTATTCTACAACAGTGGACACATGTCAATATACATATATCACAACATGTAGAATGTTTAACACCAAGAGTAAACACTAATGTAAACCATGAAATACAAACTATGAAGCTGTGGAAACTCTTGATGTGTCAATGTAATCTCATAAATTGTGAAAAATGTACAATCTGTTGTGGGATGTCAATATAGGGAAAGTTGAGCATGTTTTGGTGACTGGGGTAATTTTTGCTCAATTTTATTGTGACCCTAAAACTGCTCTAAAAATAAAGTTTATTAACAAACAAACAAACAAAATAGAACAAAATAAAAACCTCCTGTGGACACCACAGAATTTAGAAAACAGAACAAATACCTGGAATTTTATTCAGGAAAGACCTGAGGTGATTTTTACCTTTCACCTCTGATTGATCTACAGGCTCACTACAAAAAAAAGTAAAGTTTAAGGCAAGTTGTAAGAGCCTCACAGTGAGCCCCTCTGCAAAGACCAGAAACCTTGTTTCTCTTTTATTTTTTTCTCTTTTCTTTCTTTTTCCTTTTGTCTCCAGATGTTCAAAGCAAAACACTACATGACTACAAACTAATAGAACAGAGTATTCAGAAAAGAGACATAACAAAGAATACAGTAAATACAAATATACTTTAGAAAACTCATTAAGCAAACAACTACAACTCTCAAACATCAACAAAATGAGTCCTGAAAAGAAGTAATATTATTTTCAGAATTACTGCATTATAATATTCAAAATGCTCAATAATCAAATGCATAAAAAATTATTATGCATGCAAAGAAACAAGAAAGTATGGCCTAGTCACAGGTAAAATTGAAAATAAACTAACCTGATAAAGTACAGACACTAGCTTACTAGAGAGACTTCAAAACCAACTAAGTTAAATGTGCTCAAAGAGCTAAATGAAACCATGGCCAAAAAGATAAAGAGAACCAGAAGAAAGATGTATGAATAAATAGACAATATTGATAAAGAAATAGAAATTATATAAAGTATACTTTATATAAAAACTGGAGCTGAAAATTATAATAAGTAAAATGTACAATACTCCTGGAAGTGTCAACAACAGACTTAACAGGTAGAAGAAAGAATAAGCAACCTCCATCTGGGTCGATAGAAGTTATCCAGTCTGAGAAGTAGAAAGAAAAGACAATGAAAAACAAATGTTCAAAAAATAAAATATAAAATCTTTCTAAATTTGAGAAAAGATGTGAATCTAAACACCTAAGATTCTCAACAAACTGCAAGAAGTATAAATACAAAGAGATCAAAAACGTGTTATTATCAAACCATCAAAAGCCAAAGACAAAATGAGACTGTAAAAAGCATCAAGAAAGAAGCAACTTATATACATGATAAGCACAATGTCTGACTGCAGATTTCTCATCAGAAACCAGGGAGATAAAAGTGCTCAAAAAAAAAAAAAAAAAAAAAAAAGAAAATCCTGTCAACTTCTTATTGAGCAAAACTATCCTTCAAAAATAAAAGAGGAGTTCTGGTCAAGATGGTGGAGTACTCGGTTTCTGGTGTCACTCTCTGCTGCAGAGGGACTAATTTGCAGCTATTGAGGACCAGTGACAGGACACAAGATCTGAACTGGAGCAGACAGGAGCCACCTGCCATGGGACCTCAGTTCAGGTTGCACCCCATTCCATAAAGAGACATTAGAGCTTCTGGGCCCACACACCCCTAGCCTGCTGGGCTGGAGAAGGCAGGCAGAGCAGGACTTATGGCCCAGGGTGGTCCAATGCTGCGAGTGATGTAACAGCCTTAGTGCTCCCACACACTGAGCTAGCTTTCCTGGAGAAGACAGGCAGGTTGGGGCTTCCAGCCCAGGCCAGTCCCTGCCTCCAAGAGAGACTTAAGAGATTCTGAGCCTCCACATCCTGAGCCAGCTGAGCTGGAGAAGGCAGGTAGGGCAGAACTTCCAGACCAGGCAGGTCCCCACCTCTAAGAGTGACTTAACAGGCTCCAAGCCCCTACACCCTGAGCCAGCCCAGCTGGAGATGGCAGATGGGGTGGTACTTCCAGCCCAGGCCACTCCCACCACCAGGAGAGACAAAACATCCTTGGGGATCCCACACCCCAAGCCAGCCAACCTGCAGAAGACAGGCAGGACAGGAATTTCAGCCCAGACCAGTCCTGCTGCTGGGAGAGACCTAACAGCCTTGGGGCCCCCACACCCTGAGCCAGCCATCCCAGAGAAGGCAGACAGAGTGTAATTTCCAGACCAGGCTAATTTCTGCTGTCCAGAAGCAGCAGTTCCTTCAGGATCCAAGGTTAGGGTGAAATGAGTGGACTGTGATAATCCCAGCCACAACGACAAAACACCAAAGGAAAGATACCAGAAATGTGAAAAGTAAAGAAAGTACATTGCCACCAAAGTAAATTAATAACGCTCAAGTGCTAGATTCTATAGAACAGGAAGTCTTTGAAATGACAGACAAGGAATTTAGAGTAACTATTCTAAGAAAACTAAATGAGATACAAGAAAACTTGGACAACACAATGAAATGAGAAAAAATATAATGGATCTGAACGAAGAAATGTACAAAGAAATAATGCCTTGAAAAAGTATGTAGATGAACCTACGTAGCTGAAGGATTCATTCAGTGAAATAAAAAACATAACAAAGAGTTTAACCACCGGGGTGGGGGGGAAGAAGACATAACAACTAAAATTACTTGAAGTTGATACGACAAGCAAACAGAAAGGACATTGTTGGGTGGGAGGGGGGAGAGGGAGGAGGGAGGAAGGTTTCGGTAATGGGCCTCAATAACCAACCACATTGTATATCGACAAAATAAAATTAAGAAAAAAAAAAAAAGAGTTGAACCAGCAGACTTGAACTAGCAAAAGAGAGAATTACTGACCTTGAAGACAGGCTGTTTGAATTAACATAAGAAGACCAGAAAAAAGACAAAAGAATCAAAAAAATTAAAGAAAATCTAAGAGAGACAACGGACAACCTTAAGTATTCAAATATCTGAATCATGGCTGTTCCAAAAGGGGAGGGAAAAGGAAATGGCATTGAAAACATATTCAAAGAAATAATAGCAGAAAACTTCCCAGGTATAGGGGAAGTCACAGATTTTTATGTTCAGGAAGACCGAAGATCACCAAACACATTCAACCCAAAAAGGTCCTCTCCAAGACATGTGATAATCAAATTGACAAAACTGAAAGACAAGAGAGAATCTTAAAAGCTGCAAGAGAGAAGTGGCAAGTCACCTATAAGGTACCTCCAATTAGAATAACATCAGATGTTTTGTCAGAAACCCTAAAAGCCAGAAAAGAATGGGATGATATATTCAGAACACTAAAGGACAAAAATTGCCAGCCAAGAATATTTTACCCAGCAAGGTTATCCTTCCAAAATGAAGGCAAATAGTATATTTCTCACACAAAAACTGTGGGAGTTCACTATCACATGAGCAGCATTCAAGGAAGTATTGGGTTTGATGCCACAAAAACCACCATCACTACCATGAATATGCAAGAAAGAACAATACCTACCAGCAAAACAAAAATGCTAACAAAAAAGAAAAAGCATAGTTTATCTATCATCCCAAGAAACCAACAAATACAGAAGACAAATAGAAAATTAGAGAGAAGGGAACAAAAGATACTGAAGACATCTAAACAAAAATCCATAAAATGCTAGGAGTAAATCAACATCTTTCAATAATAACTCTAAATGTAAAGGGATTAAATTCCCCATTCAAAAGACACAGACTGGCTGGATTAAAAAGATGGACCCCAAAATATGCTGTCTTCAAGAGACTCACTTGACCTGTAAAGACACACATAGACTAAGAGTGAAAGGACGAAAAAAGATATATCATGACAATGCGAATGAAAAATGAGCTGGAGTAGCTATTCTTATATCAGATAAAATAGACTTTAAAGGAAAAACCATAAAAAAGAGATAAGGCCATTATATAATGGTAAAAGGATGTATAAATGAAGAAGACATAGAAATCATAAATGTATATGCAACTGATGTCAGGGAAGCCAGATTTACAAAGCAAACACTATTAGATCTAAACAAAGAGACAGACACCAACACCATAATAGTGGGGGAACTGAACACCTGACTCTCATCATTGGACAGATCATCTAGGGAAAAATTCAGCAGAGAAACACAAGATCTAAACAATAATTTAGACCAATTGTATTTGGCAGACATCTGCAGAACATTCCATCCAACAACCTCAGAATATTCATTCTTCTCATCAGCACTTGGAAAATTCTTCAGGATAGACCACATGTTAGGTCACAAAGCAAGTCTTAACAAATTTTTAAAAACTGGAATTATTCCATGTATTTTTTCAGATCACAATGGATTAAAATTAGAAATCAATAATAAACAAAACTCTGAAAACTACATAAACACATGGAAACTAAACAACATTCTACTTAATGACATGTGAGTCCAAGAAGAAATTAAACAGGAAATCAAAAAATTTCTTGAAAATAATGACACATCATACCAAAACTTGTGGGGTACTGCAAAAGCAGTATTAAGGGGGAAATTTATCACATTAAATGCTTACTTCAGAAGAATGGAATGATGGCAAATAACTAAACGACACTTCACATTAAAGATCTAGAAAAACAAGGACAATCCAAACCTAAAGTCAGTAGACAGAAAGAAATAATGAAGATCAGAGCAGAACTAAATGAAATGGAAACATGAAAAACAACACAAAAGACCAATAAAACAAAAAGTTGGTTTTTTTGAAAAGATATATAAAGTTGACAAACGCTTAGCAAGATTAACTAAGGAAAGAAGAGAGAAGACCCAAATACAAAAATTAGAAATGAAAAAGGTGATATTACAATTGATACTTCAAAAATACAGGGAAACATTAGAGACTACTATGAACATCTATATGCCAAGAAATTGAAAGTCTGGAGGAAATGAATAAATTTCTGATGCATACAAATTACCAAAACTGAGCCAAGAAGATATAGAATACCTGAACAGACTAATACATTAAAAGGGATTGATTCTGCTATCAGAAGGATCCAAACAAAGAAAAGCCCAGGACCAGATGTGTTCACTGCACAGTTGTCCCAAATCTTCAAAGAGGAACTGATACTAATTTCTACAAACTGTTCCAAAAGATTGAAACAGAGGCAATACTCCCAAACACATTCTATGAGACAAACATCACCCTGATACCAAAACCAGACAAAGCTGCATCAGAATAGAAAACTACAGGCCAATATCCTCGATGAGTATAAAGGCAAAAATCCTACATAAAATACTAGCTAACAGAATACAGCAACACATACACAAAATTATACACCATGATAAAGTGGGATTCATCCCAGGGATGCAAGGTTGGTTCAACATACAGAAATCAATAAATGTGATACACCCCATTAATAAAAGCAAAGATAAAACCATACGTTCATCTCAATTTATGCTGAAAAAGCATTTGACAAAATTCAACATCCTTTCATGATAAAGATTCTCTAAAAGTTAGGCATGGACAGAAAGTACCTCAACATAATTAAAGTCATGTATAATAAGCCCACTGCCAATATTATCCTGAACAGGGAGATGCTAAAAGCTTTTCCCTTAAAAACAGGAACTAGACAAGGATGCACACTCTCACCACTCCTATGCAACATATTGTTGGAAGTAATAGCCAAAGCAATGAAAGAAGCAATGGAAATAAAGGGCATACAGATTGGAAAGGATGAGGTCAAGCTGTCCCTTTTTGCAGATGATACGATTCTATATTGAACAGCTTAAAGCGTCTATAAAAAAACTCCTAGAATGATAAATGATTTCAGCAAAGTTGCTGAATACAAAATCAACACACAAAAATCAGCAGTATTTCTGTACCCCAAGAGTGAACATTTAGAAAAAGAAATCAAGAAAGCTAGCCCTTTTACAATATCTACCTAAAAAATAAAATACTTAGGAATAAATCTGACCAAGGATGTGAAAAATCTCTATGAAGAGAACTACAAACTGCTCTTGAGGGAAATTAAAGAGGACAGAAGAAGATGGAAAGATATCCCATGTTCTTGGATTGGAAGAATTAACATTGTGAAAATGTCAATATTACCTAAAGTGATCTACAGATTCAATGCAATCCCCATCAAAATTTCAATGACATTTTTTCTCTGAGATGGAAAAATCTATCCAGACATTTATATGGAACAACAAAACACCACACATAGCCAAAGCAATCCTGAGCAAAAAAAAAAAAAAAAAAAAAAAAAAAAGCTGAAGGGATAACACTACCTGACTTTAAACTATATTACAAAGCTATAATAATCAAAACAGCATGGTACTGGCATAAAAATAGGCATATGGGTCAATGGAATAGAATAGTGAACCCGAAAATCAGTACACCTACAGCCAACTGATCTTTGATAAATGCAGCAAATCTACACACCGAGGAAGAGACTGCTTTTTCAACAAGTAGTGCTGGGAAAACGGGATACTCATATGTAGGAGAATGAAACTAGACTCATACCTTTCACCATATACCAAAATCAACTCAAAATGGATAAAGGATTAAATGTACATCCTGAAGGAATAAAACTCCTTAAGGAAAAGAGGGGAAACACCCCAGGAAGTAGGAGTGGGCACAGAATTCATGAATAGGACACCCAAAGCACAGGCAATTTTAAATTAAAATAAACAAATGGGATTATATCAAACTAAAAGGCTTCCACACAGCAAAAGAAATGATCAATAGGTAAAAAAACAACTGACAGTGGGAGAAAATATTTGCAAAATATACATCTGACAAAGGATTATTATCCAGAATATACAAGGAACTCAAACAACTTTACAGCAAAAAAAACAAATAACGCAATTTTTAAAATGGGAAAAGGAGCTGAATAGGCCTTTCTCAAAGGAGGATATATGAATGGCCAACAGACACATGAAAAAATACTCAACATTCACTCAGCATTCAGGAAATGCAAATAAAAACCACACTGAGATACCATCTCACCCCAGTTAGGATGGCTAACATCCAAAAGACTGAGAATGATAAGTGCTGGGGAATTTGTGGAGAAAAAGGAGCTCTCATTCACTGTTGGTGGGGCTGAAAAATGGTGCAGCCTCTATGGAAAATAGTATGGAGTTTCTTCAAACAATGGCAGATAGACTCAGTGATTCAACTGCTGGGAATAGACCCAGAGGAATGGAAATCATCATGCTAAAGGGATACCTGTTCCCCAATGTTTATTGCAGCTCTGTTTATAATAGGCATGAGCTGAAACCAGCCCAAATATCCATAATCAGATGAGTGGATAAGGAAACTGTGGTACATCTACACAGTGGAATACTACTCTGTTATAAAAAAGAATGAAATACTACCATTCACAACAACATGGAGTTAGAGAAAATTATATTAAGTGAAACAAGTCAGTCACAGAAAGAGAAATACCACATGTTCTCACTTATTTGTGGGAGCTAAAAATAAATAAATAAACATACAAACAAGTGGGGGGGGAGAAGACTGAATAACCACAAAAATTCCTCGAACTATGTAAGTCAAGTGAACAGATATGATGTGGGGGAGGGGAGGTGGTGAGGAGGAACAAGGAAAGGAGCAAGAAAATCAACTACAATGTATTTTGAGAAGTAAAATAAAATAAAATAAAATAAAGTATTCTCAAAACTCAAGAATAGAAAATCAAACAACCCATTTAGAACACAAGCAAAAGACATGAAGAGACATTTCCCTGAGAAAGATATAAAGATGGCCAATAAGCACATGAAAAGATATTCAACTTCATTACCATTGGTAAATGTAGATTAAAATCATAATGAGATATTACGTCACACCTATTAGAATGGCTAAAATTAAAAATAGTGACAACACTAAATTTTGGTGAGGATGCAGAGAAGTTGGATCACTTATGTATTGCTGGTAAGAAGGTAAAATAGCACAGCCACTCTGAAAAAGGTTTTGGTGGTTTCTTAAAAAACTAAATATGTAACTACTATACGACCTGTCAATTGTACTCTTGGGCACTTATCCCAGCAAAATGAAGAAACACAAAAATGTGTACATACATGTTTACAGAAGCTTTGTTTTTAATAGCCATAAATTGGAAACAACCCAGATTTCTTTCAACAGGTGATAGGTTAACTTGTGGTACATCCTACTGTGGATTACATCCTGTGTTACTTATCAATAAAAAGCAATGAACTATTGACATATACAACAAAGTGGATAAATCTCCTGAGAATTATGCTGATTACAAAAAGCCATTCTAAAAAGATTACATTCTGTATGATTCATTTATATAACATTCTTGAAATGAAAAAATTATAAAAGACATTACAGATTAGTTGTCGACAGAAGTTAAGGATGGGGATGAGGGAAGGTGAATGGGACATGAAGTAGCTATAAAAGGACAACATGAAGGATCCTTGTGAGATGGAAATGTTCTGTATCTTGACTCTGTCAAACACAATATCCTGGTTGTGACACTGCTCTATAGATGTACAAGATGTCACTATTGGGGGGAAATTAGGTAAAGTGAAAGAGATTTCTCTATATTATTTTGACAACTGCATATGAATTTACATCTATCTTTCAAAATAAAACACAAGTAAAAACAAAAAATAAAAATAAAAAAAGGAGAAATTGTTATATTCCTAGATAAACAAAAGATGAGGGAATTTGTCACTAGCAGACCTACCATATATAAAGCTCAAAGGGAGTCCTTCATAAAGAATTGAAAGTACACTAGTCCATAACCTGCAGCCATATGAAGAAATAAAGAACTACGGTAAAGACAACTTGGCACACTAATTTAAAATCATGGTATATTACTCATGTTTTCTTATTTTCTGTATTTTATGATGTTTTGACATCTTAAAAAGTTGGATAGCACAAGAGAGACTACCCCTGCCAGGATTATTATCTACTTATAAGTAGCAAAAGGCTCAGCCAGGATTAGATCTCTTATTTACAAACCAAATATTTCTGAACCCCAACCCTACCACACCTAATTCTCACACACCAAGCTTATAATATTTCCCCTACATTTAGTCATCTCAGGGACAGGTACCAGACTACCAAGGACCATCACAAGAGCCCAGAGTCTGTTAGAATAATTCAATCTAGATCCTAAGACAGCGGTGGCTGAGGCGGTTGGTGCAGAGTAGCTGAGGTGGAAAAGGTGGCCACTAGGCCTTAGCCAGCCGGGAAACTTGTGGACCTTCCTCTTGCTGTCTCTTAAGGGAGGACTTCTTCTGGTGGCCGGTTGTGGGGGCTGACCGCCACTTTACCCTTGGCAGGAGAGGCTGCCTCATTTACAGGCAACAGCCTTGAAGTATGGAGCAGGAAAATAACTGTTTCTTAGCTGCAAAAGCGAGTCTCCAAACAGGAACATGGCGCCAGGGCTGCAGTTGATACAGACAGGATCCCAGAGGCTGGGGCCGTGCTGAAGGCAGCCAGCTGCCCTATTCAGGATTCGAGGTTTCAGGCCGGCATAAAAGAAGATTCCTGGGAGCGCTCAAGCTGTGCCACAGGATCAACTGAGCAGCCCAAGGCGGCAGCGGGCGAGAACGGGGATGGCAACAATGCAGAGGCAGAGAGGGAGCTGCCCGACCCGACACAGCCCTGTGAGTGACCCCCAGCCCGACCCTGCTTGGGGCGCGGATGCCCGCCCGGCTTCCGCCGGCCCCACCGAGCAACTCACCGCCCCTGGGGCTGCCTCCATTTTCTCAGGTGGTGGCAGCTCCAGCCTGGCTCAGCCAAGCCTGTCCTTCTCACCCAGCTTGGCTCGTCACTGAGCCTTCCCACTTGCTTGCCCCCATGCGGAGCTTCCCGGGGCCTGCGGGCCATCCTCCCCTCTCACTCCCTCCACAGTTTCCTGGTGGGGCTGGTGGCGTTGGGCATCCCCGGCCATCATCAGGAGGGCAAGGAAGTATGGGCTGGGCTGTCACTCCACTGCACCCTGGGTTCCGGCCCCCAGTAAACTTCCTGTTACTGGGAGGCAGATACCATCTCTGCAGCCACCAGTTTGGAAAAATGCCTAACCGATTTCAGGTTAGGAATAGTGTGGTTGGAGGGTTCCCAAGTTCACTTGAATCTGCCAGAGAGCTGACTGTGGGCGGGCACTGGACTCGGTCCATGCCGGGGGATAGAAATGTTAACTGTGTGCTGTGGGCTCCTCCCCCAAGGAGCTCACGCTCTGGTGTGGGAGATAAGACAAGTACACAAATAACCGTGATACCAGGAGGAAGGTGATAAGTCCCGAGAAAGATCTACACAGTGCTACAAAGGCACCCAGAGCGATGGGTCATCTGTGCCTAGCAGAAACCTGGTAGACTTCCTGGGCAAGGTGGTGCCGAGCAGAGTCTTGAAGGCCCAGCTGATAGACGAGGGTGGCAGAAGACACATCCCAGGCCAGCCCAGTGCGCACAGAGCGGGGAGTCATCTGGCTAGGGAGGCGGAGACTCAACAGAAACCACACAACCTGTGGGGTCGCCACTGCACGATCCAACAGCCTGGGCCAGAGTGCATGGAACAGGGAGAAGTCCTACACGGGAAGTGAAAGCTCAGCAGAGATCACACACCCTGCGGTACCACCCCGTGATCCAACAGCCCAGCAGAGTCCAAGCTGGCCAGAGAGGTGGCTCCCCAGAGAGGCCCAAGACCTGAGGCAACCACACACACAAGGCACTAGAGGCCAACTGAGCAGTCAGAGAGGTAGCCATACCAAATTGACAACCACAGCAACATCTTAGTTAGTCAATAGTCTCAAACCGGTGGACTGTGAAACCCCCTGCCACAATGAATAAACATTAAAAAAAAAGATACCAGAAATATAAAAAATCAAGAATGTACACCACCAAAAGTTAATAAATCTCAAACTCTAGATCCTATAGAACAAGAAGCCCTTGAAATGACTGACAAGGAATTTCGAGTGATAATTCTAAGGAAACTGAATGAGATACAAGAAAACTCAGCTACACATCATGATGAAATGAGGAAAAGTATACAGGACCTGAAAGAGGAAATGTACAAGGAAATCAATGGTCCTGAAAAAAAATGTAGCTGAACTTGCTGAACTGAAGAAGTTATTCAGCGAAATAAAAAACACAACAGAGAGTTTAACCAGCAGGCTTGTCGAAGTTGAAGAGAGAACCACTGATCTTGAAGATAGGGTGTATGAAATAACACAAGCAGAAAAAAGAAAGAAAAAAGAATCAAAGACATTGAAGAAACTCTGAGAGAGATATCAGACAACCTTTAGTGCTCAAATATCTGAGTCCTGGGTATCGAAGAAGCGGAGGAAAAAGGAGATTGCATTGAAAACATATTCAACAAAATAGTGGCAGAAAACTTCCCAGGTATAGGAAAAATCACAGATCTTCAGATCCAGGAAGCTCAATGATCTCCAAACATATTCAACCTAAAAAGACCTTCTCCAAGACATGTTATAGTCAAATTGGCAAAATTCAGAGACAAAGAGAGAATCTTAAAAGCTGCAAGAGAGAAGCATCAAGTCACCTATAAGGGAGCCCCATTCAGGCTAACATCAGACTTTTCATCACAAACCCTAAAAGCTAGAAAGGAATGGGATGATATATTCGAAATACTAAAAGACAAAGATTGCCAGCCAAGAATACTCTACGCTGCAAGGCTATCCTTCCAAAATGAAGGGCAAGAGTGGAGTTTCAAGATGGCGGCGGCTGCGGCGGCTGGCGTGGAGTAGCTGAGGTGGAAAAGGTGGCCACTGGGCCTCAGGCAGCCGGGAAACTTGTGGACCTTCCTCTGGCCATCTCTTAAGGGAGGACTGCTGCTGCTGGCCGGTCGTGGGGGCTCAACGCCACTTTGCCCCCGGCAGGAGAGGCTGCCTCATTTACAGGCAACAGCTTTGAAGTGTGGAGCAGGAAAAGAACTGATTCTTAGCTGCAAAAGCGAGTCTTGAAACAGGGAACACGGCGCCAGGGCTGCTGTGGATGCAGCCAGGATCCCGGAGGCTGGGGCCGCACTGAAGGCGGCCAGCTGCCCTATTCAGGATTCGAGGTTTCAGGCCGGCATTAAAGAAGATTCCTGGGAGCGCCCGAGCGGCGCCGCAACTGAACAGCCCGTGGCGGCAGCGCCAAGAACACGGAAGGCAACAAAACAGAGACAGAGCGAGCGCCCGACCTGGCACAGAACTGTGAGTGATCCCTGGCACAGCTCTGTTCGGGGGGTGGATGCCCATGCGGCTCCCGCCTGCACCACCAGGCCACTCACTGCCCCGGTGCTGCCTCCATTTTCCCAGGTGCAGGCAGCTCCGCCCTGCTCGGCCATCACTGAGCCCATTTGCTTGGCCTGGCGCGGGGCTTTCCGGACCCTGCGGGCCGGCCTCCTCTCCCACTCCCTCCGTGGTTCTCTGGCAGGGCTGGGGGTGTGGGGCGTCCCGACCAGTGTTGGGAGGGCTAGGAAGTACGGGCGGGCCGACTGTCACTCCACCACACCCTGGACTCCGGCCCGGTAAACTTCCTGTTACTGGGAGGCAGATACCATCTCTGCGACCACCAGTTTGGAAAAAAGCCTAACGAATTTCTGGTTGGGAATAGTGTGGTAGGAGAGTTCCCAGGTCCGCTTGAACCTGCCGGAGAGCAGGCTGCAGGCGGGCGCTAGACTCGGTTTATACCGGGGGGATACAAAGGTGAACAAGACCCGAGAAAGATCTACACAGTGCTACAAAGGCACCCAGAGAGACCGGTCGTCTGTGCCTAGCAGAAACCTGGTAGACTTCCTGGGCGAGGTGGTGCTGAGCAGGGTCTTGAAGGCCCAGCTGATATACGAGGGGTGCAGAAGACACGCCCCAGCCCAGCACAGTGTGCACAGAGGGGGGAGACGTGCGGCCAGGGAGGCGGAGACTCGACAGAAACCACACACCCGGTGGGGTCGCCACTGCACGATCTAACAGCCTGGGCCAGAGCACACGGAACGGGGAGAAGTCCTGTACAGAAAGTGAAAGCTCAACAGAGATCACACACCCTGTGGTACGTGATCCACCAGCCCAGCAGAGTACAAGCTGACCAGAAAGGGGGATCCCCGGAGAAGCCCAAGACCCGAGGCAACCACACACACAAGACACTAGAGGCCAACTGAGCAGTCACAGCGGGAGCCATACAAAATTGGCAACCACAGCAACGTCCTAGTTAGGCATTAGTCTTAAACCGGTGGACTGTGAAACCCCCTGCCACAATGAATAAACACCAAAAAAAAAGACACCAGAAATACAAAAAATCAAGAAAGTACACCACCAAAAGTTAATAAATCTCATACTCTAGATCCTATAGAACAAGAAGCCCTTGAAATAACTGACAAGGAATTTCAAGTGATAATTCTAAGGAAACTGAATGAGATACAAGAAAACTCAGCTAGACATCATGATGAAATGAGGAAAAGTATACAGGATCTGAAAGAGGAAATATACAAGGAAATCAATGTCCTGAAAAAAAATGTAGCCGAACTTGCTGAACTGAAGAAGTTATTCAGCGAAATAAAAAACACAATGGAGAGTTTAACCAGCAGGCTTGTCGAAGTTGAAGAGAGAACCTCTGAACTTGAAGATGGGCTGTTTGAAATAACACAAGCAGATAAAAAGAAAGAAAAAAGAATCAAAGACATTAAAGAAAATCTGAGAGCGATATCAGACAACCTTAAGCGCTCAAATATCCGAGTCATGGGTATTCCAGAAGGGGAGGAAAATGGAGATTCCATTGAAAACATATTCAACAAAATAGTGGCAGAAAACTTCCCAGGTATAGGAAAAATCACAGATCTTCAGATCCAGGAAGCTCAACGATCTCCAAACGTATTCAACCCAAAAAGGCCTTCTCCAAGACATGTCATAGTCAAATTGGCAAAACTCAGAGACAAAGAGAGAATCTTAAAAGCTGCAAGAGAGAAGCGTCAAATCACCTATAAGGGAGCCCCAATCAGGTTAACATCAGACTTTTCATCACAAACCCTAAAAGCTAGAAAGGAATGGGATGATATTTTCAAAATACTAAAAGACAAAGATTGCCAGCCAAGAATACTCTACCCTGCAAGGCTATCCTTCCGAAATGAGGGGCAAATAGTATATTTCTCAGACAAACAAAAACTGCGGGAGTTCACTACCACAAGACCACCCTTACAAGAAATCCTCAAGGGAGTACTGGGTTTGGTTCCTGAAAAATAACTACCACTGCCATAAAAACCTAAGAAAAATCTAAACCCGCTAGTACAATAAAAATGGCATTCATGAAGAGAAAACAAGCTAACAAAAATACTCTCTACAACCTAAGGAACCAACAAACAAAGAAACCAAACAGTAAATCAGAAAGCAAGGAACAAAAGACACCTAAGACAACCAAACAACCAATAAAATGCTAGGAATAAATCAACACCTTTCAATAACAACTCTTAATGTTAAAGGCTTAAACTCCCCAATTAAAAGACACAGACTGGCTGACTGGATCAAAAAGCAGGACCCAACTATATGCTGCCTACAAGAGACCCACCTCACCCATAAAGATTCACACAGACTAAGAGTGAAAGGATGGAAAAAGATTTACCATGCAAACAGAAAAGAAAAACGAGCTGGAGTGGCTATTCTTATATCTGACAAAATAGACTTTAAACTAAAAACCATAAAAAGAGACAATGAGGGACACTACACAATGATAAAAGGACTGATCCATCAAGAAGACATAACAATCATAAATATGTACGCACCCAATGTTGGAGCAGCCAGATTTATAAAACAAACTCTATTAGACCTAAAGAAGGAAATAGACACTAATACCATAATAGCAGGGGACCTGAATACCCCACTGTCAATATTAGACAGATCATCTAGGCAAAGAATCAGTAGAGAAACACAAGATCTAAACAAGACTCTAGACCAATTGGAATTGGCAGATATCTACAGAACATTCCACCCAACAACCTCAGAATATTCATTCTTCTCATCAGCACATGGATCATTCTCCAGGATAGATCACATATTAGGTCACAAATCAAGTCTCAATAAATTCAAAAATATTGGAATTATCCCATGTATCTTCTCAGACCACAATGGATTAAAACTAGAAATTAATAACAAACAAAACTCTGGAAACTATACAAACACATGGAAATTAAACAGCATTCTACTTAATGACATATGGGTCCAAGAAGAAATCAAGCAGGAAATCAAAAAGTTTATTGAAACTAATGAAAAAAATGATACATCATACCAAAACCTGTGGGATACTGCAAAAGCAGTATTGAGGGGGAAATTTATCGCATTAAATGCTCACTTCAGAAGAATGGAAAGATGGCAAGTGAACAACCTAACACTTCACCTTAAAGAACTAGAAAAACAAGAACAATCCAATCCTAAAGTTAGCAGACGGAAAGAAATCATTAAGATCAGAGCAGAACTGAATGAAATTGAAAACCAAAAAACAATTCAAAAGATCAACGAATCAAAAAGTTGGTTTTTTGAAAAGATAAATAAAATTGACAAACCATTAGCATGGCTAACAAAAAAAGAAGAGAGAAGACTCAAATAACAAAAATTAGAAATGAAAAAGGCGATATTACAACTGATTCATCTGAAATACAAGCAATCATTCGAGACTACTATAAACAACTATACGCCAACCAATTTGAAAATCTGGAGGAAATGGATAAATTTCTGGACACACAGAAGCTCCCAAAACTGAACCGTGAAGACGTAGAAAATTTGAACAGACCAATAACAATAAAGGAGATTGAAGCTGTTATCAGAAGGCTCCCAACAAAGAAAAGCCTAGGACCAGATGGATTCACAGCAGAATTTTACCAAACATTCAAAGAGGAATTGACACCGATTCTTTACAAACTATTCCAAAAGATTGAAACGGACGCAAATCTCCCAAACTCATTCTATGAAGCAAACATCATCCTGATACCAAAACCAGGTAAAGATATAACCAAAAAAGAAAACTACAGGCCGATATCCTTGATGAATATAGATGCAAAAATCCTCACTAAAATACTAGCAAACAGAATACAGCAACACATACGAAAAATTATTCATCACGATCAAGTGGGATTCATCCCAGGGATGCAAGGTTGGTTCAACATACGCAAATCAATAAATGTGATACACCATATTAATAAACTCAAACACAAGGATCATCTCTATAGATGCTGAAAAAGCATTTGATAAAGTTCAGCACTCATTCATGACAAAGACCCTCTATAAGTTAGGTATAGAGGGAAAGTATCTCAACATAATTAAAGCCATATATGACAAACCCACTGCCAATATCATCCTGAATGGGGAAAAGCTGAAAGCTTTTCCTTTAAGAACAGGAACTAGACAAGGATGCCCACTCTCACCACTCCTATTGAACATAGTGTTGGAAGTACTAGCCAGAGCAATCAGAGAAGAGAAGGAAATAAAGGGCATCCAGATTGGAAAAGATGAAGTCAAACTGTCCCTGTTTGCAGATGACATGATCCTATATATCGAACAGCCTAAAACCTCTACAAAAAAACTGTTGGAATTGATAAATGATTTCAGCACAGTAGCAGGATACAAAATCAACACACAAAAATCAGTAGCATTTCTTTTCTCCAATAGTGAACATGCAGAAGGAGAAATCAAGAAAGCCAGCCCATTTACAATAGCCACCAAAAAAATAAAATACTTAGGAATTGAGTTAATCAAGGGGGTGAAAAATCTCTATAATGAGAACTACAAACCACTGCTGAGAGAAATTAGAGAGGATACAAGAAGATGGAAAGATATTCCATGCTCTTGGATTGGAAGAATCAACATAGTGAAAATGTCCATACTACCCAAAGTGATATACAAATTCAATGCAATCCCCATCAAAATTCCAAAGACATTTTTCTCAGAAATGGAAAAAACTATTCAGACATTTATATGGAACAATAAAAGACCACGAATAGCCAAAGCAATGCTCAGCAAAAAAAATAAAACTGGAGGCATAACACTACCTGACTTTAAGCTATACTACAAAGCTATAATAACCAAAACAGTATGGTACTGGCATAAAAACAGACACACTGACCAATGGAATAGAATAGAGAATCCAGAAATCAACCCACACACTTACTGCCATCTGATCTTTGACAAAGGCACCAAGCCTATTCACTGGGGAAGGGACTGCCTCTTCAGCAAGTGGTGCTGGGATAACTGGATATCGATATGCAGGAGAATGAAACTAGATCCATACCTCTCACTGTATACTAAAATCAACTCAAAATGGATTAAGGATTTAAATATACACCCTGAAACAATAAAACTTCTTAAAGAAAACATGGGAGAAACACTTCAGGAAATAGGACTGAACAGAGACTTCATGAATATGACCCCAAAAGCACGGGCAACCAAAGGAAAAATAAGCAAATGGGATTATATCAAACTAAAAAGCTTCTGCACAGCAAAAGAAACAATTAACAGAGTTAAAAGACAACCAACAGAGTGGGAGAAAATATTTGCAAAATATACATCTGACAAAGGATTAATATCCAGAATATATAAGGAACTCAAACAACTTTACAAGAAGAAAACAAGCAACCCAATTAAAAAATGGGCAAAAGAGCTAAGTAGGCATTTCTCTAAGGAAGATATACAAATCGCCAACAGACATATGAAAAAATGCTTAACTTCACTCAGCATCTGGGAAATGCAAATCAAAACCTCACTGAGATACAATCTAACCCCAGTTAGGATGGCTAAAATCCAAAGGGCTCGAACGACAAATGCTGGCGAGGTTGTGGAGAAAAAGGAACTCTCATACATTGTTGGTGGGTCTGCATAATGGTGCAGCCTCTATGGAAAATGGTATGGAGGTTCCTCAAACAATTGCAGATAGATCTACCATACGACCCAGCTATCCCACTGTTGGGAATATACCCAGAGGAATGGAAATCATCAAGTCGAAGGTATACCTGTTCTCCAATGTTCATCGCAGCACTCTTTACAATAGGCAAGAGTTGGAACCAGCCCAAATGTCCATCATCAGATGAGTGGATATGGAAAATGTGGTACATCTACACAATGGAATACTACTCAGCTATAAAAACGAATGAAATACTGCCATTTGCAACAACATGGATGGACCTTGAGAGAATTATATTATGGGAAACAAGTCAGGCACAGAAAGAGAAATACCACATGTTCTCACTTATTGGTGGGAGCTAAAAATTAATATATGAATTCACCCCCCCCCACACACAAAACTTGGTGGGGGGAAGAAGATATAACAACCACAACTACTTGAAGTTGATACCAGAAGCAAACAGAGGGGACATTGGTAGCAGGGAGGAGGGGAGGGGGGAGGGAGGGAGGTTTTGGTGATGGGCAACAATAAGCAGCCACAATGTACATGGATAAAACAAAATTAAAGAAAGAAAAACATGGGGAAAAAAAGAATAATTCAATCTAGTCCATGATAGATCTTGGACATGAGCGCGCCATCTTGGATGCTGTCGCGTCACTGACGTCATCATGGATGTGACTGGTGCCATCTTGGACATGGTCACATCACCTTGGATATTACTGATGTCATCCTGGACACAACTGGCGCCATATTGAGTACAAAATGGACACCAGTCTTTAACCCTACTTCGTGATTTCTTCAATACAAAGAAAAACCTCTACCTCGTGGTTTCCCAGCCAAAGGACCCTTCCCCTCCCACCTGGAGAGAGCTCCCATCTTGATTATATCACCCCTATCCACCACACCTGCACCAATAGTAGACCTGATCCCACACACCAGAACTCCCTCCACTTTCCCACCTGCGTTTTTCATGCCCACCAACCCATATAAGTGTATGTACTCCTAGCTGCCTGCTCCACCATTTTGAGCGCAGCTGGGCAGGATTTTCCTCCTTTTAGCCTGAATGGTACCCAGCATTCTGGCTCATTTTCTTTCATTTTGGTGCCAAAACCCAGGAAGGGCCTTGGCCAGAACACCAGCCAATCCCCTCCCTTGGGTTGACTGGCTTCTGGATGCCTTTCCTGGACCTGCTGGACTGGGTGCCCCCAGGACTCTCTTATTTTCACTTTTCTGCTTCAGACCAACACATCCACCACCAGCCTCATTTGGGGTGGGTTAGGGGTCTTTCCCATCTATTCCTACAGGTTTTCTCAATCCTCTGTCTATGACTGTAGTCTTGCTTGAAAGGCCAGGCTCCTAGGCAAGAAAACTTCTCTCCTGCCCCTGTTACATGGGACGCCCTCATACCAGTGGCTGCCCTCCATCCAAGGGGGTAGAGCAACACCAGGAAGGCCTCTTGTTGTTCCTGCCCTCTTTCTACTGGGACTTCTCTTTCTCATCCTCAGCATGGGATCCTCTCAAACCAAACCCTCCCAATCTACTCCTCTGAGGTGCCTCTTGGCTAATCTATGACTTCTCAGCCTACAAGGAGATATAAGACCCAAATATCTCCTTTTTTATTGTAATCAAGTCTGGCCTAGATATAAACTTGATAATGAATCCCAATGGCCAGAAAATTGCACATTTGATCTCACCACCCTAATAGATCTTGATAATTTCTGTCACAGAAGAAGCAAGGCAGGACAGATTCCCTATGTTCAGGCTTTCTTCTATCTTCAGTCTCGCCCCTCCTTCTGTATTATGTCCCAAATCCTCCTTACCCATGCTTGGCCTCCCTCATTGAATGCCGACCCTCTCTTTCATCCCTCAGACCACTCCACACCCCAGCCACCCCCATATGCCTATGACCCCTCCCCAGCCCCTTTGCCTGCACCAACCCCTCGCCCTTCAGCACCCTGCAGCCACTCTCAGGATGCCTCCTCCACTCATTGGGCCCCTCCTGACCTCCCCTTGTATCCTCTTCGCAAGATTGCCGGTATGGAGGGCATTGTTCACATCCATATTCCCTTTTCTCTTTCTGACTTTTCCCAGATTGAAAAGTGTCTCAGATCTTCCCAAATGGATCCCAATACTTATGTAAAGGAATTTAAATACCTCTCACAATCCTATGACCTTACCTGGCATGATATTTTCATGATCCTTCCACCTAAGGTTCAAGAACAGGTCTGGGTTGTGGCTCAACAACACACAGATGAGTCACATGCACAAAACAATAGACTGCCCACAAGTGTTGAAGCTGTCCCCAGTGTTGACCTCAATTGGAATTATCAGAGTGAACATGGGGACCATGACCTCCGAGATCAAATGGTCACCCATATACATTCTGCTTTACAAAAACTTATCCACAAATCAGTTAACTATGATAAATTGAGAGAAATTACCCAACAATCCACTGAGAACCCCAGCGAGTTCCTAACCCATCTCTCAGAGGCACTACAAAAATATACTCGCATAGATCCCTCTTCCCCAGCTGAGACAGTTCTTCTCCATTCCCATTCTATCACTTAGCATGCTCTGGACATTAGGAAAAAAGTTTTAAAAAACTCAAAGAAAGCCCAATTCCAGCCAGAGAGATCTCCTCAATCTGGCTTTCAAGATTTTTAACAATAGAGAGGAGGAGGAAAAAGAAGGAGTGATACAAGAGAGATCAGTCCAAATACCAGCTTCTGGCCAATGCCATCCAGGGGTCTTCTACCCAAAGGGCTCACATAACAAAACCTCAAAATGTGCCATCTGGCAACTGTGTCAGTGTGGCCAACTGGGCCATGGGGCTTGAGCCTCTTCTAACCCTAGGCCCCCTCCTGGGCCTTGCCCACATTGCAAGCAGGAGGGTTATTGGGGTGTCAACTGCTCCACTCGCCAGAGAGGGAATGGGCCAATCCCCACCCCACCAGTAAGACCATCCTTCCCTGAAATTCTTGGTTTTGCCCAGGAGGAGGACTGATGAGGCCCAGGGTTTGAAGCCCCCATGGTGATCACCACACATGAGGCCAGGGTAACTCTCCTCATAGCAGGTAAGCCAATCTCTTTTATTATCAACACAGGAGCCACTTGCTCCACCCTCCCCAAATATTTGGGGTCCACCACTTTATCCTCTATCTTTATAGTGGGTGTTATAGGATCCAAATACCACCCTTGAGTGACAACACCCCTCCCCTGCACAATTCACCACACCCACTTTTTACACAAATTCCTTGTTATGCCTCAATGCCCTGCCCCTTTATTGGGGCATGACATTCTCTTGAAGTTCAGGGCAACTTTAACCTTATATGATTGGACACCTTCCTTGCCATTGTTGGCCCAAGCTGCCCCAGACCTGGACTCTTTGGACTCCACCTTTCCCTTTTCCTCTAACCTTGTCAACCCAATTGTATGGGATACATCTTCCCCCTCCATCACCACTCATCACTCCCCAATCCATGTTCTTTTAAAAGACCCTTCTCTTTTTCCTAACATTCCTCAATACCCCATTGCTCTCAATAATCTCATAGGGTTCAAGCCCACCACACATAAACTCCTTTCCTCCAACCTTTTGCAACCCACTCATTCACTCTTCCTCCCAGTGAAGAAGTCCAATGGCTCATACTGCTTGGTTCAGGTCTTCTGAGCCATTAATACAGACCCATAATCCCTGTTGTTCCCAATCCCTACACCCTCCTATTCACCGTTCCTACTATGACTCATTTCTTTCCAGTCCTTGACCTCAAAGATGCTTTCTTTTCTATTCCCTTTCACCCCTCCTGCCAAGACTTGTTTGCCTTCATGTGGACCGGTCCTGAGACACATCAATCTCAACTCTCACCTGTTTGGTCCCACCCCAAGGGTTTCAGGATAGACCCTAATTCTTTGACCAAGCCTTAGCTTGAGACTTATCTGAACTTCCACCCACCTCTAGCACTACATTACAATAGGTAGATGACCTTCTCCTATGTTGCCCCTGATATGAGGACTCACAGGCCCACACCATTGCTCTCCTTAATTTTCTAACCTCGAGGGGATATTGAGTGTCTCCCAGCAAGGTACAAATTTCCTCCCCTTCAGTTACCTATTTGGGAGTCCACCTTACTCCCAGCACCAGGGAGATAATGGTAGAGCACAAAAGTCTAATTTCAGAACTCCCTACCCCCACCACAATGGGTAAAATCCTTTCTTTCCTGGGACTTGCAGGATACCTTCACCTATGGATTCCCAATTTTGGTGTGCTAGCAAAGCCATTTTATGAGGCAGCCAAACGGGATCTCACCATTCCCTTAGATCCCACAAAGCCCATTCATTCTCCCTTCCAGCGACTAAAGACTGCTCTCCTCACAGCCCTAGCTCTATCTCTCCCAAACCTGTCTCATCCGTTTATTCTATATATCACCGAGACCCAAGGACTTGTGGTTGGGGTTTGGGGACAAGAGGCAGGAGATATTTTCTCCCCAGTTGCATAGCTCTCAAAATAACTGTACATCACAGCCTGGGTATGGGCCCCTTGCTTATGTGCCTTGGTGGCAGCTGCCCTTCTAACACAAGAAAGCTCTAAACCTTTGCACAACAAACAGTTATTTGTTCTCCCCATCATCTTCAAGACCTTGTCAGTCATAAGACAATGTCAGTTCTCTCCCTCCCATCTACAACTCATCCACCTTACTTTCATTGAAAATTCTCCATTCTCCTTTAAACATTGCCCTCCCCTGAACCCAGCCACTCTCATCCCAAGGCACTCTTGACCCATAGAACACAATTGTATGGAGGCCCTAGATTTTTTCCTCAATCCCTTTCTACACATCTCACCACACCCATTACAGAGCCCCAAAACACATGGTTCATAGATGGGAGTGCCACCTCAGCAACCCCCCAGCAGGATTTGCCATAATAAGCTTAACACAAACCATTGAGGCTGCTCCCCTTCCTCCTAACACCACCTCCCAACAGGCAGAACTTGTTGCCCTCACCCACGCTCTCAACCTGGCCAATGATAAATGAGTCAATATATACACAGATTCTAAACATGTCTACCACATCTTACATTCTCGGGCAGCTATATGCAAGGAGAGAGGATTCTTGACTACCCAAGGAGGGCCCATAAAAAATGGATGCCTCATCAGAACACTTCTTGAGGCTGCCCAGCTTCTAAAGAAGGTCAGAGTTATACACTGCAGGGGACGCCAGGCCTCCAATAGCCCCATAGCTCAGGGTAACAAACGAGCAGAACTTATTGCAAAACAGTCTGATTAATCATCTGACCTCCACACTTCCTTCACCCAGGTTCTTCTTATGAGCCCTATGCCTTCACCCCAGTACACCCCTCAAGAGGTACACCACCTCCCAGAACTGGGGGCACTAAAGAAACATGGCTGGTGTATTATTTCTGGCTGTTATGTTCTCCCTGAGACACAAGCAAAAACACATTCTCTTAGACTTCCATAATACAATCCACATAGGCCACGAACCCCTGTCACACCTCCTCCAGCCTTTATACTATTATCCACACAAGACAAAATTACTTAAACAAATCACCAAAAACTACCCCACTTGTTCCCATTGTTCCAATCAGGGTGGCCTCCAGATCCAATCCTTCTCCACCCATCATGCTAGAAGCTGTACTCCTGGCCAAGACTGGCAAATTGATTTTACCCACATGCCTCCACACAAGAAAATGTGCTACCTCTTAATCTTAGCAGATACCTTCACAGGATGGGTAAAAGCCTTTCCTTCCATTTCAGAGGATGCAGCCACAGTGACACAAGCTCTCCTGTCAGAATCATCCCCCATTCTGGCCTACCCACCAGTCTGCAGTCAGAAAATGGCCCAGCATTCATTTCCAAAGTCACATAACTCACAGCCCGAGCCCTAAATATCAAGTGAAACTTCACATACCATTTTGGCCTCAGTTGTCCAGCAAAGTAGAAAAGGCTAATCATCTTATTAAAACACACCTCACCAAATTGTCCATGGAGCTTCATCTTTCCTGGACAGAGCTCCTCCCTTTGGCACTAGCTCGCTTACGGGCTGCCTCCCATAAACCCACTGGCTTCAGACCATTTGAACTCATATGGAAGTCCCTTCACCTTTATGCCACTACCTCCTAGCCCATCAACTTTAGGCCAGTATCTCCCTACTCTTTTGCTTATTAGGGACCTTCTTGTGAACAAGCCAACCTTTTACTACCTCATCCTTTCCACACTGCTCCCTCAAATTTAAAACTAAGCCCAGGGCAACAAGTATACATTAAAACCTGGACCCCAAAGCCCCTCTCACTATACTAGGAGAGGCCTTATACAGTACTTCTCACCACCCCCATGGCAGTAAAGGTACTAGGAAAGACCTCTTGATACCACCTATCTTTGGTAAAGTTAGCATCTGAGGCTCCACCCAATGAATCTATGCACACAAACCAAGAGGGGTTCCTCTGCTCAAGCCCCAACCCAACATTTCCTTGTGCTTTGTCTATCTTAGGACCTACAAAATAAAAAATTTCCAGGATCTCCACTCTCCCCTATACTACAGAGGAGAAATAATCTCCCCTCCTGGCAATCATCCCCTTGCTTTTATAGTCCCACTCTACCTTGCATATACAAGAACCACTCCAAGATTGATCCCAACCTGCTATCATGAGTTTGCCATTATGGGACATGATAAGTATATGCCACCCTGTGTCTCTAACCTTTATTGTGCTACTTGTCCTAACACTGGCTATAGGATTGGCATCCACCACTCCAAGAAATTGCAGCACCATAGAAAAAATTCTCCTGGCACTCCTATACCTCCTGTCAGTAGGATGTTTCTTAACAATCTCACTGAGTCAATGTGCCTTTTAAATTAACTCTTTCTGCCCCGATCCTAAAAGAGATGATATTTCCTTCAGCAGTTATCCTTTCACTCTTAGAGGCCTGCTTCTCATCTTTTATTCAGGCTCTAATCCGAGATGGATCCCAGCCTGCCTCCTTTGATGTAGATAACATCCGTGAGTGGGTGACTGAGCTAGCATGGCAGGGCGTCCTCTATTACACCCCCTATGAATTTGCCTTGTACTCTTTTTCTCTATTTTGTGTTCTCCCAGTCCCGCCACCCTCATATTTTTCCTCCTTCTGTTTATGCAGCTCTTGTCATTAACACAGGTATCTGCTTCACCATGCACATAGTGTATTTCCCAGGTCAGAATCTTTGGGTTGGGATGGACAATTGGTGCATAGGCACTGGCTAGACTTAGGCATGGGACTGCCGAAACTAGTTTCACAGCTATTACACATCTTCTGGCACCCTGCTATGATAGGTCCACAGCCACATCATGTTCCCACAAGAAAATTAACTACTGGATGATTCTTTTCAAGGGGGATTCTGCTGGATCCCAGTGCCCTCCAAGAGGCGAATATGAGTGCTTCACTAAAACTACACACCTAGGTTATAGCAATGGGGCAGGGCTCCAGGATGAAACACATCAAAAACAAATTAAACAAGTCCTTAAAATTCTTACTCCCACCCAGCCATGCCGATGTCCTCTCTGGCTCCCTTGACCTGACGTCCATCCCAAATAGACCCCAAAGTTATACAGCTCCTCAATGCCACACACCATTTGCTTAATTATATGTCCCCCTCATTAGCAGGGGCATGCTGGCTCTGCCTGCGATCAACCCTTCCCCAATACCAGGCTACACCCCTGTCTAACTTCAATCTGGTAATTGGCCTACAGACAATCACACCTCAGTCCTCTTGGGAGTGGTGGCCACCCACATCACTTTAACTCAACCAGCAGGGTATTGTCTAACAAATCTTACTGGTGATATAGAAGTGGGCAATCTCACAGTAAAAGATTGCAACCAGACCATTCTTAGGGACAACACAAACATCACCTGTAGCTCCTGGAAGGGGGTCTACTTTGTTTGTGGGCCATTTTCATACCAATGCCTTCCACAGAACTGGATGGGAACTTGTGCCTTAGCAATTTTAACACCTCAAATTAACATTGTCCTGGCAAACAAATTCTAGAAATTCCTCTGGTGGCTCATACTCAGAAGAAACAAGCTATTCAGGTCATTCCCCTGCTCCTCAGGCTTGGCATAGCAGCAAGAGTGGGAACAGGAGTGGGAGGCATAGCTACCTCAACAACTTACTATCATAAAGTAACCCAAGAGCTAGCTGATGGAATTAAACTGGTAGCCCAAACTATGATAGCCCTCCAAGGCCAATTAGATTCCCTAGCAGAAGTTGTCTTACACAACAGGCAAGGACTAGATCTGTTGACAGTAGAGAAGAGAGGTCTCTGTCTATTCTTAGGAGAAGAATGCTGCTTTTATACCAATAAATCGGGCATCACTAGAAATATGGCCCAATAACTCCATGACCAAATTGCAAAAAGTCTGCCACTGATTTTGGGGAAGGGTGGCGTGAGCTATGGAAATGGATACCTTGGCTGATGCCCCTATTGGGACAGCTTACCATGCTGGGACTTCTCCTGCTGCTTGGCACCTGTCTTTTCTGCTGTTTTTCCAATTTTTTGCAGGACCATATGCAGGTTTTTGCCAACCAAAAGGTAAATGAACTGTTCATGGAACATAAATATCAACCTTTCACTTTAGAAGATCTCACCCTACAACAGGATGGTGGCATTTTTGTGTGGCCAGATTTTTCCTCCTCACCCACTCTCAGCAGGAAGTAGCTTCAGGAGAATGAGACCTTCACCCCTTTTCCACTTTTCTTATACTTAAAAGCAGGAATGATAGATCTCGGATGTGGTTGGTGCCATCTTGGATGCAGTCACATCACCTTGGATACAACTGACATAATCATGGATGCAACTGGTGCCATATTCAGTACAAAAGGCTAGCAGTCTCTTACCCTACCTCATGGTTTCTTCAATACAAAGAAAAACCTCTACCTCATAGTTTCCTAGACAAAGGACTCTTCCCCTCCTGCCTAGAGATACCTCCTGTCTTGACTACATGACCGGTACCCACCACACCCGCACCAATAGTCGAACTGATCCCACACAGCGGCACTCCCTCCTGCTCCTTGCCTGTGTTTTTCATGCCCACCAACCCATATAAGCACATGTACTCCTCCTAGCTGTCTGCCCCGCCATTTTGAGCACATCCTGGCAGGTTTTTCCTCCTTTAATAAACCCTAAACAGTACCCAGCATTCTGGCTCATTTTCTTTCAGTCTTTTCTAAGCTGTTTACTCTGTCTTGCTTTACCTTTCCTGGAAAATCTTGATTAAGACTTCTGCTCAATTCTGTCTTCTGCCACTTGACCAAAAACTGGAACTTTATTTGTGGCTCCTCATGGCATGGGATGACAACCTCTCTGGCACTTCTAAACTTCATTCTCCTAAGCCTTGTTTTTGTTTCATCCTTTGGCTGCACTGATTTTACCATACCATAGCTATTAGTCCTCACAGTCAGCTTAACATAAGTACAGCTATGTTGCCTACTCCCTAACCCCATCCCATACCCCTTCCCTTTCCCTCAAGCCTGTTTTTTAATTTTTTACAGGATCTTGTAAAAAAACAGAAAAATTATGAAGCTGTTAGTGCTTAGAATAGCTGCCAAGCCCCCTCAGAATTTAGGTTCTTTCCTCTAACCCCCTCCTTCCCAAATTCAAATCCAATAAAGACTCTGCTAGTCCATATGGGGGCAGGATACTGATTTTTCAGTTTTCTCCTCAGGTTCACTGGAGTAAATTCCCTTGCATAAAAATGTTTGGCTTGGGTCCTTTAATCTGTTGGACTCGGTGACCTAATATATTTGGTGCCCGAACATGGGGCCCAGGATTGTCAACTCTCACCACACTGGTGATCTGAAAACAAGAAACTCTTTCCCTCTTCCCTGCTCTCTCTCACTCCATTCCCTCCAGGGTCTGGGACTCCAGTGAAGGACTTTCTCTTGCAACCTGGGAAGCAGTGGACAGTGGCAGCTCATCCCGAGCTTACTCTTAGATCCTGAGTTATCCTTCATCCCTAGCCCTATCTATCTCAAATTCTCTCTTCTCTCTCTCACTCCCTTTTCCCCTCAGTGGAGAATCTGAGCCCATCATTTCTGCTTGTCCACCTCTCCATTATGGTCTCTGCATGAAACAGTGGACATCAATCACTTTCTGGGTTAGTTGAGTTTTATTTTTCACCTCAAGTCACAGTCCTCCAACAATTAACAGTCTGAGACTGTTTCACAAAACTCCCAGCTGGGTCAGTGGCTCTGCGTTGGTCAGCAGGTGACCAAGACTCCTCACTAGCAGGAACACCAGATAGTAGAGGCTAGTCTCTCACTTCTCATGTCCTAAAGTGTCATGAGGATGCCTGTCTCACTTTCTGGGATCTTGGGAAATAAAACTCTTCTCCCTTACATAAGACTATGGGCAGTCAAACTTCTCATCCTCCATTAGACTGCCTGCTGTGATATCT
The DNA here is from genome assembly GCF_027409185.1 of Cynocephalus volans. NCBI lineage: Eukaryota > Metazoa > Chordata > Mammalia > Dermoptera > Cynocephalidae > Cynocephalus > Cynocephalus volans. Next base: position 5,286,883 of record NC_084479.1, read on the forward strand.
CCTTTGTAACTTAAAGTCTTATGCCTGATATACAGACAAAGAGGCTTATCTTCTTTTGTAATACTCTATGGCTTCAATACAAATTGTATAATGAAAGCCATTGACCAGCAAATGGCACTTTTGATTACTGAGTTCTCTGCTGTCTAGAGAATTTCCTCAATTGCAATGGAAAATTGTCTGAGGTCCCCTATATTAAAGCTTTTGTCTATCTCCACTCTCATCCCTCTCTATGCCACTTCTTTAACTCCTACCAAATCCTCTTGCTCATTGAACACCCATCCAAATCTTCTTCTCCTTCTCAACTGCCCTCCTCATCTCTCAACTTTGACCAGGAGCCTCCATTGTTACCTCATCCTTTGAATTTGACCCCACAGATGTGTATGCACCACCCTAAACTGCCCTCATGCTGCCTGTCCCTACCACAGCACCTCTTCCATCCCTCCTATGCACTCCTTTCTTTAAACTGCTCTTGTGGACTGCCACCTTCCCTTTCACCAAAAATCCTAAAACATCCAGGCAATCATCACCTCTCTTCTCCTATTCTTCCCCCTTCAAGAGGTAGCAGGAGCTGAGGTCATTGTTAGGGTCCATGTTCCCTTTTCCTTCAATAATATAGCTCAAATAGAGAAGCAATTAGGATCATATACTACAGATCTTACTCAATATGTAAAGGAATTATAATATTTCATTCAATCCTATGATCTCACTCGGCATGACATTTATATTATCTTCTCTCCCACTTTAACCCTGGAGGAGAAGGAGTGAGTCTTTACTGATGCCTAAACCCATACAGAAACCATGTACCTTCAGATTCCCATCCAATATCCAATGGGTCCAGCAACTATCATGCGCTGAATCAAATTGGCACTGCCAGACATGATCCTCAGATAGAAAAAGAAGGGGTCACATGCTCATATTTCTCATAGGATGGATGAAAAGGGCTTCTTTAAAGGCAGACAATTATGACAAAATCAATGAATTTACTCAGGAACCAGGAGAAAACCCTGCACTTTTTATGTCTCAACTCACCGAGGCTGTAATAAAATATACCAACCTTGACTCTGAAACAGAGGGAGGAAAACTTTATATCAACGCCTATATGATTTCCCAACTGGATCCCAATATCCACAAAAAACTTCAAATATTAGAGGAGGGACACCAAACCCATGAAGGGATCTAATAAAACTGGCCTTCAAGGTTTTTAACGACAGAGAGGAGGAATCTAAAACTTCCAAACTAAAACATGACCGAATAAATGCCAGTTACTGGTTGCTGCTATCCGCGGAAATCAGAAACAGTAAACACCTGAAGGTAAAGCTCAGGGTAAGCTACCCATTGCTCCCCCAGGTAACTGCTTAAAGTGCAGCAAGCCAGGACACTAGGCAAGCACCTGCCCAAACCCAAGGCCCCTGCCTGGACTTTGTCCACTGTGTTGTAAGGTGGACTGTAGTAAGGTGTCCCTGGAGCTGCTCCAGTCACCCCAATATGACCTGGAAAGCACAGTTTGGAACTGTCCAAACTGTTGGGACTAGCCACTAAGGACTGTGACTGATGGGTCCTGGGACTTACAATCCCTGCTGCCATGCCTGTCACCACTTATGAACCCTGGATGACTATAATGGTAGCAGGCAAGCTCATTTTCTTTTTATTAGATAAGGGGCCACATATTTAGCGCTCTCAGAATATTTGGGTCAATTCTTTTGTTCCTCCATTTCTGTTGTAGTGGTGGGAGGAATTCCATTCAAACTAAAGGTCACTTCCCTCCTACCTTGCATTCTTCTAAAGTACCTTTCATACACCAGTTTGTGGTCATTCCACATTGTCCTACTCCTATTTTGGGAAGGGGCATCCTCACCAAGTTGCAGGCATGCATATACTTCACTCTAAACCCACGGGGATCTCTTCTACTCTTATAACTCCCAGACTCACTTCTCCCCTCTAGCCCCTTACTCCCTAATATAGTTAACCCTAAGGTCTGGGATACCACTACTCCTTCGATCACTAAACACCACCCCCCACTCAAAATACAAGTTAAAAGCCCTTACATGTTTCCTCACCAAGCCAGTAAAGAGGGACTCCAAGGACTTAAGCCAGTTATTGAACAGCTATTCCAAGCTGGTTTATTAAAAAGAACCCACTCTCCATACAACATCCCCATCCTGCTATTAATGCTATTACTTTCCAAAAATATGTCTCCATTATTCCTGCTACTCTGCTCCCCATGTCAACCACACCTGAACCTACCCACTCATGCACAGAAATGGTAAACCTCTTATTCTCCCCTTTCTCACACATCAGTCAGTCTAAACTACCAGATACTCTGGCCTGATTTATTGATGGTAGCTGCAATCCCAATTCCAGACAGGCAGGATATGCCATTATAACACATACTCGAGTCATTGAGGAAGTTCCTCTGCTGCCTGGTACCACTTCTCAACAGGCAGAACTAATTCCTCTAACACAAGCCCTCATTCTGGCTTAAGACAACACAATTAACATTTACATGGATTCTAAATATGCCTACAATATTCTACACTCACAATCACTTATCTGGCAAAAAAGGAAATAACTACCAAAGTAACTCCCTTTATAAATGTCAACCTCATCCATAAACTCCTATAGGCAGCCAAGCTTCCATAATCAGCTGCAGTCATACATTGCAGAAGACAAAGTCCCCCACTGATCCCACTGCTCAGGGAAACAGTCTTGTAGACGATAGGAAGAATGGTCAGCCACCTCCCAACATAACAAGATCATGACCATAACTTCCACCTGTTTCCCAACACACTCCCCACAAGAATGTTTACATTATCACCAAATAGGGGCTGAGATACAAGGAGATTAGATCTACCTAAATAACAAAGTAGTCCTACCTCACAACCAACAAACCCAAATCTTGCAAAATATCCACAATCACTTCCATGTGGGATTCAAACTTCTTCTAAAACTCATTCAAACCCAGTGTAATGTCCCAACCCACACTCACAACTATGAGAAATTACTGCAAATTGCATTGTCTGTACATCCATCTCCCCTCAGAGAAAAGCCTGACCACCCCTTTTCCCACCCACCAGACCAGAGGACACCTCTGTTACCTTTGCCACAACCTATTTCCAACAACTGTAAAAAGTCCTCTCTGACACTGTAGATTAAATGGCCTCCATGCTTACCACCATTCAAAATCAAATAGATTCACTGGCAGGAATGATTCTTTAAAATAGATGGCCCTGGATATTCCAGCTGCTGAAAAAGGAGGTACCTGTCTCTTTCTAGAGGAAGAGTGTTGTTTTTATGTTAGCCAGTCTGGAATAGTTCAAGATGCAGGAAAAAAAAAAAAAAAAAACCTACGTGACAGAGCATCTCAAATTCAACAAACAATAGACATGTCCTCATCATGATTGCCCCAGTGAGCCTCCTTTCTAACCCATTTTCTAACTCCCTTTTTTCTTCTAGTACTAGGCTTAACAACTGGACATTTTTTATTTCAATTGCCTGTCACTTTTATCTGATGGACCACAGAGTCCATTGCTGTCTAACAGGTCAAGATTGTGCTCACACATCAAGCCATCCAATACCAACAATTACCATCAGGTCTCCCAAACATCCCCTTTCTTTGTCCCAACTCAGCTTGAAGCAAATACAGTAGGAAAGACCTTTGCCCCAACCCCTTCTCCCTTTTTATGTATATATATGTAAAGGGGAGAATATTAGGCCTCACAGTCAGCTTAAAATAAGCACAACCTTGGCTACTCCCTCACCCTGTCCCCTTCCCTTTCCCTCAATGCTGGTGCATTCCAATAAGGACATCTAGTACAAAACAGGATCTTGAAAAAAACAGAAAATCCACAAAGCTGTTAGTGCTCAGAATAGCTGCCCTAGATAGTCATCCCCACAACCCCCTCCTTCCCAAATTCAAATCCTATAAAGCCTCTGCTACTCTGTATCAGGGCAGAATACTGATTTTTCAGTTTCCCCTCCAGGTTTTCTGGAGTAAATTCCCTTGCATAAAAACACTTGGCTCAGAGTCCTTTAATCCCTTTGTCTTGCTGACCTAACAATAACATTTACATTATTAGGAAACAAGTGTTGTTATATTTTTATATTACAAATTTTCATTTTTCCTTATGTAACTTGAAACACAAAAGCATAAAAGACTAATTTGTCACAATGGACACACACTATGTAAATATGTAATCTGTGACACCAACACAATAAAGCGTGTGCTACAAATCTGTAAAAAAGCAGTGTTTATGTATACTATTGTCTAAGGTGATATGAATTCAAAATAGACTATTGTAACTTTGAAATGTTAATTGTAATTCTCAAAGTAACTGTAAGAAAATACTCAGAAATTTAAAAATGCACAGAAAAGAAAAGGAGAGATGAATCAAAACAATATGCTTCAAAAAATTAATTAAACACAGGAGAAGGAAGTAAGGAGTTAAGAAACAAAAAAACAAAAGTTAAAACACAGAAAGCATAAGACAATGGCAGAAGTAAGTCTTTTCTTATAAGTAATGACCTTAATGTAAATTGCTTAAACTTTACAACTAAAAAGGCGGTTGTTGGCAGAATAAAATTAAAAAACAAAAAACAAAACAATCATAATCTTATCATCTCCTTTTCACAAAGACTTACTTAGAGCCAAAGACTCAAATAGAATGATTATATATATACATACACACACGTACATACATCCATATATAACCAAATTAATATATTTTCCATGAAAATAACAAAAGAGAATTGGAGTTGCCATAATAATACCCACTAAAATAGACTTGATGTCAAAACTGTCATAAGAGACAAAGAACATTTATATATTGATAAAAGGGTCAAACAGCCCATTAAAAAGATGTAATATATATAAACATATTCAGACCTAACAAAGTCCCAAAATATATGGATTACATATTTTTAAAACTGGAGGGAGAAACAGTTTTACTTTAGTAGTTGTACTCTTATACTCTGCTTTCAATGATGAATAAAACATCAATAGGGAAATATCGATCTGGAATGACATTATGTCAACCACCCAACAGACATATGCATAACACTCTGCTTTCAATGATGAATAGAACATCAATAGGGAAATATCGATCTGGAATGACATTATGTCAACCACCCAACAGACATATGCATAACACTCCACTCAGTAACATAGAGAATATGTTCTTCTCATATACACACGGAACATTCTCCAGGATGATCATATTAGCCAACTAATCAAGTCAATACATTATAAAAGATAAAAGCATATAAACTATCTTCTCTGACCATAATAGAATATAATTTGAAATCAATAAAGAAGGAAAACTAAAAGTCTCATTAATAATTCAAAATTAAACAACAAACTTAAACAATGGATTAAAGAATTAGTAAATATTTAGAGACAGATTAAAAAAATACACAAACATACTTAAGCTTATGTGATAAAGCTCAGAGTGAAAATTACCCTTACATTATAAAAGAAATATTCCAAATTAATAAGTTAACTTTTATATTAGTAAATGAGAAAAAGAAGTTAAAAAATAAGCACAAATGCAGGACAAAAATAATAAAGACAGGAGCAGAGTTAAATAAAATACAGAATACAAAAATAATAGAGTATATAAATCAAATCAAAAATGTATTCTTTAAAAAATTATTTTTTAATTGACAACTGTTAACTATATGACCAAGAAAAAGGAGAAAAGAATCAAAAAAGAAAATGGGGATATCACTACCAATTTAACAAAAGTAAAAAGGATTACAAAATGACACCTGTGAACATTGTATGCCAAAAAATTAAATAACCCAGAAATATGGACAAATTACAAGAATTGTACAAACTGTTACAACTGATCCAAAATAAAATAGGAAATCTAAACAGACTATCACAACTAAACAGATTAAATCCATAATCAAAAACATCACAATAAAGAAAAGTTTGTGACCAGATGGCTTTATTCGTGAATTAATTTAAAGAATTAAAAGTACAAGAGGAGAGAGAATTTTTTAACTTATGACATGAGGATAGCATTGCAAAGACAGACACAGGCATCACAAGGAAAAATAACTGCAGACCATATATTTGATAAATATTAATGTAACACCTTAGGAAAAATACTGGCAAAATGACTTGATTAGCATGTTAATAGGATGATACACCATGACTACATGGGATTTTTCTAATAATGCAGGTGAGATTCACAATAAGCAAAAGCACCTAACATGATATGCAACATCAACAAAACAAAGAGAAAAAATATATATATTTTTTAATCTAAAGAAACCTAAGTCTTTACATTGAGATGGTTCGTGAAAGTCCTGACAGAATTAATAAAAATAAAAAGCACTTATCTAGAAATAACTTTGATGATATGCCTGAGCTCCGAAGATAGAGAAAAGAAAAAAATCTTAAATAATACATTATATGTGATGACAAAAGACTCAGACAAGAACATGAGACACAGGTTTGCTCCTGGTGACCATGAAATTGCAGGCTCAATCCAGGAGCACATGAGTATATAGGTTCAGTCCTGGATCACATGAGCAGACACTCCCATCCTGGAGCACATGAGTAGATGGACCTATTCCTGGACAACATGAGTATAGAAGCTCACTTCTAAAGCATATGAAGACAGGCCAAGTCCTAGATCACCAAAGTAAACTCATGGAGCACATGAGTCTCACTCCTAGAGCACATTAGCAGACAGGCCCACTCCTGGAGAACATGATTATCCAGGTCTAATACCTAGAGCACATGAATACACTGGCCCACTCTTGAACCTCATGAGCACACCAGCCCAGTCATGGAGCACATTAGTAGACAGGCCTACAGCAGGAAAACATGAGTACACAGGCCCAGGCATGTAGCACATGAGTAAATGTGCCTTTGCCTGGAGTACATGAGTAGACAGATTCTCTCCTGGAGCACATCTGGAAATGGGCTCAGAGCTGGAGAACATGAGTAGCCTGGCCCACTCCTGAAGCACATGAGTGGACAGGCCAAATCCTGCAGCACATGAGTAGATATGCTCACTCCTGGAGTACATGAATAAACATGCCTACTCCTGGAGCACATGACTGAAAGGACTTAAACCTGGAGGACATAAGTAGATAGACCCAGTCCTGGAGAACATGAGGAGGTGGGGTCATTAATAGAGAACATGAGTGTATAGGCTCACTGCTAGAACACATGAAAAAACAGGTCCACATCTGGAGCACATAAGTAGATAGGCTCATTCTCAGAGCACTTGAGTAGACAGGCCTACTCCTGCAGCACTTAAGTGGATGGGCCTACTTTGGAACACATGAATAGATGGGCCCAGTCCTGAAACACATAAGTAGACAAACCACCTCCTGGAGCACATGACTGGAAGAGCTCAACCCTGGAGCACATTAATTGATAGGAAGGCTGCTAGAGCATATAAGAAGACAGGTCTATTTCTGGACATTGTCTGGAGCTTATGAGTGGATGGGCTTTCTCCTGGAGGACATGAATAGACATGCTGTGGGGAAAATAAGATAATTTAGTCAGACTCCCTCAGCTCAGGTCTGGTTGGGGGGTTGAGCAGCACATTCTTAATTCTTTGTAAACAAGTTGTGTTGGTGGAATTAGTGTGCCTGTGCACCCATGTATCTTTCTAGTTAATTGTTTTTGTGTGTTCTGCAGTTTGTGAAGCAGGCTGGGGGCAGAGAGCTCATGTCTAACAATAGAACATGTTTGCTCTGCTGGCAGCTGCTTGGTTTTCAGCTTTTTTTTTTTTTGGACTTTGTTGGTAGCAGTTGAGTTTCTGAGTTTCTCTGTGGACTGCTTTGCTCATAGTGTTGTGTTTGCTGAACAAAGACTATTCCTACTTCAACCAAGTCTCTGAGGACAATTTCGCTGGTTACCTAGATCATAGGCCTGCATGTGAAGGGTTTGTGAATGGGCTCAAGGGGTCTGTGAGCTCCAGACCATAGCCCAAGTTATATACATGCTTACTCCTGGAGCATATGAATGGAAGGGCTCACTCCTAGAGGACATGAGTAGATGGTCCCAGTCCTTCAGAACATGAGTAGATTGGCCAATTCCTATAGCACATGAGTGGACAGGCCTACTCCTGGATCCTGGAGCACATGAGTAAGACGGACCCTTTCTTAGGGCACATTAATAGATTGGGCCAGTTCTGGAGTATGTAAGCAGAAGTGACCAGTCCTACAGAACATGAGTAGATTGGCCCAGCCCTGGAGCACATGAGTAGATGAACAAACTCCTGGAGAACATAAATGGATGGACCCATTCCTGGAGCAACTGAATAGATGGGGGCTAGTCATGGAGCACATGAAAGGACAGAGCCAGTCCTGGAGTACATGAGTAGATAGGTCCAGTCCTAAAGCACATGAATGGATGAGACCTCTCCTGGAGCTCATGAATAGATGGGCTCAGTCCTGAAGCTCATTAGTACATGAGCTCAGTCCTGGAGAACATGAGTACATGGGCTTATTCCTGGACAACATGACTGGAAATGATCACTCCTAGATCACAGAATAGACAGGCCAAGTATGCAGCACATAAGTGCATGGGCCCACTCCTGGAGCACAAAGTAGCCAGGCTCATTCTTGGATCCCATGAGTGGATTGGCCCACTTCTGGATCACATGAATAGATATGCCCAGTCCTACAGCACATGAGTTGATGAGCCCACTCTTAGAGCACAAAAGTGTAGAGGCCCAGTCCTAGAGCATATTAGTAGACAAGCCCAGTCAAGGATAGGCCCCTCTTGGAGTATATCAGTAGACAGTTCAGTCCTGGAGCACATGAGTAATGGTCCCACTGTGGAGCATATGAATAGAAGGGCCCACTCCTGGAGCTTGTGAGGCAACAGGCCCAGTTGTGGAACACACAAGTAGATATGACTATTACTGGAGCTCATGAGTAGGTAGTCCCTGTTCTGGAGCACATGGGTAGATGGCCCTATTCCTGGCCCAAATGTGTACATGAGATCACTCCTAGATTACATGAATAGACAGGCCAAGTATGGAGCATTTGAGTATATGGGCCCACTCCCGGAACACAAGAGTAAACAGGCCCATTCCTGGAGCACATAAGTGGACAGTTTTACTCTTGGAGCACAAACTAGATAGGCCCAGTCCTGCTGCAAATGACTTGACCAGCCTTCTTGCAGAGCACAGGAGTATAAAGTCTCAGTTGTAGAGAACATTTGTGGACAAGCCCAGTCAAGAAGCACATGAGTGGACAGACCAACTCCCAGAGCACATGAATAGAAAGGCTGAGTTCTGGAGCACATGAGTAGACAGCCCCTCTCCTGGAGCACATGAGTACACAGGCCTACTCTTAGAGCACATGACTGGAGGATCTCAACCCTGGAGGATGTGACTAGTCAGGCCAAGCGCTGGAGCACATGAGGAGATGGGTCCATTATTTGGAGCACATGAGTTCACAGGCTCACTGCTAGAGCACATGAGAGTATGGGTACACTCCTGGAACACATGAGTATGTGGACCCATTCCTAGAGAACTTAAGTAGACAGACCCACTCCCAGAGCACATGAGTACACAGGCCCTCTCCTAGAGGATATGAGTGGACAGGCCCACAGCTAGAGCACATAAGTACAGAGGTCCACTCCTGGAGCATATGAGTAGACATGACCAGTCCCATTGAACATGACTAGACAGGCCCAGTCCCAGACCATATGAGTAGACAAGCCCACTTCTGGAGCACATGAGTAGACAGGTCCAGTCCTAGAGCACATTAGAGGATAGACCCAGTCCTAGAGCACAGGAGTGGATGGACTAACTCGTGGAGCTCATGAGTGGATGGGCTGACTTCTGGATCATATAAGTAGATGGGCCTATTCCTGCAGAACATGAGTATATGTTTTAGTCCGTTTTGTGTTGCTATAACAGAAATACCTGAGACTGGGTGACTTATAAAGAAGAGAGATTTATTTGGCTTATGATTCTAGACAGTTGCATCTGGCATGGGCCTCAGGCTGTTTCTACTCATGGCAGAAAAGTGGCAGGCAGCTGGCAGGTACAAGCAGATCACATGGCAAGAGGAAGCAAGAGACAGAGAGAGGGGGTGCCAGGGTCCTATAAACAACAAGTTCTTGCGAGAACTAATAGAGTGAGAACTCACTCATTAATCCCCTCTCCCCCAGGGAGAGCATTAATCCATTCATGAGGGATCTGCTCCCATGACTCAATCAGTTTCCAGCACTGCCACATTGGGGATCAAATTTCCACATGAGTTGTGGAGGGGACAATACATCCAAACTCCATCAGTACACAAGATCATTCCTACATCATACGAATTGACAGGCAAAGTATGGAACACAGTAGTGGATGGGCCCATGGGTCCATACTCCTGGATTCCATGAGTAGATACGTCATTCCTAGAGTATATGAGTGGATGGGCCCACTCCTCGAACACACGAATACACAGGTTGAGTCCTGCAGCACAAGAGCTGACAAGCCCACTCTGGGAGCACAAAAGTGTAAAGTCCTAGTCCTAGAGCACATTAGTAGACAAGCCCAGTAAAAGAGCACTTGAGTGGACAGGCCCACTCCTGTACCACATGAGTAGACAGGCCCTCTTCTGGAGGGCTTGACTGGACAGACCTGTAGCTGGAGCACATGGCTGGGAGGGTCAACCCTGGAGCACATGAGTGAATAGGTCCACTCTTGGAGCTCATGAGGAGTTGGGTTAAATTAAGGAGCACATGAGTGCTCACTTAATCGTCTCACTACTAGAGCACATGAGAAGACCAGTCCACTGCTAGAGAGCATGAGTAGATGAGCTCATTCCTAGAGAACATGAGTACACAGTCCTACTCCTGTAGTACTTCAGTGGATGGGTCCTTTCTGGAACACTTGAGTAGATGGGCCCAGTCCTGAAATACATGGGTAGACAAACCACCACCTGGAACACATGAGTGGACAATCCCATTACTGGAACAAATGACTGGGAGTGTCAACCCTGGAGCACATGAGTGAATAGGCTTACTGTTAGAGCACATGAGACCAGGCCCCTCCTGGAGCATGTGAGTAGAGAGGCCCAGTCTTGGAGCACATGTGTAAATAAGTCTTTTCCTGGAGCACACGAGTGGATAGGATCACTCCTGGAACACATGAGGAGACAGACCTGCTCCTGGAGCACATGAATAGACAGACCCGGTCCTGGAGCATATGAGAGTACAGAGCCATTCCTGGAGCACATGAGTGGAAAGGGCTTACTCCTAGAGGACATGGGTAGATGGTCCTAGTCCTGGAGAACATGAGTAGATGAGCAAATTCTTGTAGCACATGAATGGACAGGCCCCCTCCTGGAGCACATGAGTAGATGGACCCTCTCTTAGAGCACATTAATAGATTGGGCCAGTCCAGGAGCACCTGTGATGGGCCCAGTCTTGGAGCACACTCTCTGAGCACTTGAGTAGATGGACCCAGTCCTGTAGCACATCAGTAGCTGTCCCTATTTCTGTAGCACATCAGTAGAGGGGCCCATTCCTGCAGCATATATGTGGTCAGGCCTATTCCTGGAGCACATGAGTTAACAGACCCAGTCCTGGAGCACATACGTATATGGGCCCAGTACTGTAGCATATGAGTGTATAGGATTTTTCCGGGAGCACATAGGTAGATGTACAAAATCCTTAAGCACGTGAGTAGACAGAACCAGTCCCTAAACCAATCCACACAAGTATATTAAACATATGAACACTTACTACTTGCTAATGATAATTATTCTTCACAGGTTTATAATTTTTATCATAGAAAGCCATTGGGAGTATGTAATGTCTACCCTTTAGATATATTATTTGGCCTAATAGTATTATTTGTTTGTTTGTTTGTTTGTTTTAACTATTGCAATAAAAGTGACTAATTGGAAAAGTATTAAAGTAGTGAAAAGCTATGGGAATCTACCAATCCTCAAAAAAAGCATGAGTACATATTATAACTAATAATGTCATTAATATATCTATGTTTAAAAGTCTTAATGATGGAAAACCTAGATGGTTTATTGATATAGAATATAAATTTACCTTTATCTGTCCTATAGAACAAATGAAGGACTTACTCCTAGAGGCCTTACTCTAAAGGCCTTAGCATTCTAGAAAAGTGTGAAGTTTATACAAGGCCGCTTCTGAGCCTGTCAGTTTCAGTTCAGACCCTGTCTCTGTTTGTGTGATCTTGGGTAAGTTATTTAATTGCTCTAGGAGTCCCTCATCTGCAAAATGAGAGAAATAATGTGCCTCTGCCCTAGTATTGTGTGAGGATCAGGGACACACTGTAGGGAAATGCTGTGAGCCATCCTGCTATAGGGAATGGCATGGGAGCCTGAGTGATACCTCTTGTTCTGCAGGCTACAAGGGGGTTCCATGTGTGTGGTACAGCTCCATGGAAGTTCTTGTTTGTTCACCTTTGGTTGCTTGACGAGGCTTCCCAGAATTAAACAGCCTAAACTTTTGGCTTAGTATGGCTTTGGAAATTCCCTGGAGTTTCTCAAAGGACATGTTAAAATACATCAAAATTAACTGGTTTATTTAAAGGGCCTTGTCAATACTAAGGGCATGTTCCCGATATAGGTTGGCTCCATTTAATTTTGTCATTAATTTTTCACTTTGTTCCTTGTACTGTTCCCAGAGTCAATTGGTAAAGAAATTAGAAAGTTTTACTATAAAGATAAATAGGTAAAATAGTAAAAATATATAATAAGTTTTTTGATATTAATAGGTTTTGTTTAGATTAGTTTATAGTATAATTGTTTTTAATAGTAGTATAAAATACAATAGAACTTTATAATCAAGTTTCATTATATAAAGTCATGTTGTATATATTGTGGTTTGGTCATAAATTAGAATAATAAATATAAACATAAGACCTTAAATTGTTAAATATAAGTATAAGTAAGATTTTATAAGAAATTAAAATATAAGTTTATGTGTAAGTTTAAAAGGTCAAGAATTGTGATTCAGACCAAAAGCCTGACGCTCTGTAATGCCAAGCATGCTGCTATTGTATAGTTTCCTGGCCACAAGCCACAGGCTTTGGGGTGAGCTATTGATGCATGAGTGGGTGTTCTTGTCACAACATGAGTGCCTTGGAACGTTTGACCTTTCTTTTTCAATAGAAACAAAATAAAAAAAATGTTTTGATTAAAAGATAAATCCATGTGTAAAAGATTAGGTAAAAACATATAAATAAAGCAAGATTTTTGTGGTTGTTGTCCACACTTGCACTAGACATCTGTGGTCCTTCTCTTTCTTTCCTCACCGATGCCACACCAGCTATTCAGGTCCAACGAATCCTGCGGAGCTGGTCTCCGGAAGGGAAAGTTCCCAAATATACGGTGAGTACGAAAGAATAATTGCTATTATCGCTAGTGTGATTATTATTATCGTGTCCTTCTATATCCTGGCCCCTGCCTGGCTGTGCAGAGGCCAAGTAACCACTTGGTGGTGATGTTGTCAAGGCCAATTCAAGGCATAGGAGGGAAATTGAGTTGGATAAGATCCCCTGTTAAGTTTCTCTGGTCCTAAGAGTCTATCAGCTCAGTAAAGTGAACAAGACAATTGGCAGCACAACATTCAACATTTTCAAGGGTGCTCTTTGACTCCTCTCTGCTTTCCTGTTAATCCTCCATTGCTTTTCTCATAGTCATAGAGGGAGCCTCCTGTTCCATCACACTTGATCATGATGTGGGGCCTCCTTAGGAAGGAATCATGGAGAAAGATGTGTCTAAGCTCAACATAAGGCAGAGCCAGGTCTCCATGGAAGTATGGAGACTTGGTAGATAGACCTGGGTGTTTGATCTTGAGCAAGTAGCTTAAATTCCCTGAGCCTCAGCTTCTTTTTCCATAAAATGAGGATATTAGTACCCACTGCATATGGTGAGAATTGAATCAGTTATCTTATAAAAGGGCTTAGCCAAGAGTACAGGATATAGCTAGTCCACTAAATATCCTTTCCCTCCTTTCTCCTTTCCCCTCCCTGTCATTAACGGGGGCCTGGGGCTGAAACTTTAAGAGGATTTAGATTCCAGTTGGTGGATGGGGGGCTCCACTGTAAGGGGACCAGGATGAATAGAAGGAGATTGCAGGAGTCATGGGAACATGGGTGGCAGGCAGGAGGCACAGATGATAGGCGGCCCTGAAACTCAGACAAAGGGACCTAGGCACAATGAAGCCAAGAGCTGGGAGTCTCACTATTGTTCATGTTTTCCTGTTCCTTCCTTTCTGTCTCCTTTTCTGGCAAGTGCTCTGCTCAAAATTAAATGGGTTAAAAAGAACTAATTTTCATGAACTCAGACTTCAGTGGCTGTTTCTCCATAGTTAGAAATAGCACAACTCTGTCCCAGGCCCACGCTGGGAAGCAAAATAAAAGTTTCCCATGAAACTTCTTCCTGGTTCCACAGGGCACAGGCATGGAGGGAGGCCACCCTGCAATGCAGGCAATATTGGCACATCATTCATGTGGTACTGTGGCCTGAGAGATGAGGAGGGCAGGGCTGGCATGAAGTGGCCTTTTTACCAATTTGTACTGGCCTGCCCCGAGGCCAGAGCACGAAGGCAGCCTGGGGTGTCCAGAGCCTTTTGTGGGCAGTTCTTTTGCTTCTCTATGACTTCTTTTAAATTGAGATCGAAAACTCATACCTCAATTACTGTTGTACCCAGCACAGGCTAATCCATTTATTATTATTTGTTATGAATATTCATGAGATACAAAGCTGATTGTTCCCCCTCATGCCCATGATGATGTGGGGTCAGATTCATACTGGGGGCATACCCATTACCGGAAATTGCTTTTGTACCCTTTGTCCCCTCCCAATTATTCCCCAACCTCCCTCCTCTTCCCCCCTCCTCTTCACTCCAATTTGTAGCCCTGGGAATGTTCCCTCCCTCTGTTGGATCACAGCACTACTGTGGTCTTTCTTTCCTGCCTTCCTTTCTCTTTTAGCTCCCACATATGAGTGAGCACATGTGGTATTTATCCCTCTGTGTTTTGCTTGCTGCACCCAACATAAGTTTCTGTGGGTTCATCCATGTTGCTGCAAATGGAAGTATTTCGTTCTTTTTTATGGCAGAGTAGTATTCCACAGTGTATATATACCACAGTTTCCTTATCCAATCATCCATTGATGGACATTTAGGTTGGTTGCATATCTTGGCTATTGTAAACAGAGCTGCAATAAACATGGGAGTGCAGGTATCTGTTTGACATGATGATTTCTATTCCTCTGGATATATACCCAGAAGAGGGATTGCTGGATCATATGGAAGATCTATCTGTATTTGTTTGAGAAATCTCCAAATGGTTTTCCAAAGTGGTTGTACTAATTTACAGTGCCACCACACCAACAGTGCAGTAGTGTTGCCTTATCTCCACACCTTCACCAGCATTTGTTATTCACTGTCTTTTTGATCATAGCCAGTCTAACTGGAGTGAGGTAGTATCTCAATGTGGTTTTAATTTGCATTTCCCTGATGACTAGTGAAGTTGAACATTTTTTCATGTATCTGTTGGCCATTTGTATGTCTTCCTTTGAAAAATGTCTATTCAGCTCCCTTGTCCATTTTTTAATTGGGTCATTTATTTTTTTACTATATAATTGCTTGAGTATATTCTGGATATTAGTCCCTTGTTGGATGCATAGGTGGCAAAAATTTTCTCCCACTCTGTAGGTTGTCTTTTCACTCTGTTGATTGTTTCTTTTGCTGTGTAGAAACTTTTTATTTTGATATAGTCCCTTTTTTTATATTTTTTCATTTGCTGCTTATCAGGCCAATCCATTTATAAATTATTCCTGAGTCAGAAATTATCCATGACATCTGGAACATTAGTACTAAATGGATTACATGGAGAAGAAAGCAAGGTGATTAGAGTCACAGGTTCGAGAGCTGATTTCAAGTACCTCCCTCACAAATAAAGTTGATTCAACAGAGTACAATAATTGTAAATTGAGCAACTACTGTCTACCGGGCATTGTGGAAAACAAAGCAGCCTGCTCCCCACACTCTTCCCAGTGATTCATAGGCACAGATTTTTGAGGGTGGAGGTGGGGACTTTTATAGGTCCTTAGCATAAATAATAGAGTGGCTATCAGCTGAGTTATCCCAATGATTGATCTGTAAACCTCAGTTTCCCTATCTGTAAGCCTCTCCTCATAGAGAGGTGGTGGGAATAAAAGAAAACAAATAAAAAGCACCTATTACAATGCCTGATTTTTAGAAGGTATCAACCAACAGTAGCTGTTATTTTATATTTGTCATAAACTTAACAAATGATTTTATTTATACCAATACTTTATGAGAATAACTAATATAAAAATATCTAAATTTTAAAATTAATTCTATACACTAAAACATTTATCATTTTATATTTTCTCAATCTTGCATCCTAAATAACAATACAAAGAGCTTATTAACTGTCATGCACTTAATCCTCCCAATAATCCAGTGAATAGGTAGTGCAATTAATCCATTTTACAGATGAGAAAACTCAGACACAGGAAGACTAATTAACATGACCAGAGTGACCCAGCTTTTAAGAATATTCCCTTAGTTTGCATTTGCTTGTATCTGCCTCACCCTTTCCATTCTCTCTAGGTCTCCTGACCAGTAGTCCAGTCAACCACAACTACTGGTAGATGCTTCTTTTCAGCAAGTCGGCTCCCTCTCTCTCTCTTCCTCTCTATCAACACCTAAAGGCAGTGGATGCCTGCTTGGTACCAAAGTGGAAGACTTCTCCAGATGTTTGCGAATGTCCACTCCTCCATCTCCTTTGGAGACTTTGCTTGTATAGCCTAGCACTTCTTGAGGAAAAGCTCATGAAGAAGAAACAATGAGATGGCAGTGGTGTTCCTTTGGGGCAACATAGAGCAGGGTTTGAGCAACGTATTATCAGAGAGGTGACATCCAGTGCATGCACAAACAAGTCCAGTGACCTATTTGAAGGCAGGAAGGCAGCCACCCCACAGAGCCTTAACTTAGCAGCCAGAAAGTCACCTGCCTCTGCTCACTCCCACCCACTTCCTCCCCAGGAAAAAGAAAGTCAAGTAGAAGAATAAGTTGCTGCCGCAGTGACATTTAAGAGACAAAACTTCTGCTATGAAAATGATTAGCAAGGGGTTTCTGGAACCGTTTCGTTGGGACACAGAAAAGGAGAAGAAATATTTTGCACATTGCTTTGCGTGTCTTAGAAACAACCACAACTAGGCACCTTTAATAATCAGCAGGGCTTTTATCTTTCACATGCCACTTGCAGGCTCAGGGCATGGTATTTGTAATTTTCAGTAGCAGATGGGTCCCTGTTACTCACAGAATGGGTGTCTTTTTAAAAAGTACTCCTTTCTACCTAAATCTGCCACATTTCCACATGCACATCAGAAATGTCCTGGTGACAAAAACATGCTCTTCAAAATAGAGTTTGATTTTTAAATTTAATCTTAAAATATTAAGATAATGAGAATGTAGCACATTTTCAACACAGGCGTCCTTATCAATCACTTTTATAATTTACAAAAATAGAGAACAGGAAAATAAAGAACTTCCTCATTGTCAGGGAGCAAGTTCATAGCAGAACTTGAACTTGACATTTTTTTAAGAGAGAGGCCTGTGGACTATAAATTTCAAACAAATCACGGTATTCCCGGCAAATATTAGGGTTATTTGACCTGAGTGCTACAAAAATTACAACGATGAAAAAATATGGTTACAGTGATGCCACTGTTCCAAACAAACAAACATACAAACAAACAAACACAAAACAAAACAAAAAACCTCAATTGCTTCACCTCCCACCAAGTCAAGGGAAGACAAGAGGACAAATAGGGGTGGGTGGGGCGAGTACGCTCCACTGGTTTGAAAGCTGAGTCAAACGAATTGCACCACTGCAACGACCCCGCGCCTTGCTTGGGGATGTCAGCAGTCGGCAAAGCCAATTTCGTGGGAAAGGAATGCCTGTCCCCCTAGGTGTCAATCAGGCTCTTAGTTAACATGCACTCTTCCCCAAGAGCTGGTTTGCGCTGCTGTTGCAAAAATTCGTTATAATAAAATAAGCATACAAGGGGAAATGCGTTAACGGAGGAAATGTTGGAAGGAGGGCTTCTGCTCGTTTTATTTTCCGCCATCGTGTGGTTAGGGTGCACTGGTGAACAAGGGACGGGGTGGCTCCCAAACGCGCGGCAGGTCTCCGGACGCCTTTCCGGGACACGGCGCGAAAGAGTTAAGCGGGCCGCGGGTGACATCACCTCATTTACATAGCAGCGCCCATATAGCGGCGCTCGGCGCGCCCCACCCGGCACTTGGCGGCGACCACTGCGCAGACCCGGTTTCACTCGCTCGCGTGCCTCGCTCGGGTGAGCCCCAGCGCCCCAGCCTCCTGCCCTTTCCCTTCCTGGCCCCGGGTCCCCTTCCTGCGGCTCGCCCCCTTCGTCGTCTGCATCCCTATCAAAGCAGCTCTGAAGCTGAGCCCCAGAGGTCCTCCCTGGGAACGTTGCTTTGGGGAGCTCGGGGATGCTCAATCCTTCCAGATGCTGGGGAGTGGGATCGGGAACTTGATTTATTTTACAACGCGTTTTGCCGTGTAGACGTTCTCGCTTCCTCCCCCTCAGCCCAGCTCCTCCTCCCCCAGGCATATTCCGCATTGTCTCCGAGGCTGTGATTACTCAGGAACAGTAAGATCCTTTGTTGTAACGCCCAGCCAGCTGCAGCCCCGAGCTGCAACGACTGCATTTTTTCTCCGAGGCTTTGAGGGCTGTGTCTGTCCGGGTTTCAGGTGGCTGGGCGACAGTGCGGGAATGTGAAAGTCCCTCCTGCCGAGGAATGTGTGCCAAGGCTGCCGAATTGCCCCTCCGTGCAGAAAGGATGACTTACGGGGCGGGGGGCGGCCCTGCGCTCCGCGGGCTGCTTTGTTGAGCCGCCTGGAGGAGGCGGGCAGGGCGGTGGTCGCGGCTCCGGCGGCAGCTGCCGCCTTTGTGAGCAGGCGAGGAAGCTGGCCGGCCGCGTGTCTGCGGGAGAGGCCAACACCTAGACAGGGGAACCACTTTTTACGACACTGGCTCCATTTTAAGAATGTTGACTCGATTTTTTTTCCACTTCACTGTCCTCTACTCGTTCTAGCCAGGTGTTAATTTTGGAACTCTGCAGTTAACAACCCGCGGTGGCCCATTGCATCCCGCAGTTGAGGCCCTGAGAGGGATCGTCCCTCTTGCGTCCCTGCGTTTTGAAATATCGGGGTGGGGTGGGGTGGGGTGGGAGCACTTTTTCTCTCTCTGTAGAAAGAGGAAGGGCTTTGGCCGGAAGGGGGAGCTGGGGTTTCAGGCTGGAGATCGGAGGGGCCAGGCCGGGGCGGGTGGCTCGCTCTCACTCTCCCGCTTGGCTTTGTCCCCGCAGCTTCCTCCGCGACCATGTCTGACAAACCCGATATGGCTGAGATCGAGAAATTCGACAAGTCGAAATTGAAGAAGACAGAAACGCAAGAGAAAAATCCACTGCCTTCCAAAGAAAGTAAGCTCCGCCCCCCGCCCCCCCATCTTCAGAAAAGGCTGGGCGGCAGCGGCGAGGGGGTGTTGGAGGGCGGGGGAGGGGCGAGGCTGCGACAAGAGTCGGGGTGCGCGGGGGCGGAGCCGGCGGTTGGATGAATGCGGCTGGGAAAGCTTAATGAAAGATTGTTTTGCAGCCAGCAAACACAGGGCTTTAGTAATTTACCAATGCAATACTTTACAGACTGCCTGTATACTTAGAGAATTTTTATATGAACAGATGTTTTAAATGCAAGGACTATCATCATTTGTTTGGCCACACTGAACCCTTTTACTCAGCATCCTCCATCTTTTTTCTTTTTTGTCTTTTTCCGGTCACAGCGATCGAACAGGAGAAGCAAGCCAGCGAGTCGTAATGAGGCGTGCCCCGCCGATATGCACTGTACATTCCACAAGCATTGCCTTCTTACTTTACTTCTTTTAGCTGTTTAACTTTGTAAGATGCAAGGAAATTGGATCAAGTTCAAATGACTGTGCTGCCCTTTTCTCACATCAAAGAACTACCGACAACGAAGGCCGCGCCTGCCTCTCCCATCTCCCTGTCTGGCTAGCAGGAAAGGAAGAGCTGGGTGGGACGACAGTGAAGTCTAGAGTTAATACCAAGCTGGTCCAAGGTGTCCTCCAAGCTTTAAAAGGTGTTTAATCAGAGTGACATTGTTTTTCAAAATGATTTGCATTATTGGAATGCACGATTTTTACGTAGAAATAAAGTTTTAAACCCTCCTGGTATGACTGGTGTTTGCAACGAACAGTTTATTCACTGATGAAACTTTTGCAAAGGAACCTGTTTCCTGGTCTCACTGGGGAGTGATAAATGACAAACATCTGGTGATTTGGATAAATTCTAATACTGCATAGGAATGGGTTTTACGCAGATATGTGGTATACTTTATACTAGCTAATTGGGAGATCATTTTTTTTAGGCTGGTTAAATTCCCATGCATTATATGAAAGATTTAAGAAGAATATATTTGCAGTCCTTCACTCTTATTTTCTTAACCAACACGGGGTTTATTTCATATAATCAAGGAAATTAAGGCATAGCATAGTGTCATATTTCTGCTCTGAAATTCAACCTGGCTACTTAACCAAGTACAAGCTCTAGCACAAATAGCATTTAAGCAGGCTTGTCAGGAAAAAAAAAAAAATTGTATAGAAATTGTATTTTTTAACAGCTACTTTAGAAAGAAATTTGTGGTTTGTGATTCTTCATTGTCTAATGGCTGACTTTCAATTACATTTTAGTATTTAAATGAGCTTTTACTTTTTCTTACATATACTATTTTCTAAATTTTATTTATTTGGATAATTTTTAAAAAAATTTTAAGATAATTATTATTTTTTTTAATTTTAAAATTTTAAATCACTTAGCACTGGTGATAATTTTGCTAAGTTTAAACTCAGCAGGGACTAACAGGCTCATTTCCAGGTCTTCATTAAATCTTTAAATAACTTCTCAGTCATTTGAAATATTTTCCATGTTGTGTAAATGTAAACCTTTGTTTCTGGAGGTTTAATGTGCAGGAATAGAAAGTAGGGATCAAAACATTGTTTTGAAGTAAATGATTTTGTTAACAATTATTAATGGATTCCAGTGTTTTGTAAAGGATGCAAATAGGACTAAAACAACAGCATTTAAGAATGTTAATTTAGTGTATTTAATTTATAATAAAAACATCCAAAAAACTAAACTTTCTTTTCCAAAAATTGACTTCTGAAAATATCTTTTTTCAAAGTAAGGTGGAGAAAAGGAAAGTGCAAATTGTTGAAACTGGTGGATATCATTTCCTTTGCTCAACATTCATTTTGAGAAATGCACAGGAAACCACTTACCACTGGTTTAGACAATCAGGTAGACCACTTAGAAGCCTTAATCTTCATAGAAAGGGATGCGATGTGTACCTGCAAAGCTGGTGTAGGGATTGTAGAAAAATATAAACTAGTATACACAGTTTTGTGACAAATGCTTGCTAATGACATTCTAAGTAAAGCAGCTTCTAAGGGGCTATTAAGCAGCCTTTAAGGGGCTATTGAGATGTAAAGCAGCTTCTAAGGGGCTATTAAGCAACTTCTAAAGAGGCCATACAAAGGGGCAGGCGGGCCCAAGTACACTAAACATTCCAAGAAGGGAATGGCCCCCACTCAATTCCAGGAACTGACTAGTACCTTATCTAAGAGCCTCCTAGCCAGGCCCCAGGGAAGATATACGATTAAGAGAAGCGCAGTTCCTTATCGGTGGTACCAGCCTGCTGAAGCCCACCTGTGAATCTAAAGGCACCACAGATCTAGATCTATCGGGGTGCCAGCCTGCTAAATGCCTGTAAATCCAAGGGTGCCACAGATAACCAACAACTCATCCTGTCATAAAGATCTGTTCAGGAAAAACTGTATAAAAGGTGCTTGTATTGTAAACTGGAGGACCGCTTTTGTCCTGGAGACGAAGCGACCCCAGCATGCTGGATTAATAAAACCTCATGTTTATTGCAACGGTTTCTATCTCGTGGTCTTTGTGAGGTTAGCCATCCCGACCTGTGGGATTTGTGCATGGTGCACGGGTCTTACATTGGAAGTGCACAGCTTTCTCAATCAAGAGAAGACAAGGTGAGTAATGTTCTGGGACTATCTGAAGATAGAGGCACTGGAGCCCTGCCTTTTCTCCTTCCTGCGTAAGGCACAAAGATAAACCGATCCTATAGTAGCTTTACGTTTTTGTAGTGTGCATTTTTCAAACATTGGGCACATTAAATAAGACTGGGAGGAATTAACACAACTCCGTTGTTCCTCAGATTAAACAACGGGGATGGGAAAGCCTGCATTTTTTAATTTGATGTGGAAGAATTCTCTTTGAGACAGAATATTTCCAGAGGGCCTGGGGGCATTTCTGAATCAGTGTAGAAATTTATGCTTCTAATATTTAGAAACTGAGTCAACAAAATTTTTCACAGACACAGGGAATGTCAGGATTATTAAACTGAGGAAGATTCAAATTTTGAAGGAGACCCTAGCTACTGCGTATTTGACCCTGGGTCCTCCCTGCCAAGGAAGAAACAGGCCAAGGGAAATCTTAAGTAAGTAAATGGGTATGAGAGCTGAAGTTCACCCGGTTTTGTCTAGACCTTCTACAAATTTTGAACTGAGCAGGACGAATAAATAAAAAATAAAAAATAAAGTTTACTAAAGGACTCAGAACTGAGTTGTTTTCATTTTTAAGTCTCAAAATTTTCAACCATTAACTGCCAACTGTTTTTAGTCTTCCAGTGGATGGAATTTTAAAGCTATTTTATTCTTTCAGGAGAACAATACAGCTTTGGGGCTGGGTGTGAAATGACTTTGTATATGGGGTTGGGGAAACACACAAAGACTTAGCCTACTTTGAGCTTGTCATCTGTATATGGCCTCTTAATATCCCTTAAAATTAGAGTTGGGTATTGTCTCCTGAAAAAGCATGAGGAAAATATTTTTATTTCCCCAAAGAAACATCTAATTCCGTAAGACAAAAAAATAAAATATTGTGCCATTTCTAAATGTATGGGGCCAGTTTCATGCTTACTAGAAAAAACAGTGTATTTTAGAAACAGCACTACAACCAAAAAATAAAAGATGGTTAAGTCTTTCTTAGTGCAACATATAAACTCAAAAAGCATTGTTTAGTAACGTTGAAAGCACTTAATGTTTGGTTATCCTAGTAGATGTCACTGGCCTAGAGAGAGAAGAAAAATATACTCTTCCCTACCCCAAAGTAAAATTTTCCACATTTATATTACACTTCCAGTAGTTTTTTACACTGTAATCTTGAAGAAGTAAACACTCCAATTGGGTTTAAACATATTTTATATGCATGTTATGAGAAAGGGCTATATTACAAATTCAAGACATGAATGTGCAATAAAGTAAGCTATGAAAAAAAAATGTTTCTCAGACTTGTATTTACCTATCTAAACTTTCCTTGAATACATGTACAGCCTTTTTTCTCTCATCACCTTGTCATGGTATTGTCATCCTTATTGTTGGCTTCTGAGACTTCTATGGGCAGGGTTTGGGCAGGCTGTATATATATTCATGTACTCTTTCTTCTATGTCCAAAAGTGCCTTCATAGTAATGCACATATATTAGAGCTTTAGTATGTACTTTCTCCTTTAAAAGATGGATAGTTTATTTAATATGTTTGTTTTGGGGTAACTTTGAACACATGCATGTTGGGCTAGGTTCCATAATTTTAAATATATTTGGAAAACATTTAAACACTAATTTGTCATTGTTCTTCATTGTGCTGATATGAATCGGTACTTGTAGCCAAACACATGTTATTAAACAAGTAAATAAGTAGTCCCTGTCCTTCTATTTCCTCCATTAGTTATAATGTGGCCTTTGCATCTAACTCTGAGTGGAAAATGCTAAGAAATTATTCTTTTCCATTTTTAAAGTGAATTATAAATACAAGCGCTTTGAATTTCTAAGTGAGTTTTAAAATCAATTTGTTGATTTAGTGTGGACATTTTTCCAAACGTATCTATAATGATTACATTCAAATTCCTCCAAATGTTCAAAGGTGAGTGAGCTTTGATGGAAATCAACTAATTCTTTGCATTGCAATGAAATGTTATCACCATAGAAAGACTGTGCATGATAATTCTTGCCTGTTATCTGTTATGAATCCTTTTTGAGGAATTCCAATATCTAAGAACTGCATTGACAGCATTTTGCTAGAATTTTGTGACTTAAATGTTGAATTTCCTAAAAACAAAACAAAACAAACAAAAACTCTTCTTATTGTTAGATGTTTTCTTTTTCTCTGTTAGTCTTGTAAGACTGTGGGCAAAAATGGTCACTCACATGTTAAAAATCCCTTTAGTAAAAGGATGAGCCCTTGAAGATGTTTGGCTGTTGACTTGGTCACATTTGTAGGATTCTACAACTTTCAGCTTCTGATAGAGGGGGAAGTTATACAAACCAGTTGGAGCTATTATGGTCACATTGTTGTCACACAACAGGAAGTTATGCCTTTTCTTATTACCATTGAGCTCTGTAAGAGGCTAATATTATTTAGCTACATGAACATTTTGTGATAATGTTTTCCCAATTTAGAATTAAAAACATTTTATAAGGTTTACATATATTAATAGCATATATACTTTGTGTACTGTTTATTTATATACTAGTATATACAAAATAGTATATTAAATATATATACTATATATTATAACTGCATTATATAGTATATATAATAGTATATATATAAATAGTATGTATATAATATATACTATTATATATTATTATATTACTATATTATTATATGTGATATATTACATATACCACTATATGAATAAATACTATACATAGCATATTTATATATTATGTTAATAGTATGTTAATATTTTAATATAGTATATTTATATATTATATTAATAGTATACTAATATTTTGTGCTGTCTGCTTAATACTATATATTTTACATATGATATATTATTTATATATTGTATTAACTAGACAGCACGAAATATATATTTTATAGTCAATTGTTAATATAATTGTATAGTGCTGTCTGATTATTTTGATCTAAAATAATGGCATGTTTGGTGGGTTGAATAATATTTATTATTTTCTTAATAAAAGTTATTGAACGCCTGCTTTGTGCCAAGTTCTTTCCTAGTTGCTAGGAATAGGAAGATTATTAAGACTTAGGCCTCGTCTTTATCTAAGTACAAGCAGACCCACGTGAGTGAATAACTGTGTCCAGCCTGAGCCATTTATCTGTTCATTTACCCAACAACTGTTTATACAGCTTCTACTTTTGCCCAGTAATACATTGGGCTGGGAGATAAACTGGAACCAGATTATGAAGAGTCCATGTAACTGGCTGGAATTTGAAAAGTACCTTAGTCAACCAGAAGATATTGGAAGTAAAATCAGTTAGTCCACATGAGGTAGCTTACAGCCTTTTTCTGTACAGAAATGTGGCTGTATATGAAGTAGGGCAAAGAAGAAACTGTCCATATTTGTCATATAAAAAAAAAAATAGATCATCTGTGTTACATTAACCTGGCATGAGAAGGTAATACAACTTATTTCTTATGACACATTTCAATGAGAGGCTGTAAAGCCTACACAGTATAAGTACTTTTCATGTTTTTTTGCTACCAATTTCTATGCTACTGTGGACAAAGAATTAATAGATTTCAAATTATTAAAAATTATACATTTTTTGATGGGATTTCAGAAGTAGAGTTACTTATACTAGGTTTGCACATTAAAAGCTTGTCTGCAGTTGTAGTATAAGTTTGGAGTCAATAATAGGTATTAATAGGTATTCCAGTAGAGGTATATCTTTGCAATGACTGAGCAGCAAATTTGTTAGTCAGCACTATGGGCAGGAACATTTTACTGAACAAGTAGATGTGTGAGAGAAGAGGGGATAATTGATATTTTTTCTGTATTAATCAGAAACTTGTTTCACTATGTAAGGATTGTTATGGAAAAACTTATAGGTATCCTGAATGAGTCAACACAAAGAGGCATGACATTGAAGGAACATCAAAGATTTGGGATCAGTTATATATTAATTGTGGTTTCAGAGATAAATAATATGGGGGATGGTAGAAGAAAACAATTATGCTTGTGCAGTAAGTGGGCATGTCTTGAAGGCAAGTAATAATACCATCTGGGAAAATAATTGTATATACTAATAAAAGGAGTGGATACTATGGGGGCTAGTCCCATAAGTTAAAAAAAACAAATAATGACGTAAAAGAATATGAACTTGATCATTTGAAGAAATGATTGTACTATAACCCTGAGTTTAACATTTTTCAAAATCATTGGTAATTTGAACCAAGAAAGAGAATTGCTATAATCAAACATAGATTCTTAACATGTACAGATATGCTTAAAGTATTCCTCCTGAGGTTCCACTGACATTTTCTTTACAAGCTCTGTGTTATTACACTATTTCATGAATGTTTACATGCATCAAGGTCAAACATATTGGCTTCTTTTCTAAAGTAGGTCATGAAGTTTCCCCTAGTTGCAAAGAGTAAATTCTTCAGTTGAGAAAGAGATGAAGCCAATTAAATCTAATCCAAACAATCAAGAACCATCTGCCCCAAGGAAGGTATCTCCACACTTTTTGCCATATTTGTTTGAACAACTGTGATTTATTTTCTCTATGTTTCTCTCCAGGAAATTGACATCTCTTATGATCAGTATATTAAGCATTTGACTTTACCAAAGTTGGTTTTGACCTTGTCTATTACCATCTTCTTTGCATACAAAGTATTTTCACAAAAGGTCTTATTAGAGTATAAGTGCAAATTAGTGCTTTAGGTCACAGAACCAAGTGAACAAAAACTATGGGGACCTATATTTATCTAAGAAAACAAATGTGGGACAGCCAAAAAAAGGCTGAGGAGCCAAATTAGACGAATAGCTACTATCATAAATCTGCTACCCCATCCTGTTGCTTTGACAATTTTAATCCTATCCTAAAGCATTTTTCAAACTACAATCATGCCCCCTTACCATGCTAGAAAATAAGTTGGTTCTTGTCAGCATTAAAAAGAAGAATAGGATAAGACCAGAGATAAATAGAGTAGAGAGTAGAAAAGCAATAAAGAAAACCAACTTAATGAACAACTGTTTTTGAAAAGTTCAAAAATATTGACAAAACTTTATCTAGATTAACTAAGAAAAATACAAAGAAAATCCTACTAAACAAAATCAGAAATGAAAGAGGAGACATTACTACTTAGTTTTTTTCAGAAATAAATGATTATGAGACAATGCTATGAACAATTTGTATGAGTATGCCAACAAACTGGATTACCTAGAAGAAATGGACACATCTTTAGACACACACAGGTTACTAAAACTGATCATGATGAAATAGCAATTCATATTTGAATAGACCTATAATTAGTAAGGAAACTGAATCAATAAACAAAAGCTCAAACACACACAAAGACCAGATGACTACATAGGTGAATTCTACCAAGCTTTTAAAGCAGAATTAATATCAGTTTTTCTGAATCTCTACCAAAACACTGGGAAGGAGGAAACACTTTTAAACTTACTTTTTAAGGCTACTATTACTCTAACACTAAAACCATACGAAGACACTACAAGAAAAGAAAATTACAGACCAATATTCTTGATAAATATTGATGCAAAAATCCTCAATAAAATACTATGAAATCAAATTCAGTAGCATATTAAGTTCCGCCAAGAATAAGTGGGGTTTATTTCTGAAACCATGGTTCAACATATGAAAAACATCCAGTGTATGTTGGTGGGCCTGAAAATTAGTACAGCCATTATAGAACATAGCACAGAGTTTTCTCAAACAACTAAAGATAGAATTACCATACAATACAGCAATCCCACCTCTAGGTATATACCCAAAGGAATAGAAATCATCATGTTGAAGGGATACCTGCACTCCCATGTTCATTTCATCTCTATTTACAAAATATAGAACCAACCTAAGTGCCCATCGACGCATGAATGGATAAAAATATAGTATACATACGCAATGCAATACTGCTCGGCCATAAAAAAGAAAGAAATTCTGCCATTCACAACAAGGTGGATGAGCTTGGAGAAAATTATGTTGAATGAAATAAGCCAGGCAATGAAAGATAAATACTGCATGTTCTCAGTCATAAGTGGGAGCAAAGAGAAAGTAAGAAAGATAGAAAGAGAGAGAGAAAGAAAAAAAGAAAGACTACAATGAAATGTTGAACTTTCAGAAGGAGAAAACACACATAAATACTAGAGGTGGGAAAGGTGGAGGGGAAGGGAGGTCGGGAAGTAATTAGGTAAATGACACAAAAAGTAATTATGATTTGTAATGACAAACATGCTAATAATATTGATTTAATCATCATATACTGTACACAAATCCTGATAGTCAGCTCTGTACTCCATAAATACATATAATGAGAAATTAATAAATAAATAAAAGAAAATCATCCAGTGTAATATGCCACATTAACAGAATAAAGGTGGAAAATCACATGATCATCTCAATTGATGCAGAAAAATTATTTAAGAAAATCCAATACCATTTTAATGATTAAAAACTCAATAAACTAGAATTAAAAGAAAACTACCTCACTACAATACAGGTCATACATAAAAGTTCTACAGCTAACATCATTCTCAACAATAAAAGACTGAGAGCTTTTTCCTAAGATCAAAAACAGGACAAGCATTCTTTCTTTTGCAACTTCTATTCAACATAGTCGTGAAATTCCCAAACTAAGCAATTAGAAAATAATGATGATGATGATGATGATGATGATGATGATGATAAAAGTAATTTTTTAAAAGAAACAAAAAGCATCCAAATATAAAAAGAATTACAATTATCTCTGTTCATAGACAACATGATCTCATTTGTAGAAAACCCTGAAGAGTCCACACAAATAATATTAGAACTAATAAATGAATTAATCACAGTAGCAGGATACAAAGTCAACACACAAAAAGCACTTGTGTTTCTATATCATAACAATGAACATTCTAAGAAGAAAAATTTTTAAAAATGCCATTTTGGCCAATAACTCTATAGAGAAACACAAATTAAAAACACAATGAGATTATTACCACACCCCAGTTAGTATGGTTGTTATCAAAATGATTAAAGATAACAAATGTTGGAGAGGATGCAGAGAAAGGGGAAGTCTCATATGTTGTTGGTGGGAATGTAAATTAATACGGCCATGATGAAAAACAGTATGGAGGTTCCTCAAAAAACTACAAATAAAACTACCATATGATCCAGCAATCCCACTACTGGATATGTACCCAAAAGGAATAAAATTAGTGCTTCATAAAAATATCTGCATCCCAGTGTTTATTGCAGCGCTATTCACAATAAACAAGACATTGATACAATCTGTTTATGGACACATAAATCTGTCTATGGATGGATAAAGATAATGTAGTATAGACACACAATTAAATACTGTACTGTTTATCCAAGAAAGAAAGAATCCTGCCATTTGGGACAATACGGATGAACCCTACAAATCAGACCCTGGTGCCTACTATACTACTTTCTATCGCTATATGAGATCAGCTTTTTTAGATTCCACATATGAGTGACATCATGCAGTATGTGTTCTTCTGTACCTAGCTTACTTCACTTAATGTAATGGTTTGCTGAGGTGATAGTGGAAGATTAAAAGGAGGGAGAAAGAATGTTCAAGACATGAACTTTTATTCAGCATAAGCTGAAGACTGACTAGATGCAGACACAGGCTGGGGGCAGAACACATATACAGGAAACATGCAGCTTACTGAAGTACACACCCACTGAAGGACCCACTGAAATAATGGAGATTACTGCTAGGCATTAACATATAGAAAGAGCATTTCTGCATGGCTTGTGAGGTTATGAGATATTGGTGAAGATGGTATATCTCTGATCACCCAAGAAGTGTAAAAGATGAGTATTGTAACCACACATCACATCCCATGTCAGAGTTTACATGGGGTTGAGAAGCATCTTGGACACCCACTCCCTATTGGATTGGGTTATTAGTTTCAGCAACCATGGCCAGTTGGGGAGATTTTCTGGGTGGCATTTCTAACTAGAAATCTATAGAGGAAATACAGAAGATCCTAAGGGAATTTGGAATTTTGCCAATAGTTGAAGGTAATAAAACTTGTCTTGCAGACTGGTAGCCAGTCACTCTTCTTGGAGTATTGTGGTCACCAGGGGTCTCAAAGAAATAGGGCAGACTAATATGGAATTGCAAAGGTTGTAGATAGTGTGACTAGTGCAGAGCACCTTTAATGGATCTGTATGGCCAGTGAAGAAACAAGATGGGTCATGGAAAATGACAGTTGGATTACACAGAAATAAAGTGGTGCTTCCCATGCACATTGTTGTTCTGAGCACAGCTGTGTTCTTCTTTGCTAGAACACTTAGTGTCTTCCCTGGGAACTTACCACAGTACTGGATTTAGCTAATTCATTTTTCAGTATTTTTCTGGTACTTTACCTATTCCTCCCTTACTCCCCAACTCCCTACCCCTTTTCCACCTCTGGTAATATCAGTTCTCCTCTCTTCTTTTGAAAGTTTAACATACTATTGCAAATGTTGTATCTTTCTCTTTTTTAATTTTTGTTTTGTTTTGTTTTGTTTTAGATTACACTTATGAGTGAGGACATGCAGTATTTCTATTTCTGTGCCACTAAACATGATTTTCTCTAAGGTCATCCATGCTGTTCCAAAGACACGATTTCATTCTTTTTTATGGCAGAGTAGTATTTCATTGCGTATATATACCATACTTTCCTTAGGCAGTCATCCAGTGATGGATATTTAGGTTGGTTCCTCCTCTTGGCTATTGTAAATAGAGCTGTGATGAACTTGGGGGTGCAGGTAAACCTTTGAGATGAAGATTTCCATTCCTTTGGGTACATACCCAGCAATTGCTAGATTGTATGGCAGTTCTGTCTGTAGCTGTTTAAGGAACTTCCATACTGCTTTCCATAATGGCTGCACCAATTTAAAGTCTCACCACCAGTATAGGAAGTTCCTCTTTCTCTGCATCCTTGCCAGCATTTGTTATTTTCTGTGCCTAATTGGTGTGAGATGATACCTTAATATGGTTTTGATTTGCATTTCCCTGATGCTTAATGATGCTGAGCATTTTCTCATCTGTGCTGGCCATTCATATAGCTTCCACTGAGAAATGCCTGCTCAGCATTTTTGCCCATTTTTATGTTGAAGTTTTTGAAGTTTTTTTGTTTGTTTTTGTTTTTGTTAAATTTTTTGAGTTCCTTGTATATTCTGGATGTAAATGCTCTAGGAGATGCATAGTTTGGAAATATTTTTTCCTACTCCTTAGGTTGTCTTTTCATTCTGTTAATTGTTTCTCTTGCTGTGCAGAAGTATTTTGTTTCATTTGTTTATTTTTTCTTTTGTTGCTTGTATTTACAGGGTTATATTCATAACGTTTGCCCAGTCATGCTTCCTGAAGTGTTTCCCTAATGTTTTCCCTTAGTAGTTTTATAGTTTCAGGTCTTGTATGTAAGACTTTAATCCATTTTGAGTTGATTTGAGTATATGGCAAGAGGTACAGGTCTAGTTTCATTCTTCTGCATAGAGATGTCCATTTTTTCCAGCACCATTGAAGAGGTGGTTTCCCCTCAATTTATATTCTGATGCCTTTGTTGAAGATCAGTTGGCTGTAAGTGTGTGGGTTGATTTCTGGGTTCTCTATTCTGTTCCATTGGTATAAGTGTCTGTTTTTATGCCAGTATCATGCTGTTCTGGTAACTTTAGCTTAGCAGTACAATTTGATGTAAGGTAGTATTATGCTTCTGGCTTTATTTTATGATTATTATTGTTGTTGTTATTGTATTGTTATTTGCTCAGGATTGCTTTAGCCATTAGAGATCTTTTCTTGTTCAATATGAATGTTATGATTGTTTTTTCAATTTATTTGAAGAATATCATTTGCATTTTGATGGGAAATAGCATTGAATCTGTAGGTAGCTTTGGGTGGTATAGAGATTTTCACAATGTTAATTCTTCCAGTCGAAGAGTATCTAACATCTTTCCATCTTTTTGTGTCCTCTTTAATATATTTCAACAGTGATCTGTAGTCTCACTGTAATGAAGTTTCACTCCTTGGTTAAATTGATTCATAGGTATTGTGCTTTATTTGAGACTACTGCAAATGAGCTAGCTCTCTTGATTTTTTTTCTGCTAGTTGTTGTTGAGGTATAAAAATGCTGATGATTATTGTGTGTTGATTTTCTATCCTGAAACATTACTGAAATTGTTTATCCACTCTAAGAGTTTTTTTGAAGAGTCTTTTGGCTTTTCTATATGTTGGATTCTGTCATTTGAAAACAGGGACAGTTTGATGTAGTTCTTTCAAATCAGGATACCCCTCATTTATCTCTTGCCTGATTGCTCTGTCTAGTATTTCTAATAATATGTGAAATAGGAGTGGTGATCGTGGGCATCCTTGTAATTTTTCCATCATTAAGGGAAAAGCTTCCAGTTTTTCTCCATTCAGGATGATATTGGCCATTAGTTTGTCATATGGTTTTTATTATGTTGAGATACTTTCCTTCTATACCTAATTTGCTATACCTCTTTGTAAAAGAATTTGAACAAATGCTTTTTCTGCATCTATTGATATAATCATATGGTTTTTGTCCTGGATTTTGCTGATGTGGTGTATCACATTTATTGATTTGTGAATATTGAACCACCCTTTCATCCCTGGAATGAATCCCACTTGATCATGGTGTATAATTTTTTTATGTGTTGCTGTATTCTATTTGCTAATATTTTGTTGAGATTTTTGCCTCTATGTCCATCAAGGATATTGGCCTATAGTTTTCTTCTTTTGTTGTATCTTTTTCTGTATTTGGTACCAGGGTGTTGCTGGCCTCATAGAATAAGTTTGGGATGATGGCCCTCTGTTTCAATTTTTTGGGATAGTTTGAAGAGTATTGGTGTTAATTCTTCTTAAAGGGTTTGGTAGAATTCAGCAGTAAAGCCTTTCAGTCACTGGCTTTTCTTTGTTGAGAGACTGCTGATTACTGCTTCAATTGATTGTTATTGTTGTGCTCAGATTATTCTGGCTTTTTGGTTCAGTCTGGGTAGTTTGTATTTGTCCAGAAATTTATCCATTTTCTCCAGGTTTTTAAATTTGTTGGAAATTTTTTATAATAGTCTTTAATAATTCATTGTGCTTTTGTGGTATTGGTTGTAATGTCTCCTTTTCAATTTCTAATTTTTGTTATTTGGGGCTTCTCTCTTCTTTTTTTAGTTAGCCTACATAATAATTTGTCTATGTTGTCGTTTATCTGCTCAAAAAACCAACTTTTTGTTTCATTGATGTTTTGTGTCATTTTTTGGCAGAGGGTTTTATTTCTTTTAGGTCTGCTCTGATCTAAATTATTTCTTTCTGCCTACTAATTTTGCGATTGGATTGTTCTTGTTTTTCTCTTTGAGGTGTAGAAATACATTGTTTATTTGAAATCTTTCTATTCTTTTGATGTGTTTATTGCATTGATCTATCCTCTTGTATTGCTTTTGCAGTATACCACAGATTTTTGCATGACATATCTTTATGTTCATTAGTTTTCAGAAATTTTTGATTTCTTGTTTAACTTCTTCTTCAACACACATGTTGTTCAGGAGCATGTAGTTTTATTTCCATGGGTGTGTAAAATTTCCAGAGTTTCATTTGATATTGATTTCTAATTTTATCTGTTACTGTCTGAGAAATATTTGAAATGATTTCAATTTTTTAAAATTTGATGAGGCTTTTTTTGTGACCTAACATGTGGTCTATGCTGGACAATGTTCCATATACTGATGTGAAGATTGTATATTTTGTGGTTTTTGGATGAAAATTTCTTTAGATATCTGCCACTTCCAATTTGTCTAATGTGTAGTTTAAATTTTGTGTTTTTCTGTTGATTTGTTGCCTAGATGATCTGTCTATTGTTGAGAGATGGTGTTCAGTTCCCCAATTATTATCATATTACAGTCTATTTCTTTCTTTAGGTCTAACAGTCTTTTCCTTTTATATCTTGGTGCTCAGATATTGGGTGCATATATATTTATGATTGTTATGAATTCTTGATGGATAGATTTCTTTATCAATATATAGTGACCCTCTTTATCTCCTTTTATAGTTTTTGGTTTAATGTCTATTTTATCTGATATAACAATAACTACTCTTGCTCATTTTTGATTTCCACTTATGTGGCATACTTTTTCCATCCCTTCACTCTTAGTCTGTGTGTTTTTTTCAAATAAGGTGACTTTCATGTAGACAGTACAAAGTTGGGTCTAGCTTTATAATCCAATCAGTCTGTGTCATTTGAGTAGAGAATTTAATATATTTACATTTAAGGTTGTTACGGAAAGGTATTGTCTTACTTCTGGCATTTTGTTGGTTTTCATTTGAATGTTTTAAATATCTTTTGTTTTTTTCTTTTTTATTATTTGCCTTCAGTGTTTGTTAGTTTTTGGAGGTGGTAAGACAGTTACTTTATCTTTTCCCTTTGGATTTTTTTTTAACAGTGGCTTTTGTTCTTTCTTGTGTATTCATGGTAGAGATTATTGCTTTTTGGATTCCAGATACAGGACTCCCTTGAGGATGTCTTCTAGGGCTTGTTGTGTGGTGGTGAACTCAGTTTTTGTTTGTATGGGAAATAAACCATTTCTCCTTTATTTTAGAAGTAGTCTTTCTTGATATACTACTCTTGGCTGGCAGGTGTTTTTCTTTTAGTATTTTAAATATATCATCCATTCTCTTCTTGCCTATAATGATTCTGTTGAGAAGTCTGCTGTTAGTCTGAGGGGGACTCTTTTATAAGTTACTTAGTGCTTTTCTCTTGATATTTTTAGGATTTTTGTGTGTGTGTTTGAGTTTTGCCTACTTGATTATAATCTGCCTCTTAAAAGGCAATTGTGGATGAAATATGTTTGGGGATCTTTGAGCCTCCTGAATCTGAAAGTCTGTATGTCTCCCTATGCCTGAAAAGGTTTCTGCTATTATTTTATTGAATATGTTCTCAATGCCTTTTCCTTTTTCCTCCTCTTCAGAAATGCCCAGTATTTGGATGATATTTTACTATCTCTGTTAGATTTTCTTTATTCATTTATTTATTTGTCCATCTGAGTTATTTCAGAGACACTGTCTTCAAGATTAGAAATTCCTCCTTGTTCTTGCTTTAGACTGCTGCTTAAGATCTCAGTTGTGTTTATTATTTTGTTGAATGACTCCTTAAATTCCATGAGTTTTGCTACATTTCTTTTAAAATATTAGTCTCTTGGTAAATTTCCTCTTTTTTTATCCTGGATAGTTTGCTCAGTTTATTGTGTTGTCTAACCATGTCTTCTTGGATCTCATTGAATTTTTTTAGGAATTTTACTCAGGATTCCTTTTCAGTCAATTCAAGGGTTTCCTCCTCTAAGGTCTCTGGTACTTGAGAATTACTGTATTCCTTTGGTGGTGTAATATTTTCTTGATTTTTATATTTCTAGTATCTCTATGTTGATGTCTGGTCATCTAGTAGAGCAGTTGTATCTTCTATTACTTTCCTTCTCTGAACTCAGTTGTTGACCATCCTTGTGTCAATGCAATTGTGTTGTCAGTGTCCAACTGCACAGTGGCTGCTGTAGCTGCTGTGGTGGTAGCAGGCCATCCTTGTGGCAGCAGTGATTGTGGTGGCTTTAGCAGATTGTCTGTACGGCAGCAGTGACTCCAGAAGTGTCAGGTTGTTCACATGATGTTGGTGGCTTCCTGGTGGTACTAGTAGAGGAGGCAATTGCAGCAGTGATTGCTGCAGCATCCATACACTTGCCTATAGTGTCCACAGTGGTGGCCTTCACAGTACAATGTCTGCAGCAATAGTGAGGCTACTTACACTGGCAGCAGTGATGTTGGTGGCTGCAACTACCTCCCTGGTGTCTGCAGTATCCTTGACAGCAGTGGGGTTATATCATGTGGGTGGCAGTGGCACCAATAGATACAAAAGCCTTATGCATGTCTGAGGTGTCCATGGTGGCAGCAGGCTTATCTCATGGGGTAGAAAGAGGTGCCCATGGCTGCAACTGCCCCCTCACATCTGCAGTGTCATTGGCAGCAGCCAGGTTAACTTTCAGTGATGGCAATGGCAGCAGTGGTTGCAGATGCCTCCCTTACATCTGCAGAGTCATGGCTGCAGTGATGGGGCACCTGCAGGACTACTGATCTGCTGGCAGCTGCTGTGTGATGGGTGATGGTTCCATGACTGAACGAACAATGGCTCCAGTGACTTGTGCCAGCTGTAGTGGTTGCTGTAGACTGGATTCCACCCAACCGAATTGAGGTTTAATCCCCACTGTAAATGTTGATGATGAGAAATCCTATTATGGTAATTGAAAGGTGGGGCCTTGAAGAGGTGATTAGATTCTGAAGACTATGAATAGTGAATGAATGAAATGGTGGTCATGTGCAAGGTTCTGAGAGCTTTAAAAGTAAAGTACATGAAGAGTTTTTCTCTTTCTGCTATGCCATTTTTGTGGTGTGATAACCGGATCTCACTGAAGTAACCACCATAAAAAGCCTTCACCAGATGTATTTCCTAGACTTTGAACTTCCTAGCCTCTGAAACTGTAAGCAATAAATTTCATTTTCTTATAAATTACCCAGTTCTGTGTATTTTGTTACAAGCAACAGAAATGGACTGATAGAGTGGTGCACCCATTTCAATCTTCTTCTGTGGTAGGAATGCACCCTCGGCCCTCTTGTTCACCATCTTCCTGGAAGTCTCTGTAGTCCATAAGCTTTAACTCCTTTCTCTTTGTGTATCTACTAGAGATTTGTGTGTGTGCACGTGTGTGTGTGTGGTTACCATAAAGCTTATGTAACACATCTTATAATTGTAATGTCCTAATTTCAGCTGATAGTACCCTAACTTCTATCACATACAATTCTGCAATTTTACTCCACCCACCTCCATTTTATGCTATTGATGTTATAGTTTACATCTAGTTATATTGCGTATCTGCTAATTAATTGCTTATAGCTCTAACTTTTAATTCTTTTACTAGAGTCAACAGTGATTTACATAGCAACTTAACAGTAATAGCGTATTCTTAATTTGACTATTTGTTTACATTTACCTGTGATTTTATACTTTCATATGTTTTCAATTACCTATTATGTTTTTGTTTCTACTCCAAGAACTACCTTTGGCATTCTTATAAGGCCAATGGTGATGAATTACCTTGTCTTTTTCTTTTTTTCTTTTTAAATCTTGGAATGTCTTTATCTCTTCTTCATTGCTGAAGAAAAGCTTTGTAGGATATAATATTCTTGGTTGACACTTTTTCTTCTTCTAGTACTTTGCATCTGTTTTCTCACTCCCTCCTGGCTTGCAAGATTCCTATTGAGAAATCCACTAATATTATCCTATGGAAAAATCCTTTAAATCTGACAAACGTCTTCTCTATTGCTGCTTTTAAGATTTTCTCTTTGTCTTTGACTTTTGACAGTATAATTTTTTCTCAATATATATATTTTTGAATTAATCTTGCTTTGTAACCTTGAACTATGTGAAACTTTATGTGAATATCCCTTCCAAATTTGGGGGTTTTTCAGGCAAAATTTCTTTAAATAAAACCTCTGACTCTGTCTCTCTTTTCTTTCTCTCATACCTCTGTAATTCATTTATTTGTACATTTCATGATGTTATCTAGATTCCTTATGCATTCTTTATTCTTTTATAATCTTTGTTCTTTTTGTTCTTTTAACTGGAGAATTTCAAATGACCTGTCTCCAAGTTTGCTAATTCTTTATTTTGCAGAAATAAGTAAGTCTGTTGCTGGAACTCTACTGTATTCTTCAGTTTCATCATTATATTTTTCAGGTCTAGGATTTCTTTTTAATTCTCTTTTAAGGTTTTTAACTCCTTACTAAATCCTAATTTTATTCATGCATTTTGTTTTTCTAGTTTTATTTAGTTTTTTATCTGAATTTTCTTGCATCTCATTGAGCTTCTTTAAGATGATTAGTTTGAATTCTTTTACAGGTAATGTGTTTAGCTCCACTTCTTTTGGGCCAGTTATTAGTGCTTTGAGTATCCTTTGGTAGTGTCTGTTCACCTGATACTTTGTTATTCACATAGCCTTGCATGGATGTGAAGAAGCAACCCCTCCTTCAGTCTTATAGACTTATTTCCCAATTACTACAACAAGTTAAAGTATTTTCCTGTTAATTCTCTGGGCTGATGGAATTGTTTTCAGGTCCAAGGTTGAGTGGGATTGCATCTGGATCATGTGACTTATGCTGGTTCTGCAGTGGAGACCATGGATAGCAGGCCTATTCCAAAGGGCTGTAGTGATCGTAGCTCCTATCTGGTCCTTGGGTGGACTGGACTGTCTCCAGAACATTGGTCTGTGGAGCTGGTGCTGGGGTAAGGGCCTGTTTCAGGGTTCACAGAGAGTCTGTTACCAGGTGTGCCAATGGCTGTGGTTTCCCCCAAACCTCTGTGTCCTGTTGTGATCACTGGATGGATCCCTGGGCTGGCCAAACTGTTCTCCTCTGTGGCTGAGATAGCTGGAACTGAAACTCAGGTTGACTGAAGACTGAGACTCAGACTGAAATCTTCAGTCTTGTATGAGATCACAGATAAGCATATCTCTTAGTGGTTTTCTGGATTCGGGCTGTCAGACTTCAGTTAAGAAGTCATGGAGCCAATTTGGGGGGCATTTCAAGATACACACACACACAAAAAAAATCCACAGTGTGACTGAGGTCAGCACATCAGCCTAAATGGGTACTGATGGCCATGCCTCCCTCCAGGTCCCAGGTAGGCAGAACTGCTCTCAGTCTGCAGACAAGAGGGGCAAGGCCTAAATCCAGGGATGTTTGAGGATCTGCTGAGAGACAGTTTAGCAAGTCTGCCTTGGGGGCTCAGATAGCTATGTCTCCTGGCAGGAACCCTGCTGGGGAGGACTGTTCCCAGACCTCACACAGGAAGGGCTGAAACTGAGCTTCATGGCTAGCTCAGAACCCACTGTAGGACAAATATGGACAAGCCTGTTGTGATGGCACCAGTGGTGAGACTCTCCACACTTTTCTATGAGGGAAAGATTACTCAAAGATGGCAGGTGAGAAAACTAGAAGCTGACATCCAAGGTCATTTCCAGAAACACGGGGGGGCGGGGGGGTGATAAAGGCCAATGAGTCTATCCATATATATCTCCCAGGAGTTCTCTTTACAAGCTGGGTAACTCCTGGGTTGCAGCAGAGACAGGGTCTGGAACTGAAGTGGAGCTCCTTCAGGATCTGTAGTGGATGGAGGCCAGCAGGCCTGTCCAGTTATCAAAAATGTGTATGTATCCCAGCAGAAACCTGTGCCATGAGGATTGTTCATAGGCTGTACTCTATAGGAGCTGGAGTTGAGCTTCATGGCTCCTCAGGATATGTTGTGGGTAGGAGGCTGGCAAGCCTGTCATGGCAGAACAGATGGGAGTCTCCCAGATGCTTCCTGCACAGACAGGAGAGCTGCCTATCTGCTTGGAGGTGCTGGAGCCAGGAGTGTTCCCCTTCAGTATCTGCTATGAGAAGATCATCAGAAAACATGTCCTAGCAGCTTAGATTATATAATAATCCTGCAGTTTTCTTTGTGGGTAGGATTACTCCAGAGCTGCAGCAGAGAGCACTGAGCTTAGATAGAATCCCACAGAATCTGCTGTAGAATAATGGCTGGCAAACCTGCCATGGAGTCTCAGACAGTCATGTCTCCCAGCAGTTCATGGCACAGATGATATTGTTTCCTGGCTGTAGCAGAGAGGGGATACATCCAAGACAGAGACTCTACAGAATTTGCCATTGGACAGAGAAAAGAAAGGCTGTCCTGGTGGTAAATATAAATGAGTATTCCTTTGTGTCAATATTCAACTAGTCATAAACTGGGACCACAGCTAATGAGGCCTGGAGCCAACTTACAGGGTAAATTTTGGGTCCACTGCTGAGACTGATGTTGGTGGGTAGAAAAGCCTGTCTGTTAAGGCTCTAGTGTGGGTAATTCCTTCTGGACCCACTAGCAGATGGCTTAGTTGCAGGCTCAGGGCAAAATGGATCCGTATGCAATCTGTTCAGAGAATGGGGTAATCTTTGTCCATTTTGTGTTGCTATAACAGAATACATGAGACTGGGCATTTATACAGAAAAGAATTTTATTTGGCTGGTGATTCTGGTGGCTGAAAGACAAAAGACTGGGCAGCTGCATCTTGTGAGGGCCTCAGGCTACTTCCACTCATGGCAAAAAGCAGAAAGGGAGCAGTTGTTTACATAGAGATCACATGGAGAGAGAAGTAGTGAGAGACAGAAACTGAGGAAGCCAGACTTTAACAACTCACTCCTGAGGGAAATAATCCATTCCCAGGACAGTGAGAACTCACTTGCCCCAATCAGGAAGGCATTAATCTATTCAGGAGGTACCTACCCCTATTACCCAAACACCTCCCACTAGGCCTCATTTTCCAACTCTAATATACAGTGGATCAAATTTCAACATGAGTTTTTAGGGGAACAAGGAACATCAAAATCACAGAAGGAGTTATTTCCAGGTTTGAATTTGAACAAGATTGGTGAGTCTGCTAGCTGGAAGCATATCTACAGTATCAAAACAACCCTCCTAGATCTCATGCTCCTTAAGAAATTTGTAGTCCTATCACAGAGATTATAATTTTGCAATGCACATTATTCAAAGTCTTATTGACGTCTGTACACCTTACTTGTCTTCTAGAAAGGTGGTAACAAAAAACATTCAATATTTACCTGAAATAAGAAGTGTTCAGTTTCCCTGGGTTTGAGTTTTAGGACACACCCCTGGGTTTCAAGCCACTCCCCAAGGTCCCCTAATCCCTTACTTAGAAGAGAGTTACTGTTGCTAATTAGACCTATTTTCAGCACCAACACGGGATAATTGAGACCTCAGGGGCTGGATTATGCAAATACAGTGGCTGAGCATGCTCAGTAGAGAAGGGTTACATAATCTTGCTAGCCAAACATGCTCACTGGAAGTTTATCCTTTGAATGACCCTCCACTAGGGGAGCTAAAGAGCACAGAATATTCTTGAATATATTTGGTGCCTATGATAGAATCTAACCAATGAACAAGCTTCAAAATAAGACCAATTTACCATGTGCAATCCATGTTACATAACTGGGAACCACCCCCTTAGTTCAATATTCATTAGATGGCAAAACTATAAAAGCCAAATCTCATCAGGAGGTGGGTTTTTTGCTGACTTTCCTGGGGTCAACCTGCACTTCACAGATGGAAATGTGTGTGCTTTACTTTATATCAAAGTTACTTTCAGCAAGCAACTGCTCATTCTCTTGAGCCAACCTGCACTCTGTACTAAACTTTAAGTGTGTATTTCTTACTTTTGTATAAACTTGGTTTTGGCCCCACTCTGTCTCTGGAGCTAGGCCACACTTACTCTGTGAAGTCCGTATCTCTTACTTGTTACATTAAACCTGTTGTCGCTTTCTACTGTGACTTTGCTTTTGAATTTTTTCCTGTAGTGGAGAAAAAGACCTCGTAGGACAATGGGGTGCATTGAGGCTGGCTACCGGCTCTCCCAGACCCCTCCTCCATCATCGTAATTGTAAATGAATGAGATTGAATTGACTGCTAATTCAGCATATGTTGTTATCTCAACTTTCAGTTTACCAACAGTCAAACCAAAGGCTTTGAGAAGTACTAAATCAGATTTCTGACCTATACAAATCTCTTCTGTGTGTATTAAGAAAACACACACACACACGCACGCACGCACACTATTCCAACTTCTCTCAAGAAGGAAAACTTGCGACTTGCCAGTCAGACACAGTTTATACCTCTGAACCTAGTGTTTGGTTTCTCTACACACTTCTGCAAGGTGACTTGTTTGTTTGGCATTCTACATATTTATTTTTCCCTGTTTGATTCACCTCAATTTCTTTTTAGGCATCAGTGGTAAAACAGGATAACATGCCTTCATTATTACCTAAGGTTTACTTTTTTAAAAAATGAGGAGGGCACTGAATTTAACAAAAGGAGAGTATTGGAAGATGTGATAAGGGCATGATATTGCAAATTATGATAAGCTCTTCAAATATCTTGTGTTATCAGCTTCTCAAATTTGAGTACTAATATTTTGAGTGCCTTTTTCCTTCTAAGTAATTGTGGAATTTTTTCTTGAATTAGCAACCAACATTGCATTTGTGTGTGTATTCAAGTATATACGGGTATATTATCTATAGTATTCTTGCTGAAAACATTCCATGTAGGCTCTGATGCAATTTTAGTCCTGTATTTCTAAATTATTGCAGCCACTTAAGCAGCTTGCTCATGAGTGAGATCCTTAAAGTACTTTTAGAGTAAGATCCTTAAAGTACCTTAGAAAGAGATATATTTTAACCAAGACTGCACCATTCTTTTTGGTATGAGAGTCCCTGGAATGTTGGGGAAAGTATGTTAAACTTAATTCCACATTATTTAAATGTTTCCATAAAAGGTAAATTAAACTGTGCCTTTTGATTATATTTGAAGATGTGTCAGACAGCAGGGGCTCTCTTGAATAAAGCAGCCAGGAAGTGGCTCTCTACTGCCCAGGGACAGCATTTCCAAATTGCTCTTTTCTCCAAAATAAGGGTTAAAAAAGGAAGTGAAACCTTGCGTTCACTTCCACACTATTGTTTTTTCCAGACAGAGCAGAAGTGCCTGCAACACTTCTAAGAACTGGCTAAGAAAGGGTTGAAAATAGCAAACAATAAGTGTTCTGTTTTTTGTGCATGTTCTTTGACAATGAAATGAAAACAGGAAAAAAAGCATGGAATTCGGTGTTTGAAACTACAGTGCCCTTGATGCTGTCATGATTGGCTTGTTAAGTCCTCACTATTCTAGAAGCATGAGTTCATCCCAGGAGCAAACTCAGCCATTTCCCCATGAAGAGACCTGAGGCCATGTGATTAAATATAAGTTAAACAAACTTCTGCTAGAATTTTTTCCTTTTTTATTGGTTATTAATACTCATGAGATACAAAACTAATTGTCACCACTCATGCCCAAGATATGATGACCAGATGTATACTGGTAGCATGCCCATCACTACAAATTGCAGTTGTATCCCATGTCCCCCACCCAATTATCCCTGACCTCCCATTCCCATCCACCCTTCCCCCACTACCTTTTGTATCCCAATGTATGCTCCCTCGCTCTGCAAGTCCAATGCACCACTTTGGTCTTTCTTTCCTTCCTTCTTTGTCTTTTAGCTCCCGCTTATGTGTGAAGATATGCGGTATTTCTCCCTCTGTGGTTTTATTATTTCACTCAACATAAATTTCTCCAACCTTATCCATGTCTTTGCAAATGGGAGTATTTCATTCTTTCTTACGGCAGACTAGTATTCTGTGTTGTGTATATACCACATTTTCCTACCTAATTGTCCATCAATGGACATTTAGTTTGGTTCTATATCTTGGCTAATGTAAACAGAGCTGCAATGAATATGGGAGTGCAGGTATCTCTTTGACATGATGATTTCCATTCCTTTGGGTAAATACGAAGAAGTGGGGTTGCTGGATCATATGGAAGATCTATCTGTAGTTCTTTGTGAATCCTCATACTGCTTTCCACAGTGTTTGTACTAATTTATAGTAACACCAACCATTTAGAAGTATTCCCTTCTCTCCACACTTATGCCAGCATTTGTTATTCACCATCTTTTTGATTATAGCCCGTCTAACTGGGGTGAAGTGATATCTCAATGTGGTTTTAATTTGCATTTCTCTGATGATTAGTGATGTTGAGCATTTTTTTCATGTACCTGTAAGCCATTTGTATGTATTCTTTAAAAAATATCTATTCAGCTCCTTTGCCTATTGTTTAATTGGGTTATTTTGTTTTTTAACTGTGTGATGGCTTGAATTCCTTGTAGATTATGGATATTAATCCCTCGTTGGATTCATAGTTAGCAAAATTTTTCTAATTATGTTGTAATTTCACTCTGTTGATTGTTTCCTTTGCTATGCAGAAGGTTTTTAGCTTGATATAGTCCCATTTGCTTAGTTTTTCTTCTGCTGCCTGTGCTTTGGGGCTTATGTTCATAAAGTCTGTGCCCAGACTTACTTCCTTAAGTGTTTCACCTATATTTTCCCTTAGTAATTTTACAGTGTCAGGTATTATACTTAAATCTTTAAACTATTATGAGTTAACTTTAGTATGTGGTAAGAGAAGCATGTGTAGTTTCATTGTTCTACATATGGATACCCAATTTTCCCAGCACCATTTATTGAAGAGGCAGTCTTTTCTCCAGTGTAGGTTTTTGTTGCCTTCTTCAAATAGCAGATGGTTATAAGCCTGAGGGGTTATTTCTGGGTTCATTATTATGATCCACTGGTCTAAGTGTCTATTTTTATGCTAGCTTCATACTGTTTGGGTTACTATACCTTTGTAGTATAATTTGAAGTCAGGTAGTTTTATCACTTTGGCTTTATTTATTTATTTTATTTGCTCAGGATTTCTTTGGCTATTCAGGGTTTTTGTTGTTCCATATTAATGTTAAGGTTGTTTTTTCCATTTCTCTGAAGAATATCATTGGTACTTAGTTACAGATTCCATTGAATCTGTAGATGGCTTTGGGTAGTGAAGACATTTTCACAATGTTAATTGTTCCAATCCAA
Organism: Cynocephalus volans; assembly: GCF_027409185.1. Lineage (NCBI taxonomy): Eukaryota > Metazoa > Chordata > Mammalia > Dermoptera > Cynocephalidae > Cynocephalus > Cynocephalus volans. The sequence continues at coordinate 5,331,622 of NC_084479.1, forward strand.
GAGCAAGGAATGTCTTTCCATCTTTTTGTGTCTTCCTTTATTTCTTTTGGTGGTAGTTTGTAGTTTTCATTGTACAGATCTTTCACCTCCCTGGTTAAATTGATTCCTAAGTTTTTTAGTTGTGTTTTCTTTTTCTTTCATGAATGTTGTTAATGGGCTTATTTTCTTGATTTCTCTTTTTCTTAGTTCATTATCAGAAAATATAAATGCAAGTGATTTGGGGGCATTTAATTTGTATCCTGAAATGTTACTGAAATTATTAACCAGCTCTAGGAGTTCATTGATAGAGTCTTTAGGTTTTTCTATGTATGTAGTATCATGTCATCTGCAAATAGGAACAGTTTGACTTCATCTTTTCCAGTTTGTATGCCATTTATTCTTTCTCTTGCCCGATTGTTCTGGCTAGTGACTCAGTACTATGTTAAATAGAAGTGGTGATAGTGAGCATCCTTGTCTTCTTCCAGTTCTAAAGGGAAAGCCTTCAATTTTTCCCAATTCATACTGATATTGGCAGTGGGATTGTCACAGATAGCTTTTATTGTGTTGAGATACTTTCCTTCTATATCTAATTTGTTGAGAGTCTTTATCATGAAAGGGATGAATTTTGTCAAATGCTTTTTCAGCATCTATTGAGATAACATATGTCTTTTGTCCTTGAGTTTGTTGATGTGATGTATCACATTTATTGACTTTCATATGTTGAATCATCCTTACATCCCTGGGATGAATCCCACTTGATAATGGTGTATAATTTTTTTTAATGTGTTACTGTATTCTGATTGCTAATATTTTGTTGAGGATTTTTCATCTATGTTCATCAAGGGTGTTTGCCTGTAATTTTCTTTTGTTGTTGTTGTTGTGTCTTTATTTGTTTTGGATATCAGGGTTTGTTAACCTCATAGAATGAGTTTGGGAGAGTGGCTTCTGTTTCAATTTTTTGAATACTTTGAGCAGAATTGGTATTAGTTTCTCTTAAAACATTTGATAGAATTCAGCCAGGTCATCTGGACCTGGGCTTTTCTTTCTTAGAAGATTGCTGATTACCACTTAAATCTCATTGCTTTTTAGTGGTCTGTTCAGGTTTTCTTTATCTTCTTGATTCAGTCTGGGTAGCTGGTATGTGTCCACAAACTTATACCTTCAAGGTACTTTCATATATGTTGTTATATAGTTGTTTATAATAGTCTCTAATGATGCTTCATAGTTCTATGGTATCGGATGTAATGTTGCCCTTTTCATTTCTGATTTTTGTTATTTGGCTCTTCTCTCTTCTTTTTCTTTTCTTTTATTTCTTTTATTTCTTTATTTATTTTTATTATTGTTGTTGTTATTTTTATTAACCTAGGTAATATTTATCTTCTCAAAATATCAACTTTTGTTTTGTTGATCTTTTCTACTGTTTTGGGGGCCTCTCTTTTATTTAGTTCTACTCTAATCTTATTTCTTACAATCAACTACCTTTAGGGTTGGATTATTGTTGTTTTTCTACTGTTTGAGGTATAGCATTAGGTTGTTTATTTGAAGTCTTTCCATTCTTTTGGTGTAAGTGCTTACTGTCATAAATTTTGCCTGTTAGTACTGCTTTTGCAGTATCACACAGGTTTTGGTATGTTGTGTCTTTATTTTCATTGGTTTCAAGAAATTTTTGATTTCCTGTTTAATTTCTTCTTGGACCCATAAATCATCCAGGAGCTTATTGTTTAGTTTTCATGTATTTGTATAGTTTCCAGGGATTTTCTTGTTAATAATTTCCAGTTTTAGTCTATTGTGGTCCAATAAGATACTTGGAAAAATTTGCTGAGACTATATTTGTGACCTGATATGTGACCTACCCTGCAGAATGTTCCATGTGCTGATGAGAAGAAAGTATATTCTTTAGTTGTTGGGTGAGATGTTCTGTAGATACCTGCCAGGTCCAGTTTGTCTAAGGTGTAATTTCAATTCTGTGCCTCATTGTTGATTTCTTGCCTGGAACATCTATCCTGTACTGAGAGAGGGGTGTTTAGATCTCCCACTATTAATGTATTAGGGCCTATTTCTTTCTTTAGGTCTAAGAGTGTTTGCTATATCTGGGTGCTCCAATGTTAGGTGCATACATATTTACGGTTGTTTTGTCTTGTAGCTGCATAAATCCTTTTATCATTATATCATGGCCTTCTTTATCTCTTTTAATATTTTGTTGTTGTTGTTTAAAGACTATTTTATCTGATATAAGAATAGCTACTCCTGCTTGTTTTGGGTTTCCATTTGCATGGTATATCTTTTTCTGTCTCTTCATTTTAGTCTCTGTGTGTTACTCCTGTGAAGTTGGTCTCTTGAAGGCAGCAAATACTTGGGTCTAGCTTTTTAATCCAATCAGTCAGTATGTGTCTTTTGAGTGGGGAGTTTAATCCATTCACATTTATGGTAGTTATTGAAAGATATTGTTCAATTCCTGTCATTTAATTTCTTTTTGTTTAGATGATGTAAATATATGTTGATCACTACTTCTCCTTTTATTTCTCTTCTTCAATGTTAGCTGGAAATTTGAGGTGGCATGATTTAGCTTCTTTCTCTTTTTCACCAGCATTTTTGTTTTAATGGTGGGTTTTGCTCTCTTTTATGTATTTGTGATAGTGATCATCATTATTCAGATTCCAGATGAAAGACTTCCTTGAGAATTTCTTACAGGCCTTGTTGTGTAGTGGTGAACTCCCACAATTTTTGTTTGTCTGGGAAATATACAATTTCTCCCTTATTTCTGAAGGAGAGCCTTGCTGGGTACAGAATTCCTGGCTGGTAATTTTTTTCTTTTAGTATTTTGAATATATCATTCCACATTCCTCTGGCCAGTAGGGTTTCAATTGAGAAGTCTGCTGTTAGTCTGATGGGGGTTCCTTTAAGGAGACTTGGTGCTTTTCTCTTGCTGCTTTTCAGAATTCTCTCTTTGTCTTTGAGCTTTCCAAATATGACTGTAATTTATCTTGGGAAGAATCTTTTTAGACTGAATGTTTAGGGACCTTTGAGCTTCCTGTATCTGAATGTCTGCATCTCTCCCTACACCTGAGAAGCTTTCTGTTATTATTTCCTTGAGTAGTTTTTCAACACCTTTTCCTTCCTCCTCCACTCTGGAATACCCACAATTTGGATGTTAGAACACTTAAGTTGTCTGCTATCTCTTAGATTTTCTTTATTATTTTTAATTCTTCTTTTCCTTTTTTTTTTTTTTTTTTGTCTGCCTGGGTTATTTCAAAAAGACCATTTTCAAGATCTGAAATTCTTTCTTCTGCTTCCTCTAGCCTGCTTCTCAAGATCTCTGTTGTGTTTTTAATTTCATTGAGTGACTCTTCATTTCTAGGAGTTCTGCTATACTCTTTTTTAAGGTATTAATCTCTTTGTAAATTTCCTCCTTCATATTCAGGATATTTTTTCTTGTTTTATTACATTCTCTAATTGAGCCTTCTTTTATCTCTTTGAGTTTTCTTAAGATCATTGCTCAGAGCTCCTTTTCAGACATTTCAAGAATTCCCTGTTCTATTGGGCATAGAATCTGAGCATTACTGTATTCCTTTGGTAGTGTCATATCTTCTTGTTTGTTTGTAGTTGTACTGTTTTTCTATTGATATTTGGTTATCTGGTAGAGGACTTGCTTCTTCTATTACTCTGGAGTTAGCTATGAGGATAAAGATTTCTTCCTCTATTTGCAGGCTCTACTGTTGATTTTTCTTATATCAATGTATTTGAGTGAGTGGCAGGTGGCCTGTAGAGCAGTTCTGGCTGTTTCTGTGGTGGTGAATTGTCCTTGACAGTAGGTGTGGTAAGTGGCTATATTGCACCACCTTGGCTCTTGTTCCAGATTCCATGGCTGTACACTGAGCCCTGGTACCATGTGTATCTTGACCTGCCTCCACACCTGCTGGGCCTATGGGCACTTTCCTCCAGGGAAAGTGAAGACTCAGCCTTGGTGCCACATGGGTCTTTGCTCACCTTGGCAGCTGCTGTAGCTGTGGGCACTTCCCTCTGAGGCCTAAGACTGAACTCCAGTGCCATGTAGGTCTCAGTTTACCTTGGCAACTCTTCATGTGATTTTTTTAAAGAACAGAATAAGGTAGAATGTGTTTTAAAATCTTATATAGGATGTGAAAACATAAAGTGCTTTTGAATTTTCTCTCTTTGATTTTTGAAGAAATTTTTTTTGTGTAATAAACAATCTGAAGAATTTTTTAATATGTCAGGTGTGAGCTTTGTGAGAAATTGAAGCTGCATTTTATTCAACTTTGTGTACCAGACAACCATAAATGCTAGGGTTAGCATTTGTTGAATGAAAAAAAATTCTTGAATTGATGTATCTTCTAGGCAGGATAATGTTAAACTTGAATTAAAGAAAGATTATGAGTGGCTAGCACTATTTGTCTGGCACTAAATTGTGGAGACATTTTAAAGATTCTCTCTCTCTCTCTCTCTCTTTCTATGGATCACAAGATTCATTTAGAAAATCTGCCTTTAGCTGCCACAATGTTGAGGAAGCTATAGCTCTCTCTTACTTCCTATTAATCATTTGCAATTGTATGCCTGTTATAGCTAAACATTTCAAATAACCTCATAAAATTTGAAGATTGCTTTAAGCAAATTATTCTTGTCTCTGGGGTGAGTATGACAATGTTTTGTTCATCTCAGAATTAAAAAACTAAGGCCCCAAAATGGTACAGTTATTTCTTTTTTCTGATTTTGCATAAATATATAGTATATAAATAAATCATTCAATCTTGGGGGAAAACCAGACTTTTTTTATCTTGAGTTGGAAACAAAATTCTCTTTACATGAAGTTTGATATTCTTAATTATCTCTGAAATTTACCTTTATTCTTAAGTTCAGTTAACTAAACTACCATTATAAAACCATGTGAATCATCTAATGTTGTTATCAGGAAAGGGTATTAAAAATTACCTGAAAATTAAAATTTTCCTTTTCAAAAACTAAATCTTTCAGGGTCTTTCTCCTCTGTAAAATTTTTTGAGGTCTCCTTGACTCAATTTTCAGTTTATATTGCTTATAACAGTGGTACACACACATCTCCCTATGGGGTTCCCTAGTTTTAAGGAAGGGATAAGGAGAATTGAAACCCATGTAGCTTCAGTTCTAACTTAGTGAGTTTTTAATTTAAATGCTTTCTCATATGAAACAGTGAGTTGGCAGAAAATCCTACAAAGAGAGAGCCCTGAGGTTGAATGAGCAATATGCAACCTCTTTCTGTTGGTGACTTTTAGAACAAAACACATCACTGCTCTAACTCAATTTCCAGAAAAGAAAAACTAAAAATAAGGAGAAACTTTAAAAAGCAAAAGAGAGAACCCACCTGTGAGAGAAGCATTGTTGAACAAAAAGAAACAGAAGGGGGTGGCATGTGAGTCCACACAGGCCCTTTGCCAGCCCTCCTGCATCCAGTGCTGCCGTATCTGCATATAGAAAGATAATTCCAGGAATGAAGGTTTTTTTTCTGAGCCCTTCAAGGTAGATATGTATCTTCCCAGTCTCAAGACTTACAAAAAAAAAAAAAAAAAGCCAGTGCTAAAATGGAAAACTGTTGGGAATTACATGCACTACCATCTCCTAAGTAGCTCAGTGGGATAATAATTGTGCTGCAATGTACCAACAACATAGGGCCAGAAATGGTGGCCAAAGGTGCCCCGCCAATACTTCACACCAAGCCTCTCAGCAAGGCAATTGCTCTGAGCATACTGCCTGCAAATAATATGTATGCAACTTTTACTAGCATTTGAGTACTGACAGACAAATGTGTTTCAGACAAATAATCCTATGCAATTCTTCATAAGATTTTGTCATGCCAGCTCCAAAAAAAAATACAAAACCAAATCTGGAGTCTGGGAGTTATCTAAAATATAGCTAGAGAATGTAAGGAGAAGATAAAGAGAAATGCTGAAAGTTCAAATTGTAGGAGCAAATGAGAAAAAGATATATGGCAAAATAGAAAAAAGAATAATACAATATGATCAAGTAGGTTATAAAGAGCTTAGAAGTTATCACTCTGTCCTATCAAAAGTAAAAACCTACAAAAAAATTATCCAGTCTTCCTAGAGACTAATGTGAGATATAAAAGTGAGGTTATAGGGCAAATTGCTCCTCCATCCTCCAAATTAGAGATACATAGAACTGAATGCAAAGTATAACAATTCATCACAGAGAAACCCAAGAGCATAAAACTTTTGCAGTAGTGAGTACCAGAGCAGGAAATGTGAACTGTTTTGATGAATTGATTGAGGTGAAGTGTGGAAAAGAGTAACAGTTAAAACCTCTTCAGGGTTGAATTGAGAGCAGTATGGATGGTAATAAAAAAATGAGTCTGGGCCATTAACCATCTGTATTGACAGTTGGGCCACATATAAAGGTCCTATTCTTTGGATCTCAACTTGGAAATATCAGTGGTGGATGGTAGGCCACTGACCCCTGTGGGGAAAAGCCATGTGGCAAGAGCTATGAGAATTGGGACACAGAAAGGAAATAACTCTTTCCCATGTCACAGGACATTTCCCCTTAACCAGTCCAGGCAATGATGAAGCTGAGGCACTGGCTAAGATAAGATGGCTGAAGAGAGCCCCAGCCACTGATGTAGCTGGGTGGCTACATTAAAGAATGCAGCATGATGGCTGCAAGAACATGTGATTGATGGCTCACTGGGTTCTGCATAAACCTGAGAAAGAATGCCTCTGATGAGAAGATGTCCCCTTGATGGCTTGCTGGGTGCTGCATGCAGATATGCAGAGAAACTTAGAATAGGATGTTCCTAACATAGTGGCAGATGGATCTTGTGGGATGACTGCCAAAGTCAGAGGACTACTAATGTATCTTCACAGCTGTTGATAGAGCTACTAGTCTTCTGTTTCTATAGTCTAGTAAGGCCCCAGACCAGGTAAGCACTATTAAGGTGTTGAATAGCCTTACAGCCATGTACAGTCTGTCCCTGGTTATAGAAACTGATAATGGAGCCCACTTTACTGCACATGAAGTATGGAAGTGGATCCCCCAGTTGTATTCAGTGGAAGTTACATGTACTGTATCATCCCCAGGCAGTGGGTATGATTGAACAGTACAATGGTCTTCTGAAAAAGGGACTATGTCTACTCAACCAACCATCATCTCTGAAGGGGTGGACATGCTGGTTATGGCCAACAGTCAGTATCTTAAATGAGACTCCCCAATGGCAGGTCCTCTCCAGTGAAGGCTCTTTTGCAGAGAGTCACAGCACCTGTTCCTGCAACCATTCTTTCCAGGATGGTAAGCTGGCATGTGTTCTGTCAGACAGAATTCCCTCCATTGGTGCCAATAACATTTTTGTCTTTTCACCCATAGTCTTGTGGCTGTCAACACCATAGTAGACTGGGCACATACATATGCACTGAGTTTCCTACTAGTGTGGCTGCAGGATTCCCATGGGAGATCATCCCAATGACCAGTGCTAAATGGATCTGGCCTGAACAGAATGTTATGTGTATACACCTATCATCACAATGTTACTCAGGCTTTGCAATAACTAATGAGTGAAATCCATGCTGTGCAAAAATGATTGGATATCCCCTCCAGGAATGGTGCGCAAATATGTTGCCCACCTAGAGATGGGTATTAGCTGTGCTGGGAGGAAGCACCTGTGTTCTGGTAGCACATTGCTGCAGCCTATATTGCTCCTGTGACCTATGGATGCAAGAGACAACCATCCTTGCTAAGGGATCATTGTGGAATGTCTCAGATGTATAGAGTGTATGGCAAGGGACCCTGAAGGGGTGCAATATGAGGAAAATGGAGTCAGTCTAGTCAGGCCCTCTTGCCTCATATCTGGCTGAGTATGATTCAGCACATCCAACGTAAACAAGTTATATAAGGGTGTTATAACTGCACATGTGCATCCATATACTCCTTGGATTATTGCCACTGTTGTGTACTTTTTATACAAAAGACAACAGCTGTGAGCCACTGGCTGGCAGAGCTCACATCAGAATAAAGCATGTCTATCCTGTTATTGGCTGCTAGGATCTTTCTTCAACTACCTGACTCATGACGTACATTGGACAGGGCAGAGGGGTCTGTGATCCAGCCTGACACAAGCTTGTAGTTGAATTGAATATCACTCTTGTCAGATCATTTATGTTGACTGGTCTTCAATATATTCCAGGTACCATGGAAATATTGCTCTACAGTTTTCAGCATTGCCAAGGGGAGAGCTATAACCTGGTGATTTTGAAATTCCTCTCTGACTATTCATTTTCTTTCATTAGCAAAGTCATTTCACACTTTCTGTATCAACTTAGAAACTATTTCCTCCCACAACCTGAAGGAGAGGAGATTAGGCCAGATGGCAAGCATCTTCCAGTTCGACCATTCTAAGCATTTATTTTCTCTTAATGTGCTGTGATATAACAGAAAAAAAGTAGGACTTAGTGTCAGATTTAGATTCTAAAGGCAGTATTTTTGCTTTGAGGCTGTATACACTTGCATTGAGTTTACTTCCTCAGGCCATTTCTTCATCTCTAAAATGGGAATGAGAATACTAGTCTCCAAGTGTTGTTGAGAGCATTAATGAGGGCATGCATGCAAAGCACACAGCACTGAATGCATTTAGCTACGACTATTATTATTAATACAGTGGTGTCAATAACATTAGCATCTTTCATGGCACTGGAAAAAAATGGTCACATGAATCCATAAATCATTATGTAATCAGTAAGAAACAGTACGAAATAGTAAAATGCCAGTCTCTGCCATCAGTCTGCCAGTCTTTTTCCTTCCATTTCAAGGCCCAAATTACAACCTAGTGTTATTGTCTAATTATCATTTTTGGTCTGGTTTCCTCCATATTTTTTATATATTCCATAGCTTCAGACAAAGTGCTATATACATTGTAATATATTATAAAACATATAGTATATTGAATTTATCATTTTTTTTTCTGAACTGACCAGTCTACTATGCCTACTAATCATTTTGACAATTTCCAGTGTTGAGACCAATTAGCACAGTGATTTTCAAAAGCAGTGATGGACAGTGTAATGGCCAACATCTGACAGGTAAAATAAATTTGCCCACAAGAAATGGGTGATAGGAAAAGGAAAAGAGATTATTTCTGGCAGCCAGGGCTATGCAGGCCAATCAAAGTGCACAGCACCGAGTTGAAACCTCTTGCAGATTTTATTTTTAGTTAGGCGGGAATTTTTTGCACCTGACACAATCTAGCCAATGCAAGCAAGCCAGCGATACATAAGCTAATTTTTGTGGGTAGCCCTGTAGCCTCTCCCCACCCTAGATTCCCCATAGGGACTTTTCAGGCTAACATGGCAGAGCCACCTAAAATGGCATTGGCCATGCTACTCTGTTTATCCCCCCATTTATTTTAGCAAGCGATTTGTACAGAAGCAGAATGCATATGTTAAGGTCAGTAGGGGTTGGGGTGTCCCTTAACATTCCCCCCTGTTGTTGTAGCTATAGCAAATCATTGCTATCTTAGGGGCTGAATTTTACAAAGCATGTTAGAGTCTCTCTAGTCTTATCTTAGTTGGGTGGTCGGTGGTCTGGACGCTCCAGCAGTCAGTGTTGGGATTTCAGTTTGGTGCTGGTTTGATGTGAGTCCAGTGTATCCAAGTGTCCTTTCCAGCAACATTTACAGCTGGGGGCATGCTGAGGCTCACCAGGTATGGTCCAGTCCAGCAGGGCTGGAGGGATGAGGCAGTTAACTTCTTTATGTACACCAAGTCCCCGGGTTGAGGTATGGGTCCGGGTGGCTCCTGCTTTGGAAGGGAGGTGTTAGCATTTAGTTTGTTTCTGATTTGTGAACAAATCTGTTGTAGGGTTTGAAGTTCCCCCAAAATAGGGGCAGGCAGCTTTTGGGGGTCAGCCTCCATTGGCACCCTGGGTCATAGGGGCAGGGGGTGACCAAAAAGAATTTCATAAGGTGTATATCCCTGTTTATATGGGGAATTTCATACCCTTAATAGTGCAAAGGGAAGGAAATCTACCCAGTTTTCACCAGTTTCTAAATGAAGCTTACTCAAGGTTTCTTTTAAAGTTCTGTTCATGCGCTCAACCTGTCCTGAACTTTGAGGGCGGTAGGTGCAATGTAACTTCCATTTTATTCACAAACATTTGGCCAATTGTTGGGATATTTGTGCCATAAAGGCAGGTCCATTATCTGACCCAAGGGTTGTGGGTAGCCCAAACTGGGGTAAAATTTCATTGATTAATTTTTTTACTACTATAGAGGCTGTTTCAGACTTCGTAGGAAATGCCTCGACCCATCCAGAATATGTGTCTACTAATACAAGCAGGTATTTTTATCCATACCTTCCAGGCCTAACATCAGTGAAATCAATTTCCCAATGTTCTCCTGGAGTATTACCTGTTTGTCGAACTCCAGACCATTGATGACTGACCTGTTTAGAGTTTACTTGAGTACATGCAAGGCATTGGTTAGTTAATGATTCAAAAAATTAACTGATTGTCTAATTAATTCTAATAGCTTTGTTTTCCCTAAATGAGTGGCTTGGTGAATTTCATGAGCCAAGCGTTGACCCATTTTTTTCTGGTAGCCATATGGCTTTGTCCTTTGATTCATACCACCCAGTGGTTATGTTGTTGGTTTTTTGTTTGTTTGTTTGTTTTTTGGTATCCTGATGTTTTAGCCTTTTTCTCGTCTTCTGGAGAGTACTCAGGTTTTAGTGGCAAATGAGGTTGTGGTAGCAAAGGTGCTATGATTGACATTCCGGTTGTTGGAGTGCCACTGTTTCAGCAGTCTTATCAGCAAAGTTATTTCCTTGAGTTTCTACAGTTGTTTCCTTTTGGAGTGCCTTGCCATGAATAACTGCAACCTTGGTTTGAAGCCAAATAGCTTCTAATAGTGCAAGAATTTCAGGAACATTTCTAATTGTCTTTCCTTCTGAAGTGAGTAAACCTCTTTCTTTGTAGAGGGCCCCATGCACATGTACAGTAGCAAAGGCATATCTACTGTCAGTGTAGATATTTACAGTCTTAACTTCACTAAGCTGAAGGGCCTTTGTGAGAGCAATAAGTTCTGCCCACTGGGCTGAGGCCTGGGACCCGAGAGCTTCTGCCCATGTAGCTGCTGCCATCTATGAAAAGAGTTAGCTCTGCCTCCTTGAGAGGAGTGTCTTGCAACCCTGGTCGGCTGCCCTGGAAGGCGGCTAAGATTTCAAAGCAATCATGTGTGACTTCACAGCGGTCAGCGTCACTGTCAGGGAGCAAGGTGGCTGGATTTAGGGCAACCGGGTTGGAGAATGTAATATGTTTGGGTCCAAGCAGTTGGGTCTGGTAATGAGTTAACCTTGCATCTGAAATCCATTTTCCTGGTGGGGTTTTTAGTATAGTCTCTACCCCATGAGAGGTAACAATATTTAGGGGCTTGCCCAAGGTTAACTTATTAGTTTCTTTTACTAGGAATGCAGTTGCAGCTGTAGCTCATAAGTATGTGGGCCAGCCAGTGGCCACTGGGTCCAGCTTGCATGACAAGTAAGCCACTGGTCATTTCCATGGCCCTAGATTTTGGGTTAGCACCCTCTTTGCAATGCCCTTGTTTTTGGCCAAAAATAAGGTAAAAGGCTTATCTAGATTGGGCAGTGCCACGTCTGGGGCCTGTGTAAGAGTGGCCTCTATGTTGTTGAATGACAATTGGAGTCTCAGTCCAAGTAATTTGATACCCTGGCCCCTTAGTAAAATCATAGTGGGGCTGGTCCATTTCAGCAAGGTTGAGAATCCATAAGCAATAGTATCCTGTGGCTCCTAGGAATTCTCAAATTTGCCTTTTAGTCTTTGGCTTTGGTATATTTAGGATGGCTGTTATGTGGTCATGGGACAATTTCCTTTCCCCTGCCCTTAAGATATATCTCAAATATGTCACAATCAGGGAGCAAAGTTGGGCCTTTTTAGCAGATACCCGGTATCCTAGGTATTGTAAGGTCTTTAATAAGGTCTGTGGCTTGTTTACAAATCTCCAGGGTGGGTGCAGCCAATAGCAAGTCATCGACATATTGTTAATAGTGTTATATTTGATCCCCACTTTACCTTGAAGTCTTGGGGGTCTCAGCTCAGTGCTTGATCAAACAGCATACGTGAGTTTTTAAATCCTTGGGGCAGTCTAGTCCATGTTAGTTGACCAGAATAACTTCCATCTGGGGCTTCCCATTTGAAGGTGAACAGAGGCTGGCTGATTTTGGCTAGGAGCAGACTGAAGAAGGCATCCTTTAAATTCAACACTGTATAAACCTGATGGAGGGGATTAACCAGGCTCAACAATGTATAGGGTTTTGGTACAGTTGCATGGATAGTTTCCACCCTCTTATTGACTTCACGGATGTCCTGGACAGGCCTGTAGTTATTTGTCCCTGGCTTTTGGACCAGTAACAGGGGAGTATTCCAGCTAGACTTGCAAGGCACTAGTATCCCTTCTTGTTTTAATTTATTGATGTGAGGTTCTATCCCTTGTTGTGCCTTTAACAGAAGAGAGTATTGTTTTACTCTGATTGGGGTGGAAGTTGCCATGAGCTGGATGACTATTGGAGGTTGGTGCCTTGCTAGCCCAGGGGGATTAGACTCAGCCCAGACCTGAGGCACAAGTTTCATGTAATAAGCTAGCAATTCTTGGTGGTTGGAGGTTTTATCCTCCTGCAGTTGTTCTGGCAAGAGCCTATATTCTTCGAACAAAGGCAGTGTTACCAAAAAGGTGGCAGGTTGCTCCAAGCTTAGTGGAGTAAATCTCTGCCTAATAAAGGCACTGGACAGTCAGGCATTAAAATGAATGAATGAGTGACTGTGTTCCTGCCTAAGTCGGTTAGCCGCCCTTCTGTCCATGAACAAAATTTAGTTTTTCCTGTTGCCCCTTGAATGGCAATGGGGGGCTTATTACTAGACAATTATGTTTTTTTTCAGTACAGAGTATGTAGCCCCCATGTCCACCAGAAATGATACTGGTTTTCCTTATAGTTAGCACATTGGTCTTTATCCAACGGTGGGTGTTTTTTAGCCCCCATGTCGACTGCTCCTTTAGGGGCTTGAGGTTTCTTGGGTTGGTCTCGTGTGGCCAGAAGAACCTTAATTAGTCTTTTAAGCTGCTTTTCTTCAGGTGGGTTGTGATTTGCGAAAACCTTTTGGGGTATTTCTACCAACTCTGAAAGAACCTTGCCCTCAAATCCCTCTAATCCCTGCAACTTCCATTTTATATTGGGTGCAGACTGAGCTACATAGGCCAAATTAATTGCCCTTCGATTTTCACGTACTCCTGGGTCTATGGGTGTATAGATCCAGTATGCCTCTAGGAGGCACTCTAAGAATGCACTTGGAGATTGGGTGGGCTGTTGGGTTACTTCACTAACCTTAGATTTGTGGGGTTTCGAGCTGCAGCTCGAAACCCTCGTAACAGGACCTGGTGAAACTGATCGAGAGCCTCCTTACCTCTATTACTATTTGGGTCCCAATTTGGGTGGTGAGTGGGGAAAACAGCAGCCAATTGCTCAGGGTCATCCATGGGGAGACCATTGGCATCCAGGACAGCCCATTGGGCCTCTCAGCGGACTCGTTCACATTCCTCAGAAGTGAACAGAGTCCATAACAATTGTTGGTGATCATCCCAGGTGGGCTGGTGAGTATAAAAGACAGACTCAAGCAGAGAAATGAGACCATGTGGATCGGCAGAAAAGGAAAGGTTCTGGTTTTTCCAGTTGTAAAGATCACTGGTGGTAAAGGGAACATATACCATAAAAGGGCCACTTGCCCCTGCGGCCTCACGCAAGGGGAAGAGTCCAGGAGGGGAAGCAGTGGAGAGAGGTGAAGAGGAAGCAGAGGAAGAAGGGGACACTGGTGGGGCCGGACTCTGGAGACAATAAGAGGCCCCAGAGCATGTGTGTGGGGGAGAGATAAGTGGGCTAGACACTTGGGTGGGGTCCACTGTGTAAGGTGGAGGGTGGCAGGTCAGGTCCGGCTCCATCCAGTTCCTCTGGAGAGGCTGATAAAACTTGCTTAGGGGCAGAAACAGGGCACGACTTTGTCAGGAGAATGGCGGCGGTCTCTCGGTGCCGAGCATTTTTCTTTAAACCTGGAAAACATCTTTTTAATCAAGGAGGAGGGTAAGATAGAATTTCAATCCAAATGCTACAGCCTGAGCTAAAGGGGGGCTATGAGAGCCCACTGATGGCCAGCGACATTGAAGGCCAGCCAATCAGTTTCACAAAGGACTTGCAAGACTTCGAGGTCCACGGAGGCCCCAAAGTCTGCAGCCTTCTCTCAGAAGGTGTTAAAGTTCATAAGAAAACATTGGAGGACAGTTGGTGTGGAGGCTCCTTGTCCCATGATGTCCTGTGGAGTGGAAATGGCCAAGCTACACTTATAGCAGATGACACAAAACAAACCTAGTTGAACAAAAGGACTTAAACAGAGACCGAAACTAACAAATGCTACGTATATAATAAAAGATTTTAAAATCAAAATGAAAGTCCCAATGACCTAAAAAAAGGTCCCAATGGATCAGAACGACATCTCGTTTCATCCAGGGAAAGAGGTGTCTCTGGCTGCGTCCAGCTGAGCCTTTTTCCTAACAAAGGAGTCAACTCACCAAATTCAATGGCACCTGCTGTGGGGTTTGTCTCTGGGGCTGAAGAACATCTTTTCAGGAATTCTCCCCTAGAGATCCAAAAAGTCCCAGGGCCAAAAGGACGGTTCTCGAGAGGCTTAAGGGATCCCGGACGAGCCCCCAAATGTTATGGCCAACATACGACAGGTAAATGAAATTTGCCCATGAGAACCGGGTGATAGGAAAAGGAAAAGAGGTTATTTCTGGCAGCCAGGGCTATGCAGGCCAATCAAAGTGCACAGCACTGAGTTGAAACCTCTCACAGCTTTTATTTTTAGCTAGGTGGGAATTTTTTTGCACCTGACACAATCTAGCCAATGCAAGCAAGCCAGTGATACATAAGCTGATTTTTGTGGGTAGCCCTGTAGCTACCTGGATTCCCCATAGGGACTTTTCAGGCTAAAATGGCAGAGCCGCCTAAAATAGCATTGGCCATGCTACTCTGTTTATTCCCCCATTTATTTTAGCAAGTGATTTGTACAGAAGCAGAATGCATATGTTAAGGTTAGTAGGGGTTGGGGCGTCCCTTAACAGACAGTATTGTTTGTGGCTACACACTGAGCTGCATCCCCAATGTTTCATGGGCTGTGCTGAGGAAAGCTTTGAGTCTTGCATGCACAAGACCTGGACTAGATGCAGAAGGAAGCAGATCCTTCTTATTGAAAAGCTACCTCAGGGCTGATGCTGGCCATATGCTGGATGTCCTAATCCTTACAGCCATACTTATGATAGGAATTTTTGTTTTCCATTCTATAGATGAAGAAACAGAGAGCCAGTGAGCTTAGGTAACTTTCCTAGAGTCCTGTCAGTACATCTGAGATTACACTGAAGTGTTTTTCTACTGTTACTATAGAGGGATTGCTTATCTTGCCTTTGCCCATACTCAAAAAGTACAATTAGTTTTCTGAATAACTCATTCTTTGAGACTTCTCAAACTATTGCACAATAGTTTTCACACTTATTTTCATTTTTCTGTAGACTCATTGTGTCAAGAAATCATTTGTTACATTCTTTCCAAAATGATAAGCCTTGAGATGGACTTTCAACTACATCATAAAATTCATTTGAGAAAATTAAAATATTCCATGTGGTGCTTTACAAAATAATTTGACATAGTACCCCGTAATAAATATTTTCTGACTTAATTAAAAATTAAAATCAGAAATAATTCCCTGTAATAAATACAATAAATTTCCCTCACAACACAAACTTCCATAGCAATCAAACAAAAGAAGAAAAGAAATGAGAAAAGGAATGGTTATCATTACTTTTTAGTAACATTGTAGTACAAAGAAATTTTATCTCAAATTTTGTTGTACTTACGACTGATATAGAGAATGTTTTCCTCTATTCTCTCTCTCTCCCCCTCCCCCTGTTTAAAAACTCTCGACTGGGAAGGAGAAATTGAAATAAAACATCTGCCCAGTGAATCAGTTAATGAATTGGCTTGATAAATTTAACTTAACTAGTCTAGTTGCTAATAATTAACTTCTCTACCTTCACAAAATTTGATCTTCCAGTAATTTGCATTATTTTCTCTCAATGAGACTCTCTAAGCTATCAAATCTCTCCAGTACAGTGAGGGAGCAGTAGATAAGCATGTAGAAGAGAATGATTGATTGATTGCTGGTTTTTCCCTAAAAGTAACTCACATTTTAATACCATTGATTATAACAGATGATTCAATTAAAAAATAAATCTCATATTTACTTTGCTACATGTGATTCAGTTTGTAGAAATACTGTGATCAAGGTTTACACTTGGATTCATTTGGGGGGAACATAAACATGTTCAAAACACTGTAGTGAAAACAGGTTCAATTATATTTGTAATCTTCACTTCTATTTGACTTACTAGAATCTTCAAATTGGGTTGTTTGTGATAAATACCACAAGCAGAACCTCTATCTTTCACATTATGTTCCTTTTTCTATAACTAAACAAATAACATATGAGATTTCCTGCACAGTAAATTCTACATATGTGTTTATTTCTGGAATTATTTAAAACTCAGAGCTAATGGGCATGTTTTTATCTCCTTAAATCACCCCAGAAATATTCTCTGACAGACCAATGACTCTCAGCCAGTCCTAGGATGATTCCTTTAATCCTGAGTGTTTTCTAATGCCCCGGGGTTTCCCTTCCAGTTAAAACAAGACATCATACAGTTTGCAGTGCATTTTAGTTAACTCACTAATTGCACTATTTCTTTTATTCTCTGTGTGATATTGTGTGTGTTCTAGTACATGATACACTTCTCCTTACCTATTATCTCTTTTCACATGAGCTGTTTCATGCAAAGATTCTCATAGAATTTTTACAGTAACTATAGTAAGTTCAAGTTTAAAATTAAACTAAATATTTTTTTAAAAAAGAAGACATTGGTCAGACAAATTAGAGTACAAGCAAACGAGATAACAAACATGTATTTGAAATGATATGGCTAGAGCCTATTTTATTATCATGGAAAGTATAGAATTGTGAAGTGAACATCCTTATATGATGTACACTTGCCCAACAAATTCTATCAGGATACACTGTCTAGAATGAAATTACTCATTTAAATAGTTTAATAATTTTAAATTTCAATAGCTATTTGTAAAAATTATCCTTCAAAACAACCGTGTGCAGTGACATCAGCAACACAATGGAGTAGGCAGCTGCAAATTTTCACTCAATGTTCTGCTTCAACATTCACAGAAACATTGAAAAAACATAACCTTGAGAAAAACAAGCAACTGTCATACAATTTTGTCAGAACTCTTGAAAAAATTAAAGATTTACAGCAGTGAAACAAACACTGAAACAAGAAAAAGGAAACTTAAAAACAGTAGTAAAGCTTTGTGACATTTTAAAATTGCTTTCCTTCATACCCTCCCTAATCTGACCAAAAAGAGAAGGAAGGAGAGAGGGGGGGAGAGAGAGAGAGGAGAGAGAGAGAGACAGAGAGAGAAAGAGGAATTGCCAAAAGTCTGCAAAAGTGTCTACACCAATTTGTATTCTCACCAGCAAGAAGTTTCTGTTCATCTTTCCCCAGCATTTGATATTGTTAATACCTTTAATTTTGACCATTCTGATAGGTACATGGTATCTTGTTGTGGTTTTAATCTGCAATTTCCTGAGGACAGTGATATGGAGCATTATTTTACATGTTTCTCATCTGTATTATTTCTTTGGTGATGTGTCTTATTTTCTCTTTTGCCCATTTTTTAAACAGGTTGTGTGTTTTCTTATTGCTGACATCCAAGAGCTTCCTGCATATTTTTGGTAAACAATCTTCATTCAGTAAGATTTTGTAAATATTTTCTCCATTTTTGGTTTGTCTTCTTATCCTCTTGACAGTGTCTTTCACAGAACAAAGTTTTTAATTTTGATAAAGTCCAGCTTATTCATTTTTTAAAGGATTCTGCCTTTGGTTGTGTATCTAAAAAGTCACCATAATACTCAAAGTCATGTAGATTTTCTCCTGTGATGTGTCCTAAGAGTTTTATGATGTTGTGTTTAACACACAAAAATTAGTTTTTATGAAAGGCGTAAGTTCTGTGTGTAGATTTAATTTTAAAAAATATTATTAACATGTAGATGTCCAGTTGTTCTGATACCACTTGCTGAAAATACTATTTTTGCTACACTTCATTGCCTTTGCTCCTTAGTCTATGATCACTCAAGTATGTTTAGGTGGAAAATTTCTGGGCTCTCTAAGTTCCATTGAGGTATTTGTCTATTCTTTAGTATTTGTCTACTGTAACTTTATAGTAACTTTTGAGGTTGTATAGTGTCAGGGCCCCAACTTTGCTTTTCTCTTTCAATATCAAATTTGGAATGAAAAGAAGTTGCATCCAAGTTTAGAGTCTGTTTGTCAATATCCACAAAATAACTTGGTAGGGTTTTAATAGAGATTATGTTGAGTCTATAAATCATGTTGAGAAAAACTGATATATTGATAATATTAAATCTTTCTGTCCATGAACATGGAATATCTCTTCCCTTTTAAAAAAGGGTGTTTTGCGGGGGGAGGGAGGCATTGTTCATCAGAGTTCTTTAGTTTTTCTCATATAGATCTTCCATATATTTTGTTAGATTTATATCTAAGTATTTCTCTTGGTGTGGGGAGGTGGTAATGTGAATGAAAACCTGTTTTTTATTTCAAAATTTACCTTTTCTTTGCTGACATATGGGAAAGCAATCATGTTTAGTGTATGAAACTTGTATTCTGTTATGATGCTATGAATCATCTATTCATTTTATAAGTTATTTTGGTCAATTCATTCAGATTTTTTACCCAAGTGACAGATGATCTCATATGCAGACAAAGGGAGTTTTATTTCATTCTGCTCAATCTCTATACATTTATTCACTTATCTTATTGTGTTAGCTAGGATTTCCAGAAAAATGTTGAAAAGAATTGTACAAAGGGGCTATCCTTGGTTTTTCCCTTTTTTAGAGGGAAACCTTTGGGTTTCTTATCATTAGAATAATATTAGGTGTATGTTTTTTCATAGATGTTCATTATCAAGTTGACGTAGTTCTATTCTGTTTCTAGGTTGTGAGAGTCTTTTGTTACAGTTCTTGCTGTGTAACAGAGACACAAAAGAGATTACTCAAAGCAAATATCAATGCAATGAGAAGCCAAAAAACACTGCAGCAAGATGACTCCTTTTAGGAAGGAGAAGCAAGGTGCAGTCCTGAGTCTGTTTTTGCTTCAGTTTTTATTGTAAAGACAAGGAAGTTACAGAAGAAAAGCAAATGGTTAATCAGTCATAGTAAGAACATAAAGAAACTGGCTATGTAACAATTTTTACCCAAGCATGCATGGTTCAAAATAGTTTAAACAATATACCATCAAAAGAGTCATAAATCTAAACTACATGATGTTCAAATGAAACAATAAGATAAATCATTAAAATGCTTCACTTCTTAAGAAAATGAAAGAAACAGCTTAAATGTGAAACGACCCTCATTTACTAACTAATGTAGCAGAATGTCCTTGGAAATCTTAACTCACATATTTTCCCATCATTTAAGTTTTGCTGTATTAAGGGTTATTGCCTCAGAAAAATCCCTGTTCTGCTTCTGTTCTCTTGTCTGCCTTAAAGCCTTTAGTCCTATGTAAGTTTCCTTCTTACAAAATCTTCCAATGAACCCATTATATTAGCAATCAGTTTATACAACCCCTTACCTAATCAGTGATTAGAATTCATTATATGGGCTTTTGCCCACTAGCTTAGGCCATTGCCTCCTATCCAAGGACTTTTGTCCCATACATGTGTTACCTAAAAACCCTATCTAATAATCAAGTAAGAATCAATATTTCTAACCCTCTACAGTCTTTATCATGAATGAGTGTTGAATTTTGTCAAAAGCTTTTTCTGCATCTATTGATATAATCACAGTGTTTTTTTTACTTGTGGCTGTAATAAATTGTATTCACTGATTTTTCAAATGTTGAGCCAGCCTTGCAGATTTTGGTCAAATCCCACTTGGTCATGTCATATAATCCTTTTGTTTTACATTGTTGCATTTTATTTGCCAATGGTTTGTTGAGGATTTTGCATCTATATTTATGAGTGATGTTGGTCTATAGTTTGTTGTACTGTCTTTGACTGGTTTTGTATTAAGATAATGGTGACCTCATAGAAGAAGTTAGGAAGTATTCCCTGTGCTTCTACTTTCTATCTTCTGTCTTCTGTGGAGAGTTGGCATAATTTCTCCCATTTATCTAGGATGGTGCTTTCTGTTTTGGAAGGTTCTTAACCATCTACTTAATGTTTTCACTAGATATAGACCTATGTAGATTGTTGATTTCCTCTTGTGTCAATTTTGGCTCAAAATATGTGGACATAGACTTGTTGCGCATCATATTTGTTCATCATCCTTCTAGTGTCATGGGATCTGTAGTGACGTCCTTCTTTCACTTATGATATGAGTAATTTGTGTCTTTCTGCTTTTTTTCTTAGCCTGGCTAAAGGCTTTTTGATTTTATTGATCTTTCTAAGAATGTGCTTTTGGTATGTTGATTTTTGTCTATTGATTTCCTGCTTTTAATTTTATTAACTTCCACTCTAATTTTTATTATTTCTTTTGTTTTTCTCATTTCAAGTTAATTTGCTTTTCTTTTTTCCACTGATTTCCTTAGGTAGGAGCTTACATTGCTTAGTATAGATATTTTTTCTTTTTTAATTTATGTACCCAGTTTTTATATTTCTAAGGGCTGTTTTTGCTGTATCTCAAAATTTTGATTTCATATTTTTATTTTAATCTAGTTTAGATGTTTTAAAAAATTTATCTTGAGGTTCCTTCTTAGGCTTCTTCATTAGTACAAAGTATGCTGTTTAATCTATGAGTATTTTGAAGATTTTTCCAGCTATCTTTTTGTTATTGATACCTGGTTTAATTCCACTGTGGTCTGAGAACAGAAACAGTATGATTTCTAGTATTTTAATTTGATAAGCTGTGCTATGGTCCAGAAAGTTCTGTCTTGGTGAATGTCTTATGTGAACTTCAGAAGAATGTGTATAGATGCCAATTATATCCACTTGATTGATGGTATGGTTGGGTTCAGCTATGCCCTTACTGATTTTCCATGAGCTGAGTCTGTCATTTCTGACAGAGGATTGTTGAAGTCTCCATGTGTAATGGTGGTATTGTCTATTTCTCCTTTGGGGCTTATCAGTGTTTGCCTCCCATATTTGGACACCATGTAGTTAGGTACATACATTTTAAGGATTATTTTGTCATCTTTGAGACTTGACCCCTTTATCATTATGCAATACTTCTCTTTATTCCTGACAACTATCCTTGCTCTTATGTCTGTTCTATCTAAAATCGCAATTGGTACTCTTGCATTCTTTTGATTGGTGTTAGTATGATAAATCTTTCCCCATCCTTTTACTTTTAATGTACATGTGCCTTTATATTTGAAAGAAATTTCTTCTAGACAAACTGTAGTTGGGTCTCAGTACTGTACTGAGGTCATTGATATTTAAATAGATTATTAATATATTTGGATTATTATCTACCATATTTATTACTGTTTATAACTGTTGCTGTTATTTTTCATATTTTTCTTTTTTATTTTTTGCCTTTGTGGTTTAAATTAAGCATTATATATAATTCCATTTTTACTCCCTTCTTAGCATAAGTATTATTTCTTTAAAAATAAAAATTAGGTGTCCTAGAGTTTGTAATACACAATTACAAGTAATGCAGTTTTACTTTAAAATACACAATATTGTTCTTTAGGTGAGTTACAATAACAAATTTTTCTTAATTTCACTCTTTACTTTCCTGTCATTGAATTTATGTATACATAAGCATATATTGAATACAATACATTGCTATTGTTTTTAAAAATATTTACCGGTTAGATCAGCTAATAAGAAAAATGAGTGTTTTTATTTTACCTTCATTAATTTGTTTTCCTATATTTTTCTTTTTAAAATATAAATCTGAGTTTCTTACCCATATCACTTTCTTTTTTTCTAAAAATCTTCCTTTAACTTTTTTTGGAAAATCAAATCTAATATAACAAATATTCTTATATTTTTTTTTCCTAGAAAGTCTTTATTTTTTCCACTTTTCAATAAAAAGTTTTAAAGTTTTAGCCCATGAATTTTTCTCTTTCAACCTTTTCAATATTTATCTCTTTTTTTTTCTTAAATGATATCTGAGAATAAGTCCTGCAGTGTTTATTTTTGCTTATTCTAGACAATGTATTTGGCTTTTTAAAAGAATTTTTATTATAATCTTTGATTTTCTTAAGTTAAATATATGCATATGTGCAGAATTTTTTGTAAAGCATCTATTCTGATTGCTTTTCTCTTAGTTTTCTGAAATTTTATTTGGAAACAGTCATTAGCTTCCAAGTATTGTTTTTGTTTCTTTTATATTTCTTTTTTTCTCCAATTTTATTATTTGTTTCTTACACCTTATGAAATTATCCTATAGCTACTGGATTTTATATATATATTTTAGTTTTTTTCTGTTTTGGAAGTTTTTGTTGAGATATCTTTGAGCTCATGGATTTTTTTTTTTTTACTCTGTCATGTCAGTAATCACCACGTCAATGTCATTTTTAGTTCTTATTTCTGTTACAGTAGTTTTGGTCACTAGAATTTAGAGATTATTTCTGAGAATTTTTATCTTTTGCTTACACTTTTCCATGTGTACTTGCACTTTGTTTTAATCATGGTCCTTAGCAGATATTGCATAGTTTTTAAGTTTTTCAGTCTGAGTATTTAAATTTCTCTGCCATATCTGAGTCCAGTTGGGATGCTAACTATGTCTCTCTGAACTACTTTATTTTGTTTGGCTGGGTTTTTGTTGGTGGTGTTGGTGGGTTTTTTCCTTCTTAGTGTTACAGAGCAGACTGCCAAGAAACCAAGCCTCACTCAGAGGGTTGGAGAACCCAAAGATTTATTACACCAGTGGGCCCAGAGGAGTTCACACTTCAAAGTCTGAGCACTGACTCCAGGCTTGCAAAGGAACATATTTGACATTCTTCCGGGGTTGTAGGTTTTGTTTTCCCAAAATCCGCATGATGGGGGCCAAGCTGATACAAAAGATGGTCAGTGTTACAAAGGCAAAACAGAAAGCAGAAGTACAGGTGCAGGTTTAAGTTTTGAGGGGCTTGTGCATATCATTTGTTTTTCTGGGCTTGTCCATATTGTTCCCCACTTTGATGCTCTTTTCTAATTCTTTAAGTGAGCATCATATTCAGGCCTTTTTTGCCATCAATAGGGTTATAGAGTAGTGGTGACCATCAGGAGCACATGGGGGCATCACTGGTGAAGCGAGGGCATGGGTAAGGAGTCATAACAGTGCCCATCGTTGGGTGGTCCCAAATGAAGCCTATCTGGGGACTTTCTAGTTAAGACATGGAAGGGCACAAACAGCAGAAAATTAAAACAAAGGCAAGGATTGCCAATCCTAAAAAGCGCAGTCCAACAAATTCTGCAGGGATGCACTCACTCATTGGAGATCCTCAAGCTTCAGCCATGTATTGACTGGTTAGCTTCCAGAGTGACAAGGGCAGGGCTGTTGTTTTGTCACCTCTGGAGTCGGACTTTGAGCAGGTTTGTGGGGTCAGTCTTTATGGTCCAGGGTATTGTGTCATCCAGTGCTGTTACCTTTTTGACCCATGTGTGGCAGATCCAGGGCACAAGACCTGCAACTTTAATAGCTGTGGGAGTTGTTAGAACCACCATGTGAGGGGCCTGTCCAGTCAGGCTGGAGAGACCCCATTTTCCAATTTTTGACCCAGACCATATCCCCAGACTGATGGGTGTGCGTACAGCTCCCTAAAATGATAGGTATCTGCTCTAGTACTTCCCTTGTGACAGAGAATTTGTCCTAGAGCTTGCAATTGTTGGGATAACCCTAGCTCCCCAAGATGTTGAGGTTTTTCCCTCTAGTTTTTCTTAATTGGGTTGGCCTCCCATACATAATTTCATAGGGGGAATACCCCAAAGGCCTTGGTGTGGATCAGGACTAGAGTATGTCTAAGGGTAGAGGCAGCTTCATTTCCTGGCATAGCTTAGTTGGAGTGGTCTTGAGGTCTGATTCATGTGCTCAACTTTCCCTGAGCTTTGTGGCCTATATGATGCATGGAGTTTCCACCTGATTCCTAGTGTCTTGACCAAAGTATGAACAGTTTCTGAACACAAAGCCTGGCAAATTGTCAGATCCTATAGTTAGTGGCAGCTGATGCTTTGGTACAACTTCCTTTAGGAGGGCCCCAGCTACTTCCCATGCTTGTGTGGTACATGTTTGCAAAGCCTTGGCCCATTGAATAAAGGATATCTACTACTAAGTCCTTGAATGGTGCAGTCCAGGTTGTTTGTATGCCTGGAGGCAACTTGGGTTTTTGTTTGACTTTGTTCTGGGCACATGCTGGACATCAGTAACTGATCTGGGCACACAGCAAAGGGAGTCTGGTTATGAAGTAGTATCTGATCAGTGCAGCTTGAAGAATTGTTTTCCTCAATGGGTCATCTCATGATATTGTGACACCAGCTGGTAGGCCAACTGCTAGGGAACCAGAAGTCTCTGATCCTGGAGCTTCTACCATCCCTCCTTGGTCTTTCTCTCCATTTGCTAGCTTCCCATTGAGCTTCTTCCTTTGTGTACTACAGGTTTTGCATTGTTCCCAGTACCAACAGGATTTTGGCTGAGTCACCCAAGTCCATGGTAGGCTCTGTTTGGGTCATTTGGTCTGCCAGCCAATTCCTTTACTGCTTTTATCAGTCCCTTTCTGGTGTTCTTTGCAGTCTATGATGGCCACTTGAATTGGCTCCCACACTGCTTCAAGCAGTTGGAGGATCTCTTCTTTGTTTTTAATTATCATTCCCCCTGCCATCAATAGCCCCCTTTCCTTATATAGGGCCCCATGAATGTGTAAGGTGGCAAAGGCATACTTAGAACCCATTTCCCTTTCAAATATCTGAGTGCTTGGATTAGTGCCCAGAGTTCTGCTCACTGTGGTGACCAATCTTGAGGCAGGGTCTTTGTCTCTATAACTCTTTTATGAATAGTTACCATATATCCAGCTCCTTGTTGTCCTTCCTGGACATAGCTGCTTCCATCTATGAACAGTGCTATATCTAGGCAAGTCAAGGGCAGTGCTGTCAGATTAGGCCTACTGGAGTATATGTCATCCATTAGTTCTTTACCGTCATAGTCTAGGGAGCTGGATTCAGTGGGTAGAAGTGTGGCTGAGTTGAGTGTCTGCATTCTTTCAAGTCTCACCCAGGGGTTCTTGCAGAGCAGCTGTTAATAATGAGCCATCCTGGAGCTGGTCAACTATTTGTATCACTGACTGTTCATCAGAGTAGTCACCACATGTGGAACCTTCACTTTGAGGTTTTTTCCCAAGATGAGTTTGTTTGCCTCCCAAATTAGGGCAATTGTGACCAGCAGAGTCCACAGGCATGGTGGCCACCAGCTGCCATAGTGTCCAGTTGCCTCGACAAGTATATCACTGGCCTTTGCCAAGGTCCTATAGTCTGGGTGAGGACTCCCAAAGCCATATAATTTTTTCACAAATGAAGAGATTGATTTTTGGGGTCACATCAGGTAATCCTAGGGCAGGGGCTTGGACCAGTAGGGCCTTTATTTCTGAGAAGACCCACTCTTGTTTGGGCCCCCATACTAGATGCTCTTTTTCAGGTCCTTTGATAGCCTCATATAGAGGTTTAGCTTTTTCTGAGTATTCTGGTATCCAAATCTAGCAGAAGCTTGCAGCCCCAAGGAACTCTTGGACTTCCCTTTTGGTGTCGGATGGGTGTATGGCACAGACCGCCTGCTTTCTTTCTATCCCCAGTGAGAGACATCCCTCAGAGATGTGGAACCTGAGATACTGAATCTCTTGCTGACATATTTGTGCCTCTTCCCAGGAACACCTTATACCTCAATGTGGAGAGTAGATTTAGCAGGTCCTTGGTGCCTGCCCAACAATCATCCTGAGTAGTGCTGGCCAGGGGGAGGTATAACTTGTCTCCCAGGAAGGTGGGCAGGTGTGAGGCTAGTGCTTCTCTGAAAAACAGCAGCCTCATTAACAGGATGCACATACTGGACTGGATGGTAACTCTTTATAATGGGCTTCTTGACCAGCAGGAGTGGCATATTCTAAGGTGCTTGACATTCTACCAGGATTCCTGCATCTTGCAACCAGTGGCTGTTTTTCTGGATTCCCAACCAGGCTTCCCTCAGTACTGGGTATTGTTTTACCCTGACAGGAGTGGCCCTGGGCTTTATGGCGGCATGGTTCTTTGCTATGCTGAGGGGGCCCTTTTTGGCCCACACCATAGGGAATTCTTCTAGGAGCTTTGATGGACCTTTGACCATAGGCTCCTGGGTGCTAAAGAGCAAGGAGCCTGGTCTCTCCTAGTCTGAATCTGTCCCAGTGAGGCCAGTGGCCAACAGGATCATGGAGAGGAGGCTCTGGGTTGTATCTCTCCCTCAGGGACCCACCATGGATGACTGTGGAGGCCCCCTTCTTCTCAGACATACTGGTGGAGGGGTGAGTGTTCCATCCCCCTTTTCTGTGAGTAGGGCGAGCCCTGAGGCTGGAGTTGGATTCCTGAGCACTGCAACTAGGAGGGACACATTATGTTTCATGCTCCTTTCCAGGCCTCTCAGTCCTTGTTGACAAAGACTTTGTTGGTCATTTCTATCAGCTGTGTGGCATTCATTCCCATAAAGCCCTCCAGTTTTGGAAGCTTGTGGAGGATGTCAGCACTGGACTGGGACACAAAGGCCATGTTGACCATCTGCTGGTTTTTGGCTGTCTCGGGATCTAAGGGCATGTAGACCCAGAAGACCTCACACAGTCTTTAGTAAAATTCCACAGGGAGCTCATCTGCTATCTGGGCTTATTTGCACTGGCTTTTAGCCCATGGTGGAGAGCCTCTCGGTATCATCAGAGGTTGTTTTTTCCTTCCTGGTCTTTGCCTTGCTCCTACCAGGATGCACTGCCATTCTTTGGTGTTAAAAAGGGTGAGAAGTAGCTGACAGCAATCTTCTCAGGTAGGCTGATGAGTGAGGGAGATGGATTTCAGGAGATTGACAAGCACCTGGGGTTGCTCTGAGTAGAATGGCATGTGGTGTTTCCAGCTTAGGCTTTGTAGATGGTGGTCTTGGAGTGCATGCACTGCTGGGACCTTGCACTGTCCCTCATGCACACAGAATTGCATCCACAGGGGCATAGTTTGGGCAATTTACTGCAAGGAAATTGACCTGGGTGGCCAGGGTCCCCTGTTACCCCCTCATATATAGCCCTGATGGTCGGTAAGAAGGTTCACTCCAGTGGCCAGCCCACAATTCTTGTTAAATACAATAAAGTATCTACACATTTCTGCTAATTATTCTAAACCTCTTGTGGCTTCTTCCTTCATGGAGGGGCTCTTGGTCCCTTCACATTCTGCAACCCCTCCCTCTGTTAGTTAATTTTCTAAGTAACAAATTATCCCTTTTAATGTATTAAGTGATAAGTAACCAATAATACCTTTCAAGTTTCCTTCCCCCACCTCTCATTCTCCTACTCCAACAAACAAATAAAAGGGGTGCAGGTTGGAAGCATGGCTAGACCTGAAAAAACTATAGCCATCACACCAAGACCTCCTTGACTTTGTGCAATTATGTGACCAAAACCTGTCTTTAACAAGTGTCAGTGATCTTACCTTCCCAATAAAATAACGAAGCAATAAAAACAGACACACACAAAAACAAAAGAAAAAATTGATACAGGTTCTTAAATCCTACTGAGAAAGACCCCAGAGTGTCTGGTCCTACACCTACTCTACCTTGCCCTTGTGCTATTAGAAGTGCTGAATGACCACCAGTGTAGGCACTGACCTCTCCTCTGGAAGAGCCAGTTGACAGTCACCCCATGCTACAAAGGATGACCTCCCTTTTTGAGTCAGTTCACTATTAGCACTTATGATAACTCCTCACATCCTACAACTCTGCACCCTGTTTCTGTCCATTCCTCCCTCCCCCTGCACTCTAAACTCTTCTGCCAGCCCTGTTCAGTAACAGTCTTCTGTTTGCAGAACTTGTGTTGCAGCACAAAATCAAAATAATATAAAAAGTAACTTCGCTCCCAGTAAACCCAGCTCCACATGCCCATAAGGGCTGCACCCAGACAGGACACACCCAGTGCACATACATTGAGGTTAGGGAGGATCACAGCTAGCAAGGGCAGGGACATACAGCCAGGGTCATCCTTGCCAAGGGTGATAAGAAAGCATGCCAGAAAAGCCAAACATAGAAGTAGGCAGAGCCCAGAGTGGGACTTGGTGATATATCCAAACATGCAGAGAACTAGAAAAAAAAACAGATTGTATGCTTTCTTTTTGTCACACTTGAAGTAAACTCCTCATAGAGGAAAACATTCTGCTTTTGGGAGGACAAGGTGGCAAAGAAGTCTCCGTGATTGGGTGCCAAGGTACACTTCAACCAGGGCCTCAAAAAGCACCTACTGTGTCACCTGAGATAGCAAGGGGTCCCCACTACTGTCCTCCCATGTCACCCTCCCTGCAGCAGTGACATGGGTGAACAAGGGTGGGTGTCCCTCCTCAGAGAGGAAGAGCCATTCAAATGTCCACCTGACCACATCCCTTGTGGGATTGTCAGGTCCTTCTTGGCTAAATTGTGCCTCTATAAATCCTGGGTCTGGTTGCAGTCCTCATGGACTGGAATCACCAGTGTGCTGTTTGACATGACCACAGAACAGCAGGTTAGGACCCACTCAGGCACTGTGGTGAAGTTGCCTTACCACCACAAAGATTCACTCACACAGACACTCAGAGTGTTATAAGACCCGTGCACCAAGTTCAAATCCCACATGCTGGAATGGCTCACTTCACAAAGACCACAAGACAAGAGACCGCTGCAATCAGTCAAGAGGTATTTTATTTTCCAGCCAGCTGGGGCGCTTTGCCTTTCGGAAAAGCGACCCTTCCCCTCTTTGCATTGGAGTTTTTATACACTTTCTTTGGACAAAGACTTTATTCATGGTTAGGCTTAACAGGCTAGCACCCCAATAAGGGACTGTTCAATTTTTTTTTTTTTTACTCACTCGGGCTCTGCCAGGTGTCATGAAGATAAGAGGGCTGGTGAGTCCTTGAGACTAGCTGGCCCCTGGAATGTGTGTCTAGTTCTGCTTTGACCTCTAAAAAGCTGCTTCACTTAAAATATCTTTAGATATGTTTTCCTCAATTTTAGTAAGTGCTTACAGGAACAATTTGTGCAGGTTAAGTTAAAGTTATACTGTGCAGGCCAAAGCCATACAGGCAACATTGCAGATTAAAGTTACATTTCAGGCAACAGTGCAGGTTAAAATTACATTTTTCTACTACAATTTCCTACAATAGTTTAAAACATTCCTCCCTCCTTTGGGAGGTCCTGACTGAACTGGTGGTCTCCTGCAAGATGACCATGGGAGGTGATAAATCTCCACTTCTGCCCAGAGTCAGGCCTGACCTGAACTAAGTCCCAAGAATTTACCTGATCCTGATGTTCTTCGGTGTGAGTTACTCCATTCCTCCCCTGACTCTGTCCAAGGCTGGTCAACCTGGAGTCACTGGAGTCCCAGTGAAGGAGGACCCAAGAAATAATTTGGGAAGTGCCACACCATTTGAAGGCCAAGTCTCTTCTGCTCCAAGGGCAGCCCCCTCTTGGGCAGGTGGCTCAAGGGCCAAGTCTGTTTGGCTCCCAAGTCAGGGAAACAGAAATGTTACAGAACAGACTGCTGAGAAACCAAGCTTCACTTGGAGGGTTGGAGAACTCAAAGATCTATTACACTGGTGGGCCCAGAGGAGTTCACACTCCAAAGTCTGAGCCCTGACTCCAGGCTTGCAAAGAGTTATGTAGGATACACTCTTCTGGGGTTGTAGGTTTCATTTTCTCAAAATCCACATCATGGGGGTTAAGCTGATACAAGAGGTGGTCAGTGTTACAAAATCAAAACAAAAAACATAGAGCTGAAGTACAGGTACAGTTTTAAGTTTTGGGGGGCTTGTCCATATCATTTGTTTTTCTGGGTTTGTCCATATCATATGACTATTAATATTTTTCCTAATGTTAGACACAGTGCTGGGTGAAAGGGGCTGAGGTACATATGTCATTAATTATGTGGTATGGAAGGAGAGAAAGTATTCTGTAGTTCTATAACTAAATCTCAGTCCATTAGTGGTCCAGGGCTTCTAAACTGTGAACTTCACCAAAAATCCCATGTGGTTGTTCTTTCCCTTCTTAGGTGCTAGAAGCTGGAGTTGTATACTTCCTCCCCCCCACTTCTTTTTTACATGAAAAGTTGATTGATTGCAGTTGTGTGTTTCACTTTTTTTTAAAATGCAGTTTATTCTCTGGTAAAACCCCATCAGATTAGGCTCTGGTAAAATAGATTCTTCTGCTGCAGTTTGATTTAAGAGAAACATAACACTCTGGCATTTTTCAAAATAATCCCTTTTCTACTCTCTTTTTTAAAGCATGGTTGAATAACCTACACTAACATATCATAATTATTAAAAATACATTGTTTACATTATGGCTCATTCTTGGTGTAAATTTTATAAGTTGTTACATAAATGTATACTGACACGTATCTGTTAGGTCACTGGAACTGACAGCCTGACTTTTAGAAAGTCCCTTTCCTGCAGTTTCATTTCTCTAAGTTTCTGTTCCCTAAAACCTTAATTCCTGTGAACAGGCTAAGCAGGCCTCTCAGTGCTGATGCCATTTTTTGGCTTAGATCAGCAGGTCTGCTTGCTATTTGGTAATAAAATCTTTTTTTACATTCTTTGCCTGGCTAGCATTCCCTTCCTCTGTGATCTTACATTTTGATGCTGAAACCCAGGAGGAGGTGGTTGGATTATCCTTCACAAACCCTCCTTTTAACCCCTTCCTTCACCTTCTGATCCTAACCAAGATGGCCCTGGGGAGAAATGATCCTGAGCATCCAACACTCTCCCTGTTCCCCTTTGGGAGACTACAGCCAAGATTATCATGGCTGGACTTCTGAGGGAGGACTCCGTTGTCAATTCCTTTTTGGAGTTTGATCCGCTCTCTGATTCCTCTTCCTGAATTTACTGAGAAGGGAGCTCCCAGGGAAGTTCTCCACCATTTCTCCATTGATCACACAAAATTTTTCATAGGAGCTGTGACAAACGTAAATAAACTGAGAGTTTCCCATGTCTTCAAAACTTTCTCCACTGCTGGGCATTGAAATCCTAGTGCTAGGTCAGAGATCCCCTCAGCTGCAAACCCTGACCTTACACAATTGGGGGTGCCTCTTGGGACAGCATCCTATATTTCTCTCCAGAGATTGACAGTGAGATGGAGGACGTTCTCTCTCTCTACCCTTCTCCTGGGTTCTCTCACTCTCACCTTCTCAAAGCTCATTTAATGGGGAATAATAAGTCAGCCCTCCCAAAGACCACCATTTTAGGATGCCTATTTAAAAGTCTTGATCCCTTCGGTCACACGGTGGACATAAAAGAAACTTATCTTCTAGTGCAATTCCATTTGGCCACAGAACAAATTAGACAATGGCTCTCACGGCCTAAAAATGTCAATTTTGATTTTAATACTCTTCAGAATCTCAACAATTTTTGTCACTGAAATGGAAAATGGTCAGAAATTCTCTATGTCCAGGCTTTCTTTACTGTCCATTCTAGACCCTCTCTTTGCCAAGACCAATCCCTGTCTTAGGGTAACACCACATGGCCCATGGCAGAACTGATCACTCTCACTGGATCACAAAACATGCCACTTTGCACTAGGCTGCTAGGACAGACAAAAAATATACAGCAAATGAAGCTACATGTTCCCATCACCCAGTCTTACAGGCAAAGGGGAAAAAAAGTTAAAAAGAACCAGTCTCTGCCAGAGTTTGTTTAGGAACCACAGGGCTCATTTACTGGCATTGTGTGCATAACATTCTGAGCTAAAAGTGGAATGTGGTATATTTCCTGCAGTGGCTGAAACAGTGTCAACTTATAACCCACAATGGAACTCAGTAGCTAAGACATAGTGGTTTTCATCATGATTTAAAAGGAGTAACTACAGCAGCCACATCAGTGGGTGTGTAATAGGCAACCCTCTCCTTTTTGTGTTCCTTCACCAAATGCTTTGCTCTGTGATTATGCTGAACATCATGTGCTTTGCATTCTTCCTAGCTTTTCTGTTCTATCTCTTTTCAAGCATCTTCTCTCCATGTGACAGTTTGTTTGTTTAAAGAACAATTTGGGTGTGAGAAATAACTCAAGGATAAAAAAGCCAACATTTTGTGTGTTTAGGAAAGGTCTGTATGCTTGAGTATGAGCAGCTAAATTTATGCCTTTTGGTCATTTAAAATCTGGTGGCCAAAAAGTTTCTTACTAATTTTCTCTAGGCAAGTTTGAGAAACAGAAATTGATCTGCAGAATTTCAATTGGCTGCATCTCTAGATGAAGTGTATCTGTGCACAGAGTTCTGCAAACAGAAAACTGCTAAAGAAAAAATGAGAGATAAAATGTTTAAAATCATATCATCATGAAAAATGTTTTCAGAATTATCAGCATACATCTTTGCCTGGGTTTCTTAATCAAACAAGATTACATTTGACTTTGCTAGAGGCTTTTGAGGTTAAAGTTGTGAACATGTCTCAAAACAAAAATACCATTTTGAATATAATTCTTAGACAAATGAGTCCATGTAATTAATATTGGTAAGAAAATAAGCAAGTATGTAGGGGAAGAAGAGATATGAAAAAAGCTATGGATATGTATAAAAGATGTAGTTGTGGTTAGGAAGGCAAAAAAGGAAACATTTTCTATGTGAAAAAGTATCTGGTATGGTGTATTTTTGTCCTAGAGTAAAATGACTGGCTATTTAGGAGGTAGGAATTTAGAAAAAAAACAGAAACTCTGAGTAAGTCAAGATAATGGTTTGTAAAGGGTAAATTTGTGAAAGCAATTAGAAAAATCAGCTAAAATTAAAACCAAATTATGTACAAGTTTTTCTAAAAATTAGCCGTTAATATCAAAAGTACTCTGATGCATGGTTAGAGTTTGCTCTTCTACACTGGAACAACCAGATTTCCTGAAAGCACTTAACTGTTTTTAATCAAAATTGTAAAAGTTTTTCTATCTTTAGATAACCGGCCTAGGCAACATTCCATGTTTTATCAAGACAATTTCTTGTGCTCTCTGTCTTTGAAATACTTTGTCATTTTGGTTTTATTTTATAGTGATTTGTGTTCTTATTTAACTAAGTATTTTAAGACTTTGTTATTTGACAAACTTTACAAAACTAAATTCCGAAAACTCAAACTTTTGTTTTGAATTAACTTTGAAAGGTTCCAAGGTCCCTGGAGCTTCTCAAAAGATATATAAAAGAGATGTATCAAAACCAATTGGCTTATTTGATAAATTACACTATATGGGAAGCATTGTCAAAGTAAAAAAATAACGTTTGACCTCCTTTGTGTTATACTGAGATGTTATTAATATGTGTTCCAAAATTGTGTCAGGTTCTTAGAAATCTATGTATTGATATAAGTGCTATCAGTCATAATCTTGGTTCAGTTATAATTTTAAAGTGTTATGACTTCAAAAAATTCTTGAAAAAACTAACATATACAGGTTTCTGACAAGTTAGAATTCCTACCATTGGACTAAACTTCCAAAATTCTAATGAAAAAACTGACGTGCTTATAAAACTGCTAACCAAGGTCAAAGAGCAAAAGTAAATTACATAAAACCTAATTAACTTATAAATTACGGGTTTTTACAATTTCTTTATTTTGAAACATTGCTGTTTATTTTAATGTTTTGGTTTCCAGAATTAAGAAAATCTTTTAAGGTATAACAGCTTGCTGACGTATACATTTATGAGTAAAATTGAAACATTTTTTTTGTCTATATTTGACCCCCTCCAGATTTTAAAACTATTCATGAGTATTGTTATTTTATGGCAATATAATTAATTGCATAAGTTCAATAGGAGTCTTTTCTTGTCACAGGACACAATTGGACAAACTGGTTATTTTACCAAGGCTTTGACTGAGGTACCATGTTTGCAGATTTGACTAGACTACCTTAAGAAATTGAGATTTACCTTTTTATGGAGCGAATAAAAAGCTCCTTGGAAAGACTGGCCCGATACCTTGTCTACATGATTACAAGGTTCCTGGCCTTGTATTAAGTAAAGAATGTAAATTTCTGACAGTCTGAGACCTCTAGAAGAGAGGAATTTACACAACTTATACAGGTAATCAGAGAGTAAGTCAAATCCTTGGCTTGGCTTCCTAAGACCCAAGAAGCTTTTGAATGCTTAACATGAGATTCCCTATAAAAATCCCAAAGCCAACACAAAAAGTGTTTATATGATAAATTACCATTCTTGCTGTGCTTTTTTACAAATACTCTGGCCAAAAACTACAAACTTTAATTTGTAAATAAATTAGTCTTATCATAAATATCTTTGGTAAAACTGGAAAACTTAGAGAAAAAATTATGTTTCAGAAGGAAACAACAGTACACCTGTTATTAGATTCTAGCCCTGTCTTTTAATTTGTTGGTAAACCTTGAATCTTCCAGGCTACAATAGTCCCACATCTAGATGGTGATGGCACAAGGATATCAACCCCTTGGAGCCACAACTGGCCCTACCACACATTGCATTGCTTCAGAGGAGCCTGCCATGACTATCAACAAGACTGAACCAAGGGTTTAAAAAGGCTGACAAGGATACCTGAGGAACCCACAGGGGTGCCAGAATCCAGAACCCACAGAGGTTCCAGAACCACAGAATCCCATCTACTCCAGCCAGCATACACCCAGTCATGAGTTGCTCCTGGCTGATGCCTGTGTCAGCTCCAAGGGACTTCTATGATCTAATTCTAATCTCTCCTTACAAATATACCCAGAGTCAAAACCTCTGAGGACACACTTCTATGTTTTATTTGGGACTGCTACCTATAAGGGGACTTCAGGAACTTCTTGCCAGCTCAAATAACCCAATGGCTGTAAATGAAAGATTAATCATCCTTAGATAACATGATTCTTAAATGACTCCTTTTTACTCCCCAGCCTGTTATTGAACCTCTTCTGGTGGCTTCCTTTTCAGCCCAAGGTTTTCATATCCTAGACACTAAATTTAACAGAGGTAGGACTCCTTATGCAACATACAGACCCAAAGAGAGAATGGCATCACAAGATCCCCATGCCTCCTAGGGAACAAATCCCCAATATTTCATCTCAACAAATATTGGCACCTACTTGCCACCAACACTGGGAGTTTTCTGGATTTTTGGACATCAGGGATACTTTTACTTACCTCCCAATTGGGTGGGCACATGTTCACTGGGCTGTGTCACTCCTGACTTCACCATGCCTCGGGATAATGCAAGCCTCCCCTTTCCCATGAGGGCTCTAAGCAAACTCCATAAAAGAACTACTCCCTCAGTACACTTAGATCTTTCCTAGTGGGACTAACAGGAACCTCCAGAGGTGGAGCATCAATTGAGCTACAAAACAGACTGCCCCAACAGATAGCTGACATATTACAAACAACTGGAGAAAACCTAAAAATCCTGCAACAACTGTTAGACTCACTGTCAGAGAATTCCTACAGAATAGGAGGGTGTTAGACCCACTTACTGCTGCAAAAGGCAGCACATGCTTTTGCCATAAAGAAAGCTGTTGTTTCTGCATTAACCAGTCTGTCAAAGTGCAAAAAAATACCCAAAATATTCTTGAAAAGGCTACAAAACTAAACACTCTACTAATTTAATGGTCTAAGGGCTCTTGGCTACTATCTATTTTGCTCCCCATCCTAATCCCCTTTGCAGTAATTTTACTTTGTAAGACTTGTGTACTGTGCACAAATCCCACACGTCGGGATGGCTCACCTCACAAAGACCATGAGACAGAGACCATTGCAATCAAGCAAGAGGAGTTTATTCCAGCATGCTGGGGTCACTCAGTCCCCTGGACAGGAGTGGCCCCGAGCCTAAGTTACTTTTGTTTTTTATGTTTAGCCTGGGTAATCAGATGATTACCAACTTTAAAACTAGCCAAAGCAAGCAAGCCTTGAGTACATAAGCTAATTTTGAGGTTAGCATTTAGCAGAGGCTTTCTATCCATCCCTCTTCCCGCCACCCTCGTTACTCTTAAAAAAAAAACACCTTATATAAAATGGTGTTACTTATGCTAACTTTACATTGGCAGTTAGTGACACCCTTGCCAACATTTGTTATTCACCATCTTTTTTATTATAGCTAGTCTAACTGTGGTGAGGTGGTATCAGAATGTAGTTTTAATTTGCATTTCCCTGATGATTAGTGATGTTGAGCATTTTTTAATTATCTGTTGGCCATTTGTATGTCTTTCTTTGAAGAAATGTTTATTTAGTTCCTTTGCCCATTCTTTAATTGGGTTATTTTTTTTTTTTTACTGGATAATTGCCTGGGTTCCTTGTGTATTATGGATATTAATCCCATGTTGCATGCATAGTTAGCAAATATTTTCTCCCACTCTGTATGTTGTCATTTCACTCTGCTGATTATTTCCTTTGCTGTGCAGAAGCTTTTAAGTTTCATGTAGTCCCATTTGTTTATTTTTTCTTTTGCTCCTTCTGATTTGGGGCTCATGTTCATAAAGTCTGTGCCCAGACCTAGTTGCTGAAGTGTTTCACCTATATTTTCCCTTAGTAATGTTACAGTTTTGGGTCTTATTCTTAAGTCTTCAATCTATTTTGAGTTCTTTTTAGTGTTTGGTGAGAGGTACAAATCTAGTTTCATTCTTCTGCATATGGATATCCAGTTTTACCAGCAAAACTTACTGAAGAGGTAGTCTTTTATCCAGTGTAGATTTTTGTTGCCTTTGTCCAATATCAGATGGCTATAAGCCTGACGGGTGATTTCTGGGATCTCAATTCTACTCCACTGGTCTGAAAGTCTATTTTTATACAAGTACCATGCTGTTTGGGTTACAATAGCTTTATAGTATAATTTGAAGTCAGGAAGAGTCATGCCTCCAGCATTTTTTTTTTTTTTTTTGGCTTAGGATTGCTTTGGCTCTTTGGGGTCTTTTTGTTGTACCATATGAAGCATAAGAGTGTTTTTTTTTTTCCCCATTTCTGTGAAGAATACCATTGCTATTTTGATGGGGATTGCATTGAATCTGTAGATCACCTTGGGTAGTACAGACATTTTCATGATGTTAATTCTTCCAATCCAAGAGCATGAAATGTCTTTCCATCTTTTTCTGTCTTTAATTTCTTTCAGAAGTGGTTTGTAGTTTTCATTGTACAGCTCTTTCACCTTCTTGATTAAATTGATCACTAGGTATTTTATTTTTTTCATGAAAATTGTAATTGGGCTTATTTTATTTCTCTTTGTCTTAGTTCCTTATTTTAGTATATAAATGCAACTGATGTGGGGGCATTTATTTTGTATCCTGCAATGTTACTGAAGTTATTAACCATCTCTAGGAGTTTTTTGATAGTCTTTAGGTTTTTCTATGTCATCTGCAAACAGGGAAAGTTTGACTTTATCTTTTCCAACCTGGATTCCCTTTCTTTCTCTTGCCTGATTGCTCTATCTAGTACTTCTGGTACTATATTAAATAAAAGCGGTGATAGTGGGCACCCTTGTCTTGTTCTTGTTCTTAAGGTAAAGGCCCTCAGTTTTTCCCCATTCAGAATGATACTGGTGGTGGGCTTTTATTGTGTTGAGATATTTTTCTTCTACACCTAAATTGTTGAGAGTCTTTATCATGAATGAATTTTGAATTTTATCAAATGATTTTTCAGCATCTATTAAGGTAATCATATCGTCTTTGTCCTTGAGTTTATTGATGTGATGTTTGATGAACCATCCCTGCATCCCTATTATGAATCTCACTTGATCATAGTGAATAATATTTTAAAATATGTATTCTGATTGATAATATTTTGTTGAGAATTTTTGCATCTATGTCCATCAAAGATATTGGCCTGTAATTTTCCTTTTCTGTTGTGTCTTTATCTGATTTTGGTATCAGAGTTATGTTGGTTTCATAGAATGAGTTTGGGAGAGTAGCTTCTATTTCAATTGTTTGGAATAGTTTCAGGAGAATTCATATTAACTCCTCTTTAAAAGTTTGATAGAATTCAGCTGTAAAGCCATCCAGACCCAGACTTGTTATCACTCTGTTCAGGTTTTCTCTCTCTTCTTGGTTCAGTCTAGGTAGTGTGTATGAGTTTAGAAACTTATCCATGTCTTCCAGATTTTCATACTTGTTGTCACACAGTTGTTTATAATAGTCTCTAATGATTCTTCACATTTCTGTGGTATTGGTTGTAATGTCTCCCTTTTTCATTCTGATTTTTGTTATTTGGGTCTCTCTCTCTCTTTCTCTCTCTCTCTCTTTCTCTCTCTCTCTCTCTCTCTCTCTCTCTCTCTCTCTCTCTCTCTCTCTCTCTCCTCTTTGGTTAATCTAGCTTATGGTTTGTCTACTTAATTTATATTCTTGAAAAACTGACTTTTTGTTTTGTTTATCTTTTCTATTTTGACGGGGGGGCTCTATTTCATTTAGTTCTACTCTGATCTTAACTACTTTTTTCCATCTCCTACTTTTAGGTTTAGATTTTTGTTGTTTTTCAGTTTCTTTGAGAGATAGTGTTAGGTCATTTATTTGAAGTCTTTCAGTTCTTTTGATGTAACCATTTATTGCAATAAATCTGCCTCTTAGTACTGCTTTTGCAGTATTCCACAGGTTTTGGTATAATGTATCTTTATTTTCTTTGGTTTCTAGAAATTTTTTGATTTCCTGTTTTATTTCTTCTGGACCTATAGGTCTTTCAGGAACCTATTATTTAGTTTTCATGTTTTCGTATTGTTTCCAGAGTTTTGCTTCTTATTACTTTCTAATTTTAGTCCATTGTCATCTGAAAAGATACTTGCAATGATTTTAA
The DNA here is from genome assembly GCF_027409185.1 of Cynocephalus volans. Lineage (NCBI taxonomy): Eukaryota > Metazoa > Chordata > Mammalia > Dermoptera > Cynocephalidae > Cynocephalus > Cynocephalus volans. The sequence goes on from NC_084479.1 coordinate 5,370,682, forward strand.
TTTTTTTAATTTGCTGAGGCTAGATTTGTGACCTAATATGTGGTCTATCCTGGAAAATGTTCAATGAGCTGATGAGAAGAAAATATACTCTTTAGTTGTTGGGTTAAAAGTTCTGTATATATCTGCCAGACCCAGTTGATCTAATGTATAGTTTAAATCCTGTGTCTCTTTGTTGATTTATTGCCTCAAGTTCTGTCCCATACTGAAAGAGAGGTGTTCATGTCACCTGCTGTTAATGTATTAGGGCCTATTTCTTTCTTTAGGTCTGAGTGTTTGCTTTATATATCTGGGTGCTCTAGTGTTGGGTGCATATATATTCATAAGGGTTATATTTTCTACCTGGTAGATCCTTTTATCATTATATACTGGCATTCTTTGTCTTTTTTTATATTTTTTGTTTAAAGTCTACCTTATCTGATATAAGAATAGCTACTCCAGCTTGTTTTTGGTTTGCATATGCATGGTATATCTTTTTCTATCTCTTCACTTTCAGTCTGTGTGTGTCTCTATATATGAGATGGGTCTCTTGGAGACAGCATATACTTAATCCAGCTTTTGAATCCAATCAGTCAGTCCATGCCTTTTGAAAAGGGAGTGTAATTCATTCAAATTTAGAGTGGTTATTGACTGGTATTGTTTAATTCCTGTCATTTAATTGCTTTTAGTTTAGATGATTTAAATATCTTCTTCTGATGCTTACTTCTCCTTTTATTTCTCTTCTTCAATGTTAGTTGGATATTTAAGGTGATTATTTAGCTTCTTGCTCTTTTTCAGTGGCATTTTTGTTTTAATAGCAGATTTTGCTCTAGTTGGATATTTAAGGTGATTATTTAGCTTCTTGCTCTTTTTCAGTGGCATTTTTGTTTTAATAGCAGATTTTGCTCTATCAGGTAGTGACATTCATTATCCAGATTTTAGTTGCAGGACTCCCTTGAGAATTTCTTGCAGGGCTGGTTATGTATTGATGAACTCCCACAAGTTTGGTTTGTCTGAGAAATACACTATTTCTCCCTCATTTCTGAAGGAGAGCCTTGCTGGGTAAAGAATTCCTGACTGGCAATTTTTTTTCTTTTGGTGTTTTGAATATATCGTTCCACTTTCTTCTGGCCTGTGTGGTTTAAGGTGAGAAGTCTTCTGTTAGTCTAATGAGGGTTCCACTATAGATGACTTAATGCTTTTCTCTTGCTGTTTTTAGATTTCTCTCTTTGTCTTTGAGCTTTGCAAATTTGACTATCTTGTGTCTTGAAGAGGATCATTTTGGATTGAATCTGTTTGGGGACCTTTGAACTTCCTGCATCTGAAGGTCTGCATCTCAGAGCATCTATGTCCCATGACTTTCCCTTCTCTAGTCACTTTCCATCATGGTGATCTGTTTTCTGAAATTCATATCATTTTGACTTCTCTGAGTTTATCTCATGTGTTTGTATGCTTGTTCATTTGCTTATTTATCATCTGTTCCCTCCCCCACCACTCTAAAATTAGAGCTTCCAGAGAGCAGAGAATTTATCACTTCTTCTTACCACCCTAGACAGGGGACAGTTTCTGGCTTATGGTAAAAATTCAAATATTGCCTGAGTCAAAGGTAAGTTTGTAAACTGGTACCAGCATTCCTAAATAGGAGTTCTTATGTTAAATTTTTGGAGTGGTCTACTGCTCCTACCCACTGCCTCTCGAAGTTGTACCATCTGGTTAGGGATATGGCATCCTTGGAATGAGTCCTGGTTTCTTACTCTGGGGCCAGGTCAGTGCTATTTTTTTTCTATGACCTCATCACCACTGAGCCAGTACAATCTGTTTTCCATTCCCGAGATAGGTATAAAACCTGTCTGCTTACTTACATCCCTGAAGACTTGGGGAAAGAATGAATTATCTGAAATATAAGAATAATTTGTTGTAACTGGTTTAATCATGTGTAGGGTGACTTTCAAACTGACTTCAATTAATAGAGCCTCAAAATAACACCTCTGAAACTCCTTCATAGCCCTCTACCACCTCATCCTACGTACTTGGAGGAAGTTAAAGGATATAGTATTTATAACAAGCAAGTTAGAGCATTCAAATTCCCAGAGAGTTACATGAGAACCTATCCCAATAATAACAATCCTAAGTGTTATTTATATGTCATTTTTCTGCCAAAGTGATCTCGTTAGCTCCCAAAAAGACCATGCAGGAAAAGTTCTGCTATCAGTGTTTGCCAAAAGTATTAATAAGTAAGGTTCAGGGGTTTTAATTTACAAAGACTCTTTTGGTGGCCTTTCTCCAATCAGAATAAAGTCTGTTCCAGAGATGTGTGCTGCATCATCAGCAGCAAATCTTTAGGCCCACTTATCTGAAAAAGGCAGACTCCTATGCCTATCCTGAGACATTTCTCTGTCTAGAATGAAATTCTGTGATCAAGAGAGGACTTTGCTAAAACATTGTCAGCCCCTGTGGATGCAGAGTAGCAAAGGCCCTGAATATGGTGGGGAAAGCTGTCTAAGGGATGTTACTTTTCAAATAGATATCTTTGCATCATGAGTGTGTGGATGTCACTGTTTGAGTTAAATAAAAATTAGTACATCAAAAGAAAATAATAGCATTCCTTAATAATAATAATGCTTAATAATAAAATGGAAATAATAGATTTTTTAGGTGCTCACTTTCATCATTTATTTATTAATAATTTTTTTGCCATCATTGAGAATCAACTTCAAAAATTTTCAACTTGGATAATGGATGCACAAAGAGATGAATGGGTTGGATTGGTATGTGACAAGAAAGTATAATAGAGAATCAATGAGAGAATCTAGATAGTGGGGTTGCAAGTGTTTTGTATAAAATTATTTCACTCTGCTGAATGTTTTAATTACTTTTTTAATTGTGGTAAAATACACATAAACTAAAATTAACCATTGTAATAATTTTCAAGTGTATAGTTCAACAACATTAAGTCAACAACATTAAGTACTTTTACACCAACCTGCACACTATCCATCTCAAAATTTTTTCATCTTGCAAAACTGAAACTCCATATCCATTGAACATTAGCTTTCTATTCTCCCTTTCTTCCATCACTGACCAACACAAATCTATTTTTTGTCATTAAAATGTTTATAATTGTAGGTACCTCATATTAGTGGAATTATACAGTATGAGGGTACTTTTAAAAGTTTATGAAAAGATTTGTATTACCTTTTAGTTCTATTCTTCTGTGAGCTTTTTGAAGTACCTCACACTTGTCCTTTTATAACTAGTTTATCTCATGTAATATAATGTCTTCCAGGCTAATCCTCAATGTAGCTTTTGTTAGAATGTCCTTTTTGTAAGTCTTAATGATATTTTGCTTTCTGTATATACCACATTTTGTTTATTGATTTACCTCTCAATGAACACTTGAGTTGTTTCACATTTGGCTATTGTTAATAATACTCCTATGGACCTAGGAAAAGCACCAAGTCACCTCTAAGGGAGCCCCCATCAGACTAATGGTGGACTACTCAACTCAACCCTTACATGACAGAAAAAGTGGAATTACATATTCAAAATACTAAAACAAGAAAATTGTCAGCCTGGAATTATATACCCAGCAAGGCTCTCTTTCAGAATGAGGGGGAAATAGTGTATTTCTCAAACAAAAATGTGAGAACTCACCATCATATGATCAGCCATGCAAGAAATTCTCAAGGGAGTCCTTTATCTGGAATCTACAGAATGATGATCACTAGCACAAGAAAGAGAAAAGCCCACTGTTGAGAAAAAATGTGAATAAAAAAGATGCTCAATTTCGCCACCTCAAATTTCCAAATAACATTGAAGAAGAAAAATTAAAAGGAGAAAAATATACAAAAGGTATTTAAAACACCTAAACAAAAGCAATAAAATGACAGGAGTAAAACAATACCTGTCAATAGCAACCCTAAATGTGAATAGATTAACCTACCCATTCAAAACACACAGCTTGACTGATGGGATTAAAAAGCTAGACTCAACTACATGCTGTCTTCAAAAGACTCACTTCACTTGTAAAGACACACAGATTCAAAGTGAACGGATGGAAAAATATGTACCATGTCAATGAAAACCAAAACCAAGCAGGTGTAGCTATTTCTTTTATCAGATAAAATAGACTTTAAACCAAAAACCATAAAATAGAGACAAGGCCAGTATATAATGATGAAGGTCTCTATCCAGTTAAGACATAACAATCATAATGCATGCACCCAATACTGCAGCACACAGATACATAAAATAAACATTCTTAGACTTAAAGAAAGAGATAGATCCTAATATGATAATACTGTGTGGCCTGAACATCCCTCTCTCAGTATAGAACAGATCTTCCAGGCAACAAACCAACAAAGAGACACAAGATTTAAGTATACCATAGATCAATTGGACATGGCAGATATATACAGAACATTTCACTCAACAACTACAGAATGTATATTATTCTCAACAGCACATTGAACATTCTCCAAAATAGACCAAATGTAAGGTCACAAATCTAGTCTCAGCAAATTTTTTAAAATTGAAATCATTCCAAGTATTTCTCTTTCCACTAAAACTGATAATCAGTAACAAGCAAAATCCTGGAAAGTATATAAACACATTGAAACTAAACAATTCACTTCTGAATGACCTGTGAGTCCAAGAAGAAATTAAACAGAGAATGAAAAAAATTATTGGATCTACTGAAAATAAAGATATATTACACTAAAATCTGTCAGATAATGCAAAAGCAGCACTAAGAGGGAAGTTCATTTCAATAAATGCTTACATCAAAAGAATGGAAAGACTTCAAATAAATGACCTAACACAATGCCTCAAAGAACTAGAAAAACAACAGCAATCCAATCCTAAAAGTAGTAGATGAAAAGAAATAATTAAGATCAGAGAAGAACTAAATGAAATAGAGACACCCCCCCCCAAAAAAATGATACAAAGGATCAATGACATAAAAGTTTATTTTTTTGTGTGAAAATAAATAAAATAGACAAACCGCTAGCTAGGTTAAAAGACATGCACATAAAAAGAAGAGAGAAAACTCAAATAACAAAAATCACAAATGTAAAAGAAAACATTACAACTGATAATCACAGAAATGTGAAAAATCATTGGAGACTATTATAGACAAATGTATGGCAACAAATATGAAAACCTGGAAGAAAGGGATAAATTTGGGGGACATACACAAACTACCAAAATTGAACCAAAAGGACACAGAAAATTTGAACAGACCAATAGCAAGCAACAAGATTGAAGCAGTAATCAGAAGCCTTCCAACAAATAAAGCCCATGACCAAATGGCTTCACACCTGAATTCTATCAAATATCTAAAGAGGAATTAATACCAATTTCCCTCAAACTATTCCAAAAAATTGAAACAGAAGCCATTCCCCCAAACCCTTTCTATAAGGCCAGCATCACACTGATACCCAAACCAGACAAAGATACAACAAAAACAGAAAACAACAGGCCAATATCCTTGATTGAACATAGATGCAAAAATCGTCAACAAAATATTAAGAATCAGAATACAGCAATACATCAAAAAAATTATACACCATGATCAAGTGGGATTCACCCCAGGGATTCAAGAATGTTTCAACATATGAAAATCAAGAAAATGTGGTACATCAAATCAAGAACATAACACATTACATCAACAAAATCAAAAACAAAAACAATATGATTATCTCAATAGATGGCAAAAAGTCATTTGACAAAATTCACCATCCCTTCATGACAAAGACTCTCAACAAATTAGGTATTGAAGGAAAGTATCTCAGCACAATAAAAGCCATCTATGACAAGCAAATCAGCAGTATCATTGTGAATGGGGAAAAACTGAAGGCTTTTCTCTTAAGAAAAGGAACACAACAAGGGTGACCACTCTCACTGCTTCTATTTAACATAATACTGGATGTACTAGGCGCAGCAGTCAGGCTAGAGAAAGAAATAAACAGCATCCAGATTGGAAAAGATGACGTCAAACTGTCCCTATTTGCAGGTGACATGATACTATATACAGAAAAACCTAAAGACTAACAAAAAACTCTTACAGCTGGTTATTAATTTCAGCAATGTTGCAGGATACAAAATCAATGCCCCAAAATTAGTTATATTTATATTCTCCAATAATGAGCTGACAGAAAGAGAAATCAAGAAAGTAAGCCCATTTAAATTAGTCACCAAAAAAAAAATAAATAAATATTTATGAATCAGCTTAACCAAGGAGGTGAAAGATCTCTATGATGAGAACTATAAAACACTAGTGAGAGAAATTAAAGAAGACACAAAAAGATGGAAAGGCATTCCATGCTCTTGGATTGGAAGAATTAACATTGTGAAAATGTCCATTTTATGCAAAGTGATCCACAGATTCAATGCAATCCTCATTAAAGTACCAATGACATTCTTTATAGAAATGAAAAAAAAACAATATTAACATTCATATGAAACAACAAAAGACCCTGAATAGCCAAAATAATCCTCAGCAAAACATTAAATTTCTAAAGCTTGAGGCATAACACTACCCGACTTCAAATTATATTATAAAGCCATAGGAACCAAAACAGTATGGTACTGGCATGAAAATAGACACTTGGACCAGTGGAGCAGAATACAGAACCCAGAAATCACACCTCAGGCTTACAGCCATCTAATATTTGACAAAGGTAACAAACATATACATTGGGGAAAAGGCTGACTCTTCAAGAAGAGGAGCTGGGAAAATTGGATATACATATGCAGAAGAATGATACTAGACATGCACCTCCCACCATATGACAAAATCAACTCAAAATGGATTAAATACATAAGTAAAATTACTATGGGAAACACTTCAGGAATTAGGTCTAGGTACAGACTTTCTGAACAAGAACCCCAAAAGCACAAGGCACAAAAGAACAAATAAACAAATGGGACTTTAGCAAACAAAACATCTTCTACACAACAAAGGACACAATCAACAGAGTAAAATGACAAACTACAGAGTGTGAGAAAATTTTGGCAAACTATACTTACAAGGGATTAATGTCCAGAATATACAAGGAACTCAAGCAATTACAGTTAAGAAAAAAACATTAAAAAATGAGCAAAGGAGCTAAATAGACATTTTTCAAAGGAAGACATACAAAATGGCCAACAGTTACATGAAAAAATTCTCAGCATCACTAATCATCAGGGAACTGCATGTTTAATTCACATTGGGATCACCTCACCACAGTTAGAGTGGCTTTAATAAAATAGATGAAGAATAATAAATGCTGGCAGGATGTGGAGAGAAGGGAATGCTCCCACACTGTTGGTAGGACTTTTAATTAGTACAACTGCTATGGAAAACAATATGGAAGCTTTTCAAACAACTGCAGATAGATCTACCATATGATTCAGCCAACCCATATAAACCTCTGGGTATATATCCAAAGGGATAAAAATCATCATGTTGAAGGGATACCTGCACTCCCATGTTCATTATAGCTCTGTCTACAATAGCCAAGATACAGAAGCAGCCTAAACATCCACTGAAGCATAACTGGATAAAGAAAATGTGGCATGATACACCATGGAATGCTAATATCCCACAAAAAAAGAATGAAATTCTCTCATTTGCCACAACATGGATGAGCTTGGAGAACCTTATGTTAAGTGAAATAAGCAAAGCACAGAGGGAAAAATACCACGTGCCCTCACTCATAAATGAGCACTAAGACAGAAAGAAGGAAGAAAAGAAAGACCATAGTGGTGCATTGGACTTGCAGACAGAGAGAGCATACCTAGGGTTGCAGAGTAGGGTTGAGGAGAAGGGGAGGAGGTTGGGGATTAATTGGGTGGGAAACACAGAGAATAACTGCGATTTGTGGTAATGGATATGCTGCCAGTATTGATCTGGCCATCACATCTTAGGCAGAAGTGGTGATGGTCAGCTTTGTACCCCATGAATATTCATAACTAATAAAATAGAATTAAAAAGAGACAGAAGTAAATGAAATAGAAACACGTTCAAAAATTATACAAAAGATCAATGAAACAAAAAGTTGGCTTTCTAAGAATATAAACAAAATAGACAAACCATTTGCTGTGCTAACCAAAAAAAGAAGACCCAAGTAACAAAAATTAGAAATGAAAAAGGAGACATTACAACCAATACCATAGAATACAAAGACTTATTACAGACTATTAAAACTATACACCACCAATTTTGAAAACCTGAAGGAAATGGATATATTTTTGGACTACTACAAACTACCAAGACTGAACAATGAAGACAAAGAAAATCTGAACAGACCAATTAACAAGCAATGAGATTGAAGCAGTAATCAGCCGTCTCCAAATAAAGAAAAGCTGAGGAATGGATGGCTTTACTGCAGAATTCTACCAAATATTTAGAGTACTTAATAATGAGTTTCTTCAAACAGTTCTAGAAAGTTGAAACAGAGGCCATTGTCCCAAACTCATTCTATGAGGCAAACATCACTCTGATACCCAAACCAGGCAGACACAACAAAAATAGAAAACTACAGGCAATACCTCAACATGAAGAACTTTAACAAAATATCAGGAAACAGAATAAAGCAACACAACAAAAAATTATGCACCATGATTAAGTGGGATTCATCCCAGTGATGCATGAAAGGCTCAACATAAAACTCTGTCCCCATATTCCTCATCAGTTATTCATGTCATCCTATAACAATATTTTTTGTTTGCCCAAAATCAGACTAATCATTTTTATTTCATTTTTTACAATATTAGTCTTGTGAATGAGATAGAAATCAAAAATTTAAGTCATAGCTAAAATTACAATAATACTTGCTTTGTAACTGTCCATGAATTTTTCTTTACTAAGGATCTTTATTCCCTTCTCTGGTTTTAAGTTACTGACTATTGTCTCTTCATTACAACCTGAAGAACATTTCTTGCATGGTAGGTTTAGTGGTAACAACTCAGCTTTTGGTTATGTGTAAATATATTACTTTCCCCCTCATAAGTACAAGACAGCTTTGCTAAATACAGAATTCCTGGTTGATAATTTTATTTTTTTTCTCAACATCTTGAATATTTCAATTCACTGTCTCTGGCATTCAATAGTTTTTTCTTTTGTAATAATTTTTTTTCTTTTGATAATCTAATTAAGATATTTAATATGTTTCAAGTCACTTTTCTCTGTTGCTTTCAAAGCATCTCTTTATCTTTGTTCTTTCCCAATTTGAGTATAATTTATGTTGGGTGGGTCTGAGTTAATCATACTTAAATTTTATTAAACTTCTTGGATGTTTATATTCATGTCTTTCTTCAAATTTGTAAAATTTTTAGTCACTATTTTTTCAAATAATCTTTATGTCCATTCTACTTTCTTTTTGCCTTCTGGGACCCCACATTGTGTATGTTGGTTCACTTAATGGTGTCCCACAAGCCCCTTACAGACTGTACTTTCTTCCTTTTTTTTTTTTCCCCCTGATCCTCAGATGTCATAATTTGGTGTCCAATCATCGGGTTCACTGATACTTTCTTTTGTCTACTCAAATCTCCTTTTGAATTCCCTAGCACTTTTTAAAAAAAATTTCATTATTGTACTTTTTACCTCCAGAATTTCCTTTTGGTTTCTTTTATGTTTATACATCTTCATCAGTATTTCCATGTTGTATATATATTGTTATCCTGACTTTGTTCACATCTTCTTAAAGCTCTTTGAGCATCTTTAAGATGGTTGTTTTAAAGCCTTTGTCTAGTAAGGCAGCTATATGATCCTTCTTTGGGACAGTTTCTTTTGGTTTCTCTTTTTGTAATGAACAATAATTTCCTTTCTTTGTGTGCCTTATAATATTTTGTTGAATGCTTGACACTAGAATCTTAAAATTGCATCATTCTGTAAATCAAATTCTCCTCTTTCCTAAGGTTTGTTTGTTTTTATTGTTATAGGTATTTCTGTCTTATGAATAAAGATTAAGTGTAAATTTGGGTCTTTTCAGTCTTTGTGGGCCATTGCTTTTCTCTGGATGGACAGTGACTTTTGAAATTCCTTTTAAAGGCAGCTTTTGATTGTTCTGGCCTCAAAAAAGAAAAAAAAGGGGAAAGCAAACAGGTAGGATAATAACAGATGAAGCTGACCCTTTATGTTCCTGGAAATTGCTTTGGCTTAAGGGAGATAAGATTGTTAACAATGATAGCATGAGTTCCAGCAATGTCTGGCCACTCCATGTCTGTACCTCCACACTCACCAATAGCCATCAGAGCCCAGATCCTAGATATTTGAGTCCCAGATCCCTACTCCCCACCATGATTACTGTGTGCAGAGTGCTTCAGAAATGTATAGAGGGTTTTGTGGTGCTAGAGCTACGGTCTGGATCTCACAGACCCCTCAAGCCCATTCACAAACCTTTCACATGCAGGTCTATGAGCTAGGTAACTGACAAAAATGTAATTGGAGCATTGGTTGAAGAAGGAATGGTCTTTATTCAGCACATAGAACACTATAAGTTAGGCAGAACACAGAAAAACTCAAACTCAACTGCTACCAGCAAAGTCCACTGAAAAACTGAAACTGAATAGAAGCCAGCAGTGTAAACATGTTCTATTTTCATATGCTTAAGGCCAGCTCTGCTTCAAACTGCCTAACACAGAATACCTGCAAAACTAAAAAGATTGGGCATACATGCACACTAACTCCACCCACACGACTTGTTTAGAAGAAATGTCCAGGGAGCCTCACTAAGTTGTCCTATTTTCCCCACAGGTTTCTTGGCATAGGGCTGGGGAGTGGGATGGTTAGCCACTACTGAGTAAAGAGCTGAAATTGACCAAAATTGTTCATAAAATCAAATAAGGAAAAATATATATATTTGGGCAGATTTAATTAAGTAGACTAAAACAATTACTTCTAGAAAATGAAATATCAAATATAATTTGGCACCAATATAGCCTTTTGTTTATGGCAATATAGGCTTTTGCATATTCTAGGGAGGCATAAAATATTTAGTTTAGAGATTACACTCTTAGTTTTTAAATTTATGCCCTGTTCTATTCACTTTTTTTCTTTGTCAGAAGACACTTGAGTTTTAAACCTAGAAGAAGTACTTTAAGTTGAAAGTTATTCACTATAGGCAGTGGTGGAATTGTAAAATATTTTCTGCAAAGATATGATGCTATTTTTAAAAAACAAATAATGTCATGCTTTCTTTAAAATTTGGGGCCTGTTGGGTTTGTTGCAACTTTATTAAGAGTGGGGCAGAGAATAATATAAAAACCTCTTTCTGTAGTTGCATTCATTTATGAAATTTGTGCAAGTAATTGATGCTTGCCAGTAGGCTGAATGTTTGTGTTTCCCCTGAATTTATATATTAAAATCATAATCCCTAAGGTAATTCCTATGGAGCCTCTGGAAGGTAATTACTTCATGGGGGTAGAGTCCTCAAAAACAGAATTAGTGTGCCCATATGAGATGAGACATGAGTGAGCTTGCTTTTCACCATCTGAGAATACAGTAAGAGATGACAGTTTGCAACCAGGAAGAGGGACCTCACCAGAACCCTACCAAATCATACTGGTCTCATACTTCCAAGCCTTTAAAACTGTAAGAAATAAATTACTGTTGTTTAAATTATCCAATCTATGGTGTTCTTTTATAGTTACCCAGACTGACTGAGAAAATATTGATTGTGGTAGGTCAAAGGAACACATATGTTAGCATTTAATATAAGACAACTGGATTTATCACAAAGAAAGTGAAAGATTTTTTTCTTAAAGGAACAAGGGGGGAAAAAGACAAGAATTTAGAAATAGTTCTCCACATGAAATATTTTTGTACATAAGCAGGAAGTTGCTTAAGGAAAGTTCAGCCACAGACTCTTGCACAAGGGCCTTGCACAAGAAAATCATGATTGTAAAATAGTATTATGAACTTAAAGCTATTAAATTTTGTTGATGGGGAGTCTCAATAATTTACATTTAAACAGAGGCTGAAGACATTTTCTTGCAAAGAAATTTTACGTTTGGAATAAAGCTCAGTAAAACTCAATGTTAGGAATAAAACTGAGACATGCTTTCATGTGCATCAGTTTATCTTAAGGATGAGAAAATGAGTATCGTTGTACCAGAACTTATCAAATTTCTAAGATTTAGTGAAGAATTATGATAAAAATCTTGAGCACAAAGTTTCAGCTTTCATTTCAGTTTCATTTTCTTATTTTGCTTAGGGAAAATTTTTGTAAATATATATTTAATTGTTTTAGCATTGGCATGGACATACCACTTATATGAATTCTATTTGAGGGTATAAAAACAAGAACAGGGAGAAAGTGGAAGTTTTGTCAATGCTATAATATAAAAGAATGCAAATTCTTCATGACTCACTGCTGGTGTCATTCATGCTTGCAGTGTGCTGTATTCATAGCCACAAGAAAAGCCACTGCATTTCTAAAACGGAACTACCAATTCAGGAAACAGCAAAGATACTGGAGTTAAAAATGCTACATGCACACTCATATCTTATAAAAGGAGGATTTATACTGATGGTGAGAAAAAAATTACTTTTCTTAATTTGATGTAAATCAAATCTATATAAATACTTTCCTTGATTAGCATAAATTCCCTCAAATGACAGCATGTACTTGTATTTTCACAGTGACCGATGTGTGGAGGATTGTGATGGGGTGAGGCAGGCATCATCATTTAGAGTGTTGCGTATGCTCTCATAGCATAAAGCAAGCAAAATATGTCCAAAGAAGCCAGTTCCTCTTAGAATTCTGATGATGTACAGCATGGCTGCTAAGGAGCCTGGGACACTTTAAATATACCTTTTAACCAGTGGTTCTCAATAAGGGCAGTTTCATTCTTCAAAATGTCGACAGACATTTTTGGTTGTTATAACTGTGAGGGGGTGGTAACAGAGACTTTACTAATTACATCGTGTGAGTAGAGGTCAGGGATAGTAGTAGATATCCATCAATGTACAAGACAGTTCCCCGCAGCAAAGATTGATCTGATGCCAAAAGTCATTAGCACTAATATTGAGAAGAGTTCCTTCTCAACTCTTCTCCTAAACATAAACCCACTTGAAATATCACTGAATTGGAAGTATTAATCAGAATGCCAGTCTGATAAAATAAATTAAGCAACCCAATTAGAAATCTTTCCTATTTCTTTTTTTCTATTCCACAGAATATTGTTAAATAAATGTAAACATAGCAATTTTTTAAAAGACTGTGTAAGTCCTTAAATATGTTTCACCAAAATTTCTGCCATTTTTGATGCTGTTATGTGTTCACAAAATTATTAAAACAACCGTACATAATGACAGAAATTTATGACTGCACTAATGCCTCTTTCTAAACTAATTTGTTAAAAACAAGTTGTGAAGGAGATGCATTCTAAACCTTAAAAGAAGTTTTTGTTTTTAAATTGGTACCCTACAGTAAAGACAAAAATACTCTTGCCAAAGCTTTCCTAGGTTTGGGGCAATAAGTGACATGTATAAAAATCCAAACACAATAAAGCAACCTAAGTCCAATAAGCAATGGCTGTTCCAGCAGCTCTTTGTTTTTGTTCTCGTAATTTCTGGCCAAGAAAGAGAAAATTGAGGATCACTAATGGACAACGATTTAATCAATGATACTGGTATAATTAAGGCTCCATAAAAACCCAAAAGGAGGACCCAAGCAGTGGGGGAGCTCCAGACCCCGGCCCACTGCCCCAAACCAGCACCATGCAGGTGAACCCACCAGCACCAGCCAGCCAGCCAGTGGAACCGCACAGCTCCACGTGGTCCCCCACCTCACCGCCTTGGATCCAGGCAGTGGGGGAACTCCAGGCCCCACCCTGCCATCCCAAACCAGCACCATGCAGGTTAGCCCACTAGCGCCACACAGCTAATATGTGGTCTATCCTGGAGAATGTGCCATAAGCTGATGAGAAGAAAGTGTATTCTTTAGCTGTTGGGTGACATTTTCTGTATCTATCTGCCAAGTCCGGTTGGTCTAGGATGTAGATTAAATCCTATGTCTCTTTGTTGACTTGTTGTCTGGAGGTCCTGTTCCATACTAAGAGAGGGGTGTTCAGATCACACACTATTAATGTATTAGGAACTATCTCTCTCCTTCTTTAGGTCTAGGAGTGTTTGCTTGCTATATCTGGGTGCTCTGGTATTGGGTGCATACATGTTTATGACTGTTATGTCTTCTAGCTGGATAGTTCCCTTTATCATTATATAATGGCCTTTTTTTGTATTTTTTAATGCTTTTTTGTTTGTTTGTTTGTTTAAATTCTATTTTGTCCAATATAAGAATAGCTACTCCTGCTTGTTTTTGGTTTCCATTTCCATGGCATATCTTTTTCCATCCCAGCCAGCGGAACCACACAGCTCCATGTGGCCCCTCATCCTGGCTCAGACCCAGGCGGGAGCACCAGCCTACGGATCTGACCCAGTGGGTTTGGCCCAGCAAAACTCCATGCATTATGGGCTCAGTCTATGACCAAAGGTTCTAGAACTGGAACATATTTGGTTTAACATAACCACCACCACACCTACTGTCAAGTAAGACAGTTTACCCCCCACAGTAGAAAGCAAGGCCACTCCACAGCCAACCTCAGTGTAACAGAAGAAGCAAACCCCTACCAAATGACCAAGCATCGGTGAAAAAACACTAGCAGTACAAACAATAAAGAAGAAATGATACAATGACACCATTAAAAAGATACAGTAATGCCCCAAAGTTAGATTCCAAGGAACAGAGAATCCTTGAAATGTCTGAAAAAGAATTTTGAGTAATGATCTTAAGAAAACTTGAAGAAATAAAGGAAGACTCAATTAGAGAATGCAATAAAACAAGAAAAAACATCCAGAATATGAAGGAAGAAATCTACAAAGGGATTAATACCATAAAAAAGAATGTAGCCAAACTTCTGGGAATGACTCACTCAATGAAATAAAAAACATGACTGAGAGCTTGAGCAGCAGGGTAGAGCAAGCAGAAGAAAGAATTTCAGAGGTTGAAGATGGTGTTTTTTATAACTCAGGCAGACAAAAAGAAAGGGAAAAAGAACTTAAAATAATGAGGAAAACCTCAGAGAGACAGCAGACAACCTCAAATGCTCTAACATCTAGATTGTGGGTATTCCTGAAGGGCAGAAGAAGGGAAAAGGTATTGAAAAACTACTCAAGGAAATAGTAACAGAGAATTTCCCAGGTGTAGGGTGAAATACAGACATTCAGATCCAGGAAGCACAAAAGTCCCCAAACTGATGCAACCCAAAGATCCTCCCCAAGACATATTATAGTTAAATTCACAAAGCTCAAATACAAAGAGATAATTCTACAAGCAGCAAGAGAAAAGTGTTAGGTCAGTTATAGGGGAATCCCCATCAAACAGCAGACTTCTCAACCAAAACCCTACAGGCCAGAAGAAAGGAGAACAATATATTCAAAATCCTAAAAGAAAAAAAACTGCCAGCCACCAATTCCTTACCCAGCAAGCCACTCCTCCAGAAATGAGAGAGAAAAAGTGTATTTCACAGACAGACAAAAGTTTTGGGAGTTCACCACCATACGACCTGCCATGCAAGAAATTCTCAAGGGAGTCATCCATCTGGATTGTTAATAATGATGACTATTATCACAAATACACTAGAATGAGCAAAACCCACAGTTAAACAAAAATACCAGCAAGAAAGAGAAAGAAGCTAAACCATTCCACCTTAAATCCCCATCTCAGATTGATGAAGAGAAATAAAAGGGGAAATAATGATCAAAAGATATTTAAACCACTTAATTAGCAATTAATTGACAGGAATTAAACAACACTTTTCAATAACTACTCTACCTGTGAATGGACTAAACTAACCATTCAAAAGACACAGACTAACTGACTGGATTAAAAAGATAGATCCAACTATATGCTGTCTTCAAGAGACCCGCCTCACTTGTAAAGGCACTCATAGACTAAAAGTGAAGGGATGGAAAAAGATATACCATGCAAATGGAAACCAAAACTGAGTATGAGTAGCTATTCTTATATCAGACAAAATAGAATTTAAACAAAAAATAATTAAAAAATACAAAGAAGGCCATTATATAATGATAAAGGGAACTATCTAGATGGAAGACATAACAATCATAAACATGTATGCACCCAATATTGGAGCATATCAGATATACCAGATATATCAAGCAAACACTCTAAGACCTAAAGAAGGAGTGAGAGAGTTCCTAACACACTAATAGTGTGTGATCTGAACACCCCTCTCTCAGTATGGAACAGGACTTCCAGGCAACAAGTCAACAGAGACATAGAATTTAATCTACACCATAGAGCAACTGGACTTGGCAGATGTATACATAAAATGTCACCCAACAGCTAAAGAATACACTATTCTCATCAGCTCATGGCACATTCTCCAGGATAGACCACATATTAGGTAACAAATCTAGTCTTAGCAAGTTTATAAAAACTGAAATCATTCTAACAATCTTTTCAGATCACAATGGACTAAAACTGGAGATAAACAATAAGCAAATCACTGGAAGATATACAAACAAATGGAAAATAAGTAATAGGCTCCTGAATGACCTATGGGTCCAAGAAAAAATTAAACAGGAAATCATAAAATTTATAGAAAATAACAACTCATACCAAAACTTGTGGGATACTGCAAAAGCAATACTAAGAAGGAAATTTGTTGCAATAAATGCTAATATCAAAAAAATGGAAAGATTCCAAATAAATGACCTAATGCTATGCTTCAAAGCACTTGAAAAACAACAGCAATCCAAACCTAAAGGCAGTAGATGAAAGAAATAAAGATCAGAGCAGAACTAAATGAAATAGAGGCAACCCCAAAATAGAAAATATTAACAACACTAAAAGTTGGTTTTCTGAAAAGATAAACAAAATAGACACACCATTAGCTAGATTAACCAAAAAGAGGAGCGAGAAGACCCAAATAACAAAAATCAGAAATGAAAAGGGAGACATTACAACTAATACGACAGAAATACAAAGAATCATTAGAGACTATTATAAACAACTGTATGAGAACAAATTTGAAAACCTGGAAGATATGGATAAGTTTCTAGACACATTTAAATTACCAAGACTGAACCAAGTAGAGACAGAAAACCTGAACAGACCAATAAGAAGCAAGGAGATTGAAGTGGTAATTAGCAATCTTCCAACAACAAAAAAAATCCTATGTCTGGATGGCTTTACAGCTGAATTCTATCAGACTTTTAAAGAGGAGTTAATACCAATTCTCATGAAACTGTTCCAAACAATTGAAACAGACTCTACTCTCCCAAATTCATTCTTTGAGGCTAACATTACTCTGATACCAAAACCAGATAAAGAAACAACAACAAGAAAAAATTACAGGCCAATATCCTTGATGAACTTAGATGCTAAGATCCTCAACAACATGAGCAATTAGAATACAGCAAAATATTTAAAAACTTATACACTATGATCAAGTGGGATTCATCCCACGGATGCAAGGGTGGTTCAACATATGAAAGTCAATAAATGTGATACATCACATCAACAAGCTCAAGGACAAAGACCATATGATTATTTCAATAGATACTGAAAAAAATTTGACAAAACTCAACATACCTTCATGATAAAGACTCTCAACAAATTAGGTATAGAAGGAAAATATCTTAACACAATAAAAGCCATTTATGACAAGTGCAACACCGGTATTACTCTAAATGGGGAAAAATTGTAGGCCTTCCCCTTAAAGACAGGAACAAGACAAGGATGTTGACTCTCATCACTTTTATTCAACATAGTGCTGGGGTACTACTTAGAGCAATCAGGCAAGAGAAAGCAATAAATGGAATACAGATTGAAGAAAATGAAGTCAACTTTCCCTATTTGCAGATGACATGATACTATATACAGAAAAACCTAAAGACTCTATCAAAAAACTCTTAGAACTGGTTAATGATTTCAGTAACATTGCAGGATACAAAATAAATGTCCAGAAATCAGTAGCATTCATATCCTCAAATAATGAATTAACAGAAAGAGAAATAAAGAAAGTAAGCCCATTTACAATTGTCACCCCAAAAATAAGATACCTAGTGATCAATTTAACCAAGGAGGTTAAAGAACTCTGCAATGAGAATTACAAATCACTTCTGAAAGAAATTAAAGAAGAAAAAAATAATGGAAAGATATTCCATGCTCTTGGATTGGAAGAATTAACATTGTGAAAATGTCTATACTAACCAAAGCAATCTACAGAGTCAATGCAATCCCCATCAAAATACCAATGACATTCTTCACAGAAATGGTTACAACAATCTTACCTTTCATATGGAAAAACAAAAGACTCCAAATAGCCAAAGCAATCCTAGGCAAAAAAAAAAAAAAAAAAGCTGGAGGCATAACTCTGCCTGACTTCAAGTTATACTACAAAGCTGTTGCAACCAAAACTGCATGGTACTGGTATAAAAATAGACATTCAGACCAGTAATGTAGAATAGAGAACCCAGAAATCACTCCCCAGGCTTATAGTCATCTGATATTAGACAAAGGCAACAACAAAAAATCTACATTGGGGAAAAGATTGCCTCTTTAACAAGTGGTGCTGGGAAAACTGGATATCCATATGTGGAACAATGAAACTAGATATGCATCCTTGCCATACACTAAAATCAACTGAAAATGGATTAAAAAATTAAGTATAAGTCCTGAAACTATAAAACTACTAAGGGAGAATATAGGTGAAACACTTGAGCAGTTAGGTCAGGGCACAGGCTTTATGAACATGAGCCTGAAAGCACAAGCAGCAACAGAAAAATAAACAAATGGGACTATATCAAACTAAAAAGTTTCTGCAGAGCAAAAGAAACAATCAGCAGAGTGAAAAGACAACCTACAGACTGGGAGAAAATATTTGCTAACTATGCATCTGACAAGGGACCAATATCCTGAATACACACAGAACTTAAGCAATTATACTGTAAAAAAATAACTGACCCAATTAAAAAAGGAGGAACTATTTGGGCAAAGGAGCCAAACATTTTTCAAAGGAAGACATACAAATGGCCAACAGATACATGAAGAAATGCTCAACATTGCTAGTCATCAGGGAAATGCAAATTAAAACCACATTGAGATACCACCTCACTCGAGTTAGGCTGGCTATGATCAAAGAGACGGTGAATAACAAATACTGGCGAGGGTGTGGAGAGAAGGGAACACTCCTGCACTGTTGGTGGGACTGTGAATTAGTACAACCACTTTGGAAAACAATTTGGAGGTTTCTCAAATAACTACAGGTAGATCTTCCATATGATCCAGGAATCCCTCTTCTAGGTGGAAATCATCATGTCAAAGGGATACCTGAACTTCTATGTTTATTTCAGCTCTGTTTACAATACCAATCTGTAGAACCAACCTAAATGTCCATCAGTAGATGACTGAATAAGGAAACTGTGGTATGTATACACTATGGAATACAACTCTGCCATAAGAAAGAATGAAATACACCCATTTGTAACAACGTGGATAAACCTGGAGAAACTTATGTTGAGTGAAACAAGCAAAGCACAAAGGGATAAATACCACATGTGCTCACTCATATGTGTGAGCTAAGAGAGAAAGGAAGGCAGGAAAGAAAGACAACAGTGGTGCCGTGATCCAACAGAGGGAGGGAAAATTCCTAGGGCTACAAATTGGAGTGGAGGGGAGAGGGGGGAAGGGAGACAGGCTGGGGGATAATTGGAAGTGGAGAAAGGGTCCAAAACCAATTTTTGGTAAGGGGTATGTTCCCAATATAAATCGAGCCCCCACATGATTGGCAGGAGGTGAAACAATCACCTTTGTATCTCATGAATATTCATAATAAATAAATAATAAGAAGAAACAATAAATTACCAATACATACCTTCAATATCTATGCATAGCCAAACTCTGGGCCATTCATTCAGTGTAACTCTAATCCCCAATCAAATGGAATAAACTATTAAGCCATAGAAAGACATGGAAAGTCTTAAATTCATATTGTTAAGTGAAAACAGCCAGTCTGAAAGACTACATTCTCTCTTATCCTGTTAAAATGAAATCCTAAAAGAAATAAAAATAAAAATAATAAAATAAAATTTGCCGTGGTATACATTCCAAAAACCAAACTGCTATGGATTGACTGTTTCCCCCCAACTCATTGAAACTTAATTCCTACTATAACAAAGATAAGAAGGTGGGAAATCCAATTATAATATTTGAAAGGTATGACCTTTTAGAGATAATTAGATAAGAGCACTGTACCCCTGTGAGTGGGTTAATCAGCTGATTGTTTAATGACCAGTAATGAGCCTGGTCCTAATGGCTTTAAAATGAGAGCCAGTAATAAGCTTAGTAATAAGCTCTTATTCAACCATCTGCCATGTGGTATCTGAGTCACTGCAGAGCTGTCACCAAAGTCCTCACCAGATGTGTTCCCTGGACTTTGTGAACTTTCCTTGTGAACTTTCCAGCATCTGAAACTGTAATAAATAAATTCTGTTTCTTTATAAATTACCTAGGTTATGGTATTTCTGTTATTAACAACAGAAATGAAATAATGCACAGACCTCTGAGCATGTTTACAATTATTTCTCTAGAATAGTTACAAGTATAATTGCTAGGTCAAAGGGTATGCAAGATTGTAAGCACCCATGATCTTTTTGTAATAAGATCACAAAGTCAGTGCAAGGTAGACTGTGATCTGGAGCCAATATCTTCTTACTCCACAATTTCATGGTGTCCATGTGCAGATGACCTCATCAAAGATATTAACATTCCATGGCAGAATTCAGAGCAGATACCAGTGCAGGAAACCATAAGAGCATAAGAAAGGTTTTGAAGCTTAAAGAAATAAAGAAAGAAGAAAACATGAAAAGCAGGAAGAGTTCCCCATAAGTAACCAAAAAGCTGAGAAGTTAAAGCAAGTTCAGCTCATGTGAAGATCAACTGTGATTAAATTTAAATGCAAGGAAGTTATAAAGCAAAATTTAAACTCCACGATGATGAGGAATTTCATATTAGCTCTTCCATTAAAATGTCTTACTGCATACAGATTTGGAAATTATAAATCCCAAGCACCACAAACATTTTCAGAGACAACTGAATTATTTTATAAAAATAGACTATTTTTCTCTATTACTAAGAGAAAATCTAGAAATAGAAAACAGAAACTCCATGATAGAGGTGAATATACATGACAGAGAACTTAAATATTCAGTTCTGATGAGCAAGCTCCTGCTGAAATGAGCTTATTCAAGGCTCACAACTAACAAAGCATGTAAGAAATGAAGAGAAAAAGAATCAATGGTGAGCTTAGTAAACATCAAGCATGAGAGCTAAATGGTGGCTAGCAATCAGATACCTCTTCTGACCTAGAAGAGGAGGTGGTGTTCCATACAACAAGGTTCTAGTCACAACTATGTTACTTCCCAGTGTATGACTTTGGGCCAGATCACTCTCATAGCCTCTATGTCCTCGTTTGTAAAATAGGCACACAGATATCTGCCCTTGTTTATCTCCCAGGATTATGGTGGGCATGAAATGAGATAATAGCTCTGGAAATGGTTTTTAAAAGGTGGCATAATGGTGGCATTGTCACTATATAAAGTGACTTGATGAGACAGTGACAAGGCTGAGAGACAGGTTTGAGTACTGACTGTGCCACTAATTTGTGGCTTTGGGTAAGCACCCAGAGTAGATCCTGGTGACACCCCACTCAGATCCTCATTGCATTGGTGCATCCTTCTCCAGCTGCTGGGTACTATAGCTGCTGGTTCTCCAGCGGATTGCTCATGGCCAAAGGTAGCTGCCTTGTCTGGGGTTATTCACTTCCCCATAGCCTACAGCAGGGGTGGGGATGGGAGGTACCAAAGACAGGCCCTCCTGCCTTGAGGTTCAATTCTATGGTGCTCTTCTTGTCCCAGAATGCCCCAAGGGGTCAGGCTCAAGGTGAGTCTCTTAAAATAGCATTGATTTGCTACTGACCTCTCAGGGTATAGGCATGATTACTATTTCCCATGGTAATTTTTGTATAGGATTTATTGACAGAAAAATTAAGGGAAAAGGTTTAGTTTGTGACTTTTAATAGGAGTCTTGTAGCATTTAATGATTAACTTCTGGGAGCCTGAAAAAAATACAATTATTTCTTCCATGTTTATATATCCCATTGTTCTTCTGAAGATTTACAAAGACTTAGAAAACATAATTTACCAGCAAGGATTCCTTTGTGCATTAACAAATGGACAACATAAGGCTATGAGACAAGAAGCCTCAATCTCAGGTTGTGAATCAAATCAAAATATATGACTTCCATTGAGTTTCATTACCCTATACAAATGTCATTCTCTACATTAATATCCTCTGTCCTTAGGCTTTAAAAAAAAGAAGGAAAGAAGAAAATGGGATAAAAGAAATCTGAGTTTTGCATTTCTCTTACATCCTACACTCACCTCCCCCTTTGTGCTTTATTCCTTCAAACTCCAGTTCTAAAAGTACTTACCTAGATTTTTAGGGTATTCTCAGGTGACAGAGTAGACCAAAGTGGTATAAGACTCAGAGGCTTTAGTATAAGACTTTAGAGGCTTTGCCTCTAAATTGCTAATAGTGAAATTGGAAAGATAAGACATGAATATATGTATACATAAAACAAGTAGAATTTTTCAAAATGTATGTTTTACAGGAATTTGGTCAGATGTTAGCAGGTATTCTTCAAAAAGAGTTCCAGGCACAAAAATAAATTTAAGTTACTTGAGTTAAAGTTAAACAGACTTATTATAGCATGATACTCAATCCTCTGAACCCTTCCCATAGGGCTGGAGCAGGCATCAGCCTTGGAAGAAATTCACAAGGCAAACTTGCTGTCTGAATCTCCAGAAATAGGAGTATGCTTGTCTAACAGAGTATAACATAAGCATAAAGGATAGCTGAGAATGTGTTTCTCTGAGTTCCCTCTTTTTCTGTGGTTACTTGATGTTCTGAACCTTGGTTATGGGGCAAGATGATCTTATTTACTAAATGTGAGGCTGTTTTCAAGATTACCTACTGCTGCCAACTTGACTATCCAGGCCCTGAGAAGTTAATGAAGACATCAATCAAGGTATCAAGAATGGCTATTCTGACTTTGACAATGAGTCAATGAAAATCCAAGACAATCCCCAAGAGCCATACACCCAAATTTACCTTACAAATGCTTATGAGTCTAACTCTTGGGGAGTTTAGATTTTTACAGCATTAGCTGGCCTGTTCTCCCTGCTTGACACCCTCCAATAAATACTAATCTTTCCTTCTGCAAATCTTGGTGTACTGATTTATTAGCTGGGCTGCACACAGACAGATGAACTTTTCTCAGTTGGATAATATTACCTACTGCAGGACTTATTGGGGCTTTTAAAGTGCTAGTGTGATTTGATAATTTCCAAAAGAGGCACATTGAAGCAAAAACATTTGAGGATGCGGCCCTTTATTTTCTAAGAAGTTGGTTTAGCAAATATTGCAGTAGAGGGTAATGCTAAGAGAATACTTGATACAGAAAAATATTAATTTGGAAAATATCATATATAAGATTAAAGCTACAAAATCACATAAATAACACCAAAGTCTTTCTCAGGGACTTCAAAGGGCTGTTAAAGATGAAGATATGGGAAGTATAAAAATAAAAGGCAAAGCATACAAACCCGCCTGTGGAAATCATGCAAGAGCAGTTTAACAAGGAGGAGAGGTAAAACATACTCAACAGGTCTTACCAACTGGTAGGTTAAGGCAGGGGTGTAGGGTGAGTGATCATTCCAATTTACCTGGTGCCCATGTTGGTTTTGGCCCATGTTGATTTTCACAAAAATCTTGTGAACTGAGAAAACTTATATTCCAAAGCAAACTGGGATGATGCTGACAGCAGTCAGGAGTAAGAAAGAAAAGTCAGGTATGGATACTCAGTTATTCCAGTTTTCCAAAGTCTAAGGTCCTCCTGGGACATAGGACTTTCATTAATAAAACTTAGAACATTCTAAAAAAAAATAAGCCATGATGAGTTGTTCACCTTAAATGGCCTGTCAAGAGCCATCCTGTTATAGGGAATGGCATGTGAGCCTGAGTAATGATGCGCCTTGTTCAGCAGGCTGCAAGGGGGTCTCCTGTGTGTGGCACGGTTCTGTGGAATTTCATGTTTGTTCCCCTTTGGTTGCTTGAGAAGGCTTCCCAGAATTAAATGGCCTAACCTTTTGGCTTAGTATGGCCTTGGGAAATTCTGAGGGCCCTGGAGTTTCTCAAAGGACATGCTAAAATACATCAAAATAGGGCCAACCTGGTGGCACACTCGGGCGAGTGTGGCGCTGGGAGCGCAGCAGCACTCCCACCGTGGGTTCGGATCCTATATAAGGTGGCTGGTGAGCTCACTGGCTGAGTGCAGTACGGCTGGTCACAAAAAGACAAAAAAAAAAAATCAAAATTAACTGGTTTATTTAAAGGGCACTGTCAGTACTAAAGGTGTTTTTGATGCGTGGTCCCAGTATGGGTTGGCTTGATTTAATTTTGTTGTTGATCTTTCCTCTTAGTGGTGTGTGCATACACCCATAATTTTAGAATAACTGGTTCTATAGTTGTGATCATACTCTTGTGCATGTGTAATGAAGTTATTGTGTTAAATTTTTATAAATCCATGTCTCCTAGGGAGACAGTGGGTCCAAGTGCAGTGGTGTTTACAACTAATTGATCACAACCAGTTACAGATTTCTTTGTTCCTTCTCCACTCCCACTGCTTCATTTGATTCATCAAGAATATATCATTCCATAGTAATAAGAATGACACAGTGTACTTTTATAAACTTGAGAAGAGTCATTTAACTTTTCACCTTGTCCCCTGTGCTGTTCCCAGAGTCTATTGGCAGGGAGATGAAAAGTTTTGTTATAAAGATCAATAAGTTAGATAGAAGAAAAACACAAATAAATTTTGATATTAACAGGTTTTGTTTAAATCAGTTTGTAACACAAAACTTGTAACAATAACATAGAAATTTAATAGAGATTTGTAGTTAAATTTTATTATAATAAAAATCATGTTATAAAGATTGTGATTTTGATTATGAATCAGAATGATCATTGCAGAGTATGAACAATATTAAATTGTTAAACATAACAAATCAATGTTATTAAAATTAAATGTAGTAAATATAAGTAAGATTTAATTGAGTTTAAAATATAAGTTAAAATGTAAGCTAAGAAGGTTAAAATTTATGACTCAGACCAAAAGTCTGATGTTTTAAAGCCAAGCATACTGCTAATTGTATAGTTTCCTGCGGCCACAAGCCACAGGCTTTGGGGTGAACTATTTATGCATGAGTAGAAGTTTTTGTCAGAACATGAGTGCTTTGAAACATTTTGACCTTTCCTTTTCAATACAAATAAAATAAGAAATGTTTTGATTAAAAGATAAATCATTATATAAAAGATTAAGTAAAAAAATTTAAATAAAGCAAGATTCATGTGGTTGTTGTCCACACTTGCACTAGACATTTATGGCCTGTGTCTCTCTTTCTGCACTGACTCCACACCACCTATTCAGGTCCAAAGAATCCTGCGGAGCTAGACTATGGCAATGGCCATTTTTAGACCTGCAAGAACTTCATTTGTACTTAGCCAACAACACTAAGCACCTTCACCTCCATCTTTAGTGCTGCATAAATGTTGGGACATTCCCTGATCCTATTCTAATGGCAGGTTGTTGAATTAACTGGGCTGCTAGCAGATCTAGTATCTGATGTGCCTGGGTTGGATCTTAAAATTTTAGAATATGAGTGCCCAAAGAAACTTCTTCTTTCACTACAAACAATCACTAACATTTACTTAATCTATATTACTGGCTGTCAGTTTTACTGATATACATTTTAAAGTTTTGTTGATTTAATACACATCTGGAATTCAGGTATGAGTAAATCTTGTCCAGTGTAGGAGTCAGCCTCTCATTTTTAGAATATCATTTCTGACTTTTGTTAGAGTTTTAATTTATAAAAAACTGACTTCAAACTATTTTAAGCCAAAAAGGGAATTTAATGGCTTACAAAACAGGGAAGTTCAATTTGGGGAAGCCCAGCATTGCATCTGATTTCAAGCATAGATAAGTTTAGTTGTTCAAAAGATGCTATAAGATTATTTTCTCCACAATGTCTCTTTCTCTTGGTACTCTTTGCTCATTTCTTTTTTATTCTCAACAGTCCTTTTAATTTATACTTTATTTTTTATTGAAACATGATTGATTATATATGTCTGTGGGGACTGGCATTGAATATCAATCCCTGTGTGCAATATGTGATGCTAAAATCAACATAATTAGTATACCCAAAATTACATAATGTAATCTTTTTTGTGTCCCCTTCAAATTTTTAGCAACTCCCCCTCCCACACTTCCTTTCCCACTCATGGAGGCCTCAGTTCTGTTCTCCTGTTCTGAAAGTTCAACAAATTATTGTGAATGTTGTATCTTTCTTTTCTTCTTATATACATAATTAATTTATTTATTTTTATTTTATTTTACATTCTAAGATGTTGTGGAGCAGTTGGAGAAAGGGGGGAGGGGAAAAGAAGTGGATGGGTAAGAAGAGGAAGAAGGGTGTGGAAAGAACAGGAAGTAGGGGTCATTGTTGAGGCCTGATAGGGGAGCCTAAGTCCTTGGTTACTTCTAAACTGGAGGAACTTCTTATGAGGACCCACACTGTGTTTGGGTTAAATTGCTGCTGACTTTCTGGGGAAGGTGTTTGTGCAGCTCAGGTTTTAACTGTTGATCTTGTAAGCACTTCCATGTCTCATAAAATCTGGTACACCTGGGTTGTGTGGAAACTGCTCTGAGTCTGAATCTTTTCATCAAACTGCACCCCCTGCAGTTCTATATTCCTGACCTGTCTACACTGAGCAGGCCTGTGCTGATTGGAGGGCTGATCAACTGTCCATGCTGTGCCCCAGTGTGTTCCCCTGTGGGCCCATCTCCCCTATCACCCACACTCCAAACACTTGCCAGGGGATGGGCCATGTGCCAGTCCTTTGTAATGACTCACTGGGTTCTGAGTGGTTCCTTTTTTCAGTTGTCTGTGGCTTCTTACTCCTATGTTGTTGGGCTGGATCACATTTCCCTCTACCATGTTCTGTGCAGGTCAGGAGTCAGGTTAAGTGAAAGAAAAATCAGGTAGCCACCAGCAAAGTTGACATACTTTATTTCAGATGCAAGCTTCACTACCAGTGGTTCAAAGCTGTTGTCTTATACACCAAAGCACACAACATGGAAACAAGCCACAGGGTATACGAGCACACATGCACAGTTACACTGCTCTTACATAACTTGTTTACTGTGGATGTGCTGAACCACAACCAGCCAGAAATGAGGCAAGTGAGCCTGACTATACTGACTCCATTTTCCTCATACTCCACCCCTTTAGGGTCCCTCACTATACAGTCTACATGTCTGAGACCTTCTGTGATGTTCCCTTAGCAAGGATTGCTGACTCTTCCATCCATAGACCACAGCAGCAGTATAGGTTGCAGCAACATGCTACCAAAATTTACTGTAAGCCAACGCCCACCTCCAAGAGGATGACCATTCCTGAAGGGGATCTCCAGTCATTTTTAGACAGCATGAATCTCACTGGTTATTTGCTGCAAAGCCTGAGTAACATTATGATTATAGGGATACACACATAACATTCTGTTAAGGCCAGGTCCAGTTAGCAGTTATCATCAGGAAGATCTCCCATGGGAATCCCACAACCACACTGGTAGGAAACTCAGTGCATATGTATGCCCTCAATTGACAGTGGTGGTGGTAGCCACAAGACTAGGGGCAAAAAGACAAAAAAGTTATTGGCACCAATAGAGGGAGTTCTCAAGCTTCTGACAGAACACACACCAGTATACCAGCCTGGAAAGAACGCTTGCAGGTGCTGTGGTTCTATGCAACAAAACCCCTACTGGAGGGGGGCCACCCTTACAGGGTTTCTCATTTAAGAACCTGCCTGTTGGCCATAATTGCTGTGTCCACCTCTTCAAGTATGGGGATTGGGCAGATAACCTTAGTTTCTTTTTCAGAAGATCATTTTACCATTCAAACATTCCTACTGCCCATAGGTGATATGGCACATGTAACTTCCAGTGAATGGACAACTGAGAAGCCCACTTCTGTACTTCATGTCCAGTAAAGTGGGTTCCATTATCACTCTCTGTGACCAGGGGCCAATTGTACATGGCCATAAGATTTTTCTGCCCCTTAATGGTGCTTACTTGATCTGGGGCCTTGCAGGGCCATACAAATGGAAAACCTGTATTCATATCAGCAGTTGTAAAGTATAGCTGAAATTCTCTGACTTTGGCAGGGTCCCACGAAATCCACTTGCCATCAAATCAGGGACACTTTTCCACAGGTTATCTGCCCATCAGTATGCAGCATCTGCCAGGAATGTGGACACCCTTAAGCGCACACCAGACAAATACAACACACAGTTGTTACATCTGTCCATTTTATGGGTAGGTACCACTTTTGAGCCATCAACCACATGGTCTTGCAGCCAGCATGCTGCATTCTCTAATGTGGCGACCCAGCTACATCTGTGCTCTACAGCCATCTTACCTTAGCCAGTGCATCAGCTTCATCATTGCTTGGACTGGCTAAGGGGAAATGTCCTGTGACATGGGAAAGACTTACTTCCTTTCCATGTCCTAACTCCCATAACTCTTGCTACACGGCTTGTCCCCACAGGGGTCAATGGCCTACAATCCACCACTGATATTTCCAAGTAGACATCCAAAATGGTAAGACCCACTCATATTGTTCAAAATGACCTAGTAGCATTGGAGCTCCCTTGGTTAAATCTGCATGAGAATAAGAGGTTAATCAGACATCATCTATACAATGAAACATTGTAACCATGCTGGACCTAGTCCCCAGCCACTAAACCATGATGGATGGTTGGGCTATGCAGGTAGCCTTGGGGCAACACTTGAAATGTCTATTGTCTTCCTTCTCAGGTAAAGGCAAATTGATCTTGGCTATCAGCCGAGATTGGGTTAAAGAGGAAAGCATTTGTAAAGTCAAGTATATAATGGTAAGTTCCTAGCTGAATCATCAGGTGATCCATCAAGTCATGAACTGAAGGCACAGCTGCATGCAAAGAAGGCAATACTTTGTTCAGTTCTCAATGATTCACAGTCATGCTCCAGGTACAACCAGGTTTTTCCATTGGCCATTCCAAGGTATTAAAGGAACTATGTGTGGGATGAATGGTGCTGAATTTTTCTAATTCTAACATAGTGGCACAGATCTCTTTATGTCTTCCTAGCAGGTGATACTGTTTGACATCACCCATGTCTTGTCTTGGATAATACCTATGGATGATGCTTGATATGTTTCCACAACACAGGCTTTACTATCTGTATCCACAGCCAGAATTGTCCAACCAGTGTTTGTAGGTGCAAACCATAAAGTACATCTATACCCAAGACATATTCAGCTGCTGGGGAAACATATACAGAATATACACAAGGGTGCAATCATACTACTCCCAGTGGCAAAGACACAGCTTTGACTTTAATAGAATGTCCTCCATAGCTATCAACATTCACTTTGGCCCCTGGAAACTTATCTGGGTTGCCACGTATCAGCCTACATTCTGCACTGGTATCCACCAATGCTAGCACTTGCTGTACACGTGTCTCTGACCAATGTATTGCCAGTTCAACATGAGGCCTCTGGTGCTTGTCTACCACACAAAGACGGGCACCTTGGCCTGCTCCCTAGCAAAAAGAGAACACTGCATCCTCCTCCATGGAAATTGCCATAAAATTTTTCAGATTGACTGGGCATACTTTATCATTTCTCTCTTTTGGAAGTTTGGTGTGACACTGTTCAGGGCACAATTGTTGCCACAAGGCAAAAAGGACTGCATTTGGTTGCTGGTTGATTTTTTCCCTACCAACTCCTGCCATAAGCAAGTCAAACTACATCTGCATAAGGCTGGCCTTGCTCAGTCCCTTCAGGGTAAAATCCCAAGCATTTGGGGGGGTTAGTCTTAGCCACCTTTTGGACCCCCTTTGCTTGTCTCTTCCCCTCTGCCTCACCCAGACTGGCCACCATGGTCATGTATAGGACATCCAACATAAAGGGCCAGTATGGCCACCAGTGACCCAAAGGATGTCAATGAAGCATTTTTCAGCACTATGTGTCTCATGCTGCTGGTAAAATGTTCAGTATCTGAGCCACAGGTGTTCTCATTAAAATGGACTGTTGCATCCCCTGCTCTCAAATCACTTGAACAAGTTCAGCATATGTTTGCCACTTGCTCACAGTTTTGGGAAGTTCTCTGGTGTTTGTCCAAATGGTCCAGATGGCTGCATTCACCCATTCCATCCAGGAGTGGTTATTCTGTCCCAGTGTGTATCTGTGGCTTTTCTGTAGCCACTGCAGCAGGAATGGATGCGTGGTGATGGAAGTGAAATTTTCCATCTCCTTACCAGAGCACATTATGCCATCCATCCCTTGGTCCCACAGCTGCAAAAGCCAAGAAGCTAGGGGTTTACCCTTTTTCTGTTGAAACTGTTCCTCCAAGTCCACCAATATGGGTGAGTGCAGGGGACATGAGTAGTGAATTGGGTCACTTGTGGTTTGCATACTTGTTGTCTGCCCAGTCCCATGGGCTGTTTATGCTTCAGTTTCTGATGCACAGCAGGTCATGCCAAGGGTTGCACAGTCTCCCCCAGCTCACCATAAGGTTTGTCATTGTCCCTGCTGTTGAAAACAGGAGTGACCTATTGTTGTACTTCACCCTCCAGAACAAAACCCATGCTTCCAACAAGTCTGCTTTCTGCTGCAAATCTTGAAGCCCTTCATGGAGTACCTGGTACATGTTGACTCATAGTACCATGAGCAACAGCCAGACCCTGGTCAACAGGAAATGGATGCCATGTACCACATACTCAAGGATAGCTACATTTCCTCCCCCTTCTGAGGGGCTAGTGGCTCTCTCACCTGCTCAGAATCCTGACAACTGCACTAATTGTTAGGCTGGGTCACAGACCCTTCTACCCCATTCTGTGCAGGTCCTGAATCAGGTAGGCGAAAGGAAAATCAGGTAGCTGTCATAGTTTATTTCAAATGTGAGCTCTGCCACTAGTGGCTTGAAGCCATTGTCTTATATACCAAAGTACACAACAGTGGCAAGACCTGAGGAGTATACAGTGGTGCATGTGCAGTCACACCATTTTGATATAACAATGAGTGTGCTAAACCATACCAGGCCAGACATGAGGCAAGGAGGCCTGACTATACTGACTTCATTTTCTTCATAATGTGGTTCCATGGGAACACTGTTAGTGGTCTTGGTGGCCCCAAGACCACCTCTTCTCCCCTGCTGCCTCCAAGAAACTTCATATGAAGGGCACAGCAGCAGCTTTTGCCACCTCCTGCTCCGTGTACTTACCAGGGCCAGCCTTGAAGTAGTTGGGGCTCAAAATGGTCAGAGTGGTCCTTTCTATCTCCCACCAAGTCTTCTCCGGACTTCATGAATTCTGTACATCGTTCCTCCTCTTCCCTTGAGCTATAGTGGACCCAACTTGACAGTCATTGCTTTCTAATAGTTGTCTTTCTTTCTTGTCATGTTTATTATTTTATCTGCCAGTTATGAGTGAGGACATGTGGTTCTTCTCTTAATGTTTCTGGCTTATTTTGCTTAATATAATTTTCTTTAAGTTTATCCTTGTTGCTGTGAATGGCCAAATTTTATTCTATCTTATGACACAGTAGTATTCCATGTTGTATATATAGAAATAAATGAATACACATACACACATGCATGCACACACACTATTTTCCCTATCCAGTCATCTGTTGATGAACATTTACATTGGTTCCAACTCTTGGCTATTGTACATAGATCTGCAATAAACATAGGAGTTCAGGTATCCCTTCAACAGATGATTTTCATTCCTTTGGCATATGCCCAGAAATGGGATTGCTGGATTACACGGTAGTTCTATCTATAGTTGTATCAGAAAATTCTATACTGTTTTCCACAGTGATTTTACCAATTTACAGTCACAACAACAAGTGCCCTTTCTCTGCACCCTGCCAGAATTTGTTATTCTCAGTCTTTTGGATATTAGCCATCCTAACTGGGGTGAGATGGTATCTCAGTGTGGTTTTGATTTTCATTTCCCTGATGCTGAGTGATGTTGAGCATTTTTTCATGCGTCTGTTGTTCATTTGTGTGTCTTCCTTTGAGAAATTCCTATTCAGCTTCTTTGCCAATTTTTTTAAGTTGCTTATTTGTTTTGTTTGTTTTATTGTTAAGTTATTTGATCTCCTATATTTTGGATATTAACACCTTGTCAGATGCATACTTCACAAATATTTTCTCCCATACTGTAGATTGTCTTTTCACTCTAATTGTTTCTTTTGTTGTTCAGACGTTTTTAGTTTCATATAATCCCATTGTTCATTTTTTATTTTGTTGCCTGGGCTTTTATGGTCTTATTCATAAAGGCTTTGCCCAGTTCTACTTCATGAAATCCTACTTCTCCTATGTTTTCTTTTAGGAGTTTTATAGCTTCCAGCCTCATATTTGTCTTTAATCCATTTTGAGTTGATTTTGGTGTATGGTGAGAGGTAAAGTTATAGTTCATTCTTCCACATTTGGATATCCAATTTTCTCAGCACCATTTATTGAAGAGGCAGTCTTTTATTCAATGTATATTCTTGTTGCCTTTGTCAAAGATCAGTTGGCTGTAAGTATTTGGGTTGTTCTGGTTCTCTATTCTGTTCCATTGACCTGAGTGTCTATTTTTATGTCCATGTCTTGCACTTTTGGTTAAAATACCTTTGTATTGTAATCTGAAGACAGGTATTGTAATGCCTGTGGCTTTTCTTTTCTTTCTTTCTTTCTTTTTCCTTGCTCAGGATTGCTTTGGGTGTTCAGGGTCTTTTGTTGTTCTGCATGAATTTTAGTTTTTTGGTTTGGGTTTTTTTCTGTGAAGAATGTCATTGGTATATTAATGAGGAATGCATTGAATCTATAGATAACTGCTCTCTTTTGGTGGCTTTTTTTTAAATTCTTTTTTAGTGTCAGCTTGGGATCAGCCTGATTTTTAATACACACATGCTTTCCCACATAGAACCTCCTTCCGTTTCAGATTCCCCTGTTGCCGTGGAATTGTAACTGAAATGTCTACTCCACCTCATGCTAGCTCCTGACATTTTTCAGTCCCCAAATATCTCACCTTCCTCTAATAGACTATAATTTTTTTCAATTATTTTATGTTTTTATTTTAATTATTTTTAATTATTTACTTTTTTAAAAAATTTTATTTTGTCGATATACATTGTGGCTGATTATTGCTCCCCATCACCAAAACCTCCCTCCCTTCTCCCTCCCCCCTCCCCCCAACAATGTCCTTTCTGTTTGCTTGTCGTATCAACTTCAAGTAATTGTGGTTGTTATATCTTCTTCCCCCCCCCCAGTTTGTGTGTGTGTGTGTGTGTGAATTTATATGCAGATTTTTATATATCAAAAATCTCCTTTAGCCTTCTAGTTGTTTATATTCTATGATTGATCCATGTAACAAGATCACTTTTCTCTTAGCTGAAACAATTGTACCAAAGAAAATGAAGCTCCTATTGTAGGACAGAGAAAAAGAGATGATTCTGGAATGTAAAGCATTGAGGAGGACTCACCAAAATTGGACACTAGTAAGAGTTACAGAGTAGTCAGGACACCCTGGTAACGCAGAGGAAAACACTCCTGAAAAGAAAAGGAAAAGGAAATTTTTCTTCTCTTTTTTTCCCTTGATTTTTTCCTCCCTTTTTCTTTCTTCTTTTATCTTTTTTCTCTTTTTCCTCAAAAGAATAAAATACAGTGGAGTACTGTAAGATGTGTTATCACTGTGAAGGAAAATATTTAAATTTTAGACATTACTCAGTTGCTCTGAATCTTAGCTTCTATACCTATAAACCATAAAATGCTGTGAAACAGATACTAAGATAATGAAATTGAATAATATGTAAAGGTATATGGACCATTTCTCTTCAATTTTCTTCAATATGTCATAACTTGCTTAACTTTAGCATTTAATCTGATGTTATCAATACTACTTATAACTCCCATCTACAGGATTCTTCAGTCACTTATGATCACTGTAATTACATATACTGCCATTACTGCCTCTGTCACCACCAATACCAAAATCAATACCAGAATATTACAACCACTATCTAAACTCCCAACTGCCACCTTGTCTATCTCATCATCACCCAAGGATATATCCATGTGCCATGCTTTCTATAATCTTCTCTGTCCCACCAAACCACTTACATTGTTTTCCCTGTACTCTTAAAAGTATTTTTAAATAACACTATATCCTATCTCATGCTGAATTTTATAATTGCTGTCTCCCCAACTAGGTTATGTAAGCTTCCCAGAGCCTCTGTATCTAACATGCCTACTATGCATATGGTAGGTTCTTCAAAGTGATTGTTGTGCAAGAAGATAAATAAATTCTTTAAGTTATATTCACTTTCTAACAAATTATTTGGAATTTAAGTCTTAATTCATTATTGATTTTCAAAACAATATTTTGAGTTTCAAGCAACCAAATATCAGAAGCTCAGCTATTAGTGAGGACTAGGAGAACAGATTTTGCAACTTTGCTTGAGAAAATCAAATCCTTGATTCTCTGTCTGACCTCTAACCACCAAATTAATATATTTCCAGGTTCTAAGTATATTTCAGTTTCTAAGTGAGTGCCTGTAAAGAAAATAGAAAAAGTTTACTCAGGCTCACTTGCCTCACATCTGTTACAAAAGGGCAATATTCAGCACATTCACTAGAAACCAGTTATAAAAGTAGTGTAACTGAGCATGTGTGCCCATTTACTAATTCAACATGTTTGTTATCTTCGCTTGTAGCTACTGTTGTGTACTAAGAGCATAAAGGCAACTGCTCTGAACTGCTGGACAGCAGAGCATAGAGGGTCAGTAGAGCAGCAGAACATGGTGGGTGAGCAGAGCTCATGTCTGAGAATAAGCATGTCTGTGAAGCTCATATCTGAAGAATAAAGGATGTCAACCTTGCATAAAGCTGCCAGAATCTTCTATTACCTGATTCATGACCCTCTCAGGAAGGGGCAGAAGGATCTGAAATTCCAGCCCAACAATGCCTATGGCTGATTCACTGTTGAGTGGTAGTTGATGAAAACAACCTGATGCCCATTCAATATGGTCATCAAAACCTCATACAATGTAATTGCTGATATGAGATGTGAAGTTTTATTTGTTTATTTAGTTAAACTAAGAAGAACCAAATTTTTAATTATGAGCAAACTTGTTACACAGAATAAAAGGCCATACATTTCAAAGCCGGATGACCACTTGACATAAAAATATATAACTATGTTTACCTTTGCAAAAATGGAACACTGCATTTTTACATAATTGAATTTTTTACTCCTGCTCTGGGTATTAAAGCAAAGTTTTACTGCTGTTACACTTATCACTGTGTAACGGAGATGAAAAAAAGATTGTTCAAAGTGCCGTGAATGTGATGAGAAGCCCAAAGGGACTGTACCTCAGCAACCTCTCTGTTAGAAGGAGAAGACTGGGTACAACCCTGATTCAAAGTTAGTTTCTGTTTTTATTGTAAAGACAAGGAAGTTTCACAAGAAAAAATCAGTTGATTCAATCATTTCAAATGGACACAAAGATATGGGCAGTGTGACAAATGATATCTATGGCTAAGTATAGCTTAAACAGTGGAAACTAGTAACACCAGTAAAATTAACAATGTGACATTCCAAAGTACAATTTGTGAAAAGCTAAGTTAGTCAAACTGTGATTATTATCTAAAATATAACCTCTCCTTAAATGATTTAAGCAAAAGTTGCATTCTTATGATTTAATCTAAGTATAATTGTCTCTAAAGTTTCCCCCAACCAACAGCTTGCTCTTAGCAAACATTTTTTCACATCTCTCCCTTCAGCAATTCTTAAAATCTCTTAACAGGGTCAGTATGACAACCACCTTTTAGCTCAAAAATCATTAAAGTATACAATCCCATACCTAAGCAGTGATTAGAGTTAATTAGATGGGTTGTTGCCATTCTATCTGTGGGCTTTTACCCCTTGGCTGGAGACTTTTGCCTCATATATGCATTACCTAAAAACCCTATTCTAAAAATCAAATGAGAATCAAGATTTCTAACCCTCTACATACTATAATATTTAGAAAGTATCACAAAAAACAGTGTTTATCAGTTTGTTCTGTTGTTTAAGGTATGTGCATGCACACATGCACATGCACACACTAGTTAAGCTAAGCTAAACTTAAGTTGATGGTATAGTGAATAAAAAGAAACCAAATGCTAAGAAATTTGGCCAAAAATGGGAACCAATTTCAATAGGGTTACTACCAAATTCATGTTATTCCAGATTGCAATACTGCCTGATGTTCTACATTTCAAACAATACTTACTTACTTGAAGTGATTATATTATTTGCAGGATTTCATCTCCAAATACATTTTGAAATGGCTTTTTAAAAATGAATTTATTAAATTTTCAAACATTATACCTTAACATACTTTTACTCATTTAGCAAAAAGTACTGAGCACCTACATTGAGTTATAAAATGCCATGATTTTGAAGACCTAACAATGAACAAAGTCTCCTCTCTGAACAAGCTTACATTCTAGTGGACATAGATTTAGACATGTTTATCATTGCAATTTTGTTAAATTCCTGAGCACACTTTTATAAGTGCTAACTCCTATGCAATGACTGATGTTAAAGTTCTGATAAAGTCCCTTATGAAACACACACACACACACACACACACACACACACAAAACTATGTAAAGATAGTTAAATAGTTAAGTGCTGAATGGGTGAGTGGATGACAGAATATACAGAGAAAATTGGAAAAAAATAGGTAAAAGTAGTAAAATGGTTGCTTTAGTGCATCTCTGTATGGCAAGCAACTTTAATTTTTTATCTTTCACTTCTTTGTATTTTGTAAATTCTTTTATTTTTCTGCATATCAGTAAACTACAATAAAAGTAACAAGTATTAATAAATGTGACTTTTAAAAAGGTTTGATTGTAAGTGAAAAGTGTAAACTAGTTTAAATTTCCAAGTCTACTTTTCAGTAATTCTATTCTCGGTTGGGATTCTCCCCATTTTTTCATTCATACCAAAGATTCAAGAAATTCCATCCAGTTTAAGTCCAGATCACATTTAAGAAGAAAATTCCTAGAATTAAAGTTTCTGTAATGATTTTGGCAATTTGCCACATTTCAGATAAGATAACAACCAATAAACTGTTTTATTTCAGATATATGCTGGGAATTCTGCTGTTACTATAGGGAAATCAAAGTTGAATAAAACTGGCAGTTCTTGTGGGTGGAATTAAATAAGGACAAGTAAAGGCCACCATCACTTGCATTTGTCAGAGACAAAAGACAGAACAGAGAAGCAGGACAACTTTATACTGGAACAAAGAGAAGCCTTTAGGTGTGTCCTAATTGGGTATTGCTGACATGGGGAACCTATATTTAACTTTCTCTGATTGGTCCTAAGTAGGAAATAGGAGCAAAAATTAGGAAAGCCACCATTTATTAATCAAGTTCTGCTAATTTTGGCTGATGGTTACAGCAATTGTTGTTTATCCACCTGGATTGCTTCTATAGGTAGTAGTCTGACTCCTACAAGTCTGACATAGAGCAGGCTGGCTTCAAGAGTGGTTAACTGTAGACGATGATTAACAAATTGGAGGAGGGTAATTCAAATGATAATTATTACATGATTTGGTAAATCTACTACAAATGGAAAGAGGAAAGTGTTCAACATTACTTCCAGGTTTCCAGGATGGATACCTGGTACATGCTAGGGACTTTTCCTTGAAAAGATTAGAAACAGGGTGTAAAGAAGGAGTTTGGGGATAGTGGATGCAGGGAGGCTGAGAAGGAGCTTGGTTGGGAAGGTGCACCTTTGAAGGTCATTATTCAATTAAGAGATTGGGATGCCCCAAGGGCAGTTGGAATACAGGGCTGGGGACTAAGGGCCACTAAAATTCTCTGTCCCCAAGTATGTCAGAAAGTAAAAAGTCATGTCTATTAAATCCTAGTATTTTCTTTGAGTTTTAACTGCCAATGACTCTAGATGCTAGAAGTCTGTGCCTACACCAAGATTTGTTCAGAGTGAGCTGCTTTTCATAAGCTCATGAGGCCACAGAAAAGCCTTCCCTGGTCTTGGCTGGCTAGTTTATGCAACCATCTGAAGGTCATTCACTTTCCCAGACTTAAACAAAAGTTCTCTCCCAGATTTAAATAAAATTTATCTCCCAGGGGAAGGTAGAGTTTTAAGCTCCCAAGGCTTGCCTGCTGGATGGTCTGTATCCCAAGCAGCAGAAAGCCCCTTTGTTGCAGGATTCTGTTGTCTTGTAATTTGGTTTTATATTTAAAATTATAGTGTAGATTGCAGGTGCAGCCTGGGGCTTCATGCAAAACCTGCAGCTCAGCCCTTTCCTCCATGATATCATCACCTTTCTAATTACAGAGAGTCTCACTTTTACTTAAGACAGGTGACAAGTTTCAGATTTAGACCTCAAGGCCCTTGATGTTATTCTAGAGGCACTAAGTGAAGGCTTAACTTTTTTTTTTTTTTGGACTGGTAAGGGGATCGCAACCCTCCACACAGTGTGGTCTGCACAATGCTCAACCAGTGAGCGCACCAGCCATCCCTGTATAGGATCCTAACCCACCACCTCAGTGCTACCCAGCACCGCACTCTCCTGACTGAGCCACGGGGTCAGCCCGAAGGCTTAACTTTTAAAAAGTTTTCTCATAGGTGAAAGAAGCAATATTGATGACAACCAAAGAACAGAAGTAGAACCTGAATTGCTGCAATGAATCTATGAAGAAATGAACTTTTTAACAAACCTAGTTTGAATCAAAACCAGCTGTTTTCTAATTTGAAATCCAAACCTCACATTTTTAGCTCCAATAAAGTAGCTGTTCTGATGTTAGTCTGTTTTATCTACTAATTGTTTTTTTAAAACTACTGTATAGCATTTCTATGACTAAAACATATATGTAATCTAGCTATTAAAAATATAATGAAATAATTAGTTTTGACTGCAAAGATTTTTTTTTTAAGATGATCGGTAAGGGGATCTTAACCCTTGACTTGGTGTTGTCAGCACCATGCTCAGCCAGTGAGCAACTGGCCATCCCTATATGGGATCTGAACCTGTGGCCACACTCTCCTGAGTGAGCCAAAGGCCGGCCCCTGTAAAGATATTTTTAAAAGGGTGTTACTTTTAGTGATATTTGGATCTAGTTCATTTTCTTACCCCCTATCAAAAAAGGCCACTATACAAAATAAAAAGTATAACTGACATGATTTGAAAATTTTAATTTAATGTGGATGGATTTCAAGAATATCTGAGAAGCATGAACAATTTTTTAAGCTTCTGAAGAGTTTGTAATATTTGCATTTAATTTTATTTGCCTTCAGGAACTGAAATGACAAATATTTTAAGTTTTGATCATGTATTTACACCTCTGATATGCACTGGAAACAGCCAGCCTCAGCTGGGCAGACTTCCTTCTGCAATGAGGAATGCACACGAAGGAAAATTTTCTTTCTTCCAATTTAAATGAAAAAATCAGTTTATCTCCTTTTGTGTGTACCATGCACTGACACAGAGACTTTTCCAAAATCCTATGATGTCAGCTGTTTCTCATTATGGGGAATTCATCCCTGATGATAATGTTTCCAGCAGAGCCTGTTCTACGTGTGCTTCAGCATTAAATTTGTGAACCCTCCCACTTCCTGCATTCAGAGTAAGTCTGCCCTCTGAAATGCTCTTATGTTTCTCCTGATAACCAAAAGCATCTGCTCTGACCAGGTCATCTAAATTATTGTGCTTTAGGTGATCTAGGATAGATAAGTAGTCATATCCATCTGTCCTGTAAAATATTGTCATAAGACCAATTTACTTAAAAGCACATATGATGGCACCAGAAATCCATAAAATAAAGTAGAATACTTGTTATTACCCTTACTCTTGATACCTGAACGTAGGATGTAACCTAGCAACAATCCCAACAAATCTACACATCATCTACAACCAATAGAAAATGCAAGGAAATGACTAGGCAGGGCTGTCCTTTTCTCTCTTTCCTTTGACCTTTGCCTTTTCTTGTGATGGTAAAATGCTTAGCTCTGGTGGCCCTTTTCAGAATACGTTTTCAGGGCTACCTGATCTACGTGTTTTCCAAGTCACAATCATCATATTGGCTCAATAAATTCTTGCTAAATGGACTTGGCCTCAGTTTCTTCTTAGGTTAACAATTGGAATAAAATGCTTGTTAATCAAAGTTTGGTTAAGATTCTCTCTTTCCCTCAGAGCACTGAAGTTTGGATCACACTAAACCTGAGCCAGAATACAGCCCTTCACTAAGGATTATTTATGAATATAGACTAGCCTCCTCAGTACAACATTCTCTAATCTAATGTCTCACCAAAACATATTTTATCTATTTTTTCTCCTAGCAACTTTTACTCCTCTATAAAGGAAAGCCTCTTTTCCCCTAACTTTTGAGATGCTTGTAAACCTGTAGCCACAATTCCTTTTTATTGCAGTAGTCTTCTTGCCCCTATTTCACCCTTTCAGTGTGAATGAATTTAAATTCCATAAAACATATTAAATCTTTCTTTTTATCTTTCTCTCTCTCAGCAGTTGATTTTCACGTAGGGTAGGGTGATTTTCTGTTTAGTGAGATTGAATATTTATGAATGTGTAAATATTAGTGTCTATAGATTCTTTCAGTAAAGGATTTCTTTCCTCAGTGACCACTCTATAATGTGCTATCATGAGAAAGTGTTGATATCTTTATGAGTACTAGTGAGACAGGAGGTGTTCAGTTTTCATGGGCTCAGGTTACAGAACACACCTCTAGTTTTAAGCCATTTCCCAAGGTTTCAGGCTCCTCTGCTAGTCCCTCCCCTAGGGGAAAGTTACTGTTGCTGGGTAGACTATTTTGGGCACCAACACTGACAAAATAAGACCAAAAGGGGATGGCTTGTGCAATTCCAGTGGCTAGGCATGCTTAGTACAGAAGAGTTATATAACCCTGGTAGCTGAATTACCTTCCACTTGGGGTGCTAAAGAGTGCAGAATATTCTTGATTATGTTTGGTGTTTGTGACATGACTTGACCAAGGAATATGCTCCAAGAAGAGAC
The DNA here is from genome assembly GCF_027409185.1 of Cynocephalus volans. NCBI lineage: Eukaryota > Metazoa > Chordata > Mammalia > Dermoptera > Cynocephalidae > Cynocephalus > Cynocephalus volans. The sequence goes on from NC_084479.1 coordinate 5,411,926, forward strand.
CAGCTGACCATGTACAAGACTATGTTACATAACAGAGAACAACCCCGCTAACTGAATATGCTTTAGATAGAGAAACTATAAAAGCTGAATCCCAGCAGGAGGCTCACTTTCCTGGGGCCAACCCACACTTCCTTGGTTGAGCTGTGTATGCTTTCTTTTGTATCAGACTTACTTTCAGCAAGCAGCTGCTCACTCTCTTGAGCCAATCTGCACTCTTTCCTAAACTTTAAGTGTGTTTTTCTTACTTTGTATTAAACTTGTTTCCTTACTTTGTTTTAAACTGCTCTGTCTCTAGAGGTATGCTGCACTGCCTCTGTGAAATCTATATCTCTCATTCATCACAGTAAACCTGTTCTTACTTTCTAGTGTGACTCTGCTTTTGAATTCTTTCATGTGGTGGAGTCAAGAACCTGTTAAGAGGATAGAGTGGGTTGAAAATGGCTATCAGGATCTCCAGACCCTTCCTCTGGCCTCATGTTACAAGACAGCAAAGAAAGCATCCCGTAGTGGCCAGGCCTTTGTCAACGCACCCTCATGCTCAGGGAAAACCTTGAACAATTAGGGGTCTTTCTGCCCTGACTGATCCTGGATCACAGACATGGTAAGTGGCTTTCCTTTTTTTAACTGGACTAGAGTACCAGTCCTAGGTTAGAGTCCCACATTTTCTTTTGGCTTAGAGTCTCAATCCTGGATAAAGTCCCAGGTATAAAGACCTTGGTCAGGATAGAGTCCTAGACCTGGTGGGACACCACTGCATTTAGGTCCTACTCTGGGTTAGAGTCCTATACATTCCATGGGAGAAATGTCCATTCTGTCCCTGGAGAAGCCACCCTCCATTGCATTGGCTTTTTGGATTTTTCTTGGGCTAGAGTCCCAATTTTGAGGTCTCAATGTGCACCATTTCTACACTGGGACAGGCAATAACATACAGCAGATTAGGCTGCATGCTCTGAAGGTTGGGATTTTATTTCAATACTTCCTCTGTGGGCTTTGTGCATCTTCTCTGCATTGATCGTGACTGACCACTGTGTGTGTTTTTTTCTTTCTTTTTTTCTCAGGTTTATTCTGCACTCAAAACTTCTTTAAACTTAACAGGTTTTCCTCTGGTAAAAGGACCACCTATGGATGCTAACTGCCTGTGGTAGGGCCAACTCCATGTCTGGAACTTTGGGGACTTTTGCTGTCTTCTTCCTATGGTCCTCCTCTACTTTAGGCTTCTCCCATGCTGCCATGATAGCTTAAGGGGTATTCTTCAGAAAACAATTGGCCCAACACACAATCTTACAGTCAAGGAAAATAACAAAAAGAAAAAAGAGTCAATCATTGTCAGGGTTTGTCTAGAAACTGAAGAACTCATTTGGAAACATTGTTTATGTAACATTCTGAAGGAGAGGTGAACTGTGAAATATTTCCTCAGCGACTGAAACAATATCAACTCATAGCCTAGAGTGAAATTCAGTGGCTAACACATAGCCTAATTGTTTGAAAGAGAAATGGTAACAGCCAAATTAATAGAGATATGAGGAAAGGCCTCACCTCTCCAACAGTATTCCTTTCACAGAAGAGATAGGGTGTCAGAGAGCCTCACAGTACAGTGTCACTGAAGACTAGAGGTGCTAATGCATGACTCCCTTGGAGAATGAAAAGGAATCTCAGTCCTTGGTAGTTTATTTTATTTTTTGACAGTTTTATTTTATTGAAAATTAATTATATATATTTGTGGTATGCAGAATCAGATATCAATACAAGTGCACAATATGCAGTGATCAAATCAGAATAATTAGCGTATTCACATTTATAAAACATAATCAATCTTTGTAACCCTTAACAAATTTCCCCCTCCCCTCCCCTCCCCCTTTCCAACCTCTAATAACCATAGTTCTGTTCTCTCTTCTTTTTTTGAAAGTTCCACATATTATTGTGACTTTCTCTTTCTTCCTTTCCTTCCTTCCTTTCTTCCTTCCTTCCTTCCTTCCTTCCTTCATTCTTTCTTTCTTTCTGTCAGTCTTTTATTTGTTTGTTTATTTTAGCTCCTAATTATAAATGAGGATATGTGGTATTTCTCTTTCTGTGTCCGGCTTATTTCACCTAACATAATTTTATCTAAGTTCATACATGTTGCTTGTGGTAACATTTCATTCTTTTTTATAGCCAAGTAGTATTCCATTGAGTGTGTGTGTGTATCACATTTCCCTTATCCAATCTTCTGTCAATGGACATTTAGACTGATTTTAACACTTAGCTATTGAAAAAGAGCTGCAGTAAACATGGGAGTGCAGGTATTCCTTCAACATGATTGTAAAGCTAGGGCTGGGGTTCACAGACCCCTCAAGCCCCTTGTCCAGACTGGGTCCCAAAACTTCCAGCTGCATGTCTATGAGCTAGGTATTAGGAAAAGGTCCTAGGAGCCATGGGTGAAGAAATAATAAGCTTTATTCAGAGCTGGAAGCAGCCACCCTAGTGGCCTCCCAAAGCATCCTTAGAGGCACCATTTATCCAAGCCATTGGTCCTTCATACTCAAGTCCACAATCCAAAACACTTTCAGGGACACAGAATCCAACCCAAGGATTTGAGGAGCAGTGTTGGAATCACCCAACTGTCTGCAATTTCCATACATAAGATGGTGGACTGGGTGGAACTGCACATCCACCATCACATTAGACATTAACAAGGAACACTTGGGCGCATGTGCATATTTACCTCAGATGCTCAGCAAGACTCTGAACATCTGAGGGACCTTGACCAGTTTTCTGTATTTTCCCAGCAATCCACCTCTTCAGGGTCCCTCGCCATACAATCTACACATTCAAAATCTTTCTTGATGTTTCCTTAGTGAGGATAAATGACACTTACATTCCTATAACCAATTGTCTGTTCAATATGCCTTAAGGCTTGTCCTGTAGTTCTGTCCTTTAGCCACACAAGGCAGTTAATAGTCGTCATAGGTGTGATTTTCCCATGTGAATCCTATTGTAATACTGGTGGGCAGTTCAGTGCATGTTCAGTAAGCCAACAAATTGGTCACATGAACATATGTATGTACCCAGTTGACTCTGGTGTTGTGCCTGCAGCCAGAACACTATGGATGAAAAGACATAAGGGTTATTGGTACCTATAGCGTGAGTTCTCACCCCTCTGGTAAGATAAATGCCAGTTTGCCATCCTGAGAATTGATTGTTGCGTGAATAGGTATCTTACCTAGTTTGTGATACCGTACATTATCCACTAACACTGTTGGATTTGTAAGTTCTATATGCAGTACTATAGGGGAACTCATAATTGGCCATAATGAAACAAATGTGACCTTTGGAATAGAGTGCTTATTTGTTCCAGGCCATCTTACCCTTACTTAAGGAGGCCAGGTACTTGTCACCCAAGATGAAACTTGCAAGTCTTCCTCTAATCCTTCCTCCCAAGACCATATTAGACCTACCCAGCATATATGGGGGCTTCTATTCTCTGGGGCCATTCCAATTGTATTGTCTGTCCCTGTTGTAAACAGGTGGGGCCAGTAAGAGAATATTTCCATTCTTAGCATATCCTGGCTTCAAAAGCTTATCTTTAGTAGTGACTTTAGCTGTATAGGTGCTGCAGCCCTATGCAACAGAGATTCCACTGGTGAGGGCCCGCCCTTGTGGGGTCTCTCATTCAGAATCCTGCCAGCCATAAACACCATGTCCACCCCTTCAGGGATGGGGGTTGGGTAGATAGCCTGAGTCCCTCTTTTTAAAGACCATTATACCATTCAATCATTTCTGCTGCTGGTGGATGATATGGCATATGTAACTTCCACTGAATAAACAACTTGGAGACCCATCTCTGAACCCCATGTCTAGTAAAGTGGGTTCCATTATCACTCTCTATGACTACATGCTGGCCATACATGGCCATCAGGCTATTCAGTGCCTTCACAGTGTTTACCTGGTCTGGGGCCTTACGAAGCCATACAAACAGAAGACTAGTAGCCATATCAATAGCTGTGAAGAGGTATCTGAAATTCTCTGACATTGGCAGTGGTTTGACAAAGTCCACTTGCCATCAAGTCAAGGCACCCTTCCTTGAGTTACTTGCCCATCTGTATGGGGCACCTGCCAGAGTGTGGACACTCTTGAGCACATACTGGACAAGCATGACAGGCATTCACTACATCTTCCCATTTTATACTGTTCCATTCAGGATAATTTTGGCAGTGGGTTTGTCATGTATGGCTTTTATTGTGTTGAGATATTTTCCTTTTATAGCTAATTTATTGAGAGTCTTTGCCATGAAATGATGTTGGATTTTGTCAGATGCTTTTTTGGCATCAGTTGAGATAACGATATGGTATTCGTCTTTGATTTTGTTGATGTGGTGTATCACATTTATTGACTTGTGTATGTTGAAACATTCTTGCACCTCTGGGATGAATTCCACTTGATCATGGTGTGTAATTTCTTTGATGTGCTGCTGTATTCTGATTGCTAATATTTTGCTGAAGATTTTTGCATCTATGTTCATCAAGGATGTTGGCCTGTAATTTTCTTTTTTTGTTGTTATATTTTTGTCTGGTTTTGGTATCCAAGTGATGCTGGCCTCATAGAATGAGTTTGGGAGAATGACTTCCATTTCAATTTTTTGGAATAGTTTGAAGATAATTGGTATTAATTACTATTTAAATGTTTGGTAGAATTCAGCAGTAAAACCATCCAGTCCTAGGCTTTTCTTATTGGGAGACTGCTGATTACCACTTCAATCTTGTTGCTTGTTATTGGCCTGTTCAGGTTTTCTATTTCTACTTGGTTCAGTCTTGGTAATTTGTATGTGTCCAGAAATTTATCCATTTCCTGCAGATTTTCAAGTCTGTTGGCAGATAGTTATTTGCGGTAGTCTCTAATGTTTCTTTGTATTTCTGTGGTATCAGTTGTAATTTCTCCTCTTTCAATTCTGATTTTTGTTTTTTGGTTCTCCTTTTTTTTAAATTTTTTAATTTACCATTCTTTATGTTTGTCAATTTTTTCTATCTTCTCAAAAAAACAACTTTTCATGTCATTGATTTCTTTCAATCACTTTTTGGGTCTCTATTTCATTTAGTTCTGTGATCTTAATTACTTTTTATCCACTAATTTTGTGGTTGGATTTTTCTTGTCTTTTTAGTTCTTTGTGGTGTAGCATTAGGTTGCTTATCTGAAAGTTGTCTATTCTTTTGATGTAACTCTACCTTTTAGTACTGCTTTTTTAGTATGCCATGTTTTGGTATGATGTGTCTTTATTTTCATTAGTGTCAAGAAACTTTTTGACTTTCTGTTTAATTTCTTGGGCCCTTGGTTCATTCAGGAGCTTGTTGTTTAATTTGCACGTTTATATAGTTTCCAGAGTTTTGTTTGTTATGGATTTCTAGTTTTAATGCATTGTGGTCTGAAAACACACTTGAAATGATTTCATTTTTAAAATTTGTTTAAATTAGACTTGTGACCTAAAAGGTGGTCCATCCTAGAGAATGTTCCATGTGCTGATGAGAAAAATGTGTATTCCGTGGTTGTTGAATGAAATGTTCTGTAGATATCTGCCAAGTCCAACTAGTCTGAAGTATAGTTTAAATACTATATTTCTCTGCTAAATTGTTGCCTGCATGATCTGTCCAATGTTGAGAAAAGTAGTTTATGTCCTAACTATTATTGTAATGAGTTCTATCCCTTTCTTTAGGTCTAATGGTATTTGCTTTATATATCTGGGTGCTCTGGTGTTGGCTGCATATACTTATTGCTGTTATGTCTTCTTGTTGAATAGATCTTTTATCATTATATAATGGCCTTTTTGTCTATTTTTTTGGTTTAATGTCTATTTTATCTGATACATTAATAGCTACTCCTGCTCATTTTTGGTTTCTATTTGCATCATATATCTTTTCCATTCCTTCATTAATACACTGTGTGCATCTTTACCAGTGAGGTTCCTGGTGATGACCACAAAACTGCAGGCAGCAGCAGTAGGGGGTCCTATCCTCTAGTTGGGTGGTCACTGCTTCAGCATTAGCAGAGGTTCCACATCCACCTGGTGCCACTGGCGTGATGTCTATGGCAGTGGCAGTCACACTGCACACAACTATAGGAGGGGGTCTACAAGTAGCTTAGCTGGCTGATGAGGCTACTTGGGCAAGCGTCCCATGTATGGTTGGTCTGGCTGGTGTGGCAGTGTAGACAGCCAGTAACAAAGGCCACTGCCTTCAGGCAGCTGTGGAAGGGGTACTGCACACAGCCAGGTGACTAGTACAGCAGTGTGAGCAAGGATTCTATGCCCAGCTTGGCTGGTCAGAGCCATACTGCCAGTTTGGATGGTTAAAAGCAACAGAATGGGCTGGAAACTCACAGTGAGAAGATGGGTGACAGTCCTGGGTCCTGAAAATGTTACCAGCAAGTGCAGCACTGGCAGGAGTGGGCCTGTTTTGGTCTTCCTCTGTGAGAGAAACACGTCATAGTTTTCTCTAGTCCACCATCTTCCTGGGAGTGGCCACCCCTTGTTAGTGTGGTTGTAGTATCTTTGTTGTTGTTCCTAGCAGACTAGAGTAAATAGCAGTGGAAAAGAAATGCCTCAACCCCCACCACCACTTTTTGATATGATAAACAGGTATAGGAAACTCTTCCTCCTGCATCCTCACAGACTCCCCACTGGGGTGCATTTTAGGAACCTGGAAAAAATTCATTTGAAAGACTGAAGAAAATGAAGTTAATTGCTACTACAATAAGGCTTGGATCCAGTATAAGCTCAGTGACCTGGAAGTTTTGGCCTAAGAATGAGACTTTAAATTTTGATGCTATTTTACATCTAATCTTGTTTTGCCAGGAAAGTAGAAGTCCAGGAAGTGCTTTGTACAGGCCTTCATAAAACTAAATCAAGACATCAGGTTGAAAGAGCATAATCTCTGTTTGGCTCATGATCTAATTGCACCCCCCAAAATAAAGTCTACATATTTTAGATGACCCATTATTCTGAGCCTTCCAGTGCCACCGCAGACCCTGGCACCTCAGCCAGCATCAGCTACCCCCATTTCCCAACCATCAACACCACCAGCTTCTCCAGGCAGCTCAGGCTCAATCTCAAAGGGGCATTAGCTCTCCTGTCCCAAGTCCCCTCTTGGGTGCCATATACTCCTCTGTCTTACCCACTAGCCCTGGAGTATATCCTCTGATACCAAAGGAAGTGAATTCTGCTACTACTATCAAGAGTAGAACTTCTCATCCACCTCCTTAGGGTAATCTTTGCCTCTTGTAGGAAGTAGCTAGTGGGAATGGAGAAATAGTTAGACCACATGTGCCTTTATCTACATCTGATCTGGCACTGTGCAAAGAAAAGTTTGGGTGTTTCTTAGAGGACCCAGGAAAATTTACAGAGGAGTTTATAAAATTAACCAGGACTTATGGCTTGACCTGGAAGGACTTGCAAGTCCTCTAATACAGCTGCTGTGGATATGAGGAAAAGCAATAAATAACAGGGGTCACCCAAGAACACTTGGATGGCTTAGCTGCCCAATACAGAAGCCATGCTGTTTAATGAGCAGGAGGGAATGCAGTCTTTGAGGCAGACCCACAATGTGACTATCTAAGGTGATATGCAGATCTAGAACATAGAAACTATATGATAACATGCATAATAGAGGGCATGAGAAAATGCACAAACTGGTGAATTATGTATGGCAGGATCCACAAACTCACCCAGGTAAAGATGAAAATCCAACCATATTCCGAGGCCACCTAGTAGAGGCAATTAGGAAATACATCAATACCAGTTGTAATTCTCCCAAAGGGCAAACTCTCCTGGGTACCCATTGTGTCACACAGGAAACTTCTGACATATAAGGAAACTTCAGAAGGTTGCCACAGGGCCACAAACCCCCATGAGCCAATTGCTGGATACAGCCTTTAATATATATAATCAAAGAGATCTGGCTGAGGAAGCTGTAAAGGCCCAGAGAGGGAGGCAGAAGTACAAATGTTAGCAGTCGCCTTAAGTTCCATGACCCATACTGATCATCAACCTCATGGCTCCATTTTCCCTGGGAAGTCAAGGTCCGGCCAACCTAAAGACTTGAAAGGTATGTGCTACATGTATGGCAAATAAAACTGCTGGAAGGCCACCCATACCTGGCAAGCTGAGAGGCCACAGGAACCCTTCCATTTATCTAAAGAGGAGGGTCACAGGCAGAGGGACTGCCTCTGGGACCAATGTGGACCTGAGGCTCAGGAGCCTCCTGAGGCTCAGAGCCTCAGGCCTACATTGCCTTGAGAGGGCTGACAGGGCAAGTGACTGACAGAACCCAAGACTCCTGGTGACTCCACATGGACATCTGATTATCTCTCCTGATGAGTCTCAGGCAATTCTAGATGTAGGATGTAAGAATGTCATATTCCTAATTCACAGAAGAGCCTACTACTCTGTTTTAAACCACCATTCTGGTCTCCTTTCCTCTCAAACTTAAGTAGTAACAGGAATAGATGAAAAACCTCAGTATAAAAGATTTATATTCTTGCTTAAATGTTCTTTCAAAGAGTTTACATTTTCTTACCAGTTTCTAATTATACCTGAGTCTTCAATCCCTTTGAAGGTTGGGGACTTGCTAGATCAGTAAGGGACTACCCTCCATCTAGACAAAGTGACCACCCTGGGAGAAACAGAAACACTATTAATGTCTTGCATTGTCTGTTTTGACAACAACACACACTGCTAACAAAATATCAGCTCGTGTATTATCACAGGTCGATGTTCAAGTATAGAATACTGAAATACTAGGAAGGGCTCTAACTGTAAATTCTGTCCAAATTACCCTGAAGGATCCTGATTCCTATCCTTGAAAAAATAATACCCCCTTAAACCAGAAGCAAAACAGACGCTGCAACCTTTAATTGATAGATTTCTTAAATACAGATTATCGAGGTCTTCCCCAACCTCCATGCAACACTCCAATTCTTCCCATAGAGAGACCCAATGGAGAGTACCAGTTCATGCAGGATTTACAAGATATTAACAATGTGGTAAAACGCTTGTATACCCTTGTTTCCAATCCATGTACAATTCTGTCCCAAGTACCTGATGGAACTTAGTGGTTTACAATGCTGGATTTAAAGGATGCATTATTTTGCATCCCATTACATACTGATTCCCAGTAATTTTTTGCATCTGAGTTGACAACCCCCAAGATACAGATGACCACTCAATTCACATGGATGGTATTGCCTTAGAGATTTATGGACAGCCCCCAAATTTTGGAAATGCACTGTTTAAAGACCTCAGGCAGTTACAGTTGGAAAAGGGTACTCACTTACAGTATAAGGATAATCTACTGATATTCAGTCCCACCAAGGAGGATTCAGATAGTAAAACAATGAAAGTGCTAAACTTTCTGGGGAAGCATGGTGATTGACACTCTCCACGAAAGGCCAAAATTTCTGCTCACAGTGTCAAATATCAACACCAGGAACCCAAATTTTGACCACAGAAAGGAAAGAAGCAGTTCTGGCATTGCAGCCTACTTACACAAAAAGACAGCTTAGAGACCTTTTGAAAATGGTGGGGTTTGGTAGAATCTGGATGCCTGGATTTGGCCTAATAGCAAAACCATTAAACACATCCCTTTAAGCCCAGATCACAAACCTCTGGAGTGGAGGGAAGAATATCAAAATGCATTCCAGACTCTGAAGGATAAATCAAGCACAGTCCAGCTCTGGGGCTCCCAAATATAGAGATACTCTTTACTCTGTTTTTGGCAGAGAAGCAAGGTGTTGTCCTTTCCCCAAAACTGGGTAAGAGCAGTAGCAGTCACCACTTTTCTGGTAGAAGAAGCCACCAAATTAACTTAGGACAACTACCAAAAGTTTTAACACCTCATCAGGTGCTAGGAGTCTTTGAGGCCAAAGATCACCAATGGCTAATGGGAGGTAGGCTGCTAGAATATCACCTTATCCTTCTGGAAATGGCAGAAGTGACTTTTAAAGTTTGCCAGATGCTAAACCCAGCCACCTTGATGACAGAACCAGACCCTAATTAAATCTCACTCTTTCCTGCATAGAAAAACGTGAGCAGATTTATTCTAGCAGGGCTGATTTATGAGATGAAAGTCCCCTGAATCCAGAGGTTGAATGGTGCACTGATGGAAGCAGCCTCATGAAGACTGCTAATCATAAAGCAATGTGTACAGTCATAAGCCAGGAGGTTATTGAGGCAGAGGCAATACCATCAAACTCTTCAGCTAGAAGCAGTTTATAGCCTTAGTCCAAGCCCTACAATTAGGTTACGGCCTCCAACTGAACATATACACTGACTCCAGATATATCTTTTTGATGCTCCGTGCTCATAGTGATATATGGAAGGAGTGGGGATTGTTCACTGCCACAAATCCCCTCATTAAACACCATGATAAAATTTTAGAACTTATTGAAACAGTGCAGTACCCCCAAAGAAGTGGCAGTCATATACTACAGGTGACACTAGAAAGGAATTCAGCCATCATAAAGGGAAATACATTCACTGATAGAACTGCAAAGGCAGCTGCAAGAGGTAAAGTAGAATAGCAGACCACTTTAATAAGAAACACCCAAGATTGGCAAGTAACTCCACAAGACAGCCAGGAAGAAACACAGCAGGATATGGCTTAAGACAACCACAGGGCCACTTCCAGATGGTTCACAAGAGATGATAATCTTCTCCTACCCCAGAAAATGTATCAGAAGGTATCAAATACTTTCATGATTCCTCCCATTTGAGTAGGGTCCCTGTGATTAAACTGGTATGGCAGGTGTTTATAGGCAAGGGGTTCACACAGACCATTAAGCAAGTAACATAGGAATGTGAATTATCTCCTTGTAATGACCCTGGGAATCATCCTGTTCCTCCTTCCCTCTTAAAGTATGTACAACATTGAGGAACATATTTAGGGGAGGGTTGCCAATTGTACTTTGCTGAGATACCACATTACCAAAGGATTCAAATGCCTTCTGGTATTTGTGGATACCTTTTCAGGTTGGATTGAGATGTTTCCAACTAGGACCAAAAGGCCATAGAGGTAGCTAAATATCTTCTTATAAGATTATACCCAGGTTTGGACTTTCTAGATTCCTCCAGAGTGACAATAATCCCTCCTTTACAGGAAAGGTCCCACAACAAGTTGCAACTGCCCTAGGCATTTCTTACAGGTAGCCCTCCCACTGGAGACTTCAATCATGGGAAATGTGGAAAAAGCACATCACATTTTCAAAAAGACTTTAGTTAAATTATGCAAGGAAACATCAGGGAAGTGGATAGACCTTTCACCTGTTAAGAACTTAGCCCCACATAATACCACCATTTCAGTCCTTTTGAAATAGTATGTCATTTATAATATCAGAATTTCTTTTAGACAAAGAAACAAATAAAATGGTCAGGTATGTCGTCAATCTAAATCAGATGTGGTAAGCCCTCCATGAATTTGGGAATGAAGTTCCAAACTTCCCAGACTCAGAACAATTAGATTCACCTATTCAGCCATGTGACCTAGTTACTTAAAACTTGGAAAGTTAGAATACCAGAAAGTCAATTACAAGTCAAATGGAAAGGAGCTTACCAAGTGTTCATATCCACTGTGACTGCTGTGAAGCTACAGGGAATTTCTAGTTGTGTCCAACTTTCTAGAGTGAAGCCTGTCTCTTATGAGTCCTTACAGGAAAACCAGGAGGACAAAGGTGACTCTACCTATTTTTGTGAACCTATGGAAGGCCTCAAGTACTATTCACAAGAGAAAAGTCCTGAGGGATTGACTTCCAACTAGATAAGTGATGTGGTAAATAATTATAGGTCTAGTGGTTTTCCTGGTGATACTATCATATTGTCATTCTGCTATTTTACCAGACCCTCTCCTTTTGGTAAAGATTTGTTCTATCCAAGCTGGATCTAGAGACACTTATCATAACGATAAGAATGAACTTCTACTACCTATCCATCTTCCTTTTATTACTTACAATGGTTTATGCAGAATGGGAACACAATGCTACAGTCAATATATCTTTAATTTTAGCTAAAGAGTAATTCTTTCTGATTGCTGGATATGTCACTATAATCCTCATATCCAGCAAACACAATAAGTGCACTACCTCGTGAATGGGACCTCACTATCACATTTTCATATCAGGAACCAAGCACACCAGCTATCAAAGTGCCCTTAGATAATACTAGACCTATGACATGCATGAACTTAACACCACTCCACGGTATTACATCCATGAAGGTAAAGCAAAGGTTAACTTCCACCATGTTAAGTTCAGAGTGATACCTCTGTGAAAGTCCCTTGGTCTGGACTGCCTCAGCAATATACCCTCAGGTTTTCTTAGGTCTTTGTATGTATAACAGAATGCACTGATGTCCTGTTAACAACACAAAGAACAAGGGAGTCCCAGACACCAACGATAGTTGTATTCTGGGGAAGAGTATATAACATGTTCCTAGATCTCTAGAAAGTAGAGTTTTACATTCCCAAGGCAGGATTTAGCAAAGACATGAGCCCCAAACAAGAGGGCTGCATTCCCAATATTGCAATATTTCTAATTCCCCGATTGCATACTACAAATAGCTAAGAAATTGGACACAATGTCTCTCCAAAGTATTTGTCTTCCATCAGGATACATCTTGTGTGCAGTCCCTCAAACAGGCCACAGCAAATTGGCCCCTGTATATTGTGTGCATGGAGGGAAGATTTTTCTCACCATTTAAAGCAAGGGCTTACCCATGTATAGATAATGTAGCATTCACAGGACAATGCACGCTAGGATACCTGACTCCAGATCATGTATTAATCTATAGCAAGATCTATGTTGAGACAACAAATAGAAATGGGCCATTGGCCTAATATTACCAAGTATTAAGGTGATTATTGGATTAGCTTCTCCCTGAGGAGTATTTGCCTATCATAAAGCCACTTTAGTGTATCTGACTAACACAGTAGCAAAGTTAGTCCACATGACTGGGGATGCCATACAAAACTACAGACATCCCTAAATTCTTTAGCTGGTGTAGCCCTTGACAATCATTTGGCCCTGGAGTATCTTCTAGCTGAACAAAGAGGAATATAAGCTATGATAAATAAGACTTGTTCCACATATATAAAAACTTCAAGCCAGATAGAAGATGATGTAGAATGATATATGAACAAGCCATCTGGTTAGACAAGTTCTATAATCTGAACTCAAAGTATGTGGGAATCTGTAAAGAATTACTTACCTTCGGTCACATGGGTTTTGCCCTTATTAGGATCATGAGCCATGCTTCTGCTGCTTTTGATTTTTGGTACCTGTATTTTTAAACTTCTTGTTAACTTCCTTTCTTCTAGATTTCAACAGTTTCATGCAAAGATGATAACTCTACACAGCTTCTACTCTGTGCCAACCTGACCACCTGAAACTAAGCTGAGCTCTCTAGATCAGGAATTCAGAGATGTATATTCCCAGATAGGCAGGGCCTACAGTCCCAGTCAGCCTGAAGCAGCTACCGAAGATGGATGTTCATCCTTCAGCTTCCCTTAAGATATAGGGAATGGAATTTCTGAGGAGGAATGATATAGGAGGTGCTAAGTTTCCCTGGGCTCAGGTTACAGAACATGCCTCTAGGTTTAAGCCATTTCCCAAAGTTTCAGGCTTTTCCACTAGTCCCTCCCCTAAAGGAAAGTTACTGTTGCTAGTTAGACTGTTTTGGGCACCAACACTGACAAAATGAAACGAAAAGGGAATGGCTTGTGCAAATCCAGTGGCTAGGTATGCTTAGTAGAGAAGAGTTATATAACCCTGGTAGCTGAATGACCTTCCACTTGGGGTGCTAAAGAGCACAGAATATTCCCGAGTATGTTTGGTGTATGTGATAGGATTTAGCCATGGATTTGAACCTGCTCCAAGAAGAGACCAACTGACCATGTGCGAGACAGGAACTGTCCATGCAACTAACCATATTACACAAAAGAGAACTATGCCCTTAACTGATGTGAGGAAAATAGAGTACTTTGGTCAGGCCCCCTCACCTCAAGACTGGCTGGGTGTTGTGCAGCACATTCTTTGTAAACAAGTTGTGTGGGGGTGGAGTTAGTGTGCATGCATGTCTGTGTATTTCTAGCTTGTTGCTATTCTTATGTGTTTTTCAGAGTGTGAGGCAGCACTCTTAACTGCTGATTGGCAGAGCTCCTGTCTAAAAACAGAGCATATTTACTTTGCTGGCAGCTACTCAGTTTTTCTTTGGACTTTGCTAGCATTTGCTCACTTTCTCTTTGGACTGCCTAGCTCTTAGATATGTGTGTGTGCTGAATAAAGCTTATTATCTCTTCAACCAAGGCTCCAAGAACCTTTTTCCTGTTACCTAGGTCATAGACCTACATGTGAAGTATTTGTAACCTAGTCTGGACAATGGGCTTGAGGGGTCTGTGAGCTCCAGACCTAGCATGAGCTCAATAACTGAATATACATTAGATAGAGACACTATAGAAGCTGAATACCAGCAGAAAGCAGGGTTGTCACTCACTTTCCTGTTACCAAACCATACTTCCCTGGTTGAGCTGTGTATGCTTCCTTTTGTATTAAACTTACTTTCAGCAAGCAGCTGCTCACTCTCTTGAGCCAATCTGCACTCTTTCCTAAACATTAAGTATGTTTTTCTTACTTTGTATCAAACTTGGTGTGGGTCCTGCTCAGTCTCTATAGCTATGCTCCATTGTCTCTGTGAAATCTATATCTCATTCATCACAGTAAAACTGTTCTCAATTTCTAGTGCGACTCTGCTTTTGAATTCTTTCCTATGGTGGATTCAAGAACCTGGTGAGGGGCTGGGCCCCCAGACCCTTCTTCTGCCATCATTCATGAGCTGTTTCTATAACCACAAGCTCTGCCCAAACCACCATCCTACAACAGCATTTATTTTTTGTTTAAGTTACACAGTTGTGAGAGCTGTGGCTCAACTAGGTTCTTTGGGGCTTAGCTCCCATGTGACTTTGCATCCTGGCACTCAGTCTTAAGAGTAGACACCATCTGGGGGATTTTGTTCTCCTGGTAAAAGACAGAAGCTAATGAAAAGAATCAAGCCACAGAAGTGCATCAACACCTCTGCTCAGATATGTCTTATCTAGCATTTGCTCATGTTTCATTCACCAAAACAAATCAAATGGCCATACCCAAAGTTCATGGGATGGAGATGTAAATTAACCTATAAGAAATCAGACCAATACAGGTCTAATGGAGAATTATGACCAAATAATAAAATCCATCACAGTATCTTAGTCTGACTAGTTTATTTTTTCCTGTTCACCATATTTTTTTGAAGTAATAGTGTTTCTTTTTTCACTATCACTTTAAAAGCATAGGAAACCAAAACAATAATCACCTGGGAGTGGAGGTGGGTGGTAGAAACCCAATGTAGCATACAGGAATACAATGGAGATTTCCACTGTATACCAACTTGTCTTTTCCTAATTTTGCTTCTTGTAAATCTACTACTTCTTCAGAAAGTAAAATATATTAGCAAATTCTAGTAATGGTAAACCTTAGAAAAATTATCATAAATTTGTAATAATATTATAAATAAACTAGAAGATTAAACTGGTTCTCTTTGAAAAAGCCATAAACAAATACCATTTCTCTCTTTGCCTGATATGTAAAATGAAATTGTTTTTTTCAATCTCTAATATCCTTTCCTCTATTCTATTAATGTGACTTGAAATTCCTTGTGCACAAATAAAGTTACAAGTCAGAATGGGGAAGCAAATATTTTTAAAACTATCTCTATTACTATGTGTAGAAGTATGCTTTAAAAAGCATATATTTCCATTTTTCTAAAAGAAAACATGTAAGAGAACATGAGGTGTAGTAGGGAAATTGTTCTGTTATTTCTAGCACATTAACAGGAGGAACAAGATCGTGTCAACCCATGACAAAATGGAGTCAGGGAACACTATGAGGGGAAGATTCTAACACATATGTGTCTGATAAGAACTACTACAAAAGACTCTGCAAAAGAACAACCTTGCATGTAAGTCACCACAAACTTTCAAAAATACTTCTCTGAGGACAACTGCCCAACAAATGCCTGTCGTACCTCAGATTGACATCACCCTTGTAATTCAGCATTGTAGCCAAGAGTAATTATTTCAAAACCACTTGTGTAGCTCCTCATATTTCCTTTAAAAATCCTTGGCTTCATTACATTCCTGAATATGCCCAAAATTTACAATGTCACCTATTCCATATTGGAATGTTCATTCCCAAATAAAATTATTGTATTTGAAGAATTTCTCTGTATCTTTTATTTAGGTTTAATCTGGTATCAAGAAGCAGCACTTGACAGAAATAAGATCAGTGGCCCCTGGAATCAGATACAGTGATGAATGACCTCTTTGCACTCTCCACTTTAGTGCATCACCTTTCTCACTGATTAATCTCTCAGATTCCTGAATTTTCTCCCTTTGGTGAATTATTCTGACTTTATTTGGGGTCTAACTTGTTCATAAAGCCACCTTAAATAGAAACTTAGCATTCCTCTTGGGACTGAAATAAAATTTTATATTTTCTGGCAAATTTTTTTCAGATACATAAGCATTTCATCTTTCTCATATGTTCTGGTTTCTACAAAACTTGTGTTCAGTCTGTGGCATGTGTTTTCCTGATGACTCACTTTTAGTTTTTTGTTTCTGAATGCTTGATTACTATTTTCAATGGTCTGCATGCCCAGGTTAATATTTGTGTGAGCACTATTATTTTGATTTCATTTTGGTTTGGTTATGCACCAGCAAATTATCTGAAAATGATCTGGCTCTTTTACTTTTTTACTTTCTGCATGACTATGAAACAGCCAATTAAAAGCCACTGCATGGTTACCACAAACTATTAGGAACCCTCATGTAAAAGTGTTGGAAGAAAAAATGCTTTTGTGCTAGGATAAACTGGTCATAAATGGGTAAGATTACTACTAGAAAACCTGCCAGTCTCAGAAAAAGTCATACTACTAGGGAAAGCTTGATTAATACCAGACAAGTAGGGCACAGTCTGCTAAGTATTTTAAAAGTAATAATTTTTTGCCAGATACACTTGTCAAAGCAAATGTTTTGGTGGAAACAATCTGATTCTGTCTGTCTTTTTACAAACTGGTAAATTTATATTGCTGTGTTTTGTTGAAGCAAAAACACTTCAGCCTGTAAGAAAATTTAAGTGACACTTTTATTTAGATTTGCAAACTGGAGAAGACCACCTCTCAGAGAGAGAAGTAAGTCTCCCCAGCAAGCAGAAAAAGTGATGAGGTTTTATACTCTAAGTTTAGAAAATGCTAAGTGGTAAAACAAATCCCAAACATTGTTTGAATATGGAATGTATAACTTACTATGATATATTGAACAAATGGTTTCCCAGAACCTTTACAATATTCACAGATGCTCTAATCTAGGCTATTTAATTTCTAAGTAATTTCCATATCTTTAACTAGTTTGCATATCCTGTCTTCCCAAGATTTCTCTGAACAATGTTAACTGTGCTTATCTACACAATTGGTTTTTTGCTGATAACAAACTTCCCAGAAGAGTCTGTTTGTCAAGCAGTAAATTCTAGTGAAGGTCAGCTTCTTGGGACAAAAGAAAAACAAGTCAATAAGTTCCCAAAATTGAGTCACTGTGGAGTCTATTATTATTATTCTCCTTTCCTGGCCTCTTTTCTTCTACATTGATTCTCCCCTTTTGACCAATGGCATGCCAAGGCATTGCCATTGGTAAGTTCTGGAGAACAACATTATTAATTGTAAGACTGGCCTGAAAGTGCGAATCTTACTTGTTGGGAAGGCTCATCTCACAACGACCAGGAGACAGAGATCATTGCAATCAAGCAAGAGGTTTTTATTCCAGCATGCTGGGGTCACTCCATCTTCAGGACAGAAGCGGCCCCAATCTCTTAACACAAGTACTTTTTATTCAGTTTGGTAGGCAGACTTTGGCAACAGGATGAGTTGTACACAGCTTATTGGTCAGCTGAGGTGACTTTTAATTTCCTTGGTGGCCTTCAGTGGGGTGACACACAGACAAGGAACTGGGGAATTGACCAATAGCCCACCCCTTTTGTGGTTAGGCCCTTCCTGGAACTGGGTGAACTTTGGGCTCTTTGGAAAGTCCTTTACCTGTGGCAATGGAAAGCCCTTATCTTCTGGTAATGGAAAGTCTCAAGCACCTGGTAGCAGAAAGTCCTAAGTACATGGTATTGTTTACCCAAAAAGGTTGAGGGTTATCTCTACCTCTACAAATCAAGTCCCTCAATGCCCTGGTGCTGGGGTCATCTATTCCCCTGAAAGAGTCTTCAGAAGGTGAGAAGTATATGGACTATTGATGTACCATCATTGTGTTATCTATTTTTTTTAGAGTCAAGCATTTAATAATACATAACAATATAACTTTGTTGCCTATAAAATAGAATACACTGACCAATATTAATAAACAATATTGGGTGTAACATTGTCTCAGATAGAGTCTCTATTTCATCATACAGGCAGGAAAACACATTTTTAGAGGGCATAATATTACCAGCAACAGACTCACCTTGCTCTCTCACACTAAACAAATGACCTGAAGGTTCAAAAGTTGGTGCAAGGATCAGAAACTTTGTTTAGATACCCAGCATTTGGAGGATGACTAGGCTAAAATTATTTCCTCTTCTGATGATAGTTCTGGAGGTTATATAGGAAAAGAAGTGGGAAAGTCAGGTAAGGGTTTTGCAGGCAAAGTGGGAGGCCAGTCATGATCAGCAGAGGGTCTGAGTCAGACACAAAGGTCCCTTGATGGACTGGGTGCTTTGGTGTCATGAAGGCTGCAGTTGGTGGACTGGTCAGCTTCAAGCCCTTTATATTATTTGGGTGTCAGAGGGCTTATCTCCTAGAGAGAGCTCAAAGACAATAACCTCAGTCAAACATCACTGGAACATAAAAATACCTGACTTGTTCCTCTAACTAATGTTAAAATTGGATGCAATTTTTTTTTAAGCAAGAGGGTGAGTTAACAATCAGCTAGGGTACTCTGCCTTTCTCTTGGAATTCCTTTGTTTGCAGTTGATTAGGAAAGGTAAGGAAAACTTAGTTCTAATTCTTAGTTTTAGAAGCACAACATCTAAAGTAAATCAACATAGGAGGGTGTAATGGGAGTTAAACAGAAATAAACTTTTGAGAAGGATTCTTTTGGGGTATGATTTTATCCCTGAGCAGGATCAGCTATGTGATCAGTTTCTCAATTCCTTTGTAAATCTCAATGAATTGATGATTATCAGACCCTCAATTGATAGTTAACTAAAATTTTCTGCTTGGTCTTAATTACCTCAAGATGATTATTTTCTGGCTAAGGTCCATTTTGATAGAGTTTTAATGGAATCCCAAATTTGCAGATTAGCAGAGTTATTAGATTTACATAACTAAGGTGCTTGTTCATAAATATGTTTAACATCTATCTCTAGTTTACTAGAGGAACTAATACAGGCACAACAAGTAATGTTTACAACAGCACATATTCCTCCTTCAGCTAAGAGATAGTCTAGGACTGTTTTATGACTTATCACCATAAAGATTAAGCTGTCTAGAGAAATTTGTAACTATGTGTGGGGAAAATAGAATAATTTAGCCAGGCTCCCCCTACTCAGGTCTAGCTAGGGGGTCAAGCAGCATATTTCTTGTAAACAAGTTGTGTGGGTGAAATTAGTGTGCATGTGCACCCATGTATCTTTCTAGCTAATTGCTATTGTGTTCTTCACTTTGTGAAGCAGAGCTAGCTGGCAGAGCTCATGTCTAAAAATGTTTATTCTGCTGGCAGCTGCTCAGTTTCACTTTCTCTCTGGACTTTGCTGATAGCAGTTGAGTTTCTGAGTTTCTCTGTGGACTGCCTAGCTCATAGTATTGTGTGTGCTGAATAAATACTATTCCTTCTTCAACCAAGGCTCCAAGGACCTTTCTGCCGGTTACCTAGCTCATAGACCTGCATGTGAAGGGTTTGTGAATGGGCTTGAGGGGTCTGTGAGCTCCAGACCCTAGCCCTAGCTCAACATTAAGTTACAACATGTGCAGTGCTTCAAGGCAATCCTTCCAAGCAGTAGTAAGATTTTTAAGGGTAGCTTTATGATATGCAAAGCCTCCTTTGTCGTTTAGTAGATAATCTAGCATCTTTGGGTAGAAGCAGGAATGACAGTTTGCAAGTTACCTACAAAAAATTCTAAGTGCATTATCACCGTGTCAAGTGAATGAGGACCACATAAGTAAGGAAAAATTAAGAGGAGTAAGAGTTTCATTATAGGAAGACTTACTCCCATGAACTTTGGAGAAAAAAAGAAACTGTCTACAGCATGAAGCCAGCAATTCCTCATCCAGATTTGCAGCATGCATTTGAATGTCTCTGGCTACAGCATCAGGCAATTTTGGTAAACTGTCAGTGTGGTACACACACCACACATGAAACTTATCCCTTGAAATTTACATTGTGTTGCCCAGCTTCAGCTTATTCTTAGAGAGTTGTAGCCAGATAATAGAGAAGACTAGAATTCAGAATCCAGTCCTGTCTGCAGGTAGATAATAGAACTCAACAGTAAATAGGGCTACAATTTAGTAACAGGTGTACTACAGTTTTCTTTTGAGACAAAAAAATGTTTTGTCTTTCTCTATAGTCGCCTCTATTATTACCAAAACTGGTCATTGTGAGACCAATTTGATTGCTTATTTACATAAAGTCAGCAGGAATAATATAACTAATGTTTCCAATTGCATCCTGTTAAAGAAGACAGATTCTTATTGAACTTACAAAAATAACTACATTACCATAGAAATAAGAATATTCATAAATAGTTTCCAAATTCTAGAGGGACTGGGTAGAGTGAATATACAAATGTTTCAATTTCTGTTTACAAAAGTATGTTTTGCTAAATTGCTGTAAGCTATAAATAGCATATTATTTTAATCTGGAAAACAAAATATTTAAGTAAAAAACCAATAGTGCATTAAATAAAATCATTATCTTTATCAGTTACTTAACTTTATGTAATTAATTTTTAGTTTGCTTGATGTGATTAGCAGTTTTATAAACCAATCATTTTTTTATTTGTTTGTTATTTTTTTGTCATTATACAATGTAATTGATTTTTGAAGACCTTTACTAATTCCTCCCTTTCTCCTCTCCCTCTCCCTCTTTCCCACCCCCAGCAACCTCAGTTCTGTTCCCTTCTCTTAACAAGATTAAAGAATTATTGTTATTGTTGTCTTTTTTCTATTTATTTGTTTATTTTTATTAGCTCCCACATATAATTAACGTATGTTATTTCTCTTTCTGTGCCTGGCTTTTTTCACTTAATATAATTTTCTCTAAGTTCATTCACATTGTTGGGAAATGCAGTAACTTCATTCTTTTCTATAGCAGAGTAGTATTCCGTTATATAAATATACCACATTTTCCTTATCCACTCATCCAATGATGGGCATTTATGAACTTTTTATTAGAGTTATGAAGAGCTTTTACTTTGTTCATTGGTCTTAAAGGTATTTGAAACCTGTATTTAAGATTACTAGTTACAGTCTTTTCCATGAATCAGATTGCAGATGCCTTTAGAAAAGAATCAAATCTGTGGATGATAGAGAGTTAGAAGAGTCGTGGTTAAAATGTGAAGAAAGATTATTATAATCAATAGTTTACTAGGAAATTTTGATTATTTCTATTGCACACAGCACCTTAACATGACAGCCAGAATCATGACTGATACTGTAAATCAAGACCAACTCGATTTTATAAATTTTATATGATCAGTATTGATCACAGTATTTGTATCAAATCTCTATATATAAATATTCCCTTAAATATTTAATATAACCAAAATATGACTGATATATCAGATTTTAAGTATTTTGTATAACTTTATAACATTAATATCAACAACATATCCATAAATATAACTGAAAGAGGATCTAATAATACCTATCACTCAACAATCCTTCCATGCAAGACACCAAATAAGCTTAACCATTTAATATTTCCACAAGATGATAGATGTATTCTCTGAGGTTCTCCAGAGACTCAAATGGAAAACCCCAAAGACTTAATGAATCGAAACAGGATCACAGGCCACTGTGAAATAATAGTCATTTATTTAACCAAAGTAATAACTGGAGACTTCAATGCAACTCAGAAAGTTGTACAGACATATTGGACAAAGGCAACAAAAATCTACATTGGGGAAAAGACTGCCTCTTCAACAAGTGGTGCTGGGAAAACTGGATATCCATATGCAGAAGAATGAAACTAGATATGCATTTCTCACCATACACTAAAATCAACTCAAAATGGATTAAAGTGTCAAGTATAAGACCTGAAACTGTAAAATTACTAAGGGAAAATATAGGTGAAACATTTCAACAATTAGGTCAGGGCACAGGCTTTATGAACATGAGCCCAATAGCACAAGCAGCAAGAAAAAAATAAACAAATGTAACTATATCAAACTAAAAAGCTTCTGCACAGTAAAGGAAACAATCAATAGAGTGAAACAACGACTTACACAGTGGGAGAAAATTTTTGCTAACTCGGCATCTGAAAAGGGATTAATATCCAGAATATACATAGAACTCAAACAATTATACAGTTAAAAAAAACAATTAAAAAATGGACAAAGGATCCAAATAAACTTTTCAAAGAAAGTTATACCAATTGCCAACAGATACATGAAAAAAATGCTCAACATCACTATTCATCAGGGAAATGCAAACTAAAACTACATTGAGATATTACCTCACACCAGTTAGACTGGCTATGATTAAAAAGATGGTGAATAACAAATGTTGGAGAGGCTGTGGGGAGAAGGAAACACTCCTACACTGTTGGTGAGACTGTAAATTAGTACAACCACTATGGAAAACAGTACGTATGAGGTTTCTCAAACAACTACAGATAGATCTTCCGTATGATCCAGCAATCCCTCTTCTGGGTATATACCCAGAGGAATGGAAATCATGTTGAAGAGATACGTGCACTTCCACACTCATTGCTGCTCTGTTTACAATAGCCAAGATAAGGAACCGACCTAAATGTCCATCAATAGATGATTGGATAAAGAAACTGTGGTATATATACCACAGTTTATATACACTATATATAAACACTATATATACACTATAGAATATAGTATATATACACTAGAGAATACTATTCTGCCATAAGAAAAGAATGAAATACTCCCATTTGCAACAACACGGATGAACCTGGAGAAACACATTGAGTGAAATAAGCAAAACACAGAGGGATAAATACCACATGTGCTCGCTCATATGCTGGAGCTAAGAAAGAAAGAAGGAAAGAAAGACCACAGTAGTGTGTTTGTTGCTTTGCATTGCTTTGCCTCCCATGGATTTGTCACCCCACTTCCCCTGGGTGACAAAGATGTAAAGGATTACTCAAAGCCCATCTCTTCTGAGCAGTGAGCGACCCTAAGAGGTTAACTTCCCAGGCACCCTCCAGTGAGAGGCAGCCCTTCCTTGGGAAATTAACACCAAATTGGGGTTCTCTTCCTGCATTTATTTTCCAGACCAGGAAGTTACAGGAAGGGGAAAATGTGGGGTTATAGTTTAACAATATAGGCTGGTACTTTCAGTGAAACAATCCAGATGACATTCCAGTAAGGCAATTAAGTGGTCCTATCAACAACAGTTTTATCTTAGCAAACATTTATTCCTATAGCAATTTCTCAGTATCTTTACATAACAATCAGTAGCTAGTCTGTCTTTGAGCCAGCAACCTGCTGTGCCACAATCCTTATCTTGCAACAGAGACTTATAGCCTGAGGGAAATTTCCTGTCCTTGCAAGGTCAATATTTGAAACTGCAAGGCTTTGGAAAACCAGGCCATGTAAAGTACATATGCTTTATAGTATATTCCATATCTCCCCCATTTTATTTATTTAAAAGAAAAGGCAAAAGCTATAGATCAGGTTGGCATAGTTAAGACAAAAAGCATTTTGTTAAAGCAAAGTTAGTATCGTTTAGCATGGCAAGTCCTTTTAATTTACTTCAGGTGAGGACTGGTGATGTCATCGTCTCAGGGTGGCTGCAGTGGCATCACTCCAAGTGCTGTGAATTGAGTGTAATTACCAGTTGTTGAAACTCCAGAATGGTCAATAAAACAGTTGATTCTGAGTTCAGGGAGTTTGTTAACATTAAAACTGTCCACTACATTACTGTTTCCAAAGCATCTAGTCTTTTGTAAAAGTTTTGATCAATTACAAGTCTTTTGCTTAAGAATAGGATGTCTCATCCAAGTTGGCAATCAGCTTTTTTAAGGCCAGGAAAATTTAGAGAACAGCTTTTGTAAAGAAGACGTTATTTCCCCCTTTATGATCAAGGCATTCCTCATGAAAGCATTGGTGATCAATACCTAGACTGAAAAGGTCTTACTTTTCCTTGAATAAATCTCTCAGTGTTGGGAAGGCTCTTTCCCACATGGAGATAGAAAGAGGCATCTTGGCTCATTTTCTTTCTTTCGTAATCTGTCCCACATTGCTGGGAATACTGTTTCCCAAGTTGTGTTTTGTCCCATGTTGTGGGGGAAAGATGCATCAGTCTGGTTTCAGAATGATGCAGCAGAACAGCAGAATGAAGCAGCACCAGGTCAAATTTTTACAGCAACATAAAAAGAGATCAGCAACTTGGAAATGAGACATGCTATCTTATATCCAAAGTTTTAAACCCTATCCTGTTATAAAGAGAGAGAGAGTTAATGTAAAATAAATTTTATTACTCTAACATATGCGATTAGCTTCTGTACTACTGCTTGCTTGTGACGGGGAACATAATTAGCACCATTTTAAGTACATCAGCCATTTTAAGTAAGGCAGCTTCTAAGGGGTCATGTAGAGGATAAGCATAGTCAAGGCGGGCCCAGGCATGGTAGATTCCAGGAAGGGAGTAACCACCAAAAGTACACCCAGTTCTAGGAAGGACTGACCAGTTCCTTATCTAGGGGCCACTGGGTCTGACCCAGAGAGGAAGACGATTGTTCCTTGTTAGCATGCCAACCCACCAAAATCTACCAATGAATTTAAAGGTCACCTCAGATGACCAATGAGCTATGTAAAACTTATCCTGTTGCCAAAGTCTGTCTAAAAATTGTATAAAAAGCGCCTGTGTTAAGGGCTTGGGACTGCTTCTGTCCTGAAGATGGAGCGACCCCAGCATGCTGGAATAAAAAAACCTCTTTCTTGATTGCAGTGATCTCTGTCTCCTGGTCTTTGCGAGATGAGCCCTCCCAACAAGTAAGATTTGCGCTTTCAGGCCAGTCTTACATTCTTGGTGCGTTGGCTGGGAAGCGGCTCTCTCTGGGACCAGAGACTAGAGAATGGAGGATCACTCAAGCAGGTACCGTGGTTGTCTGTCTGTCTGCTGTGTCTGTCTTTGTGTCTTTGTTGTCTACTGTAATCTGTCTTTGGCTTTTCGGTGGCTCCGGGATGGAGTTTTCAGTCTGGCTTCAGCTTTTCAGTGGCTCCGAGATGGAGTCATCAGTCTGGTTTCAGCTTTTTGGTGGCTCCAGGATGGAGTCATCGGTCTGGTTTCCATTTTTGGTGGCTTCGGGACAGAGTCATCAGTCTGGTTTCAGTTTTTCAGAGGCTCTGAGATGGAGTCAACAGTCCGTAGTGGTCATAGCAACGGGTAGACGTACTGGCACGTCACAGCCACAGGAATCCTGGAGGATGCTCCAGATTCCTCTTTTGGAGATGAACAGGTTCGGCTCCACCGGAGATCTCTAGGAAGGAGACCCGTCCCGAGTTCTCTGATAATCATGTTGTGGCGCTCGTGGCAGGGGCACGTCAGTGTTTTGGCTTTTGTTTGTCTGGTTGCGTGTGTGTTGGGACTGACGACTTTCTGGGGTGACATGGGGCAGACTGTTTCAACCCCTGTAAATCTGACTCTGCAATACTGGAATGACATGAAGGCCAGTGTTCATAATCTGTCTGTACAGGTTAAAAAGGATAAATGGGTAACACTCTGTTCTTCGGAGTGGCCGACTTTCCAAATAGGGTGGTCCACCGAAGGCTCTTTCTTTCCACTGCTGATCATGACAGTAAAGAGAAAAATTTTTGGTCTCAATTCTAAAAGTCACCCAGACCAGGTTCCCTATATCATTGTCTGGGAAGATCTGGTCATGGACCCTCCTCCGTGGGTCCATCCCCTTTTTCCCATTGCAGGTCCATTGACTGTGTTTGCTCTTCAAGGGATGGAAAAGAAGCCAGAAGTCCTACACTCCACTGATTCAGACTTGCTTCTTCTAGATCCTCCCCCTCCCTATCCCCCTTCTCTCTGACCACAGGCAGTCCACATGTCAGCTCTGCCAGAGGACCCACAAGGACCTGAGAGAGTGCCTGCTCAAGGGACACACAGTAAATGAGTGGCCTCTTCAGAGGCAATTCCTATCTTCCCCCTGTGGGTTTATGGCCCTCCTGATGAAGAGGACAACCAGCCCTTACAGTACTGGCCTTTCTCCTCTTCAGATCTTTACAATTGGAAATCTCAGAATCCCCTTTTCTCTGAAAACCCCCAGGGTCTCACTAACCTTGTAGAATCCCTTCTCTTTACTCATCAGCCCACCTGGGATGACTGCTGGCAGCTCCTCCAGGTCCTGTTCACCACCAAGGAGAAACAATGGATCCTCCTGGAGGCTCAAAAGAATGTTCCAGGAGCCGATGGGTGACCTACCCTCCTACCTGATGTCATAGATGCAGAATTCCTGTTGACCAGACCTAACTGGGATTTTAACTCAGCAGAAGGTAGGGAGCACCTGAAGGTCTATCTCCAGGCTCTAATGGCAGGTCTCCGAGGGGCAGCAAAATGCCCCACCAATTTGACTAAGGTAAGGGAGGTAATCCAGGGGCCCAATGATTCTCTGTCAGCATTTTTGGAGAGACTCATGGAGGCATTCTGACAGTTTACCCCATATGAACCTAGTAGTGAGGAGCACAAGGCTACAGTGACAATTGCTTTTATTGACCAGTCTAGTAGAGACATCAGGAAGAAACTGCAGAAGCTTGAAGGGTTACAAGATAAGTCATTAAGGGAATTAATGCAGGTGGCTGAAAAGGTTTATCATAATAGAGAGTCAGAAGAAGAAAAGGAAGAGAGAAAGCAGAAAGAGCAGGAGGCTAAAGAAATAAAGAGAGAAAAGTGCCAAGAAAGAAATCTTCACAAAATTCTGGCCACTGTAGTCAGGGAAACTAGGGAACCTAGTAAGACCATACCGGGCAACATGAAGGAACCCCTAAGCAAAGGATCAGTTTGTGTACTGCAAGGAGAAAGGACACTGGGTTTGAGAATGTGCCAAGAAAAAGAAAAAGCCTCAGGCCCCCAAGGTCTTGGCCCTGCAGGAAGACAGTGATTAGAGGTGATGGGGTTCAGACCCCCTCCCCAAACCCAGGGTAACCCTAACAGTGGAGGGGAAGCCTTCTCAGTTCATGGTAGATACTGGAGCTGAACATTCAGTGTTGCAACAGGCAGATGGACCCCCTTCTCAAAAAGAAATCGTGGGTACAAGGGGCTACCGGGAACAGACAGTACCCATGGACTATCCAAAGAACAGTGGACCTAGGCATGGGCTGGGTATCCCAGTCATTCATTGTCATTCCTGAGTGCCCCTACCCACTACTGGGAAGAGACCTCCTCACCAAATGGGTGCTAAAATTCATTTTGACCCTGAGGGACCTCGGGTGTTAAATTGGCAAGGAAAACCTCTCCAGGTATTAACTCTCAGACTGGAAGATGAATACCAATTTTTTGAAAAACAAGGGCGGGAGACCAGACAGATGGACTGGTGGTTAAAAAACTACCCCCAGGTGTAGGCAGAAACTGCAGGGATATGGAAAGCTAAAAACCGGCCCCCCATCCACGTAGAACTGAAGGCTCAGGCCAGTCCTATAGCTGTCCGACAATACCCAATGTCCTGAGAGGCACATGAAGGCATCCGACCCCACATTGCCCATTTGCTCCAGCTGGGGATCCTACAGAAGTGCCAATCAGCCTGGAATACGCCCTTGCTATGGGTCTGAAAACCTGGGACTAATGACTACTGACCGGTCCAAGACCTCCGAGAGGTAAACAGGCAGGTGGCCAACATCCACTCCACAGCTCCTAACCCCTATAATCTTTTAAGCTCTTTACCCCCAGACAGGACCTGGTACTCGGTACTGGACCTCAAAGATGCCTTCTTCTGTTTACCGCTGGCTGTAAAAAAATCAAGATTATTTTGCCTTCGAATGGAAAGATTCAGAGACTGGCCTAGCAGGGCAACTCACGTGGACCCGCCTGCCTCAAGGATTCAAAAACTCGCCCACCATCTTTGACGAGGCCCTCTACCAAGACTTGGCTATGTTCTGGGCCTCTAACCCCCAAGTAACTCTGTTACAGTATGTAGATGATCTCCTCTTGGCAGCATCCAATGAAGAACTGTGTCTGGAAGGAACAAAGCATCTCCTCACAGAGTTGGGAGAATTGGGCTATCAAGCCTCCACCAAAAAGGGTCAGATCTGCAAGCGACAGGTCAGTTACCTGGGGTACCTTCTTAAAGATGGGAAAAGATGGTTGTCTGAGGACAGAAAAGAGACAGTGTTTCACATTCTGCCACCTACTAATCCAAGACAAGTCAGGGAATTTTTAGGTACTGCTGGGTTCTGCCACCTATGGATACCTGGTTTTGCTGAGATGGCAGCCCCATTATATCCCCTCACTAAAAACAGTCAGCCCTTCAAGTGGGGAAAAGAGGAGCAACAGGCTTTTGACAACATCAAGACGGCCTTGATGTCCACACTGGCTCTGGGGCTCCCCAATGTAACCAAGCCCTTCCACTTGTATGTGGCAGAAAAATAGGGGGTTGCAAAGTGGGTTGTAACTCAAAAACTGAACCCCTGGAAAAGGCCTGTAGCATATCTGTCTAAAAAATTAGATCCTGTAACCTCAGGGTGGCCAGTTTATCTAAGGATCATAGCAGCAGTCACAGTTCTGGTAAAAGATGCTGACAAGTTGACTATGGGACAGAGTTTGGTAATTTAGGCACCTCATGCCTTAGAGAGTATTGTCCACCAGCCCCCCAACCGCTGGCTCACAAATGCTTGCATGACTCACTATCAGACTCTGTTATTGAACTCAGACCGGGTTACTTTTGCTCCCCTGGTGAGCTTAAATCCAGCCACATTGCTCCCAGACTCTGACCTTGACCCTCCTATCCATAACTGCCAACAAGTGCTTGCTGAGGCACATGGATGGCAGAAAGACTTGCCAGATCAGCCTCTGGTGGATGCTGAAGCTACCTGGTTGACTGATGGCAGTAGTTTCCTGGAGGAAGGAGTATGAAAGGCAGGAGCAGCTATAGTACATGGCCAGAACCTGATATGGGCACAGGCCTTACTTGCAGGAATGTCAGCTCAGAAGGCAGAACTCATCGCCCTCACAAAGGCCCTTGAACTAGGAGAGGGCAAAAGAATCAACATCTACACAGACAGCAAGTATGCCTTTGTCACTGCCCATGTGCATGGTGCTATCTATCAGCAAAGGGGTCTGCTGACCTCTGGAGGAAAAGAAATCAAAAACAAGGCAGAGATCATAGCCCTGCTAGAGGACCTTCACCAGCTGCTAAAAGTGAGTATTATACACTAACCAGGTCACCAGAAAGGGGATTCCCCCATCGCCAGGGGAAACAACTTAGCCAATTCTGAGGCAAGGGCGGCAGCCCACAGGTCCATTTCTCTTCTGCTGGTTGACATACCAGAACTGAAGGGGCCCAAGTTTAAGTACTCTGCTGAAGATGTAGCAGAGATCTCAAGGGACTCTAATAACCAATGGACTCATCTGGGAGTAAACAAATTGGTCCAGACTGCCCTAAGGACAAAATATCACATCATAGGGCTGAAACAACTGGCAGAACAAATAGTTAAAAATTGTGTACTGTGTCATAAAGTAAATGTCTGTAAAAATACCGTAGGAGTTGGCAAGAGACTCAAGGGTGACAGACCAGGAGTATATTGGGAAGTAAACTTTACAGAGATCAAGCCAGGTAAACATGGTTACATGTATCTCCTAGTTTTTGTAGATGGCTTCTCTGGATGGGTAGAAGCATTCCCAACAAAGCAGGAAACCGTTACCTTCGTGGTCAAGAAAATCCTGGAAGAAATCTTCCCATGCTTTGCGGTACCCAAGGTAATCGGGTCCAACAATGGACCTGCCTTCTTTGCCAAGGTAAGCCAGGGAGTGGCTAGATACCTAGGGGTCAATTGGAAATTACACTGTGTCTATAGACCCCAGAGTTCAGGACAGGTAGAAAGGATGAACAGAACTCTAAAAGAGACCCTGACTAAATTAACCATGGAGACTGGCGTGGACTGGGTGGTGCTCCTTCCCTTGGCCCTGTTTAGAGCTAGGAACACCCCTTCCCAGTTCAACCTGACCCCCTTTGAAATTTCCTATGGTACCCCTGCCCCCTTGACTTTACCACTTGCCACTGTAACAGTGACTTATATGCCAGGTTAAAAGGACTGCAAGCAGTGCAGAAGGAAGTCTGGACACAGCTAGTGGCCGCCTATGAACCTGGGAACCCCGAAGTTTCTCACCAGTTCCAGGTTGGGGACATGGTCTACGTAAGATGACATCACTCCCAGACTCTGGAAGGGACCTTATCTGGTGCTCCTGACAACACCAACGGCCGTAAAAGTACACTGGATCACCGCCTGGATACATGCCTCACACGTAAAGCTGTTGCAGGGCAAGAAACATGTGTGGGAAAAATACTTTCCTCACACAGCCAGCTGTGCAACCAGACTCTTAACATGACCCAGTGGTCTGGTGACACATATCTCTTGCCCCCTCCAGAAGAATGGTGGGCCTGTGCTACTGGGGTCACACCCTGTGTTAGCTTACAGGTCCTAAAAGGGACCCAAGATTTCTGTGTCTTGGTTTGGTTGTTGCCCCAGTTTGTTTATCATCCCTATGAACAACTATTATCATATTCGTATGAAAATAATGGGAACTACCCAACTAAAAGGGAGACCCCAAGTATCACACTCTCTGTTCTCTTAGGCTTAGGATTGGGAGCAGCTGGGGCAGCTACAGGAGCTTCAGCTCTGGCTATTCAACATCAGAATTACCAAAGTTTACAGGCAACCATAGATGCTGATATTAAAGAAATTAGAAAATTCAATTACTAAATTACAAGAGTCCCTCACCTCTCTTTCTGAGGTGGTCCTACAAAATAGAAGGGGACTAGACCTCTTATTCCTTCAGCAAGGGGGGCTCTGCACTGCACTAAAAGAAGAATGTTGTTTTTACATTGATCACTCAGTAGTAATTAAAGACTCCATGGCCAAAATGAAGGAAGGCCTAGCCAAAAGAAAAAAAGAAAGAGAACAAAATCAGGGCTGGTTTGAGTCATGGTTCAACTCCTCCCCTGGCTCATGACCCTCGTGTCGACCCTGTTAGGACCACTAATTATTTTAATATTGCTTCTGACCTTCAGTCCCTGCATTTTAAATCACTTGCTAGCTTTTGTTAGGGAACGCATTAGCACTGTTCAGATTATGATGTTAAGACAACAATATCAGGCATTAAACCAACAGGAATCAGTATTTCATGATCGAAATACACACAAGGAAAAGGGGGGAATGTAAAGAAAATTTTATTATTCTAACATACGTGATTTGCTTCTGTACTACTGCTTGCTTGTGACAGGGAACATAATTAGCACCATTTTAAGTACATCAGCCATTTTAAGTAAGGCAGCTTCTAAGGGGTCATGTAGAGGATAAGCATAGTCAAGGCGGGCCCAGGCACGGTAGATTCCAGGAAGGGAGTAACCACCAAAAGTACACCCAGTTCTAGGAAGGACTGACCAGTTCCTTATCTAGGGGCCACTGGGTCTGACCCAGAGGGGAAGACGATTAAGCAATTCACTGCTCCTTGTTAGCGTGCCAACCCGCCAAAAAGCTACCAATGAATTTAAAGGTCGCCTCAGATGACCAATGAGCTATGTACAACTTATCCTGTTGCCAAAGTCTATCTAAAAACTGTATAAAAAGCGCCTGTGTTAAGGGCTTGGGGCCGCTTCTGTCCTGAAGATGGAGCGACCCCAGCATGCTGGAATAAAAAAACCTCTTTCTTGATTGCAGTGATCTCTGTCTCCTGGTCTTTGTGAAATAAGCCTTCCCAACAAGTAAGATTCGCACTTTCAGGCCAGTCTTACATTAATTTTCAGTGAACTTATAAAAATAGCTACATTGCCATAATAATCATAAGAATACTTAAAGTTATTAAATTTGGGGGGAGATTAAATAGGGAGAAACTAAATGCTTTTGTCTCTATTTTAAATGACATTTTAACAAACTCTTGTTAGTTATAGATAGCTGAAAAGAGAAAGAGAGTTTTCTTACATTTGGAAAACATTAGGAGAGCCAGCGGTGTTTTAAAATAAGGAAATTGTAAAACCCATACTTTTAAATTAATTTACCAATTAACTTTTGTTGTTTTGACCTTTGTGAACAGTTTCACAAACCCATCGGTTTCTTCATTAGAATTTTGGAACTTGAATTTAAAGCAATGAACTCAAACTTTGTCAGAAACTGTACCTATCAGAATTTTTTTATGAAATATTTGAAGACATAATATTTTAAAATTATTATTAAACCAAGGTTATGACCAGTAGCATTTATATCAAGACAGATATATAAGAACCTTACAAGATTTTGGAACACATATCCATAATATCTTCAGTACTGACAATACTTTCCCATATAGTCTAATTTATTAAATAAGCCAATTAGCTTTGATATATCTTTTAAATATCCTTTAAGAAGCTCCAGGGCCCTTGGAATTCCTCAAAGTTATTTGAAAGTGTCAGAATTTAGTGTTGGAAAGGTGTGTCAAATAATAAAAAGCTTAAAACATTTAGTTAAATAAAATCACAAATTACTGCAAAAAATAAAACCAAGGTGACAAAGGGTTTTAAAGGTAGAGAGCACAAAAACTTATCATGAAATAAGTTTTTTAAACCAGTTATTTAAGGGACAAGAAACCTTTTGCAATTTTGCATTAAGAGCAGTTAAGTGAAAAGACCTTTAGTAATCCTGTTTGATTAGCAAACGCAGTCAGCGATGTGTGCTGATAAGAACATTTTTATGCATTCAGGTTAGTAAATAGGCGTCCATTTATAAGAGTAAATTATACAAAACCCAGTTTGAGTTTTAGCTAAATTTATCAAATACATATTTATGGTTTCCCAGGCAAAAACTTGGTGTATTAGATTTATACCCTTATCAGTTAATGCTAAATATTTTTGGCATAGGTTTCTTTTCACTAGCCATTTCAGGTCCCAGGTTTCCACGTGGCATTTGGAGCCAAGTGGAATCCAGAGAGGCAGAGGGCAGTATTCACTATCTGTGTCTACAAGATATTGCTTCTTTCAGAATGGCCAGGAGGCAGAGCTGAGATAACAAGAAGACATATTGACCTAGAGACAAATTTAGGTAAAAGGTTTGAATCAAATTTTGAAAATATATTTATCAAAACTTTAGAAGATTTAAGTCACATGAACTTGAAAAGTACATTTATTTATTTAATGAGTCCACATTAATTATAAGCCAATTTGGTACCTTGCACATAAAATGATTATACATACAGACATGAACATATAGACATACATACATCTTACACATGCATATATGCAGACATAAACAACAAGAACAAAGATCTTACAGGTTTTGTTCAAGATATAGAAAAGCTCACTAGTAGAAAGGACAGGCAGATTTGGATAGTGTTTTTTCCAAAAGACTTATTGGTGAGGCTTCACCTTTCTTTAAAGAAAGCAAGATAACAAATTTACATTGTAAAGCAAAGTATGCAAGCCTTTTCAAGAAGATGCAGAGAAGACTTTCTTCCTTTTAAGAAAATAGCATAGAAATTCTGCCGTAGGGTTTTGTGAAGAAATACATGGATGAGACTAGAAGAGAATTTAGAATTCTGTTTAAGATGCCAGAAAATTTGATACCATCTAGTTAAAAAGATAGATTTTAGGTTAGTTTTTTTTCTCAAACGGCTTACTGAGCTCAAGAGCTGAGACACCAATCAGAGATGAAACCAGTTGGCTCTTCAGGTTTTTAGGAGAAGAGCAATAGATCCAAAAAGGGTCTGGTTGGCACCATGGCTGCTTTTCTTCATAAAACTCCAGAGTCTTCAGAGAAAAAGAATAGTACATGCAGTTAAGAAAAGAACCACTGCTTTTAAGAGAGAAGCATCGTGCAGATAAGAAAGAAAAACATGCTCAAATGATACCAATACTGTAAAGAAATATTAACTTCTTTTACTTTAGATTGTCCAGTTTAAAGTTTTCTCAGTCACTGGCAAAGATTAAGTTTTATCCTTTTTTGGTGACATACACGTCTTAGTTTTTATTAATGTCTTGGATAGGTCTCCGAGTGACTTGACATAGATTCCTATTTGTTAGATGGGAAGCCTTAACAAGACCCATTGCATAATTAACCAATGACCAATTTGCTCCCAAATTTTTATGTTAAGGCTTCCTTCCTTGAGGTATCAAGGACATGGTTGTTCAATATCCACTAACAGTTTTACAAGCTGCCATTCACTTACTTACAGCCTGCTGCTTAAGGAGACATTGGGAGTTGTAATGTATGTTCAGTCTCCTCTTTTGTTAACGATGAATTATCCATATTTTAAAAGTAAAGAAAACAAAAAAATATCTCCGGAGTTGAAAAAGCCTAACTTTGACCTGCTGCAGGCATGCAATTGCTAATCGAAAGCCACCTGTGATTCTCTTATCAAGATGTGTTTCCCTTATTAGGGACTCCCTTGCTGTGGGATGAATTGGAAGTCCTATTCCTCTCTAATGCTTAGCAGGTCAGTCTCCGATCCGTGGAGAACGTCCCCACATGGGGCACCAATGCAAAATCTTTATTAGGTCATTTAACAAAAAAGTAAAGAAAGACCTCTTATAGTGTGATTGTTTCTCTTTACTGGTAGCCTGTTTACATAAACTGTAAATCAAACTTAATGAAAAGATATTTTGAATTTAATATGAGATAGCAAAAAAGTGTCCAAGGTTATGCAATAACAACACAAACATACAAAGAAAAAGCCAAGGTATGGTATCAAATCATTTTGGAGAAAAAATATTGTTCCTTTTAACAACACATTCTACGTTTCTTGTACTCTTTGTATAGAGGATTGTTTCCCTGTTTTTAGTAGTTCTAATTACATATATTAATTTGAATTTTTAACTTTCAGTAACCTGAAGAAGTAGCCCATTTTAAATTGTTCCATACCAATATTTTGTGAATCTATATTTCAGTTTCTAGAACTTTTTTCTATAGTTTCTATAGTTGTAGAACTTTTTTTGCATACTATCAGATCCAAATATACCTAACTTCTCTATATTATATAAACACAAGATACTCGTGTATATAAACCTTAAACTTATGCTTAATGACTAATATGTTAGTATTTTAAAGCCCTAACACTTAATAAATATCTCTTACTTAATTTTATTTTAAAAATTTAAGTTACCAAAAAAACCTTTTAAAACTTTGAAGTTTATTTATAAACATTTCTGCTTATTTTCCTTTTTTTTTCATCCAGGCTTGAACTGTTAATGAAAATTCTATGAGAAACTGAACAAAACTAACCATAATCTCATTATTTTCTTGCTAATAATTCCTACCACTTTAACAAAAACTTAACTTTAGATAAATACATAGGTATTTTGGTGATCAGAAGACACAGATGTTTTCATTAACCCCAAAATATTAAGAGTCTTATTTACCAAAATTTACCTGTCACATGAACTAAAAGGCATTTGAGTTAGGTTCTTCTTTTCTTTTTAACACAATATTTGATTAAAGGGCTTACTTTTTTTTGTTAAGCCAGCAGATGACAGCTCTTTTATATATTTTGGTAGAAAATATCACATGCATATAACACATATGGACATATAGACACACAGACAGAAGCTAACCTTATAGCTTTCATTAAGATTCTTCATTTGCAAATTTTAAATAGTTTTTCTCCCCCCTTAGACTATCAGTCTTTAAAATACCCATTCCATTGCCAAAAACATCTGTTAGCTGGACACACCAAAATTTTGCACTTCCAAAGGGATGTCTCACAGATAAAACAGAAATTTGCCCAAAGAAAGGTCCAGAAAAATAATTTACAGAAAAGGCAACTTAAGCAAAAGTAACATTTGTTGTGTAAATTTTAAATCCATGTCTTTCCAATTGCAGTTTCTAGTGATTTAGTTGCAGAGACAGGGATGCCTTTATAAATAGATTTCTTTTACAGATGTGAATTTATTTATAAAAAGTTTTAAAATACCCGACTAGTTATCCTAGATTATAAGTGCAAATAGTGTAAACCGTTTTAATAATTCACTTGAGCTATTTCTATGGTTAGAAAATCCTTCACTAAGCTTAAAACTTCACTTTATACATACAAGACAAAAGATAAAGTCTGCAGGAGTGCCAAAAGAAGGACAATCAGATGGAGAGGAAAGCCTTGAAGATAGGTTACCCAACACTATACAGAGGAGTTGTCTCTGTAATAACCTATGAGGAAGAGTCCTTCTCTTTAGCAACCTGTATGGAGGAATCCTT
The DNA here is from genome assembly GCF_027409185.1 of Cynocephalus volans. Taxonomy (NCBI): domain Eukaryota; kingdom Metazoa; phylum Chordata; class Mammalia; order Dermoptera; family Cynocephalidae; genus Cynocephalus; species Cynocephalus volans. The sequence goes on from NC_084479.1 coordinate 5,448,574, forward strand.
CCCTTTATTTGCTAACAAAACTTGAATACATCTTTATGAGAAATTTCTCCATGAAACCTCCAGACCTGTACCAATATGGGAGGTTGAGTTGTAAGAGGACCTTACTACCATACCACTTCTAGAAGGTTGAGAGCCCACTGAGATGGGAGAAAATCATTGAATGCATGCAATGGAGATATCTGAGATGATCCAGAGGGTATAAGCCATAACTTTGCATCTCATCCTCCTCATCAAAATATCAAAGCAAAATATTTCACCATGTAATAAATTTAAGTGAAGCTTCCATTTAGGTTTACAAACCAGGGAACCATCTCTTAGGGGGAGAAGCAAGCCTGGTAAACAAGGAGAAAAAGTAAGGAGGTTTTATAATGTAAGACTAGGAAAGAGTAAGCAAATAAATAAATTTCAAACACTGTGTAAAGATGGAGTAGATAAATAACTATGACATTGAACAAATGATTTTTCAGGACTTTTAGAATATTCATGGACACTCTAATACAGTCTGTTTGATTTGTAAGTAATTTCCATATGTTCAATTGGTTGACACATCCTGTCTTCACAGGATTTCTCTAAACAATGTTACCTGTACTTATCTATACAATGGGTTTCTTGGAGATAACAAACTTCCCAGAAAAAGGGTCTTTTTGTCAAGCAATAAATTCTAATGAAGGGTAAGTTTCTTCGGCTGGAAGAAAACAAGTTAATTAAATTCCAAAAATGGAGTAAGTGTGTTTGTTGTTTTTTTGTTTGTTTGTTTGTTTTTTATTCTCTTTTCCTGGCCTATTTTCCTCTTCCCAGGTTTAATGTCACAAGACTAAAATTTTTTAACGAAAGCTATAAAATCTTTGTGTGTGTATGTGTTTATGTGTGGTTATGCATATATACTTGTTTAACATTGTGGTGTGTTTGTATGGTAAAATCAGGCATAACCAGAAGTCCCTTAAGAAATTCTATTTAGATTGACTTACATAAATGATTGGTAATATAAAATATATACTAATTAACCAAAATGTCTTTTAATTCATTTGACTTAAGTAAATCTTTAATTAATTAATCAATTTTAAAGCTTTTGATAAAATAAAAATAAAGACATCTTTAGAACTGTTAGCATAAATTTTGCATGGGTTTACTTGTCAGACACTTTCATATATGTATCATGGGAACCTGAATGTATTCTTTGGAAATAAGATTAACAAGGAGAAGAGAATAAAAATTATGAGAAAATAATTTTGCGTGGTCAAAATGATAAGAAAAGAAAATAAAGTAATACTTTGTTCTGAGGTAGAATTTCAAAAGTGGAAGTATAAAACAAAATTTAAAGGTTTAAAGAGTCATAGAAAGCCTGAGCAAATGGTAAAAGGTGAATGGAAGATAAATCTTATGAAAAATATTTTGTGTGTAATCAAGTTGGATAAAATTAGAAGAAAATTATTGATAGGTTTTTCTAAGAATTGAGCTTTAAGTAATAAATTGTTGGGTTTTTGTATTCTTGTTTTTTGGAGTTTTTATCCTCTCGGCAAAATAGCAAAAATTTTTTAAATTGCAGGAGATTTTGATTTTAATTCTGATATCTGGTTCTTGACATCTTTAACCACCTTTTGAACTGAAGTTTTTTTTTTTTTTTTACAATTTTTATTTAATTTTTCTAATTTCAGGTTTAAAATGCTATCTTCTTTATTTAGGATAGTAATTTTATTTCACAAAGTACAGTTTTTTAGGTTTTTTAGATTCATATCTCAGAAATTTAACTTTTGCTGCAATTTACGCATTATTGCCTTTAGCTCTTTTTCCTTCTCTTTTTGAGAAGGCACATAATTTTGCTTAGCTTAGATAATTAATCTCTCCCTCAACTATTTTTTTTAGCTTCTATAGCCTTTTCTTTTCTGGCTCGGACTTTCTATTGTGACCTGATGTTTAAAATTTTTCGCTTGTAGGCCTAGGAGAGCAACAGTTTTTCTCCAGTATAATTTGATTCCATTCTCTAAACTTTTCTTAATGTGTTCGAATTGTTTTGTATTACCAGGAAATTTTATGTGCTTTTTACTTTCGCTAAGAGTCATATATTTTCCTGCTCAAAGTGCAGGTTTTCTTGTTTACTTTTGTATAACATGATATACACTCATAATCTCTGGCACACAGTCCTACTGTGTCTGAATGAATTCAAGTACCTTTTCATCATGTTAAACTTTGAGGATATCTAAATGGGATTGAGGCAGGACAGGATAGGGACACATCCCATGGAAGCTGCTCATAAATATTCAGAACTGGATTGGCCAGAACCTGCACACAAGGAGGAAAAAAGGCAGATGACAGCCATTATAATCTTCCACCCATGATGGAAAGGGCTGGGTTGCTTTCACTTTGTAATAAAGCCCTATTATGTTCCATTTCTCTGTCCCTCTTTTCCCATCCTTTTGCTGATCCCATGAAAGATTTTCTTTCACAGATAGATGAAGAACCTGGAAATGCTGCCTGGTAACAAAATTTACATGCCAACCAGGAGATAAGGGGATCCTGGATGCTGAGGATGGTGCTGGGATTTTCCCTACACAGTACATGTGCTGCTCTACTATCTGCACTAGTGAAAATAGGAAAAGCACTGGGAGAGACCCCAGCCACAAAAGACAAGTGACCACTGGAACTATTTTGCTCTCATGTCTCTGCTGCTGTCTCTCCTAGAGCCCCAAGCCCAAATTCTAACAAAACAATACTACCATCTCTTTTACTCTCTCTCTTTCCCCCTTCTTCTCTTATTGTGACTGCCAGAAGATGTAGTTGGGATTTGGCACTCTCCCCACTGCCACCCACAAGAGAAAAGAACATGTGGGTCATGTTCAGGTCACTATGGGTCATCACAAAACCCCAGATGGTAGCCTGCATCTGGCTGGCTCCTCCCCAGTTCACCCCTGTGTGTACAGTGGGTGAGCCACTACACTCCATATCTGGCCAAGGCTGAGCTGCAGTCTCACACTGTGGAATAAGGGCCTAATGTGTTAGAAATCTTTTATTCTGTTTGTTTAACTTCTTTCTGAGCTCAATGAACAGGCCATTTTCAGCTAGCCTACTGACATACATTTCTCCCTGGATTTTTGCCTCTTCCTCAAAAACTATTTAGTCCTTATAAAATTCTATGATGGAGTTCTACGTTTTTGTTTGATTTACATATCTGTTTCTTAAAAAAAAAAAAATTCTGTCTCCTTTGACACACTGAAACTCATTCTTGAGAAGGCTTGCATTCTCTATGTGTGCTTTGCAAAGTATATTTGCTACCTTGGTTTCATAAAACAGTGTGGGCTTCTGACAAGTGGAGCAGATAAGCTTTAACTTGCATCATTTACAGACACATGATTTAAGTCCAACTGTCTTTCTTAAACTAGTGAGTTTATATTTTATCTGTGTCATTAACATTTTGAACAAAACCTATAAGATCCTTATTTGTTTCTGTTTTGCATTTTCATTTGTTTTTGTTTTTTGTTTTGGGGGTTTGTTTTTTGGTTTTTTGTCTGCATATCAATTCATGTGACTTTAGTTTTTAAAGTTATTGATAAAGAAGATGTTTTAGAATTAGATTTTAATCTTTTTACAGAGATCTGTCTTTTTGTCAACACAGATTTTTACTGTCTTTGGTGTTTAAGGTCATAAAAACATTGCTTTTGTGGTATACTTGATACTTGCTTAATTTGTTTATAAACTAAAGGCTGTAAGAGAACTGGCAGCCATGCTTCCTAAGTTTAAGTTTATTGTGGGGCACCAAGTTTATTGTGAGAAGAAAGAATCTACAGGAAGGGATACCCCTACAGGATGCCTAGGATGAAGGGATGGAGCATCAAGCATGGGACTAGGATGTAAGCCCTTCAACTTCACATCTGCATAGGATACAAAATGATCTAACTGCCATTTGGCCTTTTTACTAAAGATTTCTGTAGAACATTGAAAGTAGGGGCCACAAGTAGTGTAGGACTCCTGGGGTTGCAGAATTTGGGGCCCAGGACCACCAATAGAACTATTTATCAATATGGAGGTGTTGGAGGAAATTAAATACAGGGGGAGGGGAGGTTATGGGGACTGGAGTACTAGACTTCCATACCATCTGAGGTGGTACAGTAATATTGAAATAGGTGGCATTTGGGAACCTTACGATCAAGTAAATGAGGTGTCCATTTGTCAGAGCAGATTACTCAAGGCTCAGTCTGAGCCCCAGCCAATTCTACCAAATAGATTTGGATGGCTTCCCAGGCAAAAACATGGTATACTAAGTAATTCCAAAGGTCCCTAGCAAAAGTTGAAATCATAAGGCAGCAATTCTCCATGGTGAGGAGGAGGCACTCATTGGATTAGGGTCTCCATGAATTTTAAGGAAAATATCTCCATTTATTGCTTAATTTTTGGAGTGTACTCGAAACATGAACACAAATCTTTTATTATCTGTTATTAATATCATATGAAAATCTTACTTAAAATAAGGAAACCAAATTTTACTTTTCTATCAGTGTACTATTAATATTAGAAATAATTTTAATAAAAACTTATAAATGAATCTACCAAGTTCAGTTAGTTTTGACCACATAAGATTATTATAAACTTTTTACAAGCTCTTTCAAGCCCTTTTCAAGTATATCCATTTAGTTATGTCTATAACATTTGTTTTTACTCTTTTAACTTGAAATACCCTCCAATACCTTCAAACCAGATGAAATATTCTTTTAACAAAAAATGTATTAAATCTTCATGTCTTCTACAACCTTTATCAAAAACATATTTTACTTTCTTTATATCCTGCTTTCTTTAAGTATTCTATATATAGAACCATCTATGCCTACAGTTTAAATTATGTCTATTAACTATAATCAACTCTCAGAAACCTTAATTTCCAGAGAAAAAGCTGGGAATCAAGCAATTTTGAACTGTTTTATATTAATATTTGTAGATAAAAACCATTTCTGATTTTTAATGAGACATATTTAAAATTTTCTAACAAATCCAATATATTTAGTTTTTATAATATTGCATAAAATAAAATGTCTATGTATATAAACTCAGACTCATTTACTTAGTAACTACTTTATCAATATGACTTTAAGATTTTAAATAACTATAAAGAATTTTGAACTATGATGATTTCATTTATAAGCATTTCACCCATTCATCTATGTCTAATGTACTTACACTAAGCTACACCCTTATCAATCAGTATTAACTAAGGCCTTTGACATATTTGATGTAGTTCCCCTTCCCCTAGCTACCCTGAGACCCAAGTGTCCATGTGGTATTCAGGTCCACAGGACATCCAGGGTAGCCATACTAAGCCTGATTGAAAAGACAGAATTCACAGCAATAATGTCTAAAGGATGTTGTCCCTCCCAGCAGTGCCAGGGGGCAGATCTGAGACAAAGAAGAGACCATGTTGGGTTTGCCTACAGCTGGTGGCCCTTGCACTGTGAACATGTTATGTACCCCAGCCTTGCTATGGCTATCTATTTAGATTCCAGGATTCAGAGGCTGAAAACCAAAGACAAGCTAACAACCAGATATGTGAAAAGCTTTGGAAGCATGGCTGCCAGTTCTCTTACAGCTTTTAGTTTATAAACAAATTAATCAAGTATTGAGTATACGACAAAAGCAACGTTTTTATGACCTTAAACACCAAAGACAGTATAAATCTGTGTTGACAAAAAGACAGATCTCTGTAAAAAGATTAAAATCTAATTCTAAAACATCTTCTTTATCAATAACTTTAAAAACTAAAGTCACATGAATTGATATGCAGACAAAAAACCAAAAAACAAACCCCCAAAACAAAAAACAAAAACAAATGAAAATGCAAAACAGAAACAAATAAGGATCTTATAGGTTTTGTTCAAAATGTTAATGACACAGATAAAATATAAACTCACTAGTTTAAGAAAGACAGTTGGACTTAAATCATGTGTCTGTAAATGATGCAAGTTAAAGCTTATCTGCTCCACTTGTCAGAAGCCCACACTGTTTTATGAAACCAAGGTAGCAAATATACTTTGCAAAGCACACATAGAGAATGCAAGCCTTCTCAAGAATGAGTTTCAGTGTGTCAAAGGAGACAGAATTTTTTTTTTAAGAAATGGATATACAAATCAAATAAAATCATAGAACTCCATCAAATGGGCAAAGGAGCTGAATAGGCATCTCACAAAGGAGGATATATAAATGGCCAACAGGCACATGAAAAAAATACTCAACATCACTCAGCCTCAGGGGAATGCAAACCAAAACCGCATTAAAATACCAGGTCACCCCAGTTAGACTGGCTATCTTCAAAAAGAAAGAAAAAAAATTCTGACAAGGATGTAGAGTAAAGGAAACCCTCCTACACCTTCCTGTTGATGGGACTGTAAATTAATGTAGCCATTATGGAAAATGGTATGGAAATTCCTTAAACAACTTCAGATAGCATGCCATATGATCCTGCCGTCCCACTGCTAGGTGTATAGGAAAAAGGAATGGAAAAAGAATGGAAAGCCTCATATTGAAGAGATATCTACACCCCATAATTCTTGTAGCTCTATTTACAATAGCAGTGAGTTGGAACCAACCTAAATGTCATCATTAGACGACTGGATAAGGAAAATGTGGTATATATACACAATGGAATACTACTCTGCCATAAAAAAGAATGAAATATTGTCTTTCACAGCAACATGGATGATCTTAGAGAAAATCATTTTAAGTGAAGTAAGCCAGGCACAGAAAGAGAAATACATTATATTCTCACTCATGGGTGGGAGCTAAAATAATAAACATATAAATAAAAGAAAGATACAACATTCACAGTAATACATTGAACTTTCAAACAGACAACTGAGGTTATACTAGAAATGGGAAGGGATGGGGGAGGGAGGAATGGGTAAAGGGACACAAATAGGAATGATATTATGTACTACTGAATATAATAATTATTCTGATGTGAGCATCACATATTGCACATGAGTATTGATGTTCAACTCTGTACCCCACAGACATATACAATCAACTTTGTTACAATAAAAACAAACAAACAAACAAATAATAAAAACAAACCATTATTACAACTTGCTCAGACTTTCTGGTTTTTCCTGTATTTCCTCCTTCCTAAACAGTCAATCATTTTACTCTAGGACAAAAATTCATTGCACCACATGCTTTCTCACACAAAAGTGTTCTCTCTCTCTCTTTTAATCTTCTTAACAACAATCTATATCTTCATATATGTAGCCTTCTTCACATCTCCTCTTCTTCTATGTACTTGTTTCTTTTTTTAATCACTGTTAAGTTGGCTTAATTTGCCTAAGAATTGCATACCAAATGACTTTTCTGTTTTTGTCTGGGTTCTAACTTTAACCTGAAAAGTCCCTAGCAGAGACAAATGTAATATTCTTTGATTAGCAAACCCAGGCAAAAGCATATGCTGATAATTCTTAAAACATTTGTACTAAAAGTCTGATTTTAAGCATTTTACTTTTTTTTCCTTTTAGTTTCCTGAGAGCTTGATTCTTCCCCTAACAGGCTTCTGGTTTGACACTTGTGGAACTCTGTGCACAGACAGAAACATTTCATCCCAACACACAGCGAATTGTAAGTTTCTGTTTCTCAAGCTTGCCCGGAGGAACTCAGAAAGGACAAAGAAAAACAGAAACATTTTCTCTCTGGCTGTCAATTTTTTAGGGCAGAAACTTAGTTACTCAACCCCAAGCATGCACAACTTTCCCAAACATACAAAATGCTGGCTTTTTCATCCTTGAGTAATTTCTCATACCCGAATGGTACTTTTTTTTTTTTGACCGGTAAGGGGATCGCAACCCTCGTCACGGTGTCGTCAGTACCACACTCAGCCAGTGAGCGCACCGGCCATCCCTGTATAGGATCCGAACCCGCAGCCTTGGTGTATTCTCCCGAGTGAGCCAAGGGCCAGCCCCCAAATGGTACTTTTTAAGAAAGAAACAGCATAGAAACAGTGTTACAGAAGATAAAAGATACATGAAAAGGATAGGACAGTTAAAGTGAGGGGAAGGCTGCAAAGCATAGGAGATTCAATATACTAGGAGGTGAAACATAGGCAAGACAACAGAGAAGGTGAGGTCATCCCTCATGTCTCTACTAATTTGACTCTTGTTGCTACTCTTTTGAGTGATTAGGCTACGTTTTAGCTGCTGAGTTTCATTGTAGGCTGTAAATTAATTCTTTTAGTCACTGCAGAAAATATTCTACCTTTCATCTTTAGCTCAGTATGTTACACATACAATGTTTCTAAAATGAGCCCTGCAGTTTCTGAGGAAACCCTGCCAGTGACCCTCTCTCAAGCCTTAGTGCCACTATTTAGGAGGAGATCATCAAGGATGTCAGTCTCAGGGGGAGGGGAAGGCTTCACTTGGATTCCCATAAAGCAAGTCAGACAATTTTCTTTCAGTTCGTGATCCGATATAAGGTGGTAAAGTTCTTAACATATAACCTTGGTCCACTTATAGGCCCTGCTGCATAAGAGATCCAATTGTACAATAGTATTGTAATTTAGTGAGCCATTTTGGGGCCACTGTTCTCCATCATCTAACTTTGTATTGGAGCTAACCCACGTTGTAGAAAAATATAAGCCTTTTTCAAACCATCTAGTTTAAAGTAGCTCTAGTTTGTTTGTTTTTTTAATTATGTACCCCAAGGGTGACTGTTTAGTGATTGATCAAGTATTTCCCACCTTGTCTCCCATGAGTGTGAGAAACAGAGAGCCAAAAAAAGAACAAAAGAAAGATGAGTCAATCAACAACAAGCAAGTATCCTTCTCCTTGTATGCTATGTGCTTGAGTAGACTGGCAAGCATTCATCAGCCATCTATGACTGGGGCCTACTGGAAGATATCCCTGTCTGATGTGGCCATTTTGTACAACAGACACATGAAAAAAATGCTCAACATCACTCAGCATTAGGGAAAGGCTGACGTGTTCTCGGGTACAAGCTGTACAACAGAGGTGATGGATGGAGCAGGTATCTCTGTCAACACACAGTGCAGACATGGCAGCCAGGATTTCTGCCACTAGTAATGGGCACGGGGTAATAACAGCAGCCATTTCCCTTAAAGACCACTAGAAAAGCTGCATGAAATGTTTTTAAAATGTAAACCACACTGAGATACCATCTCACCCCAGTTAGGATGGCTAATATCCAAAAGACTGTGAACGACAAATGCTAGCGAGGTTGTGGAGGAAAAGGAACTCTCATACATTGTTGGTGGGACTGAAAAATGGTGCAGACCCGACGGAAAATGGTATGGAGATTCCTCAAACAATTGCAGATAGATCCATGTAGATACATAGACTATATGACCCACCTATCTCACTGCTGGGAATATACCCAGAGGAATGGAAATCATCAAGTCGAAGGTATACCTGTTCCCCAACATTCTTTGCAGCCCTATATACAATAGCTAAGAGTTGGAAACAGCCCAAATGTCCATCGTCACACGAGTGGATATGGAATATGTGATATATCTACACAATGGAATACTACTCTGGTATAAAAAAGAATGAAATACCACAATTTGCAACAACATGGATGGACCTAGAGAGAATTATATTAAGTGAAACAAGTCAGGCACAGTAAGAGAAACATCATGTGTTCTCACTTATTTGTGGGAGCTAAAAATAAATAAATAAATACACACACACACACACACACACACACACACACCAAAAAAAAAAAAAAAAAAAAACAGGGCGGGGGAGAAGAAGACACAACAATCACAATTCCTTGAACATGTTAAGACAAGTGAACAGATATGAGGTTATTGGGGGGGAGGGGGGAGGGGAAGGGAAGGAGGTGGATTCAGGAAAGGGACATGAAAATCAACTACACTATAAATAGATAAAATATTTTTAAAAAGGCAAACAGAAGACAGAGTAGGTAAAGAAGAGAAGAGTGATTCCTTGTGTACATTACAATTTTTATTATTCAAAATTTATTCTTCATTGACTTGTGGAGAGCATGAATCCCATATAGCCACTTTTGCCAATAGCTTCTACCATACTACCAATAGCTTACTTATCAAAACAGCTGGGATTGGTAATCCAGAGATGGGTCAGCAACTCTGCTAATTTCAGAAGCCTAGAAGCCCACCCTGAGACAGACACTAACTCTCCTGTCCTCTCACAACCTAATAGAACTAATCACACAGAGACCCCCTCATCTCTTCCCCCATTTCACATACAACGAATACGTGCTTAATTAGTTAGCAACCCAGATATTACTTTCCAAAACTATGCCTCCATTATTCCTGCTACTCTGCTCCCCATGTCAACCACACCTGAACCTACCCACTCATGCACAGAAATGGTAAACCCCTTATTCTCCCCTTTCTCACACATAGTCAGTCTAAACTACCAGATACTCTGGCCTGATTTATTGATGGTAGCTGCAATCCCAATTCCAGACAGGCAGGATATGCCATTATAACACATACTCAAGTCATTGTGGCAGAAGACAAAGTCCCCCACTAATCCCACTGCTCAGGGAAACAGTCTTGTAGACGATAGGAAGAATGGTCAGCCACCTCCCAACATAACAAGATCATGACCATAACTTCCACCTGTTTCCCAACACACTCCCCACAAGAATGTTTACATTATCACCAAATAGGGGCTGATATATAAGGAGATTGGATCTACCTAAATAACAAAATAGTCCTACCTCACAACCAACAAACCCAAATCTTGCAAAATATCCACAATCACTTCCATGTGGGATTCAAACCTCTTCTAAAACTCATTCAAACCCAAGTGTAATGTCCCAACCCACACTCACAACTATGAGAAATTCCTGCAAATTGCATTGTCTGTACATCCATCTCCACTCAGGGAAAAGACTGACCACCCCTTTTCCCACCCAACAGACCAGAGGACACCTCTAGGGACAGGAATGGCAATTAGATTTCACTCATATGCCCACTGTCAAACAATTCTGCTATCTCATCAAGCTAGCAGTACTTTTATAGGATGTATAGAAGCCTTTCCTGTAACCTCAGAAAAGTCCAAAGAGGTGGCTAGAATAGTCATAACAGAAATCATTCCTCATTTTGGACATCCTACAACAATTCAATCAGACAACAGGCCTGCCTTTATTGCTCAGCTCACCCAAGAAATAATCTTCATATTAGGAATCAAATGGAACTTACAAATCCCTTATAGAGCTCAATCCTCAAGCAAGGTAGAAAGGGCTAAGTGCTCATCAAAACAACATCTTACCAAACTCTGTTTAGACTTCCAAAAACCATGGACACTCCTCTTACCCCTAGCTATAATGAGGTTATGTGCCCTCCCCTGAAAAACCAACAAATTTCAATCTTTTGAATTCATGTATGGCTAGCCTTTTGTGATTGAACAACTGTTTATTCCTCTGCCTGGAGACATGACTCCCTGTTTCTCAAGTCTAAGGCCTGCCATACATTCCCTTGACACCTAGTGAGGGAACATGCCAACACCATGCTCCCACAGCCCATTCAACACTACAATCCCACCTCATTAAATATATAGCCAAGGGAATTGGGGCTCTATCAACCTTCTCCAGATTTAAAACCTAAATGGAAGCACCCAATCAAGTAGTCTTGCCCACACTCACCACAGCCAAACTACAGGAGTTCCCACATTGTCTACAACATTCAAAATTTTTAAAGGCTCCAGACCCAGAAAAAATACCTCCTCAAAACCTATCTTCCCCAAATCAGTCACCCCCCTCTCATAGAGTAACTACCACTGGCCCAACCATTATGCAGCTCTCTCAGATACCAGGGGAACAGGCTACTACAGATGAGTAATGACACAGCCTCCTCAATCCTCAGTCTCCTTTACTACTGGGTCTTCTAACTCTCTTCATACTTCTATTTTGTTGCCCACCTTAGTATACCCTGTATTGCCCTAACTAATATTTTTTTAAGTCCAAATACTCTTTACTTCCTATCAATTCTATGCTAAAGGGTATAGACACCTTCCTTTATGGGGTGATTCCAAGTGCCATTATATCTTAAACCTCAACCTCTCTTGATAACCCCTTTCAACACCCTATCACCTCGGTAGACAGATTTTGGATGTCCATAACCAAGCTATGTCTCTAGGGAGATTTCAGCCACTTTGACTTAAATTAGCTTCAGTGATTTACTTTTATTACCTGCATCCTCTTGTTTGATATATTCCATGATGCTTTGGCCACTCCTTCTTCTGCTCATCCTAGCCACTAAAATTTCCACTCCTCAGTCCAGCCATCAAATCAACAGCTGGATCCCTTTCATAAACCTTACACAAAAACTCCTAAACCAGTCACAATCTTCCCAGTCAAGTAATTACTGGATCTGTCTTTCTATCCAAACTCAATGAATTTCAGCACTCCCTGCTAACCTAACAACTTGGAAAAGATCTCACATAATCCCACATCTACAGTATTCCACTGAGTCCTTCACTAAACACTTCAATTCTCTCTCACTTCTAAATGCCTATCCCCCTCAAATTCAAGCTTCCCCACAAACAGTTTCTGGCAGAGCAGTAATACATTTAATAATAATGGCACTTGGAATAACCCCATATCTTAAACACTTAACATTATCTGGGGCCCCATATCTACTCAAACCAACCTTACTTCTCAAGCACCCATCTGCATTCGCCATTCTTGGATCAAACCTATCAAACCTGTTGGACAGCTCTGTGTCAGTCAATGTCAACACACCCTTAACCTCTCACACTCCAAAGACCACCAGAATGTCAAACTCACTCACAAAATAAGATACACCCATAACAACACCCTAGTCTGGAAAAATGATATCTGCTACTCAGGCACCTCCCCCCCAATCCATTTCCTGGAATAAACCTCCTCCTACCACCACCCTCAAACCAACAACTCAACACCATCACTACAGATGAAGGTTACTGTATTTCATATAGGAAGAAATGCCTTGGCAAAAATGTTCCAACCAGACTTCTTGCCTTGCTTTTCCCTCTCTGAACACATATTCCCAACTATACCTCATCACAAACAGCACCCACTTCTTCCTCTTACTCACAAACCAAAAATGTTTTTTCTCTTCCCCCACCAACATTCCCTACCAGCTGGTGCCACCCTCTGGTGCCACCTCTCTCTGGATCCTATTCAGCATGAAACCTAAAAAACAAACAAGTCTCATGATTAGCCACTTTCACCTATAGCTTGTGTCTTACTACCCTGGGTGTCTTCTTCCTCCTTGGTACCTCATTCTGCCTCTGCCTTCCTCTAACTGGTCTGGCACCTGTACATTAGTGTTCCAGCTCCCCACTGTTATCTGACTGCCAAACAATCAAACTATTCAGTTTCCCCTTCATGCTGCATTTCCCTCTTCTGCAGCCCATCATAAATGGACTGTCCCACTCCTCATTCCCTTACTGGCTACCCTAGGAATTTCCATTGCTCTAGGAACAGGAATAGCTGGTGATAGCACTGCCACAACCTATTGCCAAAAACTGTCTGGAGTCCTCTCTGACAGCCTAGGTGAAATGGTCTCCACCCTTACCACGATTCAAAATCAAGTAAATTCACTGGCAGAAATGGTCCTTCAAAATAGACAGGCCCTGGATATCCTAACTGCTAAAAAAGGAGGTCCCTCTCTCTTCCTTAGAGAAAGAATGTTGTTTTTATGTTAGTCAGGCCAAAATAGTCTAAAATACAACAAAAAACTATGTAACAGGCCACCTCAAATTCAACAAACAGACACATCCTGGTCCCAGTGGTTCCAGTGAGCCTCCTTTCTAACCCCTTTTCTAATTTCCCTTGTGCTTCTAGTTCTAGGCTTAACAATTGGAACTTTTTAAATTTCAAATGCTCTTCATTTTCATCTGATGAACCACAGAGGCCATTGCTGCCCAACAGGTTAAGATGGTCCTCACACTTCAAGCCATCCAATACCAACAATCACCATCAAATCCTCCAAACATCCTCGAATTTTCTCATCCATAATCAGCTTGAAGCAGATACAGAAGTAAAAATATTTTGCCCCTTTGCTCTTCTCCCTTCTTTTACATATTTATAAAAATAACAGAATATTAGACCTCACAATCAGCTTACCATAGCACAGCCATGTTAACTGCTTCCTCACTCTGCCCCTATCCCCTCCCTTTCTCTTAAGCAAATACTTTCTAAAAAAAAAAAAACAGATTTTGTGCAATATAAAATCTTATACAAAACAAAAAAGTCCACAGAGTTGCTACAAAGTGATAAATACTCAGAATAGCTGCCAAACCACTTCTGCCAATTCAAACCCTATAAAACCTCTACTAGTCTGTAGGGGACAGGAACTGATCTTTCAGTCTCTCCTGCAGGTCACTACAAATAAACTCCCTTATGTGGTAAACATTTGGCTCAGAGCCCTTTGATCCCTTTGTCTCACTGAACTAACAGAGGAATGTTTAAGAAAAGAATTGAAAAAAGAGAAAAAGGGAGCCAAGTGGGTGTCTGGGAGAGAGCATCCCATGAAGATGAAGTAGCAAGTGTTAAGGCCACAGAAGAGTGAAGCCTGCCCTGGCGATGGCAGAGCTGCACAGAGGCCAAGGTGGCTGCAAGGAGTACGGCAGGAGCTGAAGTGTAGCTTGAAATAATAATTAAAATTACAAAAACGCATTCTTTCTGAAGTAGAAAAGGGAGATGTGACTATGGGAAAAAGGCACAGAGAGTTGCCATGTTGCTGACTTTAAAGATGGAGGAAGGGGCCATGAGTCAAGGGCTGCAAGGAAGCCTCTAGAAGTCAGACATGACAAGGGAACAGATCCTGTCCTAGAGCCTCCAGAAAGGAACTCAGCCTTGCCAACACCTTGATTTCAGCTAAGTGAGACCCATGCTGGAATTCTGACCTCCAGCATTACCAGATAATAAATTTGTGTTGTCTTAAGCTGCTAAGTTTGTGGCCATTTGGTACAGCAGTGACAGGAAACTTATCCAAGAAATTGACATGGACTATGTTATACTTGAGACTCTGTCATGTAAACATTTAATTGATATATGTGGGGTCTCTGTAATAACATGGAAAATCTTTAGTATCCACCTTTAAAAAGCAATATGCAGACATGTATATATAGTTAATTTAAAACTATGTTTGAAAAACAAAGAAAAAAATACCTTACCTAAGCAGAGAAAGTCTGGGATAAAATTCACAAAAATGTGATGTACCAATTAATGTATAGCTTGCTAACTCTGAGTAAGCCACCTGTTGTCAATCAACTGTTAAGACAATAGATAAACAAATGCCCCTAATCCTCTCTGACTCATTTTTCTTTTCCTTCAACTTTTATGAATATTTCTAATTTTCTTAAATGGGCCTGTATGGAAAAAAAATTAATAGAATCAAGTTTTAAATTCATTTACAAAAGTAAAAATTTCATTTAGAGAGCTGCAATGAAGTATGTTGCCAGGCAGGACACGATCAATTATTATATCTGTGGTGAGACAGTGGTATTCTTTCCTATTTTATCTAGGTAGCCATATGAAGAAACAGTTATCATTTTAGCAGCTGATACCAGAACTCCTGTGAAGGGAGAGATTGTCTTAGTGGAGAGGTTGAAAAGAAGATTTGTCAAATTCACTGGACAGAAGGAAGTCCCAGGTCTCAGGGTTAAGCCAGTGCTCAGAAGGGAGGAAGAGGAGTAAGGGGCCCTGGGCTGCTTGGGGTTGGAGTTAAAAGAGGGTGAGACATGGCAGCTGGGGCTGGAAGAAGGCATTTGAAGTAAGACATACACCTATAGTGTGTTTTCAAAGTAATTCAGTGTGTTGTAGATAGGATGCCTCTTTGTTACTCCTGATCTACAGCAAAACTGTAACTTATCCATGTTTGATTGGATTTCATGGGGAAAATAATAAAGGCGGTGAGATTTGCATCAAGGTTACTCAGGGTGGAAACCAGTCTCACCTGTGTGGATGGGGAGAGAGAGCTTAGGTTGGAATCCCATATACCATCAAAATGTGGCCCCCCATCTACCAGTGGTATGACTACCACATGCCTTCAGCGTTGCTGGGTGTTTGCAGTCCTGCTCACCACCTCCCCTTCCTAAACTATCTCCTGGCCCTCATGCATTGCATAACCCATTGCAAATTAGCAAGTGTCTGCAGACCTATTTCACTACCTTGAGCTGAATTTCATATACAAGAAGTTAGGCATTAGACTGGGATTTGGGCCAGCTGCTGCACAGCGATCATTAAATTACTCCCCTGAGAACCTGTGGAAGGCTCCTCACCATTGATGTTCCCCAGGGATTGAGCAGTTACTGGTTCTTCAGTGTGACATGGCTTTAGAGCCAGGGGCCTGAAGTTATTTAAAGGAGTCATGGCAATTGCGCTGTCCTCAAAAACCAGGAAGATGCTGGGAGGTGGCACTGGTTAGAGGACCCACTGGAAATTCTATATCCTCTAGGGTGCCCTTGAGAGTCAAACAAACTTAATCCTGCTAGACACTCCAGAAACAGCTCAGTGAAGTGCCCATGCTTGAGTCTTCCTTAGAAATCCTCTGGGCCAAATCCAGCTTTGTTGACAGTGGTCTCTCCAGCGTGGCAATAGCTTCTTAGGTTTTCCCCAGTCCTGTCTTAAGGGCTCAATGCACCAGATCTCCCCTGGGGTCAGGTGATACCCCAGAGGCCTAATGTCTGCAGTAGGTAGTAAAATGCTACCAAAAATGGCAGGGGGTGATAGGGAGTAGTAGTGATATAAGCATGTGTCTATATGGTGGGGGAGAGGGCAGGCAGGAGTGGATCCAAGAAATAAAGAATACTACATTACAAATTAAAAAATAGATACAAAAACACAAATGTGTACTTAGAATGGGGAAAGAAATCACAACACATTACAACTATAGAAAAGCTGGCAAAAAGCATCACAAAATCTAAAAAAATGACATAATTATCTTAACTCCTTGACACATCTCTATACTATTTTTCCTGTATTTTTTAGCTGAATTCTCTTTGATCGCCTCTTCAAATAACAATGCTTTTGTAATGTTGTTTTTAACACATATAAGATTCATTACTTCCTCCCTGTGGCATGGTTAATTTTTTTTAAAAAATTATTAATAGTTTTAGAAATTGATTTTCAGCTCCCCACTTCATTTTTGGGTCTGTCATGTGGACTTTTAGAATTTGTTGTTAAATTTGGAAACCTATCAAGTTTTTTTTCATGCATGAACTGTCATATTTCAAGGCATTCCAAGTTTCCTTACATAGTAGCTAATTGTAAACATTCTTTGAACTAATGTTGCTCATCATACAATTTGTCATTGATGTCCTTTTTTAGTGTTTACTATGATTTTTATTTTAATCATTGTCAATATTAGTATTTATTGTCAGATTGACAGGAAATTTAATTTTCTTCAAATATGTTTATATGATTCATTTCCTTTTATTAATTGGATTAGCAAACAATCCAAGAGCCCATGCATTACTTCTATCTAAAATTTATTTCATCCTCTTTATGTATTCCATGTTGGAATAGTCTTCGGTGATTTCAAGCAGGGGAAAAAAAAAAAAATATATATATATATATATATACACACACACACACACACACACATACATATATATGTATAATGAGTTTATAATTGTATACACTGATATATTACAGTCTCTATTCCTGATAGGACAGAACATCCATTTTGACTAGAGATCATTGAGAAGTAAATCCTCCACTTACAATTCTGTATATCTCATGATTGAGAGGTTTTTCAAAGCCTAGCTTTCGGCTTACTGTATTTCAAACCCTCCAAGTGAGCCACGGGGCCAGCCCAGTTTGCAGACTTTCAATAAGGAAAATAAGACTAAAACGGTGGTGGTGGGCAGCACTTTAAAATGATATTAACTTACACAATCTTGGACAAATATCTTTATTTAAGAAACCAAATAAGTAGGGTTAAAAAAAAATGATAGTAACAACTTCACATGAGGACACAACAGCAAAGTAAGAATTACTTAAAAGATATTCAGAATAGAACAAAATTCTTCACATGCTTACGATTAGCACAGAAATATGTGGTTATAGTTCTCGCTTTTCAATGGATATTTACCATTTCACAGTAAGACCACATACTTCTTATAGCACAGAAGAGACCACTCCCAGCCCCCTCCAGTGTATAGACTAAAAAGTTAAGAGTGCAAATGTTCATGTAATCCAAGCTGTTCTTTACTAACTCTAAAATTGCCTTTACAGCTTTTTACAAGTACAGATATCAAACAGGTTCACTTAATCCTTAGCTTATGGTCTGAGGGAAAGAAAATGTAAGAACATAAGGTGACAGAAGCAACATGTTTTCACTGTGGCCCATAACTTTAGTCCCAGTCTCATTTTACAAACATGGATCCAGGATTCTAGAATTATGGCTGGATCACTATTCTCACCCTCTGACAGAGGCAGGCATGACATTTAGCACTGCAAATGCTGTTTTTCTTCAGCTTCTCAGGTAGTACTGTGTATAATGCCTATAAATTTTTTAAAATTTTAATTTATCAATATACAATGTGGTTGATTTTCGTGTCTCTTTACCAATTCCTCTTCCCCCCTTCCTCTCCCCCTTTTCCCCCCATCAGCATCATATCTGTTCACTTGTCTTATTAACAAGTTAGTTCAAGGCATTGTTGTGATTGTGTCTCCTTCCCTGCCACCTTCTTCCCTTCTTCCCTCTCACCCTACTGTGGTGACACTTTATTTCAGAATTTTTCTGCATTCAGCTTAATAGGTGTTTCTTCCAAAGAAACTGAACTTTTCTGTGAAATGTTCTTGATTGAATAGGAGAATTGGGTTCACAAAATGGATTCGTTGCAAACTAGGAAAGAAGGTTTTAGAGAGCTTGGCAAAGCAAAAAGGCTGACAAATCATAGGTCTCTAAATGGAAATTATTTTAGAGTTTTAAATTAAAAATCAAAGGAATTCAATACAAACTCTAAAGACCACGTTTTTGGGTTTCATTGAAAACACTCCATTGTTAAATACTAGTATCCTCTTTAGGAAATTTTTGTTTTTGTGTTTTAGTTTTGAGAAGTACCTATGGCAAAATTAATGGTAGTATGGTGTGTGTTGCCTATTTAAGCTAAATTAACTTTCAGGATTTACCCTGTGTGTGAAATATTAATCTACTCGTATTAATTATAAATACATGGATTCATCTGTAAGTCCCTTTGGCTACATAAAACAAGTGAAAAATCTGCCATAAGCGCAGAGTTAAAAAAATTATATCACACTGCTATTAAAAGGTACCCTGTGGGTGGCTGGTTAGCTCAGTTGGTTAGAATGTAGCCTTTATAACCCCGAGGTGACAGGTTCAGATCCCCATACCAGCCAGCCACCAAAAAAAAAAAAAAAAAAAAAAAGGTACCCTTTGTAGTAACTTTTTTTTAATGCTCAGGTTTTTTAATACCCTCCTGTAACAGAAGGCTAAATGATCAGTTTCTCAGCTAAAGTAATAAGTGTGTCATAACATATCTGAGTGAAAATTACTAATATTAAAGGGGAATCACCAATGAGAAAAGGAGTTACTGATTTGTGCACCTTAATGACTTGATACTGTCCATCTTTATAAGATTGCTAAATATTCTTGCTACCTCTGACTAGGAATATTGATTGTTCAATTTTATTTCTGTGCTGATATGCAAGAAATCCTGTCCAAATACAGAACATATTTAAATTATTAAGAATACACTATTGTTAGCACTGCAGTTTAGCCATGACACCCTATTACGATTTTATCTTTCAATTCAATATCAAGAAATGCAGGTAGCCCCACTGTCCTTGAATAACTATTTGATAATATAAGAACTACTTTTTGCCAGTTTATAATCTATATTCATTTCATTGCAACTTATTTGTCAAGTAGATGGAAAACATAAGATTAAATTACAAAGCAATCTTCCTTTATGTAGGCTGCTTCCTTTATCTCTTTATGGTTCCTAATAAAATCAACTATATGTACCAAAAGGGGAAGAATGAAGCCAATTTACCATCACAATCAATTAAAAATAACTACCGTGAGTTGTCTTCCTAAATATAAGGGTATTTCAAAATGTTTGTGCATAGTGGAATTAAAAGATAATATGAATCCCTCCGTGAACTTTTTGAAGTACTCTTGTACATATTAACTTGGTGGTGAAGAGTGGCCTGCTGAAAGAGTTTCCAGAGATAGTCCTGATTGGTGAAAAGTTAGTCTGAAATGAAAACTGTACAGCATAAGGAAGTTACTTCAATAGGCCAGTTTCCTGCTGATGTTATCCTTTTTATAATCAGATTTTAAG
Organism: Cynocephalus volans; assembly: GCF_027409185.1. Taxonomy (NCBI): domain Eukaryota; kingdom Metazoa; phylum Chordata; class Mammalia; order Dermoptera; family Cynocephalidae; genus Cynocephalus; species Cynocephalus volans. The sequence goes on from NC_084479.1 coordinate 5,468,844, forward strand.
AATTATAGGACCCACCATACCTTTATACATAAATCATAGACATCAGTAAAGAAGTTCTTTATTCCATCTTCTTGTGTTATGTCATGAAGCATTAAATCTCATATGTACAATAATTAAGGTATAATCTTTCATAGAAATGAAAAACAAAAAGCAGTCACTTGATACGATATTCTTCAAATTAGTCACATGCAGTATATTTTGCAATGGAAAAGCTGAATACATAAGCTGGGTTTAAAATCAGTATTATCTTAAAGAGAAAATAATCTAAAGTTAGAAAATAACTATAAAATTAAGTACAATCATCCTCAATATGGTTCAGATAAATCTTGGTTTTATATACAAGACTTAGTTTTACATTATCTGTTTAACGAAAGTAGCCTCATACTCTTTGAAGTTTACTGACTCAGACAGAGCCTGGCATCTATGTGCCATGCTCTTCTAGTCTGTTAAACCAACCTTTAGTTAGGTATCTACTAAAAACATAAGGATATGTCCTGCAGTGACAAATGCTGACACAAACCACTCGTTGAACTTGTCCACGTTTTTTTTTTTTTTGTCTTTTTCGTGACTGGCACTCAGCCAGTGAGTGCACCGGCCTTTCCTATATAGGATCTGAACCCACCGCTGGAGCGTCACTGCGCTCCCAGCACCGCACTCTCCCGAGTGTGCCACGGGCTTGGCCCGTCCACAGTTTTCAAGTACATGTTGTTTGACAGCCACATGTTCTCATCTACTAGGTTAAGAGCAGCATGAGTTATGAACTGGTTAAGATGACGATCATCCTGGATGACAGAGAGCAGCAACAGATAAATATTTCCATATGACCTCAAGAATGCCGACACTTCATTCTGTAACTTCTATACGTGGTTTTCTTTTGGGGAAGAAACATAAAAGTCTGCTTTTACTTCATCTTTTATTGTCATGAGACATACATCTTCTATGTTTTTATATACTGTATTTGTAAAATTTGATATCTAAAACTCAACAAAAAGAACAAATAGCCAATTACTTAATAAATGTAATGTGTTCAAGAAACTATATAGAAAATTATTTTTTTAAATGTTGCAAGATGCTGTGACCATTTTGTAACCACTTAGGCACGTGAAAAAAGAATGCATTAAAGCAGACAAACAAAAGAAAAGGTAGATCCTGCTTTTAAGAAGCTCACATCTTATTAGAGGAAAAGACATGAAAAAAAGGTGTAAGTGCATGCAGATCAAGGAGAGCACTTTGGGCAGGCCAGGGCTAAAGAGGCAGTGAAGGACAGTCATTTGCACCTGGCCTCAAGGTCATGAGGAAGCAGGGAGGTCTGGACTTCCTGCACATATAGCGCCAGGTAAGCAGTAGAGACAACTGAGGTTTCAGCCCCAGCTGTAAGCAGTCACCTATGTTAAGAGCAGGAGATGGTCCTGTCAGAGCTGGGAGTGTCCTTTTTGAGGACTGAAATGGCTTACCTGGAGAAAAAGTGGGACTGTCCCACCATAATGTAGAGAGGAAATTCACAACTTGGAATGCAGACTTAAGTCCTGAGGAATTCTTTCTCACAAAATTTATTTGTTAAAGAATACCTCTGTTATGTTGAATTATGTCCTCCCCAAAATTCATATCTTGAAGTCCTAAGCCCCATTTCCTCAGAATGTGGCCTTATTTGGAAAAGGGTCATTGCAGATGTGGTTACTTAAGATGATGTTATCCTGGAGTAAGATGGGCCTCTAATCCAGCGTGAGTGGTGTATTTATAAAAAGGGGAGATTCGGAGACAGACACACAGGGAGAATACCATGTAAAAATAGGAATTCTGTTGTCATAAGCGAACGAACATCCCGGAGCTAGGAGAGAGGCCTGGAACAGATCCTTCCCCAGCACCTTCAGAGGGAGCGTGGCCCTGCCAACACGTTGATTTCAGACCTATGGCCCCCAGATCTGTGAGACAAATTTCTGTTGTTCTCAGACACTGAGGTTTTGGTACTTTGTTACAACAGCCACAGAAAAGTAATACAACCTCCTTGCCAGGAGGTTGTTCCCATGAGTGGTCTGGAGGAAGGTTGCCAGTTGCCCTGGAATCCCTCACACAGCTACACTGTTTACTTCACTCACGTTGCCATGGCAAAGCTAACTGAATCCTTAGAGAAACAGATGTATTTTGTGTCTGGCTCACAGTAACGTTTTCCTTTACACCGATGATAAATCTTGAGTAATTAGGAGCAAACTGTTGAAATGCTTCAAGAAGGTGAGTGGTATCAGGAGAAAACTAAAATCAGGTTACACAACAAAGCATTTTTATATGCTTATATGCCATTTTTATATGCTGCTTTGCCCACCACAAGGCCACTGGAGTGCACAGAAACTATATTTAAGTAGCCATATCCTACAAAGCAACTACTACTGCAGAGATACCTCAAAACAAAGTTTTAATGAGAAATGTTATCATAACAATGTGGGAAAATAGTGTAGTAACACCACCTGGTAGATAATACCTTAAATTTCTATCTTATTTTGGTGGCAAGATCTGAATAGTTGAAGAGTATCATACACTGAACATTATGCATTACAATTGATTTAAAAAATCAATTCCTTGTCTTAACGAACATTACAGTCTATTTTTGGAGTCAGGAGAAACACAGTATCCTTGTCAGCAATTTATTAGGAACAAAGACTAGTACAAAAAGATGGAGGGAACCAGGCTATTCTCATCTGAAGACTATGGCTCTGTTTACTCTGAATGGCAACATGTTCTTAAATCAAGCTTATTTTTCTGGAACCATTCCTGGCAACAAAAAGGTTGCATGGGTGGAGTAGCTGAGGTGGAAAAGGCGGCCACTGGGCCTCAGGCAGGTGGACCTACCTCTTGCCATCTCTTAAGGGAGGACCGCAGCTCCTGGCCGGTCGTGAGGGCTGAACGCCACTTTGCCCCCAGCAGGAGAGGTTGCCTCATTTACAGGCAACAGCTTTGAAGTGTGGAGCAGGAAAAGAACTGTTTCTTAGCTGCAAAAGCGAGTCTCGAAACAGGGAACACGGCGCCAGGGCTGCTGTGGATGCAGACAGGATCCCGGAGGCCGGGGCCGTGCTGAAAGTGGCCAGCAGCCCTATTCAGGATTCGAGGTTTCAGGCCGGGATTAAAGAAGATTCCTGGGAGCACCCGAGCCACGCCATGACTGAACAACCTGAGGCGGCAGCAGCTGAGAATGGGAAAGGCAACAAACCAGAGGCAGAGAGTGAGCAACCGACCTGGCACAGCACTGTGACTGACCCCTGGCCAAGCCCTGTTCGGGAGGCTGACGCCCACCCGGCTCCTGTCTGCATCACCGGTTCACTCACTGCCCCTGGGCTGCCTCCATTTTCCCCGTTGCTGGCAGCTCCACCTGGCTCGGCTGTCACTGAGCCTTCCCACTTGCTTGGCCCAGCGTGGGGCTTCCCGGGGCCTGCGGGCCGGCCTCCCCTCCCACTCCCTCTGCGGTTCTCGGGCAGGGCTGGTGCCGTGGGTCATCTCCGGCCAGTGTCGGGAGGGCAAGGAAATACGGGCAGGCCGACTGTCACTCCAACACACCCTGGACTCCGGCCCCCGGTAAACTTCCTGTTACTGGGAGGCAGATACCATCTCTGCGGCCACCAGTTCGGAAAAAAGCCTAACCAATTTCTGGTTGGGAATAGTGTGGTAGGAGAGGTCTCAGGTCCTCTTGAACCTGCCAGAGAGCTGGCTGCAGGTGGGAGCTAGATTCGGTCTATGCTGGGGGGATACAAAGGTGAACAAGTCCCGAGAAAGATCTACACAGTGCTAGAAAGGCACCCAGAGCGACCGGTCATCTGTGCCTACCAGAAACCTGGCAGACTTCCTGGACGAGGTGGTGCCGAGCAGGGTCTTGAAGGCCCAGCTGATAGATGAGGGTTGCAGAAGACACGCCCCCAGCCCAGCACAGTGTGCACAGAGTGGAGAGCCGTGCGGCCAGGGAGGCGGAGACTCGACAGAAACCACACACCCTGTGGGGTTGCCACTGCACAATCCAACAGCCTGGGCCAGAGCACACAGAACAGGGAGAAGTCCTGCACGGGAAGTGGAAGCTCAGCAGAGACCACACACCCTGCGGTACGTGATCCACCAGCCCAGCAGAGTCCAAGCTGACCAGAAAGGTGGCTCCCCGGAGAAGCCCAAGACCCGAGGCAACCACACACACACAAGGCACTAGAGGCCAACTGAGCAGTCACGGAGGGAGCCATACAAAATTGGCAACCACAGCAACATCCTAGTTAGTCATTAGTCTAAAACCGGTGGAATGTGAAACCCCCTGCCACAATGAATAAACATGAAAAAAAAGATACCAGAAATACAAAAAATCAAGAAAGTACACCACCAAAAGTTAATAAATCTCAAACTCTAGATCCTATAAAACAAGAAGCCCTTGAAATGACTGACAAGGAATTTCGAGTGATAATTCTAAGGAAACTGAATGAGATACAAGAAAACTCAGCTAGACATCATGATGAAATGAGGAAAAGTATACAGGATCTGAAAGAGGAAATGTACAAGGAAATCAATGTCCTGAAAAAAAATGTAGCAGAACTTGCTGAACTGAAGAAGTTATTCAGCGAAATAAAAAACACAACGGAGAGTTTAACCAGCAGGCTTGTCGAACTTGAAGAGAGAACCTCTGAACTTGAAGATGGGCTGTTTGAAACAACACAAGCAGACAAAAAGAAAGAAAAAAGAATCAAGGACATTGAAGAAAATCTGAGAGAGCTATCAGAGAACCTCAAGCGCTCAAATATACGAGTCATGGGTATTCCAGAAGGGGAGGAAAATGGAGATTCCATTGAAAACATATTCAACAAAATAGTGGCAGAAAACTTCCCAGGTATAGGAAAAATCACAGATCTTCAGATCCAGGAAGCTCAACGATATCCAAACGTATTCAACAAAAAAAGGCCTTCTCCAAGACATGTCATAGTCAAATTGTCAAAACTCAGAGACAAAGAGAGAATCTTAAAAGCTGCAAGAGAGAAGCGTCAAATCACCTATAAAGGAGGCCCAATCAGGCTAACATCAGATTTTTCATCACAAACCCTAAAAGCTAGAAAGGAATGGGATGATATTTTCAAAATATTAAAAGACAAAGATTGCCAGCCAAGAACACTCTACCCTGCAAGGCTATCCTTCCGAAATGAAGGGCAAATAGTATATTTCTCAGACAAACAAAAACTGCGGGAGTTCACTACCACACGACCACCCTTACAAGAAATCCTCAAGGGAGTACTGGGTTTGGTTCCTGAAAAATAACTACCACTGCCATAAAAACCCAAGAAAAATCTAAACCTGCTAGTACAATAAAAATGGCATTCATGAAGAGAAAACAATCAAACAAAAACGCTACCTATAACCTAAGGAAGCAACAAACACAGACACCAAACAGTAAATCAGAAAGCAAGGAACAAAAGACACCTAAGACAACCAAACAACCAATAAAAAGCTAGGAATAAATCAACACCTTTCAATAACAACTCTTAATGTAAAAGGCTTAAATTCCCCAATCAAAAGACACAGACTGGCTGACTGGATCAAAATGCAGGACCCAACTATATGCTGCCTACAGGAGACCCACCTCACCCATAAAGATTCACACAGACTAAGAGTGAAAGGATGGAAAAAAATTTACCATGCAAACAGAAAAGTAAAACGAGCTGGAGTAGCTATTCTAATATCTGACAAAATAGACTTTAAACTAAAAACCATAAAAAGAGACAATGAGGGACACTACTTAATGATAAAAGGACATAACAATCATAAATATGTACGCACCCAATTTGGAGCAGCCAGATTTATAAAACAAACTCTATTAGACCTAAAGAAGGAAATAGACACGAATACCATAATAGCAGGGGACCTGAACACCCCACTGTCAATATTAGACAGATCATCGAGGCAAAGAATCAGTAGAGAAACACAAGATCTAAACAAGACTCTAGACCAATTGGAATTGGCAGATATCTACAGAACATTCCACCCAACAACCTCAGAATATTCATTCTTCTCATCAGCACATGGATCTTTCTCCAGGATAGATCACATATTAGGTCACAAATCAAGTCTCAATAAATTCAAAAAATTGGAATTATCCCATGTGTCTTCTCAGACCACAATGGATTAAAACTAGAAATTAATAACAAACGAAACTCTGGAAACTATACAAACACATGGAAATTAAACAGCATTCTACTTAATGACATATGGGTCCAAGAAGAAATCAAGCAGGAAATCAAAAAATTTATTGAAACTAATGAAAACAATGATACATCATACCCAAACCTGTGGGATACTGCAAAAGCAGTATTGAGGGGGAAATTTATCGCATTAAACGCTCACTTCAGAAGAATGCAAAGATGGCAGGTGAACAACCTAACACTTCACCTTAAAGAACTAGAAAAACAAGAACAATCCAAACCTAAAGTTAGCAGATGGAAAGAAATCATTAAGATCAGAGCAGAACTGAATGAAATTGAAAACCAAAAAACAATTCAAAAGATCAATGAATCAAAAAGTTGGTTTTTTGAAAAGATAAATAAAATTAACAAATCATTAGCATGGCTAACAAAAAAAAGAAGAGAGATGACTCAAATAACAAAAATTAGAAATGAAAAAGGCGATATTACAACTGATTCATCTGAAATACAAGGAATCATTCGAGACTATTATAAACAACTATACGCCAACAAATTTGAAAATCAGGAGGAAATGGATAAATTTCTGGACACACACAAGCTCCCAAAACTGAACCATGAAGACGTAGAAAATTTGAACAGACCAATAACAATAAACGAGATTGAAGCTGTTATCAGAAGGCTCCCAACAAAGAAAAGCCCAGGACCAGATGGATTCACAGCAGAATGTTACCAAACATTCAAAGAGGAATTGACACCGATTCTTTACAAACTATTCCAAAAGATTGAAATGGACACAAATCTCCCAAACTCATTCTATGAAGCAAACATCATCCTGATACCAAAACCAGGTAAAGATATAACCAAAAAAGAAAACTACAGGCCGATATCCTTGATGAATGTATATGCAAAAATCCTCACTAAAGTACTAGCAAACAGAATCCAGCAACACATACGAAAAATTATTCATCACCATCAACTGGGATTCATCCCAGGGATGCAAGGTTGGTTCAACATACGCAAATCAATAAGTGTGATACACCATATTAATAAACTCAAACACAAGGACCATACGATCATCTCTATAGATGCTGAAAAAGCATTTGATAAAGTTCAGCACTCATTCATGACAAAGACCCTCTAGAAGTTAGGTATAGAGGGAAAGTATCTCAACATAATTAAAGCCATATATGCCAAACCCACTGCCAATATCATCCTGAATGGGCAAAAGCTGAAAGCTTTTCCTTTAAGAACAGGAACTAGACAAGGATGCCCACTCTCACCACTCCTATTCAACATAGTGTTGGAAGTCCTAGCCAGAGCAATCAGAGAAGAGAAGGAAATAAAGGGCATCCAAATCGGAAAAGAGGAAGTCAAACTGTCCCTATTTGCAGATGACATGATCCTATATATCGAACAGCCTAAAACCTCTACAAAAAAACTCTTGGAATTGATAAATGATTTCAGCACAGTAGCAGGATACAAAATCAACACACAAAAATCAGTAGCATTTCTTTTCTCCAATAGTGAACACGCAGAACGAGAAATCAGGAAAGCCTGCCCATTTACAATAGCCACCAAAAAAATAAAATACTTAGGAATTGAGTTAACCAAGGAGGTGAAAAATCTCTATAATGAGAACTACAAACCACTGCTGAGAGAAATTAGAGAGGATACAAGAAGATGGAAAGATATCCCATGCTCTTGGATTGGAAGAATCAACATAGTGAAAATGTCCATGCTACCCAAAGTGATATACAAATTCAATGCAATCCCCATCAAAATTCCAAAGACATTTTTCTCAGAAATGGAAAAAACTATCCAGACTTTTATATGGAACAATAAAAGACCACGCACAGCCAAAGCAATGCTGAGCAAAAAAAAAAAAAAGCAGGAGGCATAACACTACCTGACTTTAAGCTATACTACAAAGCTATAATAACCAAAACAGTATGGTACTGGCATAAAAACAGAGACACTGAACAATGGAATAGAATAGAGAATCCAGAAATCAACCCACACACTTACTGCCATCTGATCTTTGACAAAGGCACCAAGCCTATTCACTGGGGAAGGGACTGCCTCTTCAGCAAATGGTGCTGGGATAACTGGATATCCATATGCAGGAGAATGAAACTAGATCCATACCTCTCACCGTATACTAAAATCAACTCAAAATGGATTAAGGATTTAAATATACACCCTGAGACAATAAAACTTCTTAAAGAAAACATAGGAGAAACACTTCAGGAAATAGGACTGGACTCAGACTTCATGAATACGACCCCAAAAGCATGGGCAACCAAAGGAAAAATAAACAAATGGGATTATATCAAACTTAAAAGCTTCTGCACAGCAAAAGAAACAATTAACAGAGTTAAAAGACAACCAACAGAGTGGGAGAAAATATTTGCAAAATATACATCTGACAAAGGATTAATATCCAGAATATATAAGGAACTCAAACAACTTTACAAGAAGAAAACAAGCAACCCAATTAAAAAATGGGCAAAAGACCTAAGTAGGCATTTCTCTAAGGAAGATATACAAATGGCCAACAGACATATGAAAAAATGCTCAACATCACTCAGCATCTGGGAAATGCAAATCAAAACCACACTGAGATACCATCTAACCCCAGTTAGGATGGCTAAAATCCAAAAGACTCTGAACGATAAATGCTGGCAAGGTTGCGGTGAAAAAGGAACTCTCATACATTGTTGGTGGGACTGCAAAATGGTGCAGCCTCTATGGAAAATGGTATGGAGGTTCCTCAAACAATTGCAGATAGATCTACCATACGACCCAGCTATCCCACTGTTGGGAATATACCCAGAGGAATGGAAATCATCAAGTCGAAGGTAAACCTGTTCTCCAATGTTCATCGCAGCACTCGTTACAATAGCCAAGAGTTGGAACCAGCCCAAATGTCCATCATCAGATGAGTGGATACGGGAAATGTGGTACATCTACACAATGGAATACTACTCAGCTATAAAAACAAATGAAATACTGCCATTTGCAACAGCATAGATGGACCTTGAGAGAATTATATTAAGTGAAACAAGTCAGGCACAGAAAGAGAAATACCACATGTTCTCACTTATTGGTGGGAGCTAAAAATTAATATATAAATTCACACACACACACACACACACACACACACACACACACAAAACCGGGGGGCGGAAGAAGATATAACAACCACAATTACTTGAAGTTGATACGACAAGCAAACAGAAAGGACATTGTTGCGGGGTAGGGGAGGGAGGGAGAAGGGAGGGAGGTTTTGGTGATGGGGAGCAATAATCAGCCACAATGTATATCGACAAAATAAAATTTAAAAAAATAAATAGATAAAAAATAAAATTAAAAAAAAAAATGTTGTATGGCATCACCTCTGGTGCTGCTTTCAAGTTTCCTGCACACAACAAGGGTGTCACTGGGGAGGACAGCACACAGTCACCATCCAGCCCAGAAATGTTCTAAAAGGCAACTCAGGACAAGGTGCTGTACACCCAGTGGCAGCAGAAGGACATAGAAGTAAGGGTCTCTTTTAATACTCGCAAGTATGAATTGATCTACTACATGTGTCCTGACAAAAAATGTGATTCAATGAAATAGAATGGAGTTTCACGGCATTTCAAGGCAGCAATGACTGTTCTTCCAGACCCACTACAGGTAGACTCTGCTTCTATGTGCTTTCACAGTGAACTCAATGTCATGGGAAAGAGACCCAGAGCATCATGCTTGTCTGTGTGACGAAAGTGTGTGCTGAATTAAAGGACGAATAAACAAACTCCAAGGACATTCCCTGGCTGGCTTCTATCAGTTAGTGGGACTCCAGAGCAAGCCTCATTTAATTGTGGTGGATTTCAGTCACCTCATCTGTCCAGATCTCTTCCAGTTCTAAAATCATATTATAACATATCATTACAATAGCATTACAATTATTATGGAATTTAAGGTTCCATATGCACTCTGGATTCCACTTTCCCAGCTGGCAAAAACTCCATTTCAAAAACTGGATTATCATGGTGGCCAACAATTACAAAGTGGAAGCTTCCAGAAATTGTCTTCAATATATGGCTCCTAATTAAATAAAAAATAACACACATTTTTAGTATTCAATACTGAAATCTAAAAATGACTAACAGGAAACTAGAATTCACTTTTTTTTTTTTTTTACTTAAACCTTACACTACAGAGGAGGATGCCACTAAGCTTGGCATGTCTTCCACTATACTACCATAGTTATATGGCTTTTGGACTATACAAATTATATAGTGTGATATGTCCTGCAGAATCCAATGTACTATATTTTCATACAGAAATTGGAAGACCTCTAAAATGAAATCATAAAGACAACATTCTTGCTCCAAAAGTTTTGAGTCTGTTGAAGTAAGCCAGTCTTAACTTGGACTGGACCAGTTAGCACTAGCAATAACATCTGGAAAGATTAATAGAGGGTGCCGATTAATTAAATACAATAGAGAGTGGTGGAAGGCAAAGGAAATAATTAGCTTGCCTTAGAAATTTCCAGGAGGCATCCTTCTATGGAAGCTAAAAACTGTACCTCATGTCATTTACACAGGAGAGACACTGTAGCATTCATCTGCAGACTGTGTGCTGTGTTTGTTTTCTTCCTACCTCAAGAATGTGTGCTACAAATTTTAGTCTCCACAAATGCAACGGCTTATGATTTCCCTCTTTGTACACCAATTTATAAAGAAGGAAAACACAGTTTTGTAGTCTAGAAAAGATAGAAGAAATAATACAAAAAGGAAGACATTCAGAGGCACTGAGAGATCTTAGGCTGGCTAAAGAAAACTAAAAGAAATGGGGGTCAAAAAAAGAAAAGAAAAAAAGAGAAAAGAAATAGTGATTCCATGGCTTCTAGCACAGATAATTGAAATCTGGGTGGATAGATGAGTGGACAGATGGATGATGGGTGGGTTTACGTATGCATGTATTTTTAGCACTAGGGCCTAGGAGTCAGACAAAGCTACGTTCTAGTCTAGCTCTGCCACTTACTAGCAATGTGACCACAGGCAGTCCTTAATCTCCCAAAGTCTGTTTTCTCATCTGTGAAATAGAGGTAACATCATAGCTACCTTAAGGTATACTTACAAGGTTTATACAACCTAATGCCCATAAAGCACCTGGCATGGTGTCTGGCTCACAGTACACACTCAATAAATGTTATCTAGAATAACATGCAGGAGCATAAGCACAGCAGGATGTGGGGGCTAGTGACTTGTCAACGTGGGGTGGAAATCTAGGTACCTGGGAGTGTCCAATCTCCCAGAATATACAACTAAGGTGTGTTAGAGCCCACAACTCATTTAGCCTCACTGTTCTGCTGATTCACAGAGAGCATGCAATGAAATCAGAAGAAATCTGAAATATATTTCTTAATGAATGCAACATTTTGTAAAAGAAACCAGGGCACAGCAGACATTTTTAACTCTAGAATCAAAAGGCTATCACTGCAGAAGAAAAATCAGACAGAAGACTCTTCTGGCATGATGAAATATGATTTAAAATGTTATCTGGACAGGGCCTGGCACACTACAGACTGCAGGCCCAACCTAGCCTCACCTGTCCTCTACTGTCCTCCAAGGCAGCTTTGGCCCTTCAATGGCAGAGCCCAGCACCTGAGAAAGAGACCATCTGGCCCACAAGCCGAAAATATTTACCATTTGGCCCTTAACAGAAAAAGTTTGCCCCTGTCTGAAGGGGAAGATGAGAAAAAGATCCAAATAGTAAAACTGGATAACAAAGATAAGTAGAGATGATACAAATGCTACACAAAACTAGAAGAATTGACAATAATTCTCCAGAACAAGTGAGGTGAAGAGGGATGGGAACTTGAAACTTCAATAAAGTAAACAATGGTATCATAAATTCCTGCTGGAATAGGTTTCAGAGCTGGAGTTTGCCAAGAGAAGTGCTTACTTTCTTCAGTACGCTCAGGCAGCAGCAGCAAAAAAAAAAAAAAAAAAAAAAAAAAGCAGCAGAGAAGAAATATATGTGTAAAGAAGATAACCTACCCTCCCACCCCCCCATTCGTCCCTTTATGGAAATCCATGAATGAGAAGCCTAGTGCTAAGTACACTGTGAAGATAAACAGAAAGGGCACTCAAAGAAAGACTGCATAAGGGTTCTGTTACAAACTACCCAGCTGGGCAGAAGAGGAGACAGAGCTTGCTTTATATACATTCTGTCCTTGACTTGAGCTGTCAAGGTTGATTTCATAAACAGCTGAAGAAACAAGAAGGGCTGTAACTCTCCATTCAATTCTGCCAAGGAAAAACTGACAGGTGAAGTGGAAAAACGGAAAACCCTGGGAGAAAATAACCTCATTGTCTCTGGAAGGGAACCACTGTAATCATTTAGCAAATACTTAAAGGCTTACTACACGCTCGGTATTGCACCAAGGTGAGGCACACTCATAAACTCTGCACTGTCCAATATATTGAACTTTCTGCACTGATATGGTAGCCAGTGAGTACTTAAAATGTGGCTAGTGTGACTGTGCAACTGAATTTTAAATTTTATTTAATTTTAATTAATTTAAATGCAAATAGCCACGTTAGTGCCTACAGTATTGGACAGTACAGCTCCAGATCAATGATTCGAAACTTTTAAATGTGTATAACCTCCTCCACCTTCCCTCCACCCACAGAGCACGTATTACTTAGAATTCCAATACATAATACAAATACAAATAAAGCAACTGCTGTGGTTGAAGTGCCTGTGTTGGCATGACTCTATGTCTGCTCAGTTTTCCCACCACTTTAAATAGGGGACCTTGAGGCAATACGAGCAAAGGCTAGGTCTGAAGGTGCTGAGGAGGTAGCTACTCAGAACTTGGGGATAGATTAAACTGAGAAAAAGAGAAGAATTTAGGATGGTTTCCAAATGTCTGGCAATGGTGAACACGCAATGCCCCCTCTCCCAAGAGGTCCACATCCTAATCTTCGGAACCTGTGAATATGTTAGGGTTCATGGCAAAGAGGAAATATAGTTGCTCATTAGCTGACCTTAAAATAGGGAGATTATCCTGGATCATCCAGGTGGGCCCAGTGCAATTAGAAGGATCCTTAAAAGTGGAAGAGGAAGGCAAAAGACGGAAGTCAGGGGGAAATGTGACTATGGAAGTATGGTCAGAGTGATGCAACATTAATGGCTTTGAAAATGAAGGGGCCACAGCCAAGGAATGCAGGAAGCTTCTGGAAGCTGCAAAGCACCAGGAAACAGATTCTCCCCTAAAGCCTCCAAAAGGAACACAGCTCTGCTGACACCTTGATTTTAGCCCAGTGATACATGTGTCAGACTTCTATGCTACAGCACTGTATTAACTCCTTAAATTTGTGGCAATTTGTAAATGGCAGCAGTAAGAAACTAACATACATGTTAAAACTGAAAAACCTGCAGGTGTGAGAAAAAGGAAATTCTCAAGGAAGTGTCAGCAAATGGGTAGAAGGCACATTCTATGAAGTGACTGGGGACAAAAGAGAGTTCATTTACGTCTGGTTACACCAATAGCTACTATAATTGTCTGGTTGGGGTTATTGTCGGACTCCTGCCAACATAGCCAATTGTCTTGTTGGGCTAGGGCTCACAGACCCTTCAAACTCATTGTATAGACTGGGTCACCAGACCCCTCATATGCCTGGCTGGGTCACCAGACCCCTTACATGCAGGTTCACAAGCTAGGTAAATGGGAAAGATCCCAGGAGCAGTTGGCAGATGACATGAGCTCAATCCTCAGCTTCTTCTTCAGCAGCAGCCGCAGCAGCAGCAACGGCCTCCAGCAGAACTAATGGCCTCCCCATGACCCTCCAGGGAGCATCACAGGGGCAGGGGTGTGGGGATCATGTATCAGAACCACTTGTCTTTTATACTTAAGTCCATAACCCAGAACACCTGGGTGCACATTCACAACTAATAACCAAGGAACACCTGGGCACACATGTATATTTACATCTGAACATCTGAGGGGCCCTGACCATTTTTCTATATTTTCCCTACAATCTACCCCTTCAGGGTCCCTTGCTGTACAGTCTATGCATTCAGAATCTTTTGTGGTGTTCCCTTACTGAGGATAACTGACCCTTATATTCACATATTACATATTCTGTCCCAACAGTATTTAGCTTGTTCCAGCACTACTCAAAAGTCCAGTCTCATCTGAGACTAAAGACAAAACTCCTTTCAGCTGTGTACCTGTAAAAAATCAAAAACAAGTTTGTCTACTTCCAAGACACAGTGGTGGGACAGTCATTGGATACACATTCCCATTCCAAAAGGGAGGAATAGACGAGAAAGGAAAAACAGGCCCCAAACAATTCCGAAACCCACCAGGGCAGACATTAAGCACACTGGGGAATCTGGGTCTCCAAAGCATTGGGCAGCCTCGCTCCTACATCTCCACCAGGTGGAGCCCATTGAGCTGCCCTGGTGCCTGCAGATTTTCCAGGCTGTTGTTGCAAGTTGCCAGCAGCCCCACGGTTCTGGGTTCCTGGGGGTAGTCCCGCCATCCTGGCTCCACTAGACATTTCCCCAGTGGGGGCACTCTGTGGGGCCCCAACCCCACTTTTTTTTTTCTTTTTATTTTTTTTTAAGATGACCAGTTAACCCTTGACTTGGACCTTAACCCTTGACTTGGTGGTGTCAGCACCACGCTCTCCCAAGTGAGTGAACCAGCGATCCCGATATAGCAATCCAAACCTGTGGACTTGGTGTTATCAGCATCACACTCTCCCAGTGAGCCATGTGCCGGCCCTCCAACCCCAATTTTCTGCTCCACACTGCTCTGTAGAGGACCTCCACAGTGGCTCAACCCCTCCAGCAGGTCTCTGCCTGAGTCCCCCGGCTTTTTCATACATCTTCTGAAATGTGGATGCAGGCTGCCACACATCTCCACTGCTCTCAAGTTCCACCAGCCTGCAAAACTTAACATGAGGTGGACGCTGCCAAACTTTCTAGCTTGTGCTCTCCAGAGCTGCTGAGGCAGGGTTGCTCCAGCCAGAGCAGCCAGAGTGCAGAAAGCAGTTTGTCAAGGGCAATGACACCTCAGCTCTGCCCTCCAGAAAAACTCAGTTCTCCTAGGCCTCAGGGTTGTGATGGGAGAGGTGCTCTCCCAGACTTCTGAAGTGCCCTCAAGGCCTTTCTCCCATTATGTTGGCTATTAGCATCTAGCTGACCCATCTCTGGCTCCTGAATTACTTGAATCAGCTCAGCATACACCCACCATTCACTCACAGTCTCAGGTAGTTCTCCAGTGTTCGCCACACAGTTCAAACAGCTGCATTCACTTACCGCATGAAGGAGTGGCTGCCCTGCCCCTGTGCATATCTGTGGCTATTCTGTAACCGCTGCTGCAGAGACCATCACGTGGTGATGAAAGCAAACTTTACCAGCTGAAGACATACTTGAAATTCTGCAGGGTACCTGTCCTCAGGTCATCTGCCCATCTGCATTGGCACTCTTTACTCAGGTATATATGGCACCCAGCGAGCCATCTGCTTTCTCGGTTTTATATGACACCTGGCGAACCACCGGGTTTAAGTGGCACCCTGCAAGCCATTGCATTCCTTGGGTTTATGCAGCACCCTCCAAGCCTTCTCAGGTTTAAGTGGCACCCAGTGAGCCATATGCATGTTGGACAAATGCCACATGCATTTACTACATCGTCTTGAGCACGTTACACCATCCACTCCTAGGTCCCATAACTGCAGCAGCCCAGTTTCTGCTGCTTTACTGTTTCCCTAAGCCAACCAATTTGACCGGGGTATATGGGACACAGGTAGTGAACTGGGTCACCTGAGGGTTGCCTACAGGTCCACTCAGTCCCATAGGCTGCTCGTACTTCACCTTCTGATGAGCAACAGTTCATTCCAGGAGATGTACAGCTCACCATCGGGTTTGTCATCGTCCCTGTCATCGTCCCAGGTATTGGAAGCAGGAATGACCTGTAGCTATACTTCAGCCTCCAGGGCATGTATTGTGTTTCCAACCTGTCTGCTTTCTGCTACAAATCTCAAAACTGTGCTGCTTCATGAGGTTTCTGGTCCATGTTGGCTCACAGTACAGCAAGCAACAGCCAGACCCCAGTCAACAAGAAAGTGACCACTGAGCACCACACGCTCAAAGGTAGCTACATCTCCTCTCCCTCCCAAGAGGCTCTCTGCTTCTTTACCTGCTTGGCATCCTACCCATGACACCAATAGGTTGGCTCTTTTACCTGCCCAGAATCCTGCTACAACTACACCAATTCTTTGGTTACAGCAATAGCTGCACTAATTGTCTGATTGGGGTTACTGTTGGACTCCTGCCGATGTAGCCAATTGTCCTGTAGGGCTAGGGCTCACAGACCCTTCAAACCCATTGTACAGGCAGTCACCAGACCCCTCACACACCTGGCTGGGTCAACAGACCCCTCACACACCAGGCTGGGTCAGCAGACCCCTCACGCCAGGCTGGGTCACCAGACCCCTCACATGCCTGGCTAGATCACCAGACCCCTCACATGCAGGTCCAGGAGCTAGGTAATTTCAAAAGATCCCAAGAGCCACTGGCAGATGACACGAGCTCAGTCCTCAGCTTCTTCAGCAGCAGAAGTGGCAGTGGCCTCTCAGAGGGTCTCAGGGGCCCTGGCAGCAACACCCTCCAGCAGCAGTAACAGCTTCCCCGTGGCTCCACCATGAGCATCCCAGGGGCAAGGGCATGGGGGATCAGAGCCACTCATCCTTTATACTTAAGTCCATAAACCAGGACACCTGGTTGCACATGGGCAATTAGATAATAACCAAGGAACACCTGGATGTACATGCATATTTACATCAAATAGTCAGCAAGATTCTGAACATCTGAGGAGCCCTGACCATTTTCCTCCACTTTCCCTACAATTTACCACAGGGCATGGGTTTCAAATCACTGCAGAAAAGGTGTCAGGGAGGCAATGAGGCATCAAGGGGAAGCTATCTGGAGCAATACAGGAATGATGGTGTGGAAAAGAGTAGGCACTGTGTTTTTTCCAGCATGTATCCCCAATGCCCAGCACACAGCCCGGTGCATAATAAATAAGTGCTTGCTCAATGCTTGCAGAATGGAACTGCAGGGAGGGAGCTGTAATTTGGACAATGTTGGCAGATGATGCTGGAACGCAGGAATGAGATGCAGGGTGGGATTTCAGTGTTAAGTAGCCTCAACTCTGAAAGGACCTTCTGAAAGCTCTAGTGCTGAGGTCCAACACTGAAGTCTGGGTTTAGGTGGTCAACAGCACTTTCGTGAGAAGTTGCTGAAGCTTGCTAAGGTACCTATGAAGAAATGACAAGGAACTAAACTTGGTGGCTGATGAGAGGGGAGCCAGGATTCTTACTTGGGAAAACTGCAGCTGTCCCTGGTGGATATGGTGATTTGGGCTTCTTTTGTGAGGGAAAGAAAGCAACTTGGTGACCCACAGAGTTCTCTGACCCCCTTAAATAGGACACACACTAGATGTACTAACTAGTAAGGCACATAAAAATAGGACCAGAAATCTGTGAGGCTAAGAAGGGCAAAAGCCCACAAGGTGTATGAAATATGTTCAGGGGGAAAAAAAGCCTTTTTTAGGCTATAATCAGGAAAAAGCAGGGAAGAAATGTTAACTGCTTCAAGTGCTTGGTATACACTGAAATAACAGGATGTAGACCTGCTTAACTTCATTTTCTCTATTACAGGCAATGACTTTCAAACAGTGACTGTGGAAGAAACTAGGTTAGGCAAGGCTGCAAACCTCAAGATAGACATGTTAAGAAAATACACACATTTCAGTAAATCCAAGTCTTCAAATTCTGGCAAATTATATATCTTGGATTAACAAATGTGATTGTATAACTACCAATAAGTGACATTTGAGAAACTGTAAGAACAGTGTTGGGAAAATAGAATAATTTGGTCGGGGCCCCTCACCTTGGGTCTGGTTGGGTGTGGTGCAGCACATTGTTTGTAAACAAAGTGTGTGTGGATGGAGTTAGTGCGCAAGTGCATCAACGTATCTTTTTAGTTTTGTTGCTATTCTTGTGTCCTTCACAGTGTGTGAAGAAGCGGCCCTGAACTTCTGGCCAGCAGAGAGCTTGTGTCTGAAAAAGAGAGCATGTTTACTTTGTTGGCAGCTGCTCAGTTTTTCTTTGGACTTTTCCGATAGCAGTTAAGTTTTGAATTTCTCTTTGGACTGCCTAGCTTTCAGACGTATGTCTGTGTGCTGAATAAAGACTACTCTTTCTTCAACCAGGGCTCCAAGGATCTTTTTTTCTGGTTACCTAGCTCATAGACCTGTGTGTGAAGGGTTTGTGACTCAGTGTGGACAATGGCTTGAGGGGTCCGTGAGCTCCAGGACCCAGCCCTAGCTGTATAAACAGAAAAGTACCAGACCATCAGAAAGAGGTAAATGTTACTCCTATTTTCAGAAATAGGAACAGGGCTTATCTTCTAGTCTATAAGTGGGTACATTCAAAGAGACTAAAACACCAACAGAAATATGTATTAAATGCCTGTTGTCAGTCAGACACCATGCTAGGAGCTACTCATTTAATGTGAATCCCTAGACAAAAATAGAGCAGGTCATTATTTACTCATACACTCGTGGTTATATTAAGAACAAGCCAGGCTGAACTTACTTTTTCTGTTTTAGAAGGAAAATACCAAAGGTAGATAGTAAGTCATTTTATGAAGTATTTTGGTATCTACCTAAGAACAAACTGGAGCTCTGAAGCCTCAGCAATAATTCAGTCACGCTAGAATGGTGCCCTCCAGGAAAGGAAATACACTGTTCATCTTGTTCACTGTGGTAGCCTCAGAACCATAACAGTGCTAGGGCCCAGTAAGCACTCATTATTTGCTGAATAAGGTACAACTCATAGCTGGCTTGAGTGTCAATACTCAAAGAGCACTGAGTGCCCCATGTCAATTTACAGCATGGTCTGTTCACAATAGCCAAGATATGGAACCAACCTAAATGTCCACCGATGGATGACTGGATAAGGAAACTGTAGTATATATACACCATGGAATACTACTCTGCCATGAAAAAGAATGAAATTCTCCCATTTGCAACAACATAGATGAGCTTGGAGAAACTTATGTTGAGTGAAATAAGCAAACCAAGGAGGGACAAATACCATATATACTCTCTCATAAGTAGGAGCTAAGAGATAAAGAAGAAAGGGGTTCCAGTCAAGATGGCAGAATAGAAGGTTCCCAGCATCTCTCTCCCACAAATCAACCAACTTATAACTATAAAGATGTACATCAGCCAAGCTGGGGCTGCTGAAGCTCAGGGGAAGAGAAAGAGAGAACTATGGAGTTCATGAAGGCGGGAGATACCACGATGAAAGAAAGAAAAAACTGCTCTGAGTGTTTCGGGCCATGGTCGCTTTAATTCTGGAACTGCAGAGTGCATGGAGCAAGAGCTGGCAAAAGCCACAGCTGTGCCCTTTGGATGGAGTTACTTGGAGGCGGCAGGGGTGAAGAGGGCATTGGTGGCCCCCAGCATGGCAAGACTACTGATAGGGTTCCCATGGACCCAAGCAGGAGTGAGGAGCCAGAACAGCTGAAAAAAGGCAGCCATTCAGAGGCCAGTGAGTCATCGCAAGGGCCCAGTGCAGGACCCGTCCCATGGGAAGTGTTCCGAGCCTGGGCAATAGGGGACTCAGGCCCACCAGGAGAACACTGGGATAGAGCAAGAACAGCTGACCCGCCCCCCAATCAGTGCAGGACCACTCAGAGGAGATTGGTCGGGAATGCAGAATTGCATGGAGTGCAGTTTGATGGAAAACCTCAGGCCCAGATCAGAGATTCTACACAACCAGATCCAGCAGGTCTCTAGAGAGCCAGAAGTACCTATAAGGTGAGCCATTAAAACCTGAACTGCACAAAAAACTTCCCTAGGGAAACAGCAGCAAAGCAGCAATTTAGCTCAACCACAGAGCTCAAGTACTGGTTCCCACAAGAAGTTCCCCCATTTCAGAAGTAAGCAAAGGACAAAAAATTACTTCTGGCCCAGGCACACCACCAGTGCCATGGGCCTGCCTGGGAACCAGAGGCTTGGAGCTGGGGACCAGACCCCACTCTCACAACCAGGAACATAATGCCAGAACCTCAGGTCAATCCTGGAGACCCAAAGTATTAAGAAGGTGGATAGACCTCACTCCCACATCCAGGCACACCACCAGCACCTCAGGGCCCCGCCCAGGTGACAGGCACACAGAGGGGACCAGACCCCCCTCTCACAACCAGACACACTGCACCAGCGTTCCTGGGCCTGCCTGGGGAACCACAGCATGGAGCCTGACACCAGACACACCCAACAACCAGGCACATTGCCAGCACCAAGGAGCTTGCCAAAAACATCACTTCCATGTGGGTGGTCCACTACTGCCACCACAATAACCACGCTTCAAAAGTGGCTATATGCCACAACCACCACACAGGTGGTCTGCGAACCACTGGAGTGCATCGACACAAGAGTCACCAGCAGATATAAAGAAAAGGAGAGAATGTCTCTCTCCACAAAGCCCTTTTCAGAGTGACAGAAGCATCTCCTCTATGATAACATTGGGGGACCTGATCACACTTCTCAGTACTGGACAGAACATCTAGGCAACAAATCAACAGAGTAACCATTATCTCTTCAGAAGGAGAGAAGAAATCTAGGGTAAATAGGGGGGAGAGGGAGAGGCAGAGGAGGATGGGGAGAGATTGGACAAGGGGCATAAAGGATAATTATGAATTCTAACAATATGTATGCTAGTAATACTGATTTCATCAACATATCTCAATGTGGAACCCCCAAAATATGTGTTATCAATTTTGATTCAATGAATAAAATAAATTTTTTAAAAAAAGAAGGAAGAAAGGAAAGATCACAGTGGTACACTGAAGTTGCAGAGGGAGAGAACATATCTAGGGATGGGAAAGCTGAGTGGGGAAAGGGGGATGGGGAGGGAGGTCGGGGATAATTGAGGGGATAACTGGGTGGGGGACATGGTATAGTCACAATTTGTGGTAATGGACATGCTGCCAGTATGGATCTTAGGCACAAATGGTGGCAATTTGCTTTGTACCCCATGAATATTCATAATCAATAAAATAAATAAATGAATAAATAATTTATGGCATGGGGAGTCTTTCAAGTTGACCTTAACCTAGTGTAGCTCAGCATTTGAATCAATAATTTGGATGAAGACAATTTATCATTTTCACAGATAACATTAAGGACAGCTAATTTATTAGAATGCTAAAGTTAGGATTCAAAAAGATCTACACAGCTGGTAGAGTTAAGTGAGATTAACAGGATAGAATTAAGAGGATGAGAAATAAAGCCCTGTACTTTTATAAAGAATCAACGGCAGAACAATAGGATAAGGGAAACCTAGATTAAGAGTTATTCACCTACATAAACCCAAAAGTCCTAATTTGTTGCAAGCTCAGCAAGAGGCAGCAGTCTGATATGATTGTCAAAAAAGCTAATGCAGTTCTAGTCTGCATTAAGAGAAACATAATGATCAAGCAAGGTCGAGAAAGTGCCAATGTCCTCCTTACTAATATCATCATCTTTGGAAAGGCACTCAGTTCTGGGAATCACATTTCAAAAAGATCAGTAACTCAGAACTGCGTGTGTTGGGGGAGGGTAAGAACTGGTTAGGGAATGCTCTGGAAACAAGATAAGAGCAACTGAAGGAACTGAGGATGTTTAAACTGGAGAGGGAGTGGGGTACAGCACAACACGGTCTTTAAATACAATATGCTGTCTAATAGAAAAGGGATTTGACTAGGGATGGTAAATTACTTTCTTCTCGTGAATGAATTCTAGTTAGCTGGTAGTGACTGCCAGGAACTGGTACTGAGAACGACTCTGAGACTAAGTGTGGTCAGCAGGAAAGATGGCTGTTATCAATTACCCATGTCTGATATGGGTTTGGGGGAGTACAGTGTCTACATGAGGGCCAAATATTTATTAGTCTAGATTAAACAGACGTTCCAAACTGCTCCACTGGGAAAGCCCGGGGCCACTCAAGAAAGGAGTTTCGTTCCACTAGAAGGAAGCTAGAAATGTAGAAGGGGAGACTGGAAGACCACCAGTGCCAGAATGGGAAGGTGAAATCAATGAACTTAGAGGGCTCTTCTAACTCCTAAGAATTTTAAGTTGCAGGCAAATGAAAGACAAAACTCATGGACCAGTTCCAAAGCCACCAATCTGTATAGCAAACCTCCTTATAGCCTCTACAGAGGAACTTCTTGAAAACTGTCCTAAGCTCCTGACAGCAGTGATTTCAGTTGTTCCATAGACCTGAGCCTGCAAGACTCAACTGGCATGACACAGGACGTCTATTGCAATTATGAGCAGTATGAATACTACTGATAGGTCTCTAATGTGAAATTTTCCTGTTAATATTCTAGGCAATTCCCCCACCCATAAGTGAGGTTATGATGGCTTTTGCAGAACACTTTATCTAATTCTAATCAACTATGGGATCAAAAACCAAGGTGGGGGTAGAAGTGAGGGGATCTTCAGACAAAGATGCTTTTTGTCTTTTTAAACAGTGGACAAATGATTCTACTTTTCAACAGTATTTACAACATATCAACATCTTTTTAGAGCACTGTTTTCCTCATTTTACTAATTCCACTAAAAAGCATAATGCTTCTTAGCTACAGGATCATGTACAGTACTAGTACTCAAAACAGATTCCCACGTTTCTCCCACGTCTTTTCTCAAACTCATTGCTCCACTTCTGCTAGAGTTGGTCTACTTATTTTTTTCTCCCAAACTCTCTTTGATTGTATCCACTCCAGAGTTACTGTTATGCTTGGAATGCTTTCCCTGATTCTGTGTGTGACACTTACCCATCCTTCAAACTCCAACTAAGTCCCTCCTCCTTCACAATGATTTCCAACAAAAACCTACAGGTTTGGACCAAAGAGGCACCCCACCAGAGAGGCCTGAGATCTGCGGACACCATGTGCCCCGTGGCACCAGTGCATAACCAAGCAGGTAGTCCTCACCGCCACCAGACCCCATGCCCAGCCTGCCCAAGTGCGCACCAACCAAACAGATGCCCCCCTCAGGGGGCATGAGTCCTGTGGAGACCACACAACCCGTGGCACCAGCGCATGACCTAGCAGGAAGGCCTCACTGCCACCGGACCCCATCACCAGACTGGCCGAGTGTGCACCGACCAGAGAGGTGCCTACTTGGAGAGGCCTGAGACCCGAGGCACCAGTAGGCGACTGAACAGACACGGAGGCAGCCATGCCAAATTGGCAGCCCAGGCAGGATCCTAGCCAGACATGAGTGTCAAACCAGTAGACCATGAAATCCCTTGCCACAATGAATAAACATCAAAGGAAAGATACCTGAAATATGAAAAATCAAGAAAGTACACCACCAAGCTCTAGATCCTATAGAACAAGAAACCCTTGAAATTTCTGACATGGAATTGAGTGATAATTCTAAGGAAACTAAATGAGATACGAAAAAACTCAGCTAGATAACATGATGAAATGAGGAAAAGTATACAGGACCTGAAAGAAAAAATGTACAAGGAAATCAATGCCCTGTAGCAGAGCTTGCTGAGCTGAAGAATTCATTCAAGAAATAAAAAACACAAGAGAGAGTTTAACCAGCAGGCTTGCACAAGCAGAAGAGAGACCTTTGGATCTTGAAGATGGGCTGTTTGAAATAACACAGGCAGACAAAAAAAAAGAAAAAAGAATTAATAACATTGAAGAAAATCTAAGAGAGATATCAGACAACCTTAAGAGCTCAAATATCCGAGTCATGAGTATGCCAGAAGGGGAGGAAAAAGGAGATCGCATTGAAAACATATTCAAAAAATAGCAGCAGAAAACTTCCCAGGTATAAGAAAAGACACAGATCTTCAGATTCAGGAAGCTCAAAGATCCCTATATGTATTCAACCCAAAAAGGTCTTCTCCAAGACATGTTATAGTCAGACTGGCAAAACTCAAAGACAAAGAGAGAATCTTAAAAGCTGCAAGAGAGAAGTGTCAAATCATCTATAAGGGAGCCCCAATCAGACTAACATCAGACTTTTCATCACAAACCCTTAAAGTCAGAAAGGAATGGGATGATACATTCAAAATATTAAAAGACAGAGATTGCCAGCCAAGAATACTCTACCCCGCAAGGCTATCCTTCCAAAATGAAGAGCAAACAGTATATTTCTCAGGCAAACAAAAACTGTGGGAGTTCACTGCCACACGACCACCCTTACAAGAAATTCTCAAGGGAGTAGTGGGTTTGGTACCTGAAAAATAACTACCACTGCTATAAAATCTCAAGAAAAATCAAAACCCACTAGTAAAACAAAAATGCCAACAATGAAGAGAAAAAAAAAAAGTTGATCTATAACCCAAGAAATCAACAAATACAGAAGACAAACAGAAAATCAGAAAGAAAGAAACAAAAGACACTTAAGACATCAAAACAAAAATCAGTAAAACACTAGGAGTAAATCAACACTTTTCAATAACAACTCAATGTAAAAGGATTAAATTCTCTAATCAAAAGACACAGACTGGCTAAATGGATTAAAAGGAGTACCCAACTATATGCTGCCTTCAAGAGACTCACCTCACCTATAAAGACTCATGTAGACTAACAGTAAAAGGATGGAAAAAGATTAACCATGGAAACAGAAATGAAACCTGACCTGGAGTAACTATTCTTATATCTGATAAAATAGACTTTAAACTCAAAACCATAAAAAGAGATAATGAGGGTCACGACATAATGATAAAAGGATTCATCCATCAAGAAGACATAACAATCATAAATATGTACACACCCAACATCAGAGCAGCCAGATTTATAAAGCAAACTCTACTAGACCTAATGAAGGAAATAAACACTAATACCATAATAGCAGGGGACGTGAACACCACAGTACCAATATTGGACAGATCATCTAGGCAAAGAATCAGCAGAGAAACACAAGATCTAAACAACAATCTACACCACTGGGACTCGGCAGATATCTACAGAACATTACATCCAACAACCTCAGAATATTCATTCTTTTCAACAGCACATGGATCATTCTCCAGTACAGACCACATGTTAGGTCACAAATCAAGTCCAAACAAATTCAAAGAAACTGAAATTTTCCCATGTACTTTTTCAGACCACAATGGATTAAAATTAGAAATCAATAACAAATGAAATTCTGGAAAACATACAAACACGTGGAAATTAAACAACATTCTACTTAATGACATATGGGTCCAAGAAGAAATCAAACAGGAAATCAAAAAATTTATTGAAACTAATGAAAACAATGATACATCATACCAAAACTTATGGGATACTGCAAAAGCAGTACTAAGGGGGAAATTTATCACATTAAATGCTTACTTCAAAAGAATGGAAAGATAGCAAGTGAACAACCTAATACTTCACCTTAAAGAACTAGAAAAACAAGAAAAATCCAAACCCAAAGTTAGCAGACGGAAAGAAATCATTAAGATCAGAGCAGAACTTAATAAAATTGAACCCCCCCAAAAATACAAAAGATCAATGAATCAAAAAGTTGGTTTTTTGAAAAGATAAGTGAAATTGACAAGCCATTAGCATGGATAACTAACAAAAGAAGAGAGAAGACTCAATAACAAAAATTAGAAATAAAAAAGGTGATGTTACAACTAATACCTGTGAAATACAAGGAATTATTAGAGACTACTATAAACAACTATATGCCAACAAATTTGAAAATCTGGAGGAAATGGATAAATTTCTCAGCACACACAAACTACCAAAACTGAGCCAAGATGATGCAGAAAATCTGAAAAGACAGACCAATAACAATAAAAGAGGTTGAAGCTGTTATCAGAAGGCTCCCAACAGAGAAAAGCCAAGGACCAGATGGATTCACAGCAGAATTCTATCAAACATTCAAAGAGAAATTGACACCAATTCTCTACAAACTATTCCAAAAGACTGAAACAGAGGCAATTCTCCCAAACTCATTCTATGAAGCAAACATCACCCTGATACCAAAACCAGGGTAAAGATACAACTGAAAAAGAAAACTACAGGCCAATATCCTTGATGAATATAGACACAAAAATCCTCAATAAAATACTATCTAACAGAGTACAGCAACACATATGCAAAATTATACACCATGATCAAGTGGGATTCATCCCAGGGATGCAAGGTTGGTTCAACATATGCAAATCAATAAATGAGATACACCATATCAATAAAATCAAACACAAGGACCATATGATCATCTCTATAGATGCTGAAAAAGCATTTGATAAAATTCAACACTCATAGATAAAAATATCTCAACATAATTAAAGCTATATATGATAAACCCACTGCCAATATCATCCTGAATGGGGAAAAGCTGGCAGCTTTTCCTTTAAGAACAGGAGCTAGACAAGGATGCCCGCTCTCACCACTCCTATTCAACATAGTATTGGAAGTACTAGCCAGAGCAATCAGAGAAGAGAAGGAAATAAAGGGCATCCAGATTGAAAAAGATGAAGTCGGACTGTCCCTGTTTGTAGATGACATGATCCTATGTATCAAACAGCCTAAAGCCTCTACAAAAAAACTCTGGGAGTTGATAAATGATTTCAGCAGTTGCAGGATACAAACTAAACACACAACAATCAGTACCATTTCTATCCTCCAATAGTGAACATGCAGAAAAAGAAATCAAGAAAGCTTGCCCATTTACAATAGCCAACAACAACAACAACAAAACAAAACAAAACAAAAAAAACTTAAGAATAGAGTTAACGAAGGATGTGAAAACTCTCTATAATGAGAACTACAAACCACTGCTGAGAGAAATTAAAGATGACACAAGAAGATGGAAAGATATCCCATGTTATTGGATTGGAAAAATCAACATTGGGAAAATGTCAATACTACCCAAAGTGATCTAGAAATTCAATGCAATCCTCATCAAATCCCAATGACACTTTTCTCAGAAATGGAAAAAAACTATCCAGATATTTATATGGAATAACAAAAGACCGTGCATAGCCAAAGCAATTCTGAGCAAAACAAATAACACTGGAGGCATAACACCAAGTGACGTTAAACTAAACTACAAAGCTATAATAACCAAAACAGCATGGTACTGAAATAAATACAGACAAACTGATCCATGGAACAGAATAGAGAATCCAGATATCAAAGTACCCACCTACAGCCATCTGATCTTTGACAAAGGCACCAAGTCTATACAATGGGGAAGAGACTACCTCTTCAGAAAAAGGTGCTGGGACAAATGGATATCCACATGCAGGAGAATCAAACTAGACCCATACCTGTCACCAGATCAACTCAAAATGGATTAAAGAATTAAACATACACCCTGAAACAATAAAAATTCTTAAAGAAAACATAGGAGAAACACTTCAGGAAGTAGGACTGGGCACAGACTTCATGAATATGACTCCTAAAGCACAGGCAACCAAAGAAAAAATAAACAAATGGGATTATATCAAACTAAAAAGCTTCTGCACAGCAAAGGGAAAAATTAACAGAGTTAAATGACAACCAATAGAGTGGGAGAAAATATTTGCAAAATATACATCTGACAAAGGAGTAATGTACTGAATATACAAAGAAAAAAACAAGAAACCCAATTGAAAAATAGGCCAAAGAGCTAAACAGGCATTTCTCAAAGGAAGATATACAAATGGCCAACAGACACATGAAAAAATCTCAACATCATTCAGCACTAGGGAAATGCAAATCAAAACCACACTGAGATAACATCTCACCCCGATTAGGATGGCTAATATCCAAAAGACTGTGAACAAAAAATGCTGGCGAGGTTGTGGAGAAAAAGGAACTCTAATACATTGCTGGTGGGACTGCAAAATGGTGCAGCCTCTATGGAAAATGGTATGGAGGTTCCTCAAACATCTGCAGATAGATCTACCATAAGACCCAGCTATCCCACTGCTGGGAATATATCCAGAAGAATAGAAATCATCAAGTCAAAGGTATACCTTTTCTCCAGTGTTCATTACAGGATTATTTACAATACCTAAGAGTTGGAAGTAGCCCAAACGTCCATCATCAGATGAGTGGATACGGAAAATGTGGTATATCTAAACAATGGAATACTACTCTGCTATAGAAAAGAATGAAATACTGCCATTTGCAACAACGTGGATGGACCTAGACAGAGCGATATTAAGTGAAACGAGTCAGGCACAGAAAGAGAAATATCACATGTTCTCACTTTTTTGTGGGAGCTAAAAATAAATAAATGACTACACATATACACTGGGGAGGGGGAGGAAGAAGACACAACAATTACAATTCGTTGAAGTCCACACGACAAGAGAACAGATATGAGGTTGTTGGGAGGAAGCGGGGAGGGGGAGAGGCAGGAGGGAGGGTGCTTTCTGTAATGGGCTGCAATAATCAACCACGTTGTGTATTGACAAAATAAAATTAAATTAAAAACAATAAAGCCGTACAGGTTCTCCACCTTCTATGAAGTCCTGTCACTCTTGCTTCCTCGTAAATACTTCAAGCTTTTCACAGCCAAGGATCAAACTCATCGTACGGTTCTGCAGCTCTGTGCACAAGGCTCACACTACCCCAATTTTGTCTTCATAGGACTTATTCCTCATTGCCCCCAAGAGGGTCCTGACATTTCTTTCCCTCGTTCATTTCCCCCCTTCCTGCGATGCTTTCCTTTCTGCACAACATCTAAATCCTACCCAGCAAGGCCCTGATAAAGTTACACTTTTTCCATAGAGATGTCCTTGATCACGTCCAGCTTCAACCCCCTTTCCTTCTTCTAAACTATTGACCCAGTCTATAATGTGTCTTAGTTCTTGTCCAGTTCTCTGGCTGTAATGATTTTATCACTGCTTCTGTGAGACCGATGCCTTTTCTTTCGAATTGCATTTAAGCATCTTGGGGACCAGGCTCACCTTCTTTACCTTCCTCAGCACACAACGATGAGTACTGTAAAAAGTTCAGCTCCGTAGATGTCAACCAGAGGCGACATCCCAGAGGATTTTGCCTCCCAGAGGACACCTGGCAACCTTTCTGGAGACATTTTTGCCTATCACACTTGAGGGCGGGGTGCTACCGGCATTTACGAGGTAGAGACCCGGACGCTGCTAAACCTCCTACCCTGCACAGGGCGGCCTCCTACAACAAAGACTTTTCCAGATCCAAATGACAATCATGCGCGGTTAAGTAACCCTGGATTAGCTAAATGACGTAGTGAAAGAAAGGCAAGGGCAGCAAAGCCCCCGAGAGGGTGGGCGTTTGCAGGTCCAAACGCGGTGTGGACTGACCCGCTGGGCTGTGCCTGAGTCAGGCGGCCGCGGGCTGGCCGGATCCGGCTCAGCTATCCCAAGCCGGGGTGGGGTGGAGATACACGGCCGATATCCTCCTCACGCACGGGCTGGGACATCCCCCGAGGACCTGGAGAACCCGTCCCCCACTCGCTCCATTCCCTACCTGCAGCGACATGCCGACCACAAAACCACCCCCTTAACCACCGCGCTAACGCCAAGCGCTCCGCAGCCACAGCTGGAACTACCCGCACAAATCTCGCACCCTGGACAGTGCGTCTTGCGAGATCTAGGTGAGACACCGGTCGGCCCTGCGCAGCCGGGCGCATGCGCCTTTGTGCCCCTCAGGAGGGCGGTTTTCTTTGGCTTGCCTGGCTGTGGGACTGGATGGGAACCCGGCCATGAGAGTCTCTGTTCTGCGCTCTCTCGCCACCTTCCGCCTTTGAAAGTCGCGCCTGGGTCATGGTCCCGTCCTCCCTTCAGAACCACGAAGGAAGGAAGTGCGCACCTCTGGCAGAGTTCCTAGTTCGGGGTGCGTGAGAGAGCGTTTAACTCCCCTGTTCCTCCCGAACCGCCGGGACAGAGGCCGGGCTGGGCCAGGGTGGGACGGGCAGGGCAGTCTCGGGAGGAAGCTGATCCCTGGTGGCGACGGCTCAGGTACGTAACACCCGCCGCTCCACGCGGACAGGCACACATGAAGACTTGTTTGTGTTCGTTAAAGCCCCTTTCCCCG
The DNA here is from genome assembly GCF_027409185.1 of Cynocephalus volans. NCBI lineage: Eukaryota > Metazoa > Chordata > Mammalia > Dermoptera > Cynocephalidae > Cynocephalus > Cynocephalus volans. Next base: position 5,499,083 of record NC_084479.1, read on the forward strand.
CTAGACTTCTTAGGGCTTCCCCGGAGCCCACTGGTCTGTGTTAAGGAATTCGCGTCCCCTCTGGTCACCCGTAACCGTTTTCTCTTGCAGTCAGTCCACCATGTCCCCCGACTTTGATGTGTTGACTCGGGATGAACGGCGCCAAACGCTGTACCAGACGTTTAAGGATCGGGGTATACTGGATGCGCTCAAGGTATCCCGCGAAGGCATTTTTGTGTCATAGCTTTTACAAGTGTAACCTGTAACATTTAAATTAATCCAGGGCTGGGGTTTTACAAATAGTATGATATGTAGATTGTATGGGTGAATTCCTGTGGAACTCTTTAACCTGAAAGGAGCCTATTCAAATAACTTATTGACCTGACATTAAGATAGGGAGTGGGTAACATTTAGATAATGAACAACTTTTTGTAACATTAGGCTTGTTTTATAAATCTGGTTTACAGATTCCTGAATTAAGTGGTTTTGTAATACTCACGTTTGGATGAAGAAAGACATTGACGCCACATAGCAAATATGAAGTGTACTGCTTACTGTAGAGTAGTTTGGGAAATGAAAGATTTCTTGTTGAAAATATATTGAAACATATGAGTATTTAATTGGGGCCGCAACTGTTTGTTAGTACATTTTAAATTTGGATTAACACTCAGGAGTAGAACGAGCTCAATGTGTTTTCAGTGTGTTTTCAGAAATATATTTTACGTTTAAAACAGGAAATTAAGGACAAGTGACCTTGATTTTTCTCCTCCCTTCCCCACTGCTTTTTTAACCTCATAAAAATGCTTCAGACTCATCTAAAAAATACAGAAAAGCATAAGGAAGAAAAATCATCTCTAAAATAACCACTAACTGGTATAATATGTGTGTGTATCTTTTAAAATTTAAATTGTATGGTGAGCATTCTCCCGTTTCCTTAAAGGTTCCTTAAATCGTCATTTTCAGTGGCAGCAGGCTTATCTTTTGGATGTGTGGGTAATTTCTGTACAGTCCCCTGTGGAATGTTTAGATTATATCCAGGTCTACACATAGCGTCAATGGAATCTCTCATTTTTTGCATAGCGTAGATTAAATGGCATTACCAAGTCAGGGAGGATGAGCATTTTTAAGGTTTGTTGCTGTATGCATCTGGTTCGAGAAAGATGATAATATTTTGTGTTATACCAGCAGTTGAGAATGTGTTTCACTCACTTATTATTATCAGTACATTTTGAAAAGCAATCTCAGATTGGGAAACCTTTATTATGTTAATGTTTCATCCCTTTGATTATTAATGAGGTGGTACATATTTTCTGGCCATTTGCATGTTTCCCGTTGATGAGCAGTTCATGTTCTGTACTGATTTTTTTTCTAGGGTCTTAGTGTTTTCTTACTAACACATAAGAGCTCTTCTACTAGAAACTATTCATCTTTTTTCCATTTTTGTTGCAATGCTTTATCTCGGTGTTTTATTTTTAGTTTGGCTTTAAAGACACTGATGTTACATTTTTATGTGGTCATATCTATTAGGTTTTTTGTTTGTTTGGGGTTTTTTACTTTTTGGTGTTTTTTGTGTGTTTGTGTGTGCTTTTTACTCAAGGTAGGTTCTCCATTAAGTGAATGAATAGTCACTTTTTCGGCCCAGAGTGGTCTGCACCACGCTCAGCCAGTGAGCGCAGCGGCCATCCGTATATAGGGATCCGAACCCACTGCCTTGGTGTTATCATCACCACATCCTCATAGTGAGCTGCAGACCAGCCATGGCTTAATGGTGTTTTCACATATGTTACTTTTCTTTTTAAATAGGAATTACTAATACCTTGTATTATAATAGGGTGTATATGAAGCAATTGGAAACCTGGACAAGAAACTTGATGTCATTCTTTGAAATGTTTCAAAAATCGAACATCTCAAGGAGGAAGCACTGAGTCAACATCGTGTAAGTGTTCTAAAAATTATCCTCACAACTCTGAGAAACCTCTGGCTTCTAAAATTGCCAATCTGCTACAATTGATAGAGAACTAGTAACTGTGAGATTAGCAAGGCTGATTGATACTTGCTTTAGTAGCAGATGGTGAACGAAGATTTTGTTGGAAGAATGCTGAAGTTTAGGTCAGAAAAATGTATGACAGTGAGCATTTTTATGTTTCTAACTATAATGTCTGAAGTACAATTACAATGTACTGTTGGAGAGGCATAAAACTTCATTATATAATCAAAATAGAGTTTTTATTTTTACTAATACAAAGCAATGTTGCACGGAAAATAAATATTAATGTGTATGTACTAATTTTATTTCTTTTTTCACTCACCGTTGTTTTATGTTGGGTATGTGTCATTTCAGAAGCCTTTTGGATATGCTTTGAGAAATTATAAGTACCAGCTATCTAGAAGAGGTAAATTCGAGAAAATGAGGAAGAAGGTGTCTCCCAGTTTATTCTCCAACCACGAAAACTATAGCCCAACTTCCCCAGTGTGCAGGCGGGAGAATGATTACCAGAGCATCCCTGAAGGGGTATTTAATCGGTCGGAGGACTCCCAGAAAACAGGTCAGGAGTCACTGCTCATGGAGCAGGAGCAGAAGGAGCGGAAGATGTTCTGCAGCCTGAGTCCTCGACGCTTGTCTGCAAATCTGTATCAGCCTTCTATCGTGCCTGATAACCCTCTGCCGGGCACTTCTTTAATGCCCTCCTATACCAGCCCAGGGGCAGTTAAGAACAACAGCATCATTCCAAATGTCCCAGCTCCCGGGGAAGGACCTGCAGCCCTGCTGACCCAGGAAGAGTCCAGTTCAGTATATACCCCTGGAATGAAGACTCACTCAGTCTTCCTGAGGAATGAACATACTGCAACATCTATGTGTGTCCCTTCTGGTTTTGGTGAGTCTGAAGTGACACATATTACAAATCACACTATGTAACCATATTCATCCACATCCTTGATGTAAGATAGTGGAAGCTGTGTGTTTTCTTTGGAGGGATGTTTTTAGGTGACGTTCGTAATGATAACTAACATTTGTTGAGTGCCTTTTATGCGTGAGGATTTAAGGTAACCTGTGAAGCTGCTTCTGTTGTTTGGGGGAGGTCAGATGGGACATCAGGCATCCTTACATCCTCTTTATGCAGGCCTTCACCAGATTTTGCCCTTGGAGTCCTGAGTCCTTGTTGGGGTACTTAACAGAAGATTTGAGGAATGAGACTGTTACTCCCTACCTAATAATATCTCTTCTTTCAGCATAATGATCGGGTCAAGTATGACTTGTCTTTCCTTCTCCCCATTGAAGCTACAAGTTCACCCGTGGATCCTGAGCCCTGTGTCTCTGAGGACCCTTCAGCCTGGTCCGTCGATGAAGTGATCCTATTTCTGCAACATACAGATCCTCAGACATTAGGCCCCCTCGGCAGCCTGTTCAGGTGTGATGTAATGTATCTTTTTCTCCGGTTTCCCTACCGTAATGCCTTTGAATGACCTCTGTGCAGGCCTTTCAGTGGGATACTGAGTCGCGTGAATGGTAGGGGCTCCCTATCAACCGATTTTTCCATATGTGAGAAAGGTTAGATCCTTAAATGGTAGGTTAGTGATCTGTTCTTTCAATGGGTGTGCAAGTGCCTACTGTACTATAGGGCCTCAAGTTCTCAAGAGGTGACGATTCAGCTTCGCCACCCTCAGGTGTACCGCCCTTTTGCCATGACAGATAACAAGGGGTCCCCATCCACACACACACCTGTTCCCAGCTCAGCCCCAGGACCATGAGGAGGAGGGGGTGACCACAAGCTGTAACAGGGTGGCCTTCTTTTTATGATACCCAGTGAATACAGCAACTGATTCCATCTTGCTGTGTTAATCTTATATGGTTATTCACAGTTTGTGATGCCAATACCCTCCTGCCTACAGAGAAACATCACGGGCTACATTCTTATAAGTTCTGTTGTTGTTTTTGTAATTCTAGTTTTACTTAGTAGAAAAAGTATAGAAGTTGCCTCACACAGGTGGTGTCATAAGGAATTTCAGGTCTTTTCAGACAGTGATACATGATTAAGTAAAGGCTTATTTTTAACCTGGCACTTGTGACGACCAAATGATACGCTGCAGCAACAGAAGTTGGTCCATTAGGATAACAAGGACTTTTAGGAGGATGCCTCGTGAGTATCAAGTAACATTTTGACAGTGTGTCCTAACGAATAAAATGACTGGCCATATGTCTGATGTACCATTTTCAGTATGGTAGGAAAGTCAGTAATTAGTTTTAGTACCTAATTAGCCTCGGACAACTAACTGGGTTTCAACATCGAGACAGCTCTTTAGAGCACACTCACCGTTTGCATTGATGTGGATATACTCTCATTGCCAGCCCTGCTCAGAAAGTTGACTGTCTGAAATTCATTTCTACCATTTATACTCTTTCCTTTTTGTTGTAGATATGTAGTATTCTGCTTAACACACAGTTTTTAAAATTAGGCAGTTTAACACAGTTCATGTTTTAAATTATCAGGTTAAATTTCCTTTTTCTTAATATTTAAAGTGAATTTATAAGTTGTCAAATGATGCGTCACTGTCTAAATTATATTTTTAAGAGTTTTCATAAAGAAGATTCATATTCCAAGAACAGACGTCTGGAATGAGCTGCTCTCTAGTTTGTTTTACATGTTCTTGTATATAAAGAAGTACCCTCTTTCTGATGAAAGATGAAAGCAACATTAATTAGTATAATTTCCTTCTCTCTGTGGGAAATTGATGGGAAGGCCCTGCTACGACTCACCACTGACATGATGATGAGTTGTATGGGGCTGAAGCTGGGGACAGCTGTGAAGCTATGCCACTACATTGAAAGTTTAAAGAAGAAAAATTCTACAACAATCAAAGGAAATGTGTCAGTTTAGATTGGGCTTATTTCTGGGGGGACCAGTGCCTTCTTGGTGGGAAATCATTTTTCTGCCCTTACTAGTTTTTGTTTTGTGAAAGTATCATCTAAAAATATGTTATACTGCAATTGCAGAACTACGTTACAGCTCAGTCTAGTTTTTAAAAATCCACTTAACATGTTAGTGTTTGCATAGTTGAGTTGGAAGTTCATCCTTTATGTCTGTTTATCGTTTTGGGTGCATAATCTACAAATATACTTCTTATGAAAAGTCTTTGACTTTGGTTCATCTTTCTGTCTGGAACCAAAACAGCTAAAAGAGGAAATATCAGGGATTGACAACTTGTATGATTAAATCTATGAGAATTTTTTCTCAGGAGAGACTTTAATGGTGCACGTGTAGATATCATCTCTTTCTCATGTATTTTATCTGTCTGGTGCTACAGTGTCCTGTTCATGTTTTACCAGGTTCCGGAAAGGGAATAGCTGTTTAAATTAATTTGCTTACATTTATTATTTCTCTGTCATATTCAGACTTGGAACAAAAAGCAAGTTTATAAACTTCCATGAAGTGTTCTTCCCACTTTTTGGATAAATTATAGGATATTTAGAATAGTTTTATGTGACAGATGCTATTATGTAAGGGTGGTTTGGATGGAGTCTGACTGTATTGTTTACAAAGAAATATGTATTATTTTAAAACTTACATATTTTGTCTAAATTTGGACATTTAACTAGGCATGTATTGTTCTTATGTCTCCATGACAATCGCTGTGTCCAAGCTTTTTGAAGATATATACATTATTGTATTTGTTTATTCCTCATACGAGTGCTGTTGGATGTTCATATATATTCTCTACGTGAAGTATACACACAAGTAAACCTTTTTCTCTTTGAATTTGATATGGCATTTTGCACTGCACCAAAGTAATGTGTTTGCTCTCCCCAGTACCTCTCAGCTTACTCTTCAGGGGATTAGAAATGATCTGTAGATTGGTTTCCATACAGGGAATTCCCTGTCCTATGCAGTGTTCTACTTAATTTGCTTGGTTCTGAGCCATTTATTCTGCTCCATTTGGAAAGATACATTAGTTCTGACTTACTGTTTGGGGCTGTATTTTATAACTTAGTACTTTCAAGGGGAAATGTTGCTATATGTTCTCTGTTATTACTTTGGGTAACTTTGGTGTAGTATTTATAAGTCATTAGAATCCGTTATAAAAGTATTAGCCATTTGTTGTAAATGCCAATAAAATGTTCACCTGGGGCAAGAATGTTCATTTTCTTTTCGGAAAGCCAGATGTAATTTAGACAAGAATGCAACTATTGAAAGGATGCTTTCATCTGTGTTATTCGTTATATGTTAGAAGTCGAGATTCTTACTTAAACTTAGTCTTGTTTCACGTTGTTTGTATGAAGGTGCTGTACCCAAATGAACAGTCCTCAGGTGTTTGTATAAATACTGTTTTTCTGTTTTGTGATTTAAAAATATAATAAATTTAAATGACTGCAACAATTGCTGTCAGAGCCTCAGAATTGAGTTTACTTAACTCCCTGTATTACACCAATGCTTGAACTAGTTAAAATTTTTAAAAAGCCACTTGAGTAGGTTTGTGGCTTTTTACATCAAATACTAGAGTTTTCAAATCTGCCCTGATTCTACTAGTAAACAGATGCCTAGGAGCAAAGGGCTAGTATCTTACATGGACCTTACATGCGACCCCATGGGGCCCATGAACAATTAAACCTGTGACCTTTTTCTGTGCTCCAAAGCTTTGTTACTTCAAATATTTATGATTATGCGAGCGTGCTAGAAATTGCCAGTACCCCCAGATACCTCGTACTGTGTGAATCTGTACATCTGGCTGGCCACTCTGGCCGATCTTTTACTATTGGGACCCAGGAACTGCCTCCCTGAGATTCTGGCTCTTGTCCCCCTGCCTACAGGTGGCCCAGCTTCCACTGGCAACCGTGGGTCCCAGACTGAGGCCCCAGGGTTGCTAGTGAGCTGGCTGGAACAAGGTGTCAACTTGAGTGATCTGAGCCTGATCATGTTCTTTCTCTTTCCTTTGAGTTTTCCAGGCATTTAAAGTGATCTTTGCCCTAGCTTTGCCTCTCAGTCCATCCTTTGACCCTCTCTAGCCAGCAGAATTTTGCACCTTGAGCTCTAAGTCCTTCCAGGCACACTCAGCATTTGCTTTGGTCTTCCATGCATGTGATTTCTCCTCCTTGGTATGTCTTAGAGAATATGTTCTAGAGCGGGATTGTCCAAACTTTTAAACCCAGGGCTCTGTCCGCAAGATTAAAAATGCCATACGCTTCTGTACTGTTCAAAATAAAAACATAAATAGTGTGACTAGTAATTGGGAGGAAAAGCACTGCTTTTTCAGGCTACAGAGGGGTCTGTACTGGCAGGTGGCTGAGCAAACAAAGTCAATTTCAATCCTTTCACGGCCTCGTGCTGGGACTTGCTTACAAAGTCCTCTGAGGCTGATCCAGGAGGTGAGGGAGTGCTCTAGGATAGGGAGGAGGGACAAAGAGGGGCTCACCTTTGGAATGCATGGTGGACAGTATTCCTTCCTCTACCTCCCTGCTGTTTGGCCAGTTCTGTCCAGTTGGTCAATGAGATTGAACCTTAAAGGCGACTCTCCTTGGGCTGGCCTGTTAGCTTGCCATGGTGAAGGGTTTGAATCCTCATGCCAGCCAGCCACGAAAAACAGAAAAAGTAAAAACGACTCTCCATAGTGAGTACATGCTCAGATTCAGCTTGGTTGCTCACCCTGCTGCAGGAGAGGCAACTGTCGTGTTTTGGGGTGGCCTTGTCTGCCTTTAGGGATACTGTCAGCACTGAGGGGCAATCCTTAAGAAATAAGGGTCCTAGCTCCTCCCCTCAAGCTGCCTGGAATACAATTGAGGTGAACATTCATGGAAAGAAGAGCCTCTGGATGCCTATGATATAGCATGTGAGTCAGGCCCAAGTTAAACAAGTGATGTCTCATCACGCCTCCATAATTGTGTGTCCTGCTCTTCGGCCAAAGAACCAAAGCACTTTGGTGCATTCATTTGTAGAAATAATCCCTCAGGGGCAGGGGGCAGCCAGGGCAGGGTTGTGGCCTCCCCAAGCCCCGACCCATGTTTGACCTCACCCCTCCGCCTGGCTTTGGTGGCCTTGGATGCTCAAGGCCACTGATGTCATGTGTGAGGGGGGTGTACCTACTCCATGGGGTGCAAAGGCCAAGGCATTGGGAACAGGGCGAATATAGTACACCTTCATAGTCACATAAGGTGAGAGGAATTGAGCTTTTCTACATTTAATTATGGATTCATTAATGTTTAGTGTTCCAAAGTGCTGCACGTCATTGATACTTGTCACCATCCCTGCCCATCTATGTTCCTTTCTGTCCTTATAGGCTTGAAGCCAGTAGGGTTGGGTTGTTAGATTCTTCCACCAGAGGTACTCTGTCATGATTTCAGATGGAGGAAGTGAAGCAGAAGGAGTTTTCCTTTGGAAGCTGCACAGGACAGTCCTTTGGGCATCAGCAAAAAGCAGATGTGGGGGTTGCCAGCAGCCTCTGGGTGTCATCTTGAGATTCACCTGCTTTAGTCACGCAGGCAGCCTAGATCATTGGTGGAGGTCTCCTGCAACACTTGCAGTCCTAGATTTCGAGAATCTTCTTCCCTCACCTTGATCCTCTGCCTTCCAGCAGGTGTGTAAGCTTCTGATTTCATGTGAAATCACCTCCATTCTGAAGACTTAAAATGGCTTGTGTGTTCCTGGTCAAACCCTTACTTTTCCACCTTCCTCAGACATGTCTGTCCTGTAGAGGTTGCCCAATGCTCTGAGGGAAAAGGAAAATTCCACAGAGAGGTGCCTTCAGATTATCTAGTTTCAGTAAACAAGGGTATTTCATCAAATCTAAGACCCCTTTGTTTGTAAGATGTGCAACTGTGTGATGAAGCAGGTAGAAATGAAAATGCTGCCTGTTAATCTATCACTCACCATTAACCACAGTGTGCAAATCAATTTCATCGTTGTTAAACAGGTGAAAAGAAGGGTGGCTTAAAGCATGTAAAATGCTATCTCCAAAGCAGAACAGGTGTTTTAAATGGTAAATGAAAAGAATTTGCATTAACTGAAGACTAGTAATGTTAAGTCCAAGGGAACAGTAAGAAAGCAGCAGACCTCATCTAAGCTTTGCAACAACCATAGTACTAATTGAAACAAAAGCAATCTAATCAGATCTGCCCCAAATTAAAAATTACCAAGATGGCTTTGAAATATGAAGTGATATCCACTGTCACAAGCGGAAAGCCAGACCAGAAATGTTTACTTTTAGGTGTCAACTAATACTAGGATGAGAACATCACACGTAGCGAGATATTTAATTGTTCCCTTGCATCCAGCAAGGAGAAAAAAGAGGAAGTTGGAAAGATTATACATTAGCAGATTATTAAGAGACATGTCATCCAAATGTTAAGCACCGAGCTTGTTTCAATCCTCAAGAAGAGAACCCAACAGTAAAAGGGCATATATGAGACAATACAGGAAAAGGCCAATGCCCAGGGGACATTAGATGTCACTAAAGCGTTATTATTCATTTGTATTAATGGTGCTACTGGTATTATAATTTTATTTTGAATGGGAGATGTCCTTTTCTCCTACAAAAGCATACTAAAACTTTGCAGGTTAAGTGAGATGACATCTTGAATTGTTCTTACAGGACCAGGTGGAGGGATCGGGGGGGAGGTGCAGATGAAATGGGATTTGAGTTATGCCAGTATTTGTGAAGGCCAATGAAGTAAGTATATGTGGGAGTTCATTACACAAATCCCTCTAATGTATTTTGGAAGTTTCCATAATAAGAAATTGAAGAGAAGTATCCAGAATATGAAGACAAAGCTCTGTATTATTTTTCACAGGTGTCTAAAGTCAAGGAACATTAAATCAACAGAGAATTTCAGTAAATTAATATTAAATATTTAGACTTCTTCCTTGAGGTTGCTTAATACTACCCCCGAAGGGTTCAGCCGCCTACCACTGTGAAACACCTGTTCTTCATGGTATGGCCAAAAACAGGTAATGCGGTTGAAATAATAGATGTAAAAGTGAAACGGTGTAAAGCATAGAGGCCTTTCTTTGTCAGGAAAATACTCATGGGAGGCATATAGAAAACACCGTGAGGAAGCAAAAGGACAAACACTGGGATAAATTGTATGTGGAAGGTCTGCCATTCTGTGGACTGAAAATATAGGTGTTTCTAAAACGCATCAGGTTAGGGCAAATCTTGAGGGAGGCTTTCTGGAAGAGAGATTGTCAGAAAGGGAAGGCTCTCATCTCTTCACCACCACCCTCCACACTCTGCCTTGTGTAAATGTGCCTGCTTCCCTCTCACCTGTTCACCTTGCCTTCTGGTGATTCCCTCCAAGTGCAAGGCCTACCTGTTTCAAAGTTGTTCGCGCTCTCTCCACTTGGTCATTCTAGTTATTATCTCTCTAATTCTATTTCCTTCCTGGGAACAAGGACCTATTTCCCTTTTCCATTCTTTTTTCCACAATTGTATTCCTCTTACATATACCTGCAAAAGACCCTCATAATTCCTATTACCAATATACCCCAATCTGATGTTCACAAGCCACTCCCTCCCTGGCGAGTCCACTTAAGTCAACATCACCATAAATTTTGTCACTACCAGCTGGCTTCCATTTATCATAAGATGCCAGATTTCACCTTGGTAGTTGACACACTTTGTAAGAGACATTTGCCTTAATGGTCCTAATCATCCCTTGACACATTGTTGGCTGTTGGCATCACTGTTACATGATAAGCTAGACTGGGTTTTGCAATTGGAAATTCTGACCATCTGCCCCACCTGCCACGACATTTCCTCTTGTTGAAGTTCTACACATAAAGCATCTGCCAGGAAAGGGTACGTTTGGAGAAAACTTGAAGTTTTAGGGTATCCTAGGCTGCCGTTAGTGACAGACACAACATCCATTATTTCCCAGATGCTCTACTTGCTTACTTCTTCCTCACAATCCAAACCAGGTGTTCCTCTTCACTGTGGTGATTGTGGGACCGAGACTCCTTCCATCCTGTGTGTCCATCATCTGCTAGTGCCTCGGGGTCCATTGATTCTAGGTGGCAGGGGACACATCAGTGCTGTTCCCATTTCGTTGGCTGGAACTAGGTCACATGGCCATACCAAAGTGTAACGGTGGCCAGGGGTTGTGTGTGTACTCAAGAGGATGAGGAAATGGGTCTTTGGTAAGTAGCTAGTAGTCTTGACCATATGCCACCTACCTAGTAGCAGAACATAAGTCATTGATGCCTCCTTTAAGGTTGTCAATTCCCTTGTGACACCCCACTTTCCCCATTGCACTCACATGCTTGGCTCCGCTAGCCTCCCTCCCTGCTTCAGTTTCTCCATGTCACTTGAACTTGTGCTTGGTTATATTGTTGGCAATCATGTACTCCTCCCAGCAAATGTTATTGCATCTTCTCCATGGCCATGGGACTTGCAGTTCCTCCCTGAAGGCACAATCTATTGCCGCATTGTTACGCTTCAGCCTGAACCCTGCTTTGGCCAATGGGACATGAAGTGGACCTGAAGAACGCCACATCCATGTAGATGCTCTGCAGTGGAATAGATCTTCTCTGTCATTTCTCTCCCTCTGCTATGAGAAGGGCAGGCACCGAATTGGCACTGCTTCTTCAGACTGGATTCTGGAGCAAGAAGGTACGCGGGGCTGGGCCAGATCCATCCTGTTGCCTCCTTCACATGACATCAGCAAGAATAGATGTTTATGGTTTAACTTTCTGGGATTTGGGTCTTACCACCACAGCTCAAACCTATGGTGAGTTGTAACTGATACGCTTCCTGATATCACGTACAAGTATGTATTTGCATCTTGGCTGTATTTTCCCACTAGAAGCAACTGTTTGTAAGGGTAGTGTGTTTCACTAGCTTGATTCCTGCTGTCCCCAGTGCGCAGATTGGCACCTAGAACATAGTATGGCTCAATTATTTGTTGATTGAGTCAGCATCCCGGGAATCAGATGTAGGTAGAGGTTTTCCATTGCCGAATACATTCCTGTATCTTTCCACAAGTATGAGAGTTAATGACAATTTGCCATTTGGCCTTTGGACGGTTTTCTGGTTGGTTTTACTTCTGCGTTGTCAGGCATTGAAACTACAGGAAGAAAAGGTGAGTGACTGGAGAGCAGCATGATTCTGAAGACAATTAAGGACTGCAACGTCCCCAGCCAGTCGTCTGGTTTCAGATGATGTCTTGCTGGCAGCCATCGAACCACCCCTCTTGCCTTCTCAGTAAATACCTGTTAGAAATGAAAATGATGAAAACGCACGGCACCCCTAAAACTAAGATGGGCAGCAAGCTTTTGCTAATTTGGGAAATATTTCTACTACGTCTGAGGTTCTTGAAGCTGGATTGAGGAAATACCTACATCATCACTCTAAGATGTACTCTCCCACTCCGTGCATGAGTATTTGTCATTTCTTTTTACAGTCTGTGGCATCCTCAGATTCCATGATGTAAAGTCATTACTATCTCGGCCATGCTTCGCCTGTTGCTTTTTCCTTCAGGATCTGCCGATTCCAAAACACTTAGCAAATGCTAGCCCGGGGGACAGACGAGACTCATGCTGCTCTTGGAGGTGGCATGTGGGGGTCGTTCATGGGACCCCACAAGTGCAGCGTCCCAGGTGGAAGCCGAGACAAGAACAGCTGTGACAGGGACAAATGCTGAGAAGCGTAATTTTTCAACACTCAGTGCCAGTGAACTAGGAAGTGTGATAGGAGAAAATGCCCCCACAAAGGTACTGAATAGTGACAGACAACTGGGCATGGAAGAGTGAATAAAGAAGGTAGGATCCCTCTCCTCAGGAGAAATTAAAGAAGACCTACATAAACGGGAAAACAATCCGTGTATGGATAGGAAGACTTAATGTTGTGAAGATGGCAATACTACACAAAGCAATCTACTAATTCCATGCAACCCCTGTCAAAATGCCAACAGCCTTTTCTGTGGCATTATTTTTCCGCCAATACTTTTGGCAATGATTTCACAGATAGGACACCAAAACATAGGCAACAAAAGAAAACAATAGTTAAACTGGAGTAAATCAACATTAAGAACTTTTGTGCATTAAAGGACAGTATAGAGAAAAGACAAAGACAATCTACAGAATGGCAGAAATTATTTGCAAATCATATGGCTGATAAAGGATTAACATCAAGATCATGAAGGACCCCGAAAACTGAAGAACAGAAACTGAATAACCCAATTCAAAAATAGGCAAGGAACTTTATACACATTTCTCCAAAGAAGATCTACGAATGGGCAATCAGGATGTGAAAGGATGCTCAACATCATGAGTCATTATGGAAATGCAAGCCAAAACCACAATAAGATGCCACTTTACATCTACTGGGATGGTTATAATTTTGAATAATATATAATACAACAAGTGCTGGTGAACATGTAGAAAACCTGGAACCCTTGTGAACTGCTGGTAGGAATGTAAAATGGTGAAATTGCTGTGGAAAACACCATGGTTCTTCCTCAGAAATTAAACAGAATTATCATATGATGCAGCGATTTCACTTCTAGGTAAATGCCCAAAAGAGTTGAAAACAGGAACTCGAGCAGATATTCATACAATGTTCAAAATGGCCAATAGATGGAAACAACGCAAATTTCTAATAGCAGTGGAACTGATCAAACAAGTGTGGTATATACAAACAATGGAATATTATTCAGTCTTTAAAGAGAAAGGAAATTCTGATAAATGCCGCAGAATGGATAGACCCTGAAAACATTATGCTGAGTGAAATAAGCCAGACACAAAAGGAAAACTATTCTACGAATCCACATATATCAGGTACTTGGAATAGGCATAATCATAGAGACAAAAATGTTACCAGGGCCTGGGGGGGTGGGGGCAGTTATTGTTTAATGAGTACAGAGTTATTGTTTAATGCATATGATGGAAGGGTTTGGGTATAGCCAGCAGTGATAGTTATACAACATTGGGAATGTGTTTAATGACTCTGAATAGTACACTTTCAAATGGTAAAAATTATAATTATAATGTTGTGAATATTTTATTTAATAAAAAATGTGGCCTAACTACCTTTACAGAAATCTCTTAGTTTTTTCCATCGGTCAGATAAAAGAGATCAGACTATTATAATTACTTCTCTGCATCCTCTTCTTTTGGCTAAAATTGGTCTTTCCACACTAATACCTTTAGATATACTGCAGTCACTTTAACAGCTCCTTAGTTTTCCATCATTGCAGTTAAGCCATAATTTATTTACCCAGCCCCTAATTCATGGATATTCAAGCTGCTTCTAAATGTTTACTCTTGCAAAGAACACTGCTGAACCATCTTTCATTTCTTCAACCAGTTCTATGGGATAAACTCCTAAAAGTATAAACAGTGGGTCAAAGGGTATCCACCTTTGAAAATTCTCCTCTAGATCTTTTCCACTAAGAGACAGCTGTTGGAGTCAGCCAGATGTTCTAGAACACATTAAGGGAGTATCCTGCTGGTCTTGTGTAGAGTGATAAAACCTACAGAACAGATAAGAGGTAAGAAATGACTTTTTGGCAGCAGTCAGATCAGGTGTCAGCAAATGACCATCTGGGCACCAAGTCGACATCGCACCTGTTTTTGTATACTCTGCAAGCTAAGAATGTGGGGGATTTTATTTGTTTACGTTTTTTAATGATTGGGGGGAAAAAAGAATGTTTCATAAAATGGAAAAATTATAGAAAATTTAAATTTCAGTGTCCATAAAGGTTTACTGAAACACAGCCACACCCATCTGTTTCCATTTCAGCTGTTTTGGTGCTTCAAAAGCAGATTTAAACACTTCAGACAGAGACCTTACGGTCTGCAAAGCTTAACATACTTCCTATCTGGACCCTTCCAGAAAGTTTACCAATCGATCTCCAACCTAAGCAATAACATTTCGATGTTTCTACAAGTATGAATCTCTAATCTCTAAGCAAATAGAACATAACAAATTGTCATAAAGCTACTGAAGAAGTATTCCAAGGGGTATGTGGAAGTGAAAACACAAATGGTTTCACATTTCTTTCATAACTGTGGTTGGGAAGCAACTCTGGGAAGGATAAATAGCTCTAGCAGTTCTGGTGGCAGGTCTCCACTTTGCATGAATTCTTTGGAGGTCTGATGTAATTGGTATTAGGTTTTTAACTTGAAATTCCTATGGTTTATTGCTTGGATGTAGTAAAGTGATTGGCTTTTGGGTATTAACATTGCATCTTGCAAAATCAGTTACTAGTTCCAGGAGATTTTTTTTGATTCTTTGAGACTTTCTTCCTAGATAATCATGGCATCTGCTCTCCGAACTCTTGACATGACCTGTTATTCCTAGACGTTCAACTTTAGCTTTCCACTTTTGCTTGGCCACCAAATAGTGATAATTGCAGTTGATCGATATGAATAATTTCAGAGACAGAGCATGCATTGTCCACAACGTTTTCTGAGGCTGTTTCCTCAAAGAGGGAAAAGAGAAAAGGGCACATGCGAAAGAGGAAGTGAAGGGTAAATGCAAGCACAACCAAACTCGGGGGTATTACCACAAAACTTAGCCCTCTGCTATCCACTTATTAATGTAAAGTTTATCGGGGTATTTCAGGAACTCACTGCAAATGGGAACCAGAGAGCAAAATTTTGCCTGGAAAGAAATTCAACAAAGTTACCGTATGACATTTGGGATGCCAGCTGATAAGTTATCACTGCAGCCTTCAAAATTTTGTTGTATACTCAACATGTCATCAGTAATCTCTCTTTCAGAATCTTCTATTATAATGACATCATCATCATCAATTCTACTGTCGCAGTCGTCTCCAACAGTTACAACTATATAATCTAAGAAAAAGCAAAGAGAAAGTTTAGTTTGGAAACCACATTAAATAAACAGTTTCTTGAAGAAACTACCTTATAAAGTTATGGATTGCTTAAAAATCATATTTTAGCTGGAAAAATTACATCAAGTGTTTTTAAATCTACAGTCAATACAGGTTAGCTAACAAACGAATTGTTTAGTATAAATCTGTGAGATACATATACAGGTGTGTATGTATGAATGTATGTATGTAAACACATGCAGAGTAATATTTCTACTAGGTTCAAATTTGTAAAGCAATGAATTTATTCTCAGTTAAGAATAGTGACCCCCTGGACCAAGCACCAATGTGTTCACTGATATGCTTTAACTTGTAAATGATGCAACTGGTGTTACATAGACACACTTGTGGTGACCGTGAACTTCCGAACTTCTGCTCTAAAAATTAGTATTAATAGTTATACTGATTAAAGATGCAGAATTAAAGTGGAAAAGGAAATGTTGTTATAAAGCAAATTCAATTCAATTTGAATCTGAGAGACCTTGAAATAGGTAACCACAAATAAACGATGTGAAATATCTACTCAGTAAACCATTTTCATATATACGTAAAACAACCCAGTAGGCATAATATCTGATATCTACATGGGATTATTTAATCAAGTTGGCCTGGAAAAGAACATGTTTAAACTTGAAGCATTTACTCACAAGATCACGTTCCCACTGCATGATAACTTGGATTCACTTTACTTATTCCAAATGGACCAAAGCAGAAGAATAAGGTAGTTAGCAAGTGTGAGTGGTATGCGATGGTGTGAATATGATACTAGATTAGAAATCACATAATGATGTTTCCAATACGACCTTTGGGCCCGAGACATCGACTCTTTCCCTTGTTTTCTAACCCTTAATGTGAAGGTGGGTTTGAAGAGCCACTGTGAATTCTACTGAATAGTCTTAATGGGGGTGGGGTGGGGCGTGGAGAATGGAACATTGGAAACTATCCTAATTATCTAATAATTATCTAAACAAAAAGGTGAAATAATCAAAAGCTTCAATAAACAAAATGTTAAATAAATTACGGCATTTCAACAAGATAGAAGGTACACCAAATAAGCATATTCTCAAAAAACATTTCTAACAAGATGGTAGAAATGCTTGTGACATAATGTTCAAAGGGTGAAACGCTTTCAAAACAGAGAAATACAGTCTAATCCCAACCTTGAGAACCAAAGTAAACATCAATGGTTCTCTAGGTGGCTATCTCTGAATAGCAAATTTATTATCTTCATTAGACTTCCCCGTAGGTTCTCTGCAATGAACTTTCGAGCTTAGCATCAGAAGAAAATGGTAGTCGAATTACCAAGGTAACTGAACATTTACTGTTATATTGAGCTTTTGTATATCCACAGGTTTTTCAAACTACAATTAGTTAAAGCCTCTGACAACTCCACTAAGGTTTCTCAATAAATGTGTAAAATTCCAATTAATTACTTTAGGTTTACATATAACCTTCATAATCAAAATTTAAAGGCATTATAACATTGAGAAGTTTTTTCAAAATTACGCTTTCAAGGTGGAAAGCATTCACTTGTCTTCGACTTATCAGATAAGCCTTGGTTCACAATGATGAGGACATTTCACCCCAGGACCACTTCAAGGAATACACAGCAACCTGTCACAACAGACAGACCACTCCAGTATTTTCAAAAAAAAAAAAAAAACCTGATGTCTGACCTATTTCTCGGTTGGTTAGAGCACATCGATACAACACCAAGGTCAAGGTTTTGGATGCGCTCCTGTCCAGCCACCAAAACATAAAATAAAATGAAATGAAGTAAAATACTTCATGTTAATACACTGACCAAACACTTTCTGAATCTTCTGGCAGGGCTCTAAAAAGCATCCCTTTCATTGTCGTGTCAAACTTTACAGAAACCCGGTGCTGTCTCTAAAATGGGCAATAATGCAACCAAAGTTGTATCCCATCGTCCAGCATGTGCTGCAGGCCAGACAAGTGAGTTTGGGAAGTGCATCTAGACCGTGTCCCGCTTTATAGAACACCGAGCAGAAGAGTCGTTGGGAAAGTCGCTAATTGGAAACACTAAACCAGTTTGCCACCTCATGTTATGAAACCTAGGGCAGTCCGTACTCGGGAGAGCAGGATAGAGGTGGGAGGGAAGCCACCTCCTACAGACCTAAGGTAGAGCCTTTTCTATGAAAGGCCTGTTCAGCAGGCGGGCTGGGCCCTGGAGCTCGCACGGAAGGGCTCCCCGGCTTTACAGGGATCCCCACATTTTGAAGCATTTCCTGACTCTGGCATCTGCCCTCATCAAGCAAAGGACAGGATCTATACGCGGGGACTTCTCCACAACACTCCTACACCGTTATTTTCTTCCTCACATATGGATTAACAATGAAACAGCGAAGCTCCACTATCTGTCTTTGACCAAACACGGTCACCATCAAAGTCTCCAAATCTACGTCTCAATCTCAAAAGACGTTAAAGGAATCAATTCGCGGGTCTGTCAATTCTCAGAACCCAAAATCTGAGAGTCTGGGTCCTTTGCCCGCCTGCACCAAAGAAGAGATCAACTCAGCCCAGAAAGTCAGCACCAACCATCTAATAAATGGCCAAATCCGAAAAAAGAAAAAGGAAGCAAGAAAAATGAAAATACAAAAGCCCCCCATAAAGAACGAAAAAAAGAAAATGCACTTTTCTGCTATTCTTCTTTTAAAAGCTTGATATAATCAAACCACATTGTATACATATATCAAAATATCCCATTGTGCCCCTTAAATGTATATAGTTACGATTTGTCAATTAAAATAACAAGAATTTTAAAATAAACACACAAGAAAAGCTCACACTCACAAGGACGTGCTGCCGTCCCAAGACAGGCCTGTGCACCCCACCGCAGCGCTGCTGGAACTCGAGGCTGCAAAGTGCTAACTCGCTCTTCCCGCAAAGCAGATCTCTGCTCCCAGGAGCGCCCGAGCCCAGAAGCCAAATCGCTTTCTGGCTGTAACACGGCTATGCTCCAAAAGGAAAGCACAGAGGGACAGTCGTGCCCTGGCGCCAGACGCCAGAGCCTGCCACGCCGAAGCTCGAGAGGGCGCCAGAAACAGCTCGTGCTGGCGCAGTCTCCCCCTATGGCCGATGGCCCGGACTGTTTTATGGCTCCTCCAGGCTCGTTCTGGAAAATCCCGTGGACCCTGGATGCTGGACACCAAGCCCATCCTCTTGACATGTGCTCGTCGATGGCCCTAGTCTCTTCCAGCCCGTGGGACACCACGAGCACTAGGATCACTGCGAGCCCTAGGGTCACCTAGAGCCACGAGACACCGCTAGCCCGAGGGTCATCTCCAGCCCTGAGATGCCACAGCCCCTAGGGTCACATCAAACTCCGAGACTCCATGAGCCCTAGGGTCACCTCCAGCCCTGAGACACCACAAGCCCTAGGGTCACCTCGATTATCAGTGTCATCGTGAGTCCCTGAGGCGCCCTGGACACGGGGCCATAACCTGATCAGGGCGCCCGGGTCGCCACGCGCGATCTACACAGTGGGGACAGCACCGCTGACCCGTCAGCGGGTGGAGGCCGGCGGCCACCGGCCGAAGCTCAAAGGCACCTAGGCCACGCGCTGGCCCATGACCAGCCGATCGGACTAGCCCGTGAGGCCGTCTAAGTGGGCGCGGTCCCAACCCGGTCAGAGCCCGAGGCAGAAGCTAGTGGGGACAGCTGCAGTGAGGGCCCCTTACCCTGCTCCGCAGAGTCAGACACGCAGAGTCAGACACGCTGGTGCAGGCTCTGAGGTCTGAGGCGCGGCCTCTGCCCCGCAGTCGGGTAGCGACGGTGCCCACGCGACGTCCGCTGTAGACTGAGGCGCCAGATAGACCGGGCGCAAATCTCCCTGCCTAGAGAAGTTTCTGCGGCTGCGCAGTAGCGCCCGGCACACAAGCGCCCCTCTGTGGGCGGCTGGTTTGACGCCAAGATCGGCGCCTTGCCTCCCCACTTTATATTGTTTTTGTTTGTTTAGTGCACATTTGCAAAAGCATAAATAGATATTTATATGAACCGGTGACCAACAGAGCAATTTTGCTCTTCCCCAAATGCTCTTCAAACACAGCACATCATTTCAAAAAGATGTAACGTTAAGAGAATTGAGGTCACACTTTCTAAAGTTTTCCGGGTTGCGTACTCACTCACGTGGAACGCCACCTTTGGGAACAAATCCGAAAACAATCCAACTTTAATAACGCCACCACGTCGCCCTGTTCTTCAGCTACACCGCTATGTCTGCTTGCCATTTTCCGAACAGCCGTGTGCTTCCTTCTTCCGTAAAGTAACAACTTACGATCTACAGAGTGATCAACACAAGCCACCTAGCTGGTCCCCAATCCCGTAAGAAGTTGGTTATCAGTGGCCCATTTTAAAGGTGAGAAAACTGAGGCTCAGAGAGGTTAACGTGCTCAAAGCCAGAAGCTTTGTAGCAGCCTATGATTTGAACCCTCATATCAGCCCCCATAGCACATGCTCATGCCCCCTATGTCATTCTACCTCTGGCTCAATTACATCTGGAAATTCTTAACATCCTTCAAAGCCTGTTCCAGTTCTGCATCTGTTCTAATAATACCCCCACCAGGACACTCTCCTATATAGCCCCCTGGCAAGAATAAGTCCCTCCTCTAGGCTCCCAACTCACCTTCACCTCCCTTGTAGCACTTTAATTACATTGCCTGATACTAGAAATCCTTGTCAACATGCCCCTTTCCTTCTAAGTTCCTGGAGAGCAGCACTGTGTCTTACTTACATTTGAACAGCACGTCGCTCCCAAGGTACCCACAGTGAAACATTATAAAATGTAAAGCACCCAGCACAGCACCTGGAATTTCTGTTCCGTACCCTCATCGTGTCACCTATTCAGTGATTCTCCAGATTGCGTGTCTCCTCGTTGGGGTCGACAGTGAGAGTTTCTTTACTTGTAAGAAGGAAACGTAGAATCGGAGTTGTTTTGCTGCTGATTAGGAGTGTAAATGTGCGCAGGAGGATACATGGAGAAGCTGAGGACTGGAATGGATGCACTGTGCTGGTTGTTGATGTATTTTGTTGCCTCAGAGCACCACCTGCTCACACTTTTGCCAGCTCTGTGAAAATGGGTATGGGCCCTTTAAATACATTTCTCTCGCTGGTGGCACAATTTAAGTTTCTGTCGGTAGAAGGTAATGGACAGAGATTGTAGGAGGAAAGGGTTTTGTCTCCTGTTGCCTATAAGCTCTCTGGTCAGGCTGTTGCACAGCGCAGCTTTCCCCTGCACCCTAGAGGGCAAATTTCTGGCAAGTTCTAGAGGACAGGTTTCCAGCAAGCTCCAGCAGTACAGCACCACGGTGACTTTTCTCCTATTCACGGAGGCTTGGGTACTCTATCTCAGCTCAAACTCTTCTTTTTATTTTTATCATTATTTATTTATTTATTTCTCTATCAAGGATATTCATGAGATACAAAGGTAATTGTCCCATTGCTCAGTCTCTTCTCTACAATACACTTTCCCTGTTCAAATGACCTTGGTTCTTGCCTCATATCAGACCCAGACTGATGCACTCACCCTTCCGGATTTCCTTGTAGTACCTAATACTAAATCAGTGTAGAAGGTTTGTTCATGAAATGTGATTGAAGACCCAACAGATACTCAGCAATCCCCTTCAGTTTAATTTCCGGTCAATCCACTCCATTCATTTACTTGACCCGTTTTTCTCCATGGAGGGAGATGGAATACAGAAGGAAACGCTTTCCATACTGTCACTCCTAAGGCTGGCTTTCCATTTCCTGGTGTCTCTAGGCTGCCATAACCTGAGTAGGGAAGAATTATAGTGACCAACAGGCGCTGGAGGTCTCCCAGCAATGGGATGAATGGGTGCTACAAGTGCTATTGACGTGTTCTCGGGTATAAGCTGGACCACATAGGTGATGGACAGAGCAGGTATTTCTGTCAACACCGAATGCAGACATGGCAGCCAGGATTTCTGACACCAGTAATGGGCACTGGGTAATAACAGCAGCTATTTCCCTTAAAGACCACTAGAAAAGCTGCATGAAGTGTTTTTAAAATGTAAGCCACACTGAGATACCATCTCACCCCAGTTAGGATGGCTAATATCCAAAAGACTGTGAAGGATAAATGCGGGTGAGGTTGTGGAGAAAAAGGAATTCTCACACATTGTTGGTGGGACTGAAAAATGGTTCAGAACCGACAGAAAATTGTATGGAGGTTCCTCAAACAATTGCAGATAGATCCATGTTGATACATAGACCATATGACCCAGCTATCTCACTGCTGGGAATATACCCAGAGGAATGGAAATCATCAAGTCGAAGGTATACCTGTTCCCCAACATACTTTGCAGCCCTGTTTACAATACCTAAGAGTCAGAAGATGAGTGAATATGGAAAATGTGGTATATCTACACAATGGAATACAACTCTGCTATAAAAAAGAATGAAATACCGCCATTTGCAACAACATGGATGGAGCTAGGCAGAAGCATGTTAAGTGAAACGAGTCAGGCACAGAAAGAGAAATATCATAGGTTCTCACTTATCTGTGGGAGCTAAAGATAAATAAATAAATACATAAATAAACTGGTGGGGAGGGAAGACGACACAAAAATTACAATACCTTAAATTTGAGATGAGAAGCAAAGAGATATGAGCTTTTTGGGATGGAGGGGAGACGGGTAGGAGGGAGGGAGGTTTTGGTAATGGGCCACAATAATCAACCACATTGTACATTGACAAAATAAAATAAGATTTAAAAATAAATAAATAAATGAAATGTTATCGCACTGAACAACATCAAAAAGTACACAAAACAATGGGCAATTGCTGAGCTAAGAGCTGGGAAGAATCAGAATCCCAGAGAGGTGTGAAATGCTGAGAGGACTGCCTTTGCTCCTGGGTGTTTACTGGTCTAGAAAAGGCCTAAAGGGCCTGGGCTGCAGTTTTGCTGGCTTCGGGGCACTGAGGGACCAAATTCAGAATCTGGAACCCACCACAGGAGGGGAAGTGGAAAAGCACCTCCTGTCTTGGGCTGGGACCACAAACAGAGGTATCTCTGGAGTAAACGTGATCCAGAATTAACCAACAGTTAACCAGACGGACTGTAGTTCAGGCTCACATCACAAGGACATTCAACAACCCCAGGTGTCTGGAATAAGGAATCAAAAATGCTTTTCTGTGAAAATAATGTCAAGTTCTTTCTACAAAGAATTTTTAAATAGAATATGTAGCATGAACTGAAATATAAGCCGATCTCAGAGAAGATAAGACGCAGGAAAAAGAAGCAATGAAAACATCTAGGTTTGGGGGGACACAGCCCTCTGCTGCAACCCCCTCCCACCCTCCAACTACCACAGGGAACTTCCCGACATAGTGGTCGTGACACGGGCACCTGGCTAGCCACCTTGGTCCTCTGTGGGAAGCGAGTTTGTGAGCATCTTAGCACATGCGTGGGAAGGGTCCAGACTGAAAATGCTGCAGGGTCTCAGTGTTCAGAAGGGAGCCTACTCAGCCTTCACGAATGGAAAACCGTGTAACAGCACAGCCTGGGACAGAAGCTCGCCGGCCTACGACTTCGCGGCTTCCGATACAAGCTGGAATAAAAGCTGCAGGACACCGTACACCGCAGTGTGTGGAGCTGAAATGACGGACTCAGTGATGCCGGGGACGAGAGAAACCGAGCGGGAAGAGGTGGCAGGGGATCTTGGAGTGCAATGGAGGGGAAGGCGGGAAAGGCGCGTTCCACTAGGCAGCTGGAGGAGGACAGACGGCTGGGAGCACGGCGGTCAGGGGCCACCAGGTCACAGGGGACATTGGTCTCCCTGCCTGACGGCTGGTGCTCCTCCCTGGTCACAGTCTGGGATCACCAGGGACCTGTAAAGACTCCTGACGCCCAGCGCCTGCCCAGAGCCTCCCATGTCCCCGGCCAGGGGCGCTGGGGTGGAAACGCTCCGGGAGCCTCTCCCGGGCAGCCCGGCTGCGATCCAGCGTCTCTGCACCTCGCGGGTCACTCCAGGGATCGTGACATTGAATTCTCACACCAACTGCACAGCCTTCTGTCATCAACCTGTTTGACATGCAGCTGAAGCCAACAGTCCTTGCCTGCTGTGCCAGCAAGAGGATGCGATGAAGTCAATTTAATATGCACCCTACAGCATCGCAACCAGATGTGCCCACAAGACATATGAGGAATACGACATTTCACTGAGCAGGGCTTACTTACCACGTGCATTGTCCTCTGATCACTTCTGATCCACTCCATTAAACTACTGCAGCCCGGGGTGTGGGGGACCCAGTTCACAGGCATCACGGTCGCCGCCCGTGTGGATACCCAGGACGCAGCTCGGGGTGGCAGGGCCGAGGTGAGAAGCCACCACTTTGACTAAGACGCTGCATTCTCGCTGCTTTGCTGCCTACCCTGGGTCCCTGAGGGTCATTTGGGCTCCAAGGGCATGTTTGAGAAACGTGGGTTTTCTTTGTAAAGAAAAGGAAACGCCTAGAATAGCCATAGGACACCTCAGGCTAAGTTCTAGTGGACGTGAACCTGGATGCTAACGGTTCTGTAACAGAGACATGTGTACCTGTGTGTGTGTGTGTGTGTGTGTGTGTGTGTGTGTGTGTGTGTGTGTGCATTGCGTGTGCATGTGCACAGAAGAACATTGTACAACACCTACTTGAATTTCTGACTTCATGTCGATTTTGTAACACACACATATATTGTTACAGGAGTCCATGTATTGCCCTTCAGCCAAGGGGGACGCCTGGCCTGGACACTCGCCTCCTCGGTTTCCAGGCCTGGGACCCCACTTTCCTCTGCCTCGTTCGTTACCCTATTGTGCTCAGAGCCTGGCTTGAGAAGCCTCCAAACCATCCCCTCAGCCCCCGACTTATCCCAGCACCAAGACAGGCTAATTGCAACTGGACGTTGCCTGTGGGGCCCAAAGTCTACTTTGTATGGTCTCCGTTTCTATTGGCCTCCCCATCCCCACCGCTCCACCAGGAGCAAATCAAGCTCCCCAACCCTTTTACTGAGCCCCAGGCTGTCACTAGCAAATTTCACCCTCCACAAAGCTATCCTTCTGCCTCTAAATCTCCCTCTGGGCCTGTTCTCCTTTAAACACCTCCATTCGGGCCGGCTGCTCTGCCTTCTTGTCTCTGTAAAGACTGGGGATCCTGCTGCCTGAAGCCAAGCCATCCGTCTACACACCAGAAACCCCAGACACGCGGCCCTGACTGGGATCAAGAGCAGGGCACAAGTACCCAAAAAGAAAAAAGGACCCCCTGGCCAAAGACTTACTTCACCCCCTTGAGGCTGCGTTTTTTCCTTCTTTGTCCTCCCAAATCCTCACGCTGCAGGAGGAAAGTCGTGATAGTGTCACTCAGATGTGTCTCTGATCCCTTCTGTACTCCACTCACACCTCGCTAGAGTCACTCTTGGACGATCAAAATCCCCCAAAGAGTCATTGTCACGTTGCTCTTCCCATTGTAATTCTGGAATTCCCAATTATGCCCAGTGTTAACCTGGTGAGACTTTCACAGAGACGTTCTATGACCAAAAATACTAGAAAACAAATCCTAACTCCTACTGGACTTTCCGATATCATCGAAAGGGCCACAGATAATTAATTCCTTGTATCTTCTGGGAAACCCCCCATCCTCTCTAGCTCTCACTACCCCACATATCCCCACAGCCTCTCCTATCACAAATCCACATATAAACCTTGTCCTCGCCACTTTCTCTACCTTACAGATTTCATCCCGTCACTTAAGCTTCAACCGTCACGTGTAGCTGCACGATAATTAAATAGGAGTGTGACGGAGAAGGTGCTTGTCCACGAATTCAGTTCTCCACTTCTTAGATTAAGAGTCTTTTCACTGGGTATGTGGCCACCTCATTAAAAGACCCCTCAGAGGCTAGGAGTGACTGAGTGGGGATGTGGATGTGATGGCAGGAGTTGGAGCAACTATATTGGGCCACGAGTTGGAAACCACAAGCTGAGGAAAGCAGAACAAGAGGAAGGGGCATGGATCCCTGCTCTGTGTGGAGCACCTTCAGACTGCCAACAGGGACACAAGAGACAAATAAGTTTCCCACTGTTGGAAGCTCCTGGGCTTTGGGGGTCTCCCTGTCAAAGTAGCCAAAGGCTGTCCTAAGTATTGCAGTAACAACTGGAGGAGGGAGGAGGTGTGCGCATCACCCGTCCCTGCTTTCCTTCCCTCCCCACCCGTGCGCTCCAGGGCACTCTTCTAGTCTCTGCTTCTCTGAGTCTGTTTTACATTCCTCATACTCATGGAAGTGGTATCACGTAGTAGGCGTCCTTCTGTGTCTGGCTTATTGTTCAGCATAATGTCCTCCACCTTCATTTCAGGTTGTCAAGACTGAAGGATTTTCTTCCTTTCCAAGGCCAAGCGTGTTTAAATCTCTTATGTCTTTGAACCCCCAGCTGTGGTTGTCGAACTGGCATGTGAAGCAGAATCACCTGGAGGGCTTATGATTCCTGGCTCCCTACCCCTCTTCAATTCTGCAGGTCTGGAGTGGAGTCTGAGAATTTGCATGTCTAGGAAGAACCCGGGCAAGGCATGTGCTGCTGGTCCAGGGACCACATTGTGAGACCCACATTGTTCTCTTAGACCCGGACCTTGCAATAGTCCAGCCACCAGCTCATGCACTAACGGACGCTTGAAGAGGGGAGGTCTGAAGGCACATGTCTCCTGGGTGAAAAATACACGGCAGGCTTTAAAGACATCACACACACCAGCGCAGAATGGTCAAATACCTGTAATAATCTTATATCTCTTAGACATCGAAAAGAAAACAGTTTACATATGTGAAAGAAAATATACAGTATTATGACATCCATCTCACGTATTTGGTATTTTTAACGTGGCGGTTGTGGTATTTATAATTATACGTCCTGCATTATATTTCTATTGCAGAGTGGTGTATCAGACAATTAAAGGAAGTAGGATATCAAACTGTGAAAACTAAGTGGGTACGATAATTAGATATTTGAATACTACATGAATGTTTGATGATATCAAGGAACTGTTAAAGTGTAAAGAAAGCTTTAATGTGAGAACAGCGTTAGATTCACAAGATCCTAAAATAATGGAGAGAGTGCATATTTTTCCCATACGCAATTTCCCCCGTTATTAGTATCTTACACTACTATGGTACCCTTGCCACAGCTAGCGAGTCAATGCTGATACGTAACTATTAACTAAGGTCCAGGCTCTATTCAGATTTCCTCAGTTTTTTCCTAATGTCCTTTTCCTGTTCCAGGATCCCATACTCCACTAAGTCGTCATGTCTCCTTGGGTTCCTCCAGGCTTCAACAGTTTCTCAGGCTTCCCTTGTTCCTGGTGACCTTGTCCTTTGTGAGGAGTACTGATCAAGTACTTTGCAGAGTGCCCCCAACTGGGATCTGTCTGATGTTCCTCTCATGATTAGATTAGAGTTACGGGTTTGGGGAAGAAGACCACAGAGTGTCCTCATCACATCATAGTAAAGGTCCGTGCTATCAACAACACTTCTCGTTGTCAATGCTGACCTTGGTCACCTGGCTGACACAGTGTTTCTCAGGTTTCTACACTCTAAAGGTACTCTTATTTCCATTTTCCATGCCATGCTCTTTGGAAGGACATTATTATGGGCAGCCCACCCTTAAGGATTGGGCAGATATGCTCCAGATCCTTGAGGGCACAGTAACTATGTAAATTATTTGGAATCAGCTGCACAGCTGTGTGTGCTCTCCCTCAATTTTTAAATAATTCAGTCATTTATTGACGATCGCATGGACTCATGGACATTGAGTTTATGCTTTGGGTTCTAATCCAATACGGCTTCATTCATTTTGTAGCTCAGTTCTTCAGCATTCAGACATTGGGGACATTGAGGTTATCTCCTGTGTCCCTTTTACACCCCTCCCCGCACTGGGCTTTCTTTGAGCACAACCCTCTCATACTAGAAGACACTGCAGGCTCAGCTTGTGTATTCCACATCCCAGTCCTAGAACCAGCCATTTCTCTAAGGATTCCCAGTTCCTGTGATTAGAGAATGGTGTTAGAAACTGATTAATGCACGATATGCCAACTGTCCTGATTTGATCATCACATACTGTGCACATATACTCATCATCAACTCTGTGTGATAATGGTGGGTTTACTATTTTAAAACTTTAGCTTGGAAGTACACATGCTGACATAATTACAGATTAAATGATAAGTCTGATTTGCTTCAAAATCATATGGAAATGGGGATTCATGTGGACATATTGATGAAGCACGATTGGTCATGAGCTGATCATTATTGAAGGTGGGTAAGAGATAGAGGGTTCCTTTCACTATTTTTATTTTCTTTTTCTGCATCAGCTTAAAATATCCTACCATAAAGCTTTAAAACAAGAAGGCAATATTTGGTAGAGCCAATATTTTCTCATGGAAATTGGTGTTTAATAGTAGATACCAAGACCAAGCACAAATTGGATATTGTATTTTTTAATTTTTTAATTTTAATTCCAAAGCATGAAAAAGGCAACCCATAAATGGTTGGTAGGAGTAAGAGCTCGGCCAGGTGAATGTGGAATCACCTAGCAGTTTGTCTGGAGACATAAGGTATAAATGGACTCTAGGACCTAGGACAGTTTTATTAAACCTTCCTTTAAGTGTTTACAGCTCACACTTAGATGTCCAAATGCTACCTAACCACTCATGCAAAACACTGACCTCTTCATTTAAAGCACTTGGTTTGTGTCTTGGCCAAATCTTCTAGGATATTCACAGTCAAAGATTAGGGTTCTTTCCATTCTCCACATGCAAGTCCTCCCATCTCCTGTCTTCACTTCTGTTCAAATGCCAGAGATACTCCATGGAACTGGGAGGAGCCACACGGGACTAATGAAGTGACAACACTGAGTACAATTATTTTATTTGACAATGGGAGATGTACCCAAAATGGCCATGTTTCTTGAAAATTTGCTTTCGCATTCTTTCATTTATTCAACCATCTGAGCGTCTGTTATGCAGGAGACACTGTGCAAAACCCTGGGAATACAAAAGTAAATCAAAGCGTCAGCCCTCGATGTGCTCCCAGGGAAGAAACAGCATTCAGGAAATGTCAACCTGCCCACAGGCTCCAGAAACAACAGACTCTGGGGACCGTCAGAACAGAGAGCTCCCTGGGAGTTGAGAAGCCTGCGACCTGGCTACCTCAGGGCTGCATGCGGGCTGTGGACAAGGGAGAGCTCAGGCCCATACTGTCAGTCAGTTCGTTGGGTGACAGGGTGCATGAGTAGGTGAGGGTGCTAGTGACAAGGCAGGGACTGGTGAGGGGCAGACTGGTGAAGTGAACACAGGAAGACTCAGGCAAGTTGAGTGGGGGACACCTGCGTGGGCAGGGTTGGACACAGAAGTGGACAGTTGCAGCCACAGGCCTAGAACCCAAGGAGAAAGATCAGGAAAGAAACCGTGGCTAGGGAGATAGTGGTGGTGATCATCGATTGTACTGTTAGTGTCACAGAAGAGTCTCATTAACTTCTAAGTTTGTGTCCCAGCCTGTGGCCTGTGCTGTATCTTCTGTAATTCACAGTGTTCTTTGGATGGTAGTGGGTATCGGATTTTGTGAAAGTTCTATGAATTCCTGATAAGAGTATATTCTCTTTTTGAATTTGAGTTCTACTGATGATATCTTTTCAATTGTATCAGTATCTGGCATTTAATTTTGCTAACTTCTGTCAAAGGCTGAAACATATAATAACATATTTCATTCCTGTCGCACTTCTGTTAAATTATCCTTATGGTCTACCTGGTTTTGTTTCCTACTTTTTGATTCGATGTAACTAATCATACATAAGGTATTGATCTGTATTTAAACCTCTTACCATGTAATGAGTCCCGATTCATCGACTGCTTTTTGCCTGCAGGTCCACCTTGCCTGGATCAGTATTATCACTGCGGCTGACTTTTTGTTTACCTGCTGATCAACTTTTGCCCTGACCTTTATTTTTAATGTTTAAGGCAAATGAGAAGCTAGGTAAAATTACATAATTGTTTTTTAAGGTCAATCCTTGTGGTCATTTAATCTATTTACACATACTATCGTTAAATTAACTTAGTCTTCTGACATGTACCTTTTTCTTTATTTTTGGCTGTTTCTCCTTTCTGCAAAATGGCAATGTTTTTTGTTGTTGTTGTTTGTTTGTTTGTTTGTTTAGGTTTTTGTTTTTGTCTTCCACAGTGATTAGGACATGATATGGCCTGGATTCTTGTAATTAAACAATTATTATAAAAACAATACACTGCAGAGTAATAAGAAATAAAGATGAGCAAAATGAAGTGAAACATATCCAGAATCCCACCAACCCCGAGATGCCCATTATAAGCACGTTCATGTATATCTTCTAGGCATGTAAACACATCTGTATAGAAACACAAAATAGAATCCCCTTATAGAAGTAATGGAATACATCTACATCTGTGTCCTGCTTGGATCAGCATATTGTATGAATCCCTTTTCCTGCAAATAAATAACTTTCCCGTATGTAATTTTTAATGCCTACGATGTATCCTATTGAAAGGATGAATCATAATTTAAACAGTTCCCCTACTGTGGACTGGTTTATTAACTCTTTGCTATTAACTGAGAATATTGTGATGATTAGGCTTTTTAAAACCTTAATCTTTTTAGCAGATGGTTAGATCCACAGGATACATTTGAAGTCATGAAATTACTAAGTCAACAGGCACGTGCATTCTTCAGGCTTTCTATATGTAATGCCAAACTGCGTTCTGGACATGTAACACCAAATTTATGTCCTATTAGTATGAACATTGAATGTTGTTTTTGACCTTTGCTACATTTCTAAAAGGTGAAGAATCACATATATCCTGTTTTCTTTCATATTTCTTTATTTACTTAAGGTTGACATTTCTCATGTATACAAGAGTTTTCAGCCTCCTAGATGGTCCCCAATGGTTCCCACCTCCTGCTATTCACACTCTTGTGTAATTCCTGCCCACAGTGGATCACGCCTGATCTGCATGACCGGTAGAATATAGACAAGTGGTCATCTGTCACTTCTGACACTTAGGTTCCAAAAGACATTTTTTATTTTGTATGATTCACATGTTCATTGTAGCTTAACATGTGCTCAGTTTTGTGAAAGTTCTGTGAATGCCTCTGTCTCTCTCTTGGATCGCTTCTGATTATGCTGTGCCTCAGGCTTAGATTGCTTGCACGAAAGGGACTTTGCTGCCACATGGTGAGCAGCTCTACGGAGAGGTCCACATGGAGGAGAACTGAGGCCTCCTGCCAACAGCCAGTGAGGAGCTGAGTGTTGCAGTCAACATGCGTACGAGTAGGGTCACCACTCATTCTGAGACAGAAGGGTTACACAGGACAGGAGATTTTCAGTGTCAAAACCAGTGCAGTCCCAGGCAACTGGATGAGTAGGTCACTCTATACATGAGTGAAGAATCCTGGAAGCAGATCCCCCAGACCTAGTCAAGTCTCCAGCTGACTGCAGTTCTAGCCAACATCTTGAATGTGACCTTCTGAAAGACCCTGAGCCAGAAACACCCAGCTAAGCCCCTCCCGGATTTCTGACCATCACATAATGTGAGATCCTATCTATAATGCCCCTCTATGCTTCGGCTCTCAGATATTATCTATAATGCCCCTCCATGATTCTGTTCTCCATGATATTATGTGTAAGGCCTTTCTGTGATATGGCTCTCTGATACTATCTGTAATGCCCCTCTATGATTCCGCTCTCTAGGATGCTACCTATAATGCCCCTCAATGATTCGGCGTCCAGATATTATCTATAAAGCCCCTCTATGATTCAGCTCTCTACTATATTGTGTGTAAGGGTCGTCTATGATTCGGCTCTCTATGAATATATCTATAGTGCCCAGCTATGATTCAGCTTGCTTACATTATCTATAATGCCAGTCTATAACTCCGCTCTCGATATTATCTATAATGCTCCTCTATGATTCCCTCTCTGTGATTTTATCTATAATGCTCCTCTATGATTCCCTCTCTATGATTTTATCTATAATGCCCGGCTATGATTGGCTCGCTGATGTTATCTATAATTCCCGTGTATGATTCGGCTCTCTATGATATCATGTGTAAGGACCCTCTATGATTCCGCCGTAGGGGAACATACTCCATCCGGGTGGAGGTTGCGTGGCCTGTGGGGTTCCAGCTCCCGGTGGGGTGAGGGGGTGCGTCCGACGGGGGATATGCTCTTGGGAATTGAGAGCGCGCCGCCGCGGGGCTGAGGAGGTGGCGATCGGCTCCTGCTGGGTAACGGCGCGCGGCCAGCTGTGGGCACCTGCTCCATGCAGAGGGAGGGCTCTCGTCTTGGGGAGCAGGAGATCAGCTCAGTGCGCTGGGAGGGCACGTGGCCTGCGGTGGGTACCAGCTCCGTACAGCGTGAGGACTCCAGACTTTGTTGGTGTCCGGTTGACGGGGTGGGTGGGGACTTGCTCCGCATCGCGCAGCCCACGTGACAAGGATCTGCTCCTACGGGATGCACGATCCTGATTTTACCGGTGTCCCGGTGAGGTCCCGCGGTCCTCTGGGGGAGACATGCTCTTGAGGGGTGAGGGCACGCGGGCCGCGGGAGTGGGGAGGTGGCGATCTGTTCCTGCTGGTAGCGGCGGGTGGCCTGCTGTGGGCAACTACTCCGTGAAACGTGCGGGCTCGCGTCTCTCGTGGCGGGGCATCTGCTCTGTGGGGTGGGAGGGCGCGCGGCTCGTGGGCGTTCCTGCTCTGTGCGGGAACAGGGCTCTGGTCCCAATGCGGGGGACGTGGTCCTACCGGGAAGGGCTACAGACTTTAGTAGTGTCCCAGTGAGGGCACGCAGCCCATGGGTTTGGGACACCTCCTCCTGCGGAGTGGGTTGGCAGTCCGATCTGGGCCAGCTTCTTCCTGCGTGGTTAGGGCACGCAGCCAGCGGTGGGACCTCCTCCGCGCGGGCTGAGGGTATGGGGCCACGGGGGGTGGGGGGAACTGCACCGTGCGTGGCGAGGACACACGTCCGTTTGGGGCACCTGCTCCGTGTGGCTTGAGGGCTCCAGACCTTATCGGTGACCAGTTTAGGGCGCTGGAACCGGGTTGGGTACTTACTCCTGCGGTGTGAGGGCACGCGATCCGAGGCGTGGGGGGAACCCGCTAATGTGCGGTGAGGGTCCATGGCCCGCCAAGGCACCTGCTCCGTGCAGCTTTTGGGTACCAGACTTTATTGGTGCCCAGGTGAGTGCGCGAGACCCACGGTGGTGACCTCCTCCGTGCTGGGTGTGGGTGCGGGACCAGCAGGGGGGCTTCCTCCGTGCAGGGTGAGGGCGCACGTCACGTCGGGGCACTTGCTCCGTGCAGCTTTAGGGCTCCAGACTTCCCCGGTGTCCGAGTGAGACAGTGAGGACCTGCTCAGGTAGGGGTGACGGGGAGGGGCCCACGGGAATTCCTGTTCCGTGATGGTGAGGGCTCAAGACCTATCGGTATCCAGGTGAGCCTAGTGGCCTCCGTGAGGACCTACATGCGCAGTGCGGAATGAGGAATCCAGACCTGACCGGTGTCTGGGTCAGGGCGCCAGGCCCTCAGGGTATGTGGTCCATACGGGGTGAGGGCACGCGGACCGGGGGGACGGAACTGGTCGGTGAAGTATGAGGGCTCCAAATCTTATGCATGTCCTGGTGAGGGCGCGCGGCCCACGGTGCGGAGCTGTGCCTTTCGGAGTGAGGTCTCAACGCCTTACAGGTGTCCAGGTGAGGCGTACATCCCACGGTAGGGACCCGCTCAGTGCAGAGGGAGGGCGCGCTTCCCTTAATAGGTGAGCATACTCCATTCAGAGTGATGGCATACGGCCTGCGGGAGTCTTGTTCCCTGTCATGTGAGATCATGTGACACTCGCGGGAACGTGGGCCAAGATTACGGGGATGAGGGCTCACAGCCCTTGGGGTGACGTTCTCAGCACGCCATAAGGGGAAAAGGCCAGGGCGGGGAAGTGCACCGTCTGGGGTGACGGCATTCCACTGGCTTCTGGGACCTCCTCCGTGAGGGCTAAAGGCACAGGACCCGCGTTGGCGACCTGCTCCTGCGCGGTGAGGGCATGCGGTCCGAGG
This sequence comes from Cynocephalus volans, assembly GCF_027409185.1. Classification (NCBI taxonomy): domain Eukaryota; kingdom Metazoa; phylum Chordata; class Mammalia; order Dermoptera; family Cynocephalidae; genus Cynocephalus; species Cynocephalus volans. The sequence goes on from NC_084479.1 coordinate 5,533,008, forward strand.
CACAGCGGGGGACGTGTTCCTGTGAGTTGAGGGCCCGTGGACCGCGGGGGTACTTCCTAGGTTCAGGGTACGGGTGCGCGTCACGCCGGGGTACATGCTCCGTGCGGATCGAGGTCTCTAGGTCTTGTAGGTGTCCGGGTGCCAGTGCGTGTGCGGCGGGGGTTATCTGCTTAAGCGTGGTGAGGTGACCTGACCCTCGCGGGGACGTGCTCCGTGCGTGCGGCGTGAAATGCGCCCGGCTTTTTGGAGACCTCCTTAGTGCTTTTGAGGACTACAGACTTTATCAGTGTGCCCTTGAGGCGTGCGTCCAGCCGTAGGGACCCGCTCAGTGCAGAGGGAGGTTGCGCGTCCCGCAGTTGGGGATCATGCTCCATTCGGGTGCAGAGCACACGGCCCGCGTGGGTCCTGCTCCCTGTGGGGTGGGGGCCTGCGGTCCGCTGTCGGGGACCTGCTCTTGAGGGGTGTGGGCGCGCGGTCCGCGGGAGTGGGGAGGTGGTGATGTGCCCCTGCCGTGTGATGGCGCGCGGCCCACTGTGGGTACGTGCTGCATGAAGAGCGGGGCTCGCGTGTCGCCGGGCACGGCATCAGCTTCGTGTGGTTGGAGGGCGCGCGGCCTTCGGGAGTTCCTGCTTTTTGTGGGATGAGGGCGTGGGTGCCAAGTCAGGGTGACCTGCTCCGTGTGGGGCGAGATCTCCAAACTTTATCCGTGTCAGGGTGAGGGCGCACGCCTCGCAGAGGTCCTGCTCGGTGCGTAATGAGGGCGCGCAGCCCGCTGGGGGCCCTGCTTTGTGTGGGGTGAATGCTCCAGACTGTACTGGTGTCCCGGTTAGGGCTCTCAGTCGCGGGTTGGGCGGGACATCTAAGCACAGATAAAGGCGGTCATCCAGGAGTGCTTTTCTAGGGAATTCTGCAAATACGATCGTCGGTAAAATTCATGTCCCAGGGACGTTGGTTTTAAAAAGTCAGTTTATGGTGTTTGTTGTTGTTTGCTTACTCGGGAAACTTCAGTGCAGTTAAGCAAAATGCAAAAAAATGTATTGGATCTGTACTTAACCCACCAGGTGGTGTGTGCGTGTGTGTATTCTTTTCTGTTTTGCACCATATATTTTGTCGCGCGTGTTTTTAAACCTGAAACCTGAAATCCTTCCCCTGCCCCGGGTTTTCAGGTTTGGTTTTTACACCACAGGTGCGCAAGCTGCTGTCCAGGACCGAATCTGGCTTGCTGCTCATTTCCTATGGCCCATGAGCTAAGAGTGGGTGTACATCTTTAAATGCTTTTTAAAATCGAGAGAGGAATAATACATGTTGCCATGTGACTGTCACATGACGTTTAATTGTCAGTGCCCATAAGTAAAGTTTATGAGAACGCAGCTATGCGGTGTGTTTGTGCGTTGTCTAGGGCTGTCTTGGCCCTGCAAATGCAAAGTTAAGTTCTGGTCAGACAAAGCCAGAAATATTTACTATCTGGCCCTTTACAGAACAAGTTTGCCAACATCTGCTTTAAATTATAGCATGGCACTTTTTACAGACATCCAAGCTAGATTTTGCCATTTTGTTTAACTTTTTATGTTGGAAAATTTCCAGCATATGTAAATGTAGTAAATGATATATAAACGAATATAATAAATCCCCCTTAGCCATCATTCAGCTCATCTACACACACCCCCTCACCCTCCTCACTGGATTAATTTGAAGCAAATTCTAGAATTTTTATCATTTCATCCCTACAGATTCCAGGGTACAGCTCTAGAAGACAAAGAGTCTTAAACATATATAACCTTAATATCATTATCACTTTAAAATGATTAAAACCAATTCTTTAATGTCATCAGTGTTGTTTAGTTGTATCATAAATGTTTTTGTTGTTTTTTGGTTTTGTTTTGTACAATAGATTTCTTTGAATCGGGGTCAAAATACTGTCCACACTGGCAATTGGGTGACAGGGGCTGACCATTTTGGAATCATGTATTTGCAGAATGTTTGTCCTTGAAGGCTGTTAGGTATTTGCTAACTGCCCTCCATACCCCACCTTGTGCAAGTTTCTGGGCACAGGGCTGTGTGTCTAGGGCCCAGCTCTTCTGTCCCCTTGCCCAGAGTGCCAAAAACGTGACTGAAGGTGCTCAAGAAACTTGAATTCAAATAAATGCTTTGCAACCTCAAGTTACTTTATCAGACTTGAGGAATAAGACAGGGAAGCAATATTTCCTTTTTATTAGGGGTAAAATCACTTGGGTGCTGGCTAATTCAATCAAGACTGCTTTTCTTCTTGATTCTGCTAAGTCGTTTTGGAAAAGCACCTTAATAGTAACTTAGTTTCTATAACTTGAATATCTGGAACTAAAGGTGTACCCAAACATCTTTTGAGGGTTGGTGAAATATTACGCGTACATCCTTTAGCCTTAGAAAGGGTGGTGGATAGTGTTGTGGGTAAATGAGGAGAAAGCAGAAGTCAGAAGAAGGCTGGTGACCCGTCCCCTTACAGAAAAATAAGAAATACAATGCCTACATCATAGGGCTTTTATTGAGCTGAAAGGAGTGCTATGTGCCAAAAATTATATACAGAAGAAAGGCATTATTTTTGTTAGCAGTGGCTTGATAATGAGAAATAGTATGTCTTAGTGTTCCTAGTTCTCCTTCAGTAGTGTATAACATAGTGTATGTTTAAACAAAGGGTATTGTATTACCTAATGAAAAAACCATAATACGTACCATAAGGGTGTGCACTGTTTTAAGTAGCATTAGATATTTGGGTCTAATAGCAAGGGAAACTCACAAATAATAAATGTTAAAAGCAAATTATTGAGAGCTAATTTGTGAAAATCTTAAAATTTTTTTTTTAAAAAGAAGGAAGGATCTATATATTTAAACTTCCAGACAGTGCTTTATGAATAATTCATTTTCATATGAGGTATAATTAACATGGACATTAAAACTGCAGCTGAGAAGTAGAGATTGCTGTTCAAAAAATCACTTTGCAATGCCAAGCAAACAATAAAAAAAAAAAAATTAGGGACGAGATTGTAGCCAAAGATGGTTCAATTTGAAATCAGAGTGCCTGGGATCGCTTTGCTATCATAAGAGTTATTTTCTGAGTAACGCAGTCTTTTTTCTCTCTCTCTCTGCACACTCCAATATGTGTGGATTTTTCTTACTTCCTTCCATTCCCTTCTCTTCCCTTCCATCCTCTCCCGTCCCCTTCCCCTCTCCTCCTCCCTTCCTATCTATCATCTATCTCTATCTGTCATGTTTATCTTCTATTTATCATATCTACCTAGCTTCCTCACTATCATATCTGTTATCTATCTGTCTGTCTGTCTATCTATCTATCTATCTATCTATCTATCTATCTATCTATCTATCTATCTATCTATCTATCCATCTATCTATATCTCTATCTGTCCATCTATCTATATGTTATCTGTACAAAGCAACAAAAGTCAGCTTTAGATTTGAATTAGGGTCAGACACCAAGCATCATTTAATTCTCACGTAGGTATCATAATCCGGTCTTCGGTGTGGTTAGGACTCCTAGATTTTGTTGAGAACATCTCCGATGTGAACGGAACAGACATCTGGCCTGCCACTTTCTGCGTGGGGAGTGCGGTAGGTGCGCCCGCCTTTGTTCCCCTCTCCTCCCTACCTGCGTTCCTGTCACACTGCTGTCCTCAAAGTGCAGCCCCAGCAGCCCCTGGGCATCTGCTAGAAAAGAAAAGGATCAGGCCATGCCCAGACCTACTGATCAGGAACTCTGGCTGGAGCCCAGCCAGGTCTGTGTTTTAATAAACCCTCCAGAGGATGCTGATGCACACGCAAGTGTGGCTTCTCCACTCTCAGCCCTGGAAGCACAAGTGTGCGCCCTTACCCTACTTACCCTAAACGGAGCCACGAGCACACAAAAACATTATCAATTAAGTTAAGGAAATATATTTAAATATATATAATGGTAACATATAAACATTTTTTATTTAACTTATATCACACAAACATTTTATATTCAAACATATGATGTTACATATAATAATAGCATATACTAAACATATTCACGTTTATAAACCATGAAATAAATAAATATGTATAATACACATGCCCACGTTATGCTCTGTTCACCAAGTGGATGCTCAAGGGAGTGATGTAAAGCTTACCCAGGTGGTGCTGATTCTCTGTCCTGTAGCAGAATTGCCCGCTTCCTTCCTTCCCTTCCATGGCCTCCTGATGAAGCATCTGTCTCAGCCCACAACGGCAAGTCTTACTGATCTTCCAACACCCTGAGCCCCCTTCCATCCCCTTCTACTTGGAAGGACTTTCTGAGCCTTTTCTGCCTGTACTCAATCATTCCCAGAGAAAAAGCTTCTACTTCCAAGCCCCTAGAACCCTCATGGCAGTTTAAACTGCACTTCTTAGAGCCTTGTCTACTGTGCCTGCAAGTGTGCCAGAAAGTGGCTTTGTCAGTCAGGTCCAGCTGAGCAGACAGAGGGCAGAGGCCACAGCCTGCCCTCAGTTCCAGAGACCACGTCCACATGTGTGCCAGGAGCCTTCCTGTGTTGCCTGTCATCTCACGGATGGGCTGGACATCTCATGCCTGTCTGCGGGAGATTTGATGCTGGGCTCTTCCTGGTTGCAGATGTGGATCCAGCTGTTGTACAGCGCCTGCTTCTGGTGGCTGTCCTGCTACGCAGTGGATGCCTACCTGGTGATACGGAGATGGGCAGGACTGAGGAATGTGCTGCCAAAATGAGCAGGGATTTCTGCCCTAGTTCCATCTCATGAGGGAAGTGTGGAGCTACCACCGAGCATTTGAAAGTGTTTTGCAGAAAAGCAGGTGCCCTCAGTCAAACTATCATCTGGCCCCTCCACCCAGAAACATCTATGACAGCTCATTTGTGTCAGAGGCCAAAGGCAGATTCAAAATATTGAGGAGTTCAAAACCTTGAAAATGAGTATTTCAAGAAATTAAATATTTGGAACTGAAGAAATACTAAAAAAGAATTGGTGCGAATATAAGCAATTTTTGATTGTATACAAAGGTCAGAGGAAAACCCTTCTTCTGAGAATATATTGACACTTTATGCTAAACACGGAATTGAGACACTGGAGTTGCAGGTGGCTGTCTGGAGGGGATCACACAGTGGCTAGTAAGTTGGGCACTGGTGGCTTTGAACTCCTGCCCAAGTGCTCGGTAGCTGTGTGACTGTTGGCAAATTGCTTAACCTCTCTAGACTTCTGTTTTCTCAGCTGTTAAATGGTACCCACCTCATAAGGCCACTGGCAGGAGCAAGTAAACGCAGTGAAATGTGTACATGGACAGTGCCTGCCTGGCACGTAGTAGGCTCTCCGTAGGTGTCGTTGTTACTGTAGCTGGGATGTGAATGTGTGTTGGGGAAAGCGCAACACACAAGAGAACTTGTGTGACAGACAAGCTGGACGCAGAAGGGCGGGGCGAGCATCCAGGTCTTCCGGCTCCAAGTCCAGGAAGCATTTGTCCCCCACCAAGTTCATGGTCTGCTTGAATCAGGTCCCCTTTGGATGGAGCCCCTTGCATGCATTCTATCAACAATTTTATAAAGTTCATACGTTAAAAAGTGTAAAATCCAGCAGTTTTTAGTAGATTCACACTGTTATGCAACCATCACCATCATTTAATTTTATGATGTTCTAAACATCCCCAGAAGAATCACTGTGCCAGTTACCAGTCACTCACCATTCTACCATCCTTCCAGCCTCTGGCAACCACAAATCTACTTTCTGTCTCCACGGATTTGCATGTTCTGGATATTTCATTTAAATGGAATCATAAAATATGTGACCTTGTGTGTGTGGCTTTCTAAACAGCATAATATTTTCAAGGTTTATGCATGTTGTAGCAAGTGTCAGTACTTTATTCCTACTATGGTCTGAATATTTGTGTCCCCCCAAATTTGTATGTTGAAATGGTGTTAGGAGGTGGGGCTTTAGGGAGGTTATTAGATCAGCATGGCATGGAAAATGGAAATAAGAGTACCTTTAGAGTGTAGAAACCTGAGAAACACTGTGTCAGCCAGGTGACCAAGGTCAGCATTGACAACGAGAAGTGCTGTTGATAGCACGGACCTTTACTATGATGTGATGAGGACACTCTGTGGTCTTCTTCCCCAAACCCGTAACTCTAATCTAATCATGAGAGGAACATCAGACAGATCCCAGTTGGGGGCACTCTGCAAAGTACTTGATCAGTACTCCTCACAAAGGACAAGGTCACCAGGAACAAGGGAAGCCTGAGAAACTGTTGAAGCCTGGAGGAACCCAAGGAGACATGACGATTTAGTGGAGTATGGGATCCTGGAACAGGAAAAGGACATTAGGTAAAAACTGAGGAAATCTGAATAGAGCCTGGACCTTAGTTAATAGTTACGTATCAGCATTGACTCGCTAGCTGTGGCAAGAGTACCATAGTAGTGTAAGATACTAATAACGGGGGAAATTGCGTATGGGGAAAATATGCACTCTCTCCATTATTTTAGGATCTTGTGAATCTAACGCTGTTCTCACATTAAAGCTTTATTTACACTTTAACAGTTCCTTGATATCACCAAACATTCATTTAGTATTCAAATATCTAATTATCGTACCCACTTAGTTTTCACAGTTTGATATCCTACTTCCTTTAATTGTCTGATACACCACTCTGCAATAGAAATATAATGCAGGACGTATAATTATAAATACCACAACCGCCACGTTAAAAATACCAAATACGTGAGATGGATGTCATAATACTGTATATTTTCTTTCACATATGTAAACTGTTTTCTTTTCGATGTCTAAGAGATATAAGATTATTACAGGTATTTGACCATTCTGCGCTGGTGTGTGTGATGTCTTTAAAGCCTGCCGTGTATTTTTCACCCAGGAGACATGTGCCTTCAGACCTCCCCTCTTCAAGCGTCCGTTAGTGCATGAGCTGGTGGCTGGACTATTGCAAGGTCCGGGTCTAAGAGAACAATGTGGGTCTCACAATGTGGTCCCTGGACCAGCAGCACATGCCTTGCCCGGGTTCTTCCTAGACATGCAATTTCTCAGACTCCACTCCAGACCTGCAGAATTGAAGAGGGGTAGGGAGCCAGGAATCATAAGCCCTCCAGGTGATTCTGCTTCACATGCCAGTTCGACAACCACAGCTGGGGGTTCAAAGACATAAGAGATTTAAACACGCTTGGCCTTGGAAAGGAAGAAAATCCTTCAGTCTTGACAACCTGAAATGAAGGTGGAGGACATTATGCTGAACAATAAGCCAGACACAGAAGGACGCCTACTACGTGATACCACTTCCATGAGTATGAGGAATGTAAAACAGACTCAGAGAAGCAGAGACTAGAAGAGTGCCCTGGAGCGCACGGGTGGGGAGGGAAGGAAAGCAGGGACGGGTGATGCGCACACCTCCTCCCTCCTCCAGTTGTTACTGCAATACTTAGGATAGCCTTTGGCTACTTTGACAGGGAGACCCCCAAAGCCCAGGAGCTTCCAACAGTGGGAAACTTATTTGTCTCTTGTGTCCCTGTTGGCAGTCTGAAGGTGCTCCACACAGAGCAGGGATCCATGCCCCTTCCTCTTGTTCTGCTTTCCTCAGCTTGTGGTTTCCAACTCGTGGCCCAACATAGTTGCTCCAACTCCTGCCATCACATCCACATCCCCACTCAGTCACTCCTAGCCTCTGAGGGGTCTTTTAATGAGGTGGCCACATACCCAGTGAAAAGATTCTTAATCTAAGAAGTGGAGAACTGAATTCGTGGACAAGCACCTTCTCCGTCACACTCCTATTTAATTATCGTGCAGCTACACGTGACAGTTGAAGCTTAAGTGACGGGATGAAATCTGTAAGGTAGAGAAAGTGGCGAGGACAAGGTTTATATGTGGATTTGTGATAGGAGAGGCTGTGGGGATATGTGGGGTAGTGAGAGCTAGAGAGGATGGGGGGTTTCCCAGAAGATACAAGGAATTGATTATCTGTGGCCCCTTCGATGATATCGGAAAGTCCAGTAGGAGTTAGGATTTGTTTTCTAGTATTTTTGGTCATAGAACGTCTCTGTGAAAGTCTCACCAGGTTAACATTGGGCATAATTGGGAATTCCAGAATTACAATGGGAAGAGCAACGTGACAGTGACGCTTTGGGGGATTTTGATCATCCAAGAGTGACTCTAGCGAGGTGTGAGTGGAGTACAGAAGGGATCAGAGACACATCTGAATGACACTATCATGACTTTCCTCCTGCAGCGTGAGGATTTGGGAGGACAAAGAAGGAAAAAACGCAGCCTCAAGGGGGTGAACTAAGTCTTTGGCCAGGGGTCCTTTTTTCTTTTTGGGTACTTGTGCCCTGCTCTTGATCCCAGTCAGGGCCGCGTGTCTGGGGTTTCTGGTGTGTAGACGGATGGCTTGGCTTCAGGCAGCAGGATCCCCAGTCTTTGCAGAGACAAGAAGGCAGAGCAGCCGGCCCGAATGGAGGTGTTTAAAGGAGAACAGGCCCAGAGGGAGATTTAGAGGCAGAAGGATAGCTTTGTGGAGGGTGAAATTTGCTAGTGACAGCCTGGGGCTCAGTAAAAGGGTTGGGGAGCTTGATTTGCTCCTGGTGGAGCGGTGGGGATGGGGAGGCCAATAGAAACGGAGACCATACAAAGTAGACTTTGGGCCCCACAGGCAACGTCCAGTTGCAATTAGCCTGTCTTGGTGCTGGGATAAGTCGGGGGCTGAGGGGATGGTTTGGAGGCTTCTCAAGCCAGGCTCTGAGCACAATAGGGTAACGAACGAGGCAGCGGAAAGTGGGGTCCCAGGCCTGGAAACCGAGGAGGCGAGTGTCCAGGCCAGGCGTCCCCCTTGGCTGAAGGGCAATACATGGACTCCTGTAACAATATATGTGTGTGTTACAAAATCGACATGAAGTCAGAAATTCAAGTAGGTGTTGTACAATGTTCTTCTGTGCTCATGCACACGCAATGCACACACACACACACACACACACACACACACTCGCACATGCATGTACATCCACACACACCCAGGTACACATGTCTCTGTTACAGAACCATTAGCATCCAGGTTCACGTCCAGTAGAACTTAGCCTGAGGTGTCCTATGGCTATTCTAGGCGTTTCCTTTTCTTTACAAAGAAAACCCACGTTTCTCAAACATGCCCTTGGAGCCCAAATGACCCTCAGGGATCCAGGGGAGGCAGAAAAGCAGCGAGAATGCAGCGTCTTAGTCATGGTGAGAAGCACATTCTGCTGCATGTTCCCTTAGAGTTAAACTTCCTTCTCAAAGCTCAACGTCCCGTGAGTGTTTTTGACAGAGATATAAAACATACTTTGGAAGCTTATTTGAATGCCGTTAGCATTGTGATTTCACGTACAATTTCACAAACCAATCTTTTTGAAGCTCTCACTTTGTTCTATCTACCACTTCTTGGGTTCAGTGAGCTTTGCTGGATTCTAAACTAGAATGCTTCACTGATGCATTTTCACTGAGATTTTGAAACACTAATCTCACAATCCATTTCCACCATAGGATCCACTGGGCTTCCCCATAGAACATGCAAACCTGAATTGCTACAGGCTTTATATGAGAAGCACATTCTGCTGCTTGTTCCCTTAGAGTTTAACTTGCTTCTAAAAGCTCAACGTCCAGTGAGTGTTTTGGTCAGAGATATACAACATAAATTGGAGGCCTATTTAAATGGCGTTTGCAGTGCGATGTCACGTATAATTTCCCAAACCAAACTATATGCAGCTCCTAAACTGTTCTGACTACCACTTCTTCGATTCAGTGAGATATGCTGGAATTAAAATGGGGAAGCTTCTCTGACGCTTTTTCAAAGAGATTTTGAAACACTAATCTCACAACCCATTTCCACAATAGGCTCCAAAGGGCTTCCCCATAGAACGTGCAAACCAGAATTCCTACAGCTTGATGTGAGAAGCACATTATGCTGCTTGTTCCCTTAGGGATAAACATATTTGTAATAGGGCAACGTTCAGTGAGTGTTTTTGACAGAGATATACAACATACTTTGGAAGCCTTTTGAATGCCGTTTGCAGTGTGATTTCACTTATAATTTCCCAAACCAAACTGTTGGGAGCTCTGCCTTTGTTCTGTCTACCACTTCTTTGGTTTATTGAGTTATGCTGGATTCTAAACTAGAATGCTTCAGTGATACTTTTTCAATGAGATTTTGAAACACTCATCTCACAACCCATTTCCACCATAGGCTCCAATGGGATTCCCCATAGAACATGCAAACCTGAATTGCTACAGGCTAGATATGAGAAGCACATTCTGCTGCTTGGTCCCTTAGAGTTAAACTTGCTTGTCAAAAGGCAACGTCCAGTGAGTGTTTTTCACAGAGATAACCATATAATTTGGAAGCCTACTTGAATGCCGTTTTCAGTGCGATTTCACGTACAATTTCCCAAAACAAACTGTTTGCAGCTATGACACTGTTCTGACTACCACTTCTTCGATTCAGTGAGATATTTTGGAAGGTAAATGGGGAAGCCTTCTCTGACGCTTTCTCACAGAGATTTTGAAACACTCATCTCACAACCCGTTTCCACCGTAGGCTCCAATGGGCTTCCCCATCGAACGTGCAAACCTGATTCCTACAGGCTAGATGTGAGAGGCACATTCTGCTGCTTGTTCGCTTAGAGGTAAACTTCCTTCTAAAAGCTCAACGTCCAGTGAGCGTTTTGGGCAGAGATATACAAAACAATTTGGAAGCTTAGTCGAAGGCAGTTTGCAGTGTGATTTCGCGTGTAATTTCCCACACCAAACTGTTTGCTGCTCTAACTCTCTTCTGATTACCACTTATTCAGTTCAGTGAGATATGCTGGTACGTAAATGGGGAAGCTTCTCTGACACTTTTTCACAGAGATTTTGAAACACTCATCTCACAACCCGTTTCCACCATAGCCTCCAGTGGGATTCCCCATTGAACATGCAAACCTGAAATCTTACCGGCTACATGTGAGAAGCACTTTCTCCTGCTTGTTCTCCTAGAGGTAAACTTCCTTCTAAAAGCTCAAAGTCCCGTGATCGTTTTTGTCAGATATATACAAAACAATTTGGAAGCGTATTTGAGGGCCGTTTGCAGTGTGATTTAGCGTGTGATTTCCCAAACCACACTGTTTACAGCTCTAACTCTTTTCTGCCTACCACGTATTCGGTTCAGTGAGATATGCTGGTATCTAAATGGGGATGCTTTTCTGATGCTTATTCACAGAGACATTGAAACACTCATCTCACAACCCGTTTCCACCATAGGCTCCAATGGGATTCCCCTTAGAATTCGCAAACCGGATTCCTACCGGCTGGATGTGAGAACCCCATTCTGCTGCTTGTTCTCTTAGAGGTAAACTTGCTTCTTAAACCTCCAGGTCCAGTGAGTGTTTTTGGCAGAGATATACAGCATAATTTGGAGCCTATTTAAATGCCGTTTACAGTGCGATTTCACGTATAATTTCCCACCCCAAACTGTTTGCAGCTCCGACACTGTTCTGACTACCATTTCTTCCCTTCAGTGAGATATGCTGGAATGGAAATGGGGAAGCTTCTCTGATGCTTTTTCACGGAGTCTTTGAAACACTAATCTCACAACCCCTTTCCACCACAGGCTCCATTGGGCTTCCCCATATAACATGCAATCCTGAATTGCAAAAGGCTAAATATGAGAAGCACATTCTGCTGCTTGTTCCCTTTGATTTAAACTTGCTTCTAAAAGCTCAACATCCAGTGAGTGTTTTTTGGCATAGATATACCACACTCTTTGGAAGCCTATTTGAATACCGTTTGCAGATCGATTTCGTGTATAATTTCCCAAACCAAGCTGTTTGCAGCTCTAACTCTCTCCTAACTACCACTTCTTCGTTTCAATGAGATATGCAGAAAATAGAAGTCGAAGATTCTCTGGCGCCTTTTTCACAGAAATTTTGAGACACAATTCGCCCAAGCCGTTTCCACCATCGGCTCCAAGGGGCTTCCCCATAGAGGTTGCAATCCTGAATTCCTACAAGCTGGATGTGTGAAGCACATTCTCGTGCTTGTTCGCTTAGAGTTAAACTTGCTTCTAAACGCTCAACTTCCACTGAGTGTTTTTGGCAGAGATATACAACACACTTTGGAAGCGTATTTGAATATCGTTTGCAGTGCGATTTCACGTGTAATTTCCCAAACCAAACTGATTGCAGCTCTAACTCTGTTCTACCACTTATTCGGTGCAGTGAGATATGCTGGTATCTAAATGGGGAAGCTTCTCTGATGCTTATTCACAGAGATTTTGAAACACTCATCTCACAACCCGTTTCCACCATAGGCTCCAATGGGCTTCCCCATAGAACATGCCAACCTGAATTGTTACAGGCTAGATGTGAGAAGAACATTCTGCTGCTTGGTCCCTTAGAGTTAAACTTGCTTGTCAAAAGGCAACGTCCAGTGAGTGTTTTTCACAGAGATAACCACATAATTTGGAAGCCTACTTGAATGCCGTTTTCAGTGCGATTTCACGTACAATTTCCCAAAACAAACTGTTTGCAGCTATGACACTGTTCTGACTACCACTTCTTCGATTCAGTGAGATATTTTGGAAGGTAAATGGGGAAGCCTTCTCTGACGCTTTCTCACAGAGATTTTGAAACACTCATCTCACAACCCGTTTCCACCGTAGGCTCCAATGGGCTTCCCCATCGAACGTGCAAACCTGATTCCTACAGGCTAGATGTGAGAGGCACATTCTGCTGCTTGTTCGCTTAGAGGTAAACTTCCTTCTAAAAGCTCAACGTCCAGTGAGCGTTTTGGGCAGAGATATACAAAACAATTTGGAAGCTTAGTCGAAGGCAGTTTGCAGTGTGATTTCGCGTGTAATTTCCCACACCAAACTGTTTGCTGCTCTAACTCTCTTCTGATTACCACTTATTCAGTTCAGTGAGATATGCTGGTACGTAAATGGGGAAGCTTCTCTGACACTTTTTCACAGAGATTTTGAAACACTCATCTCACAACCCGTTTCCACCATAGCCTCCAGTGGGATTCCCCATTGAACATGCAAACCTGAATTCTTAACGGCTACATGTGAGAAGCACTTTCTCCTGCTTGTTCTCCTAGAGGTAAACTTCCTTCTAAAAGCTCAAAGTCCCGTGATCGTTTTTGTCAGATATATACAAAACAATTTGGAAGCGTATTTGAGGGCCGTTTGCAGTGTGATTTAGCGTGTGATTTCCCAAACCACACTGTTTGCAGCTCTAACTCTTTTCTGCCTACCACGTATTCGGTTCAGTGAGATATGCTGGTATCTAAATGGGGATGCTTCTCTGAGGCTTATTCACAGAGACATTGAAACACTCATCTCACAACCCGTTTCCACCATAGGCTCCAATGGGATTCCCCTTAGAATTCGCAAACCGGATTCCTACCGGCTGGATGTGAGAACCCCATTCTGCTGCTTGTTCTCTTAGAGGTAAACTTGCTTCTTAAACCTCCAGGTCCAGTGAGTGTTTTTGGCAGAGATATACAGCATAATTTGGAGCCTATTTAAATGCCGTTTACAGTGCGATTTCACGTATAATTTCCCACCCCAAACTGTTTGCAGCTCCGACACTGTTCTGACTACCATTTCTTCCCTTCAGTGAGATATGCTGGAATGGAAATGGGGAAGCTTCTCTGATGCTTTTTCACGGAGTCTTTGAAACACTAATCTCACAACCCCTTTCCACCACAGGCTCCATTGGGCTTCCCCATATAACATGCAATCCTGAATTGCAAAAGGCTAAATATGAGAAGCACATTCTGCTGCTTGTTCCCTTTGATTTAAACTTGCTTCTAAAAGCTCAACATCCAGTGAGTGTTTTTTGGCATAGATATACCACACTCTTTGGAAGCCTATTTGAATACCGTTTGCAGATCGATTTCGTGTATAATTTCCCAAACCAAGCTGTTTGCAGCTCTAACTCTCTCCTAACTACCACTTCTTCGTTTCAATGAGATATGCAGAAAATAGAAGTCGAAGATTCTCTGGCGCCTTTTTCACAGAAATTTTGAGACACAATTCGCCCAAGCCGTTTCCACCATCGGCTCCAAGGGGCTTCCCCATAGAGGTTGCAATCCTGAATTCCTACAAGCTGGATGTGTGAAGCACATTCTCGTGCTTGTTCGCTTAGAGTTAAACTTGCTTCTAAACGCTCAACTTCCACTGAGTGTTTTTGGCAGAGATATACAACACACTTTGGAAGCGTATTTGAATATCGTTTGCAGTGCGATTTCACGTGTAATTTCCCAAACCAAACTGATTGCAGCTCTAACTCTGTTCTACCACTTATTCGGTGCAGTGAGATATGCTGGTATCTAAATGGGGAAGCTTCTCTGATGCTTATTCACAGAGATTTTGAAACACTCATCTCACAACCCGTTTCCACCATAGGCTCCAATGGGCTTCCCCATAGAACATGCCAACCTGAATTGTTACAGGCTAGATGTGAGAAGAACATTCTGCTGCTTGGTCCCTTAGAGTTAAACTTGCTTGTCAAAAGGCAACGTCCAGTGAGTGTTTTTCACAGAGATAACCACATAATTTGGAAGCCTACTTGAATGCCGTTTTCAGTGCGATTTCACGTACAATTTCCCAAAACAAACTGTTTGCAGCTATGACACTGTTCTGACTACCACTTCTTCGATTCAGTGAGATATTTTGGAAGGTAAATGGGGAAGCCTTCTCTGACGCTTTCTCACAGAGATTTTGAAACACTCATCTCACAACCCGTTTCCACCGTAGGCTCCAATGGGCTTCCCCATCGAACGTGCAAACCTGATTCCTACAGGCTAGATGTGAGAGGCACATTCTGCTGCTTGTTCGCTTAGAGGTAAACTTCCTTCTAAAAGCTCAACGTCCAGTGAGCGTTTTGGGCAGAGATATACAAAACAATTTGGAAGCTTAGTCGAAGGCAGTTTGCAGTGTGATTTCGCGTGTAATTTCCCACACCAAACTGTTTGCTGCTCTAACTCTCTTCTGATTACCACTTATTCAGTTCAGTGAGATATGCTGGTACGTAAATGGGGAAGCTTCTCTGACACTTTTTCACAGAGATTTTGAAACACTCATCTCACAACCCGTTTCCACCATAGCCTCCAGTGGGATTCCCCATTGAACATGCAAACCTGAATTCTTAACGGCTACATGTGAGAAGCACTTTCTCCTGCTTGTTCTCCTAGAGGTAAACTTCCTTCTAAAAGCTCAAAGTCCCGTGATCGTTTTTGTCAGATATATACAAAACAATTTGGAAGCGTATTTGAGGGCCGTTTGCAGTGTGATTTAGCGTGTGATTTCCCAAACCACACTGTTTGCAGCTCTAACTCTTTTCTGCCTACCACGTATTCGGTTCAGTGAGATATGCTGGTATCTAAATGGGGATGCTTCTCTGAGGCTTATTCACAGAGACATTGAAACACTCATCTCACAACCCGTTTCCACCATAGGCTCCAATGGGATTCCCCTTAGAATTCGCAAACCGGATTCCTACCGGCTGGATGTGAGAACCCCATTCTGCTGCTTGTTCTCTTAGAGGTAAACTTGCTTCTTAAACCTCCAGGTCCAGTGAGTGTTTTTGGCAGAGATATACAGCATAATTTGGAGCCTATTTAAATGCCGTTTTCAGTGCGATTTCACGCATAATTTCCCACCCCACACTGTTTGCAGCTCCGACACTGTTCTGACTACCATTTCTTCCCTTCAGTGAGATATGCTGGAATGGAAATGGGGAAGCTTCTCTGATGCTTTTTCACGGAGTCTTTGAAACACTAATCTCACAACCCCTTTCCACCATAGGCTCCATTGGGCTTCCCCATATAACATGCAATCCTGAATTGCAAAAGGCTAAATATGAGAAGCACATTCTGCTGCTTGTTCCCTTTGATTTAAACTTGCTTCTAAAAGCTCAACATCCAGTGAGTGTTTTTTGGCATAGATATACCACACTCTTTGGAAGCCTATTTGAATACCGTTTGCAGTTCGATTTCGTGCATAATTTCCCAAACCAAGCTGTTTGCAGCTCTAACTCTCTCCTGACTACCACTTCTTCGTTTCAATGAGATATGGAGGAATCTAGAAGTCGAAGATTCTCTGGCGCCTTTTTCACAGAAATTTTGAGACACAATTCGCCCAAGCCGTTTCCACCATCGGCTCCAAGGGGCTTCCCCATAGAGGTTGCAATCCTGAATTCCCACAAGCTGGATGTGTGAAGCACATTCTCGTGCTTGTTCGCTTAGAGTTAAACTTGCTTCTAAACGCTCAACTTCCACTGAGTGTTTTTGGCAGAGATATACAACACACTTTGGAAGCGTATTTGAATATCGTTTGCAGTGCGATTTCGCGTGTAATTTCCCAAACCAAACTGTTTGCAGCTCTAACTCTGTTCTGACTACCACTTATTCGGTGCAGTGAGATATGCTGGTATCTAAATGGGGAAGCTTCTCTGATGCTTATTCACAGAGATTTTGAAACACTCATCTCACAACCCGTTTCCACCATAGGCTCCAATGGGCTTCCCCATAGAACATGCCAACCTGAATTGTTACAGGCTAGATGTGAGAAGAACATTCTGCTGCTTGGTCCCTTAGAGTTAAACTTGCTTGTCAAAAGGCAACGTCCAGTGAGTGTTTTTCACAGAGATAACCACATAATTTGGAAGCCTACTTGAATGCCGTTTTCAGTGCGATTTCACGTACAATTTCCCAAAACAAACTGTTTGCAGCTATGACACTGTTCTGACTACCACTTCTTCGATTCAGTGAGATATTTTGGATGGTAAATGGGGAAGCCTTCTCTGACGCTTTCTCACAGAGATTTTGAAACACTCATCTCACAACCCGTTTCCACCTTAGGCTCCAATGGGCTTCCCCATCGAACGTGCAAACCTGATTCCTACAGGCTAGATGTGAGAGGCACATTCTGCTGCTTGTTCGCTTAGAGGTAAACTTCCTTCTAAAAGCTCAACGTCCAGTGAGCGTTTTTGGCAGAGATATACAAAACAATTTGGAAGCTTAGTCGAAGGCAGTTTGCAGTGTGATTTCGCGTGTAATTTCCCACACCAAACTGTTTGCTGCTCTAACTCTCTTCTGATTACCACTTATTCAGTTCAGTGAGATATGCTGGTACATAAATGGGGAAGCTTCTCTGACACTTTTACACAGAGATTTTGAAACACTCATCTCACAACCCGTTTCCACCATAGCCTCCAGTGGGATTCCCCATTGAACATGCAAACCTGAAATCTTACCGGCTACATGTGAGAAGCACTTTCTCCTGCTTGTTCTCCTAGAGGTAAACTTCCTTCTAAAAGCTCAAAGTCCCGTGATCGTTTTTGTCAGATATATACAAAACAATTTGGAAGCGTATTTGAGGGCCGTTTGCAGTGTGATTTAGCGTGTGATTTCCCAAACCACACTGTTTACAGCTCTAACTCTTTTCTGCCTACCACGTATTCGGTTCAGTGAGATATGCTGGTATCTAAATGGGGATGCTTTTCTGATGCTTATTCACAGAGACATTGAAACACTCATCTCACAACCCGTTTCCACCATAGGCTCCAATGGGATTCCCCTTAGAATTCGCAAACCGGATTCCTACCGGCTGGATGTGAGAACCCCATTCTGCTGCTTGTTCTCTTAGAGGTAAACTTGCTTCTTAAACCTCCAGGTCCAGTGAGTGTTTTTGGCAGAGATATACAGCATAATTTGGAGCCTATTTAAATGCCGTTTACAGTGCGATTTCACGTATAATTTCCCACCCCAAACTGTTTGCAGCTCCGACACTGTTCTGACTACCATTTCTTCCCTTCAGTGAGATATGCTGGAATGGAAATGGGGAAGCTTCTCTGATGCTTTTTCACGGAGTCTTTGAAACACTAATCTCACAACCCCTTTCCACCACAGGCTCCATTGGGCTTCCCCATATAACATGCAATCCTGAATTGCAAAAGGCTAAATATGAGAAGCACATTCTGCTGCTTGTTCCCTTTGATTTAAACTTGCTTCTAAAAGCTCAACATCCAGTGAGTGTTTTTTGGCATAGATATACCACACTCTTTGGAAGCCTATTTGAATACCGTTTGCAGTTCGATTTCGTGTATAATTTCCCAAACCAAGCTGTTTGCAGCTCTAACTCTCTCCTAACTACCACTTCTTCGTTTCAATGAGATATGCAGAAAATAGAAGTCGAAGATTCTCTGGCGCCTTTTTCACAGAAATTTTGAGACACAATTCGCCCAAGCCGTTTCCACCATCGGCTCCAAGGGGCTTCCCCATAGAGGTTGCAATCCTGAATTCCTACAAGCTGGATGTGTGAAGCACATTCTCGTGCTTGTTCGCTTAGAGTTAAACTTGCTTCTAAACGCTCAACTTCCACTGAGTGTTTTTGGCAGAGATATACAACACACTTTGGAAGCGTATTTGAATATCGTTTGCAGTGCGATTTCACGTGTAATTTCCCAAACCAAACTGTTTGCAGCTCTAACTCTGTTCTGACTACCACTTATTCGGTGCAGTGAGATATGCTGGTATCTAAATGGGGAAGCTTCTCTGATGCTTATTCACAGAGATTTTGAAACACTCATCTCACAACCCGTTTCCCTCAGAGGCTCCAATGGGCTTCCCCATAGAACATGCCAACCTGAATTGTTACAGGCTAGATGTGAGAAGAACATTCTGCTGCTTGGTCCCTTAGAGTTAAACTTGCTTGTCAAAAGGCAACGTCCAGTGAGTGTTTTTCACAGAGATAACCACATAATTTGGAAGCCTACTTGAATGCCGTTTTCAGTGCGATTTCACGTACAATTTCCCAAAACAAACTGTTTGCAGCTATGACACTGTTCTGACTACCACTTCTTCGATTCAGTGAGATATTTTGGAAGGTAAATGGGGAAGCCTTCTCTGACGCTTTCTCACAGAGATTTTGAAACACTCATCTCACAACCCGTTTCCACCGTAGGCTCCAATGGGCTTCCCCATCGAACGTGCAAACCTGATTCCTACAGGCTAGATGTGAGAGGCACATTCTGCTGCTTGTTCGCTTAGAGGTAAACTTCCTTCTAAAAGCTCAACGTCCAGTGAGCGTTTTGGGCAGAGATATACAAAACAATTTGGAAGCTTAGTCGAAGGCAGTTTGCAGTGTGATTTCGCGTGTAATTTCCCACACCAAACTGTTTGCTGCTCTAACTCTCTTCTGATTACCACTTATTCAGTTCAGTGAGATATGCTGGTACGTAAATGGGGAAGCTTCTCTGACACTTTTTCACAGAGATTTTGAAACACTCATCTCACAACCCGTTTCCACCATAGCCTCCAGTGGGATTCCCCATTGAACATGCAAACCTGAATTCTTACCGGCTACATGTGAGAAGCACTTTCTCCTGCTTGTTCTCCTAGAGGTAAACTTCCTTCTAAAAGCTCAAAGTCCCGTGATCGTTTTTGTCAGATATATACAAAACAATTTGGAAGCGTATTTGAGGGCCGTTTGCAGTGTGATTTAGCGTGTGATTTCCCAAACCACACTGTTTGCAGCTCTAACTCTTTTCTGCCTACCACGTATTCGGTTCAGTGAGATATGCTGGTATCTAAATGGGGATGCTTCTCTGAGGCTTATTCACAGAGACATTGAAACACTCATCTCACAACCCGTTTCCACCATAGGCTCCAATGGGATTCCCCTTAGAATTCGCAAACCGGATTCCTACCGGCTGGATGTGAGAACCCCATTCTGCTGCTTGTTCTCTTAGAGGTAAACTTGCTTCTTAAACCTCCAGGTCCAGTGAGTGTTTTTGGCAGAGATATACAGCATAATTTGGAGCCTATTTAAATGCCGTTTTCAGTGCGATTTCACGCATAATTTCCCACCCCACACGGTTTGCAGCTCCGACACTGTTCTGACTACCATTTCTTCCCTTCAGTGAGATATGCTGGAATGGAAATGGGGAAGCTTCTCTGATGCTTTTTCACGGAGTCTTTGAAACACTAATCTCACAACCCCTTTCCACCATAGGCTCCATTGGGCTTCCCCATATAACATGCAATCCTGAATTGCAAAAGGCTAAATATGAGAAGCACATTCTGCTGCTTGTTCCCTTTGATTTAAACTTGCTTCTAAAAGCTCAACATCCAGTGAGTGTTTTTTGGCATAGATATACCACACTCTTTGGAAGCCTATTTGAATACCGTTTGCAGTTCGATTTCGTGTATAATTTCCCAAACCAAGCTGTTTGCAGCTCTAACTCTCTCCTGACTACCACTTCTTCGTTTCAATGAGATATGCAGGAATCTAGAAGTCGAAGATTCTCTGGCGCCTTTTTCACAGAAATTTTGAGACACAATTCGCCCAAGCCGTTTCCACCATCGGCTCCAAGGGGCTTCCCCATAGAGGTTGCAATCCTGAATTCCCACAAGCTGGATGTGTGAAGCACATTCTCGTGCTTGTTCGCTTAGAGTTAAACTTGCTTCTAAACGCTCAACTTCCACTGAGTGTTTTTGGCAGAGATATACAACACACTTTGGAAGCGTATTTGAATATCGTTTGCAGTGCGATTTCGCGTGTAATTTCCCAAACCAAACTGTTTGCAGCTCTAACTCTGTTCTGACTACCACTTATTCGGTGCAGTGAGATATGCTGGTATCTAAATGGGGAAGCTTCTCTGATGCTTATTCACAGAGATTTTGAAACACTCATCTCACAACCCGTTTCCACCATAGGCTCCAATGGGCTTCCCCATAGAACATGCCAACCTGAATTGTTACAGGCTAGATGTGAGAAGAACATTCTGCTGCTTGGTCCCTTAGAGTTAAACTTGCTTGTCAAAAGGCAACGTCCAGTGAGTGTTTTTCACAGAGATAACCACATAATTTGGAAGCCTACTTGAATGCCGTTTTCAGTGCGATTTCACGTACAATTTCCCAAAACAAACTGTTTGCAGCTATGACACTGTTCTGACTACCACTTCTTCGATTCAGTGAGATATTTTGGAAGGTAAATGGGGAAGCCTTCTCTGACGCTTTCTCACAGAGATTTTGAAACACTCATCTCACAACCCGTTTCCACCGTAGGCTCCAATGGGCTTCCCCATCGAACGTGCAAACCTGATTCCTACAGGCTAGATGTGAGAGGCACATTCTGCTGCTTGTTCGCTTAGAGGTAAACTTCCTTCTAAAAGCTCAACGTCCAGTGAGCGTTTTTGGCAGAGATATACAAAACAATTTGGAAGCTTAGTCGAAGGCAGTTTGCAGTGTGATTTCGCGTGTAATTTCCCACATCAAACTGTTTGCTGCTCTAACTCTCTTCTGATTACCACTTATTCAGTTCAGTGAGATATGCTGGTACGTAAATGGGGAAGCTTCTCTGACACTTTTTCACAGAGATTTTGAAACACTCATCTCACAACCCGTTTCCACCATAGCCTCCAGTGGGATTCCCCATTGAACATGCAAACCTGAATTCTTACCGGCTACATGTGAGAAGCACTTTCTCCTGCTTGTTCTCCTAGAGGTAAACTTCCTTCTAAAAGCTCAAAGTCCCGTGATCGTTTTTGTCAGATATATACAAAACAATTTGGAAGCGTATTTGAGGGCCGTTTGCAGTGTGATTTAGCGTGTGATTTCCCAAACCACACTGTTTGCAGCTTTAACTCTTTTCTGCCTACCACGTATTCGGTTCAGTGAGATATGCTGGTATCTAAATGGGGATGCTTCTCTGAGGCTTATTCACAGAGACATTGAAACACTCATCTCACAACCCGTTTCCACCATAGGCTCCAATGGGATTCCCCTTAGAATTCGCAAACCGGATTCCTACCGGCTGGATGTGAGAACCCCATTCTGCTGCTTGTTCTCTTAGAGGTAAACTTGCTTCTTAAACCTCCAGGTCCAGTGAGTGTTTTTGGCAGAGATATACAGCATAATTTGGAGCCTATTTAAATGCCGTTTTCAGTGCGATTTCACGTATAATTTCCCACCCCAAACTGTTTGCAGCTCCGACACTGTTCTGACTACCATTTCTTCCCTTCAGTGAGATATGCTGGAATGGAAATGGGGAAGCTTCTCTGATGCTTTTTCACGGAATCTTTGAAACACTAATCTCACAACCCCTTTCCACCATAGGCTCCATTGGGCTTCCCCATATAACATGCAATCCTGAATTGCAAAAGGCTAAATATGAGAAGCACATTCTGCTGCTTGTTCCCTTTGATTTAAACTTGCTTCTAAAAGCTCCACATCCAGTGAGTGGTTTTTGGCATAGATATACCACACTCTTTGGAAGCCTATTTGAATACCGTTTGCAGTTCGATTTCGTGCATAATTTCCCAAACCAAGCTGTTTGCAGCTCTAACTCTCTCCTGACTACCACTTCTTCGTTTCAATGAGATATGCAGGAATCTAGAAGTCGAAGATTCTCTGGCGCCTTTTTCACAGAAATTTTGAGACACAATTCGCCCAAGCCGTTTCCACCATCGGCTCCAAGGGGCTTCCCCATAGAGGTTGCAATCCTGAATTCCCACAAGCTGGATGTGTGAAGCACATTCTCGTGCTTGTTCGCTTAGAGTTCAACTTGCTTCTAAACGCTCAACTTCCACTGAGTGTTTTTGGCAGAGATATTCAGCACACTTTGGAAGCGTATTTGAATATCGTTTGCAGTGCGATTTCGCGTGTAATTTCCCAAACCAAACTGTTTGCAGCTCTAACTCTGTTCTGACTACCACTTATTCGGTGCAGTGAGATATGCTGGTATCTAAATGGGGAAGCTTCTCTGATGCTTATTCACAGAGATTTTGAAACACTCATCTCACAACCCGTTTCCACCATAGGCTCCAATGGGCTTCCCCATAGAACATGCCAACCTGATTTGTTACAGGCTAGATGTGAGAAGAACATTCTGCTGCTTGGTCCCTTAGAGTTAAACTTGCTTGTCAAAAGGCAACGTCCAGTGAGTGTTTTTCACAGAGATAACCACATAATTTGGAAGCCTACTTGAATGCCGTTTTCAGTGCGATTTCACGTACAATTTCCCAAAACAAACTGTTTGCAGCTATGACACTGTTCTGACTACCACTTCTTCGATTCAGTGAGATATTTTGGAAGGTAAATGGGGAAGCCTTCTCTGACGCTTTCTTACAGAGATTTTGAAACACTCATCTCACAACCCGTTTCCACCATAGGCTCCAATGGGCTTCCCCATCGAACGTGCAAACCTGATTCCTACAGGCTAGATGTGAGAGGCACATTCTGCTGCTTGATCGCTTAGAGGTAAACTTCCTTCTAAAAGCTCAACGTCCAGTGAGCGTTTTTGGCAGAGATATACAAAACAATTTGGAAGCTTAGTCGAAGGCAGTTTGCAGTGTGATTTCGCGTGTAATTTCCCACACCAAACTGTTTGCTGCTCTAACTCTCTTCTGATTACCACTTATTCAGTTCAGTGAGATATGCTGGTACGTAAATGGGGAAGCTTCTCTGACACTTTTTCACAGAGATTTTGAAACACTCATCTCACAACCCGTTTCCACCATAGCCTCCAGTGGGATTCCCCATTGAACATGCAAACCTGAATTCTTAACGGCTACATGTGAGAAGCACTTTCTCCTGCTTGTTCTCCTAGAGGTAAACTTCCTTCTAAAAGCTCAAAGTCCCGTGATCGTTTTTGTCAGATATATACAAAACAATTTGGAAGCGTATTTGAGGGCCGTTTGCAGTGTGATTTAGCGTGTGATTTCCCAAACCACACTGTTTGCAGCTCTAACTCTTTTCTGCCTACCACGTATTCGGTTCAGTGAGATATGCTGGTATCTAAATGGGGATGCTTCTCTGAGGCTTATTCACAGAGACATTGAAACACTCATCTCACAACCCGTTTCCACCATAGGCTCCAATGGGATTCCCCTTAGAATTCGCAAACCGGATTCCTACCGGCTGGATGTGAGAACCCCATTCTGCTGCTTGTTCTCTTAGAGGTAAACTTGCTTCTTAAACCTCCAGGTCCAGTGAGTGTTTTTGGCAGAGATATACAGCATAATTTGGAGCCTATTTAAATGCCGTTTTCAGTGCGATTTCACGCATAATTTCCCACCCCACACGGTTTGCAGCTCCGACACTGTTCTGACTACCATTTCTTCCCTTCAGTGAGATATGCTGGAATGGAAATGGGGAAGCTTCTCTGATGCTTTTTCACGGAGTCTTTGAAACACTAATCTCACAACCCCTTTCCACCATAGGCTCCATTGGGCTTCCCCATATAACATGCAATCCTGAATTGCAAAAGGCTAAATATGAGAAGCACATTCTGCTGCTTGTTCCCTTTGATTTAAACTTGCTTCTAAAAGCTCAACATCCAGTGAGTGTTTTTTGGCATAGATATACCACACTCTTTGGAAGCCTATTTGAATACCGTTTGCAGTTCGATTTCGTGTATAATTTCCCAAACCAAGCTGTTTGCAGCTCTAACTCTCTCCTGACTACCACTTCTTCGTTTCAATGAGATATGCAGGAATCTAGAAGTCGAAGATTCTCTGGCGCCTTTTTCACAGAAATTTTGAGACACAATTCGCCCAAGCCGTTTCCACCATCGGCTCCAAGGGGCTTCCCCATAGAGGTTGCAATCCTGAATTCCCACAAGCTGGATGTGTGAAGCACATTCTCGTGCTTGTTCGCTTAGAGTTCAACTTGCTTCTAAACGCTCAACTTCCACTGAGTGTTTTTGGCAGAGATATACAACACACTTTGGAAGCGTATTTGAATATCGTTTGCAGTGCGATTTCGCGTGTAATTTCCCAAACCAAACTGTTTGCAGCTCTAACTCTGTTCTGACTACCACTTATTCGGTGCAGTGAGATATGCTGGTATCTAAATGGGGAAGCTTCTCTGATGCTTATTCACAGAGATTTTGAAACACTCATCTCACAACCCGTTTCCACCATAGGCTCCAATGGGCTTCCCCATAGAACATGCCAACCTGAATTGTTACAGGCTAGATGTGAGAAGAACATTCTGCTGCTTGGTCCCTTAGAGTTAAACTTGCTTGTCAAAAGGCAACGTCCAGTGAGTGTTTTTCACAGAGATAACCACATAATTTGGAAGCCTACTTGAATGCCGTTTTCAGTGCGATTTCACGTACAATTTCCCAAAACAAACTGTTTGCAGCTATGACACTGTTCTGACTACCACTTCTTCGATTCAGTGAGATATTTTGGAAGGTAAATGGGGAAGCCTTCTCTGACGCTTTCTCACAGAGATTTTGAAACACTCATCTCACAACCCGTTTCCACCGTAGGCTCCAATGGGCTTCCCCATAGAACGTGCAAACCTGATTCCTACAGGCTAGATGTGAGAGGCACATTCTGCTGCTTGTTCGCTTAGAGGTAAACTTCCTTCTAAAAGCTCAACGTCCAGTGAGCGTTTTTGGCAGAGATATACAAAACAATTTGGAAGCTTAGTCGAAGGCAGTTTGCAGTGTGATTTCGCGTGTAATTTCCCACACCAAACTGTTTGCTGCTCTAACTCTCTTCTGATTACCACTTATTCAGTTCAGTGAGATATGCTGGTACGTAAATGGGGAAGCTTCTCTGACACTTTTACACAGAGATTTTGAAACACTCATCTCACAACCCGTTTCCACCATAGCCTCCAGTGGGATTCCCCATTGAACATGCAAACCTGAATTCTTACCGGCTACATGTGAGAAGCACTTTCTCCTGCTTGTTCTCCTAGAGGTAAACTTCCTTCTAAAAGCTCAAAGTCCCGTGATCGTTTTTGTCAGATATATACAAAACAATTTGGAAGCGTATTTGAGGGCCGTTTGCAGTGTGATTTAGCGTGTGATTTCCCAAACCACACTGTTTGCAGCTCTAACTCTTTTCTGCCTACCACGTATTCGGTTCAGTGAGATATGCTGGTATCTAAATGGGGATGCTTCTCTGAGGCTTATTCACAGAGACATTGAAACACTCATCTCACAACCCGTTTCCACCATAGGCTCCAATGGGATTCCCCTTAGAATTCGCAAACCGGATTCCTACCGGCTGGATGTGAGAACCCCATTCTGCTGCTTGTTCTCTTAGAGGTAAACTTGCTTCTTAAACCTCCAGGTCCAGTGAGTGTTTTTGGCAGAGATATACAGCATAATTTGGAGCCTATTTAAATGCCGTTTTCAGTGCGATTTCACGCATAATTTCCCACCCCACACTGTTTGCAGCTCCGACACTGTTCTGACTACCATTTCTTCCCTTCAGTGAGATATGCTGGAATGGAAATGGGGAAGCTTCTCTGATGCTTTTTCACGGAGTCTTTGAAACACTAATCTCACAACCCCTTTCCACCATAGGCTCCATTGGGCTTCCCCATATAACATGCAATCCTGAATTGCAAAAGGCTAAATATGAGAAGCACATTCTGCTGCTTGTTCCCTTTGATTTAAACTTGCTTCTAAAAGCTCAACATCCAGTGAGTGTTTTTTGGCATAGATATACCACACTCTTTGGAAGCCTATTTGAATACCGTTTGCAGTTCGATTTCGTGTATAATTTCCCAAACCAAGCTGTTTGCAGCTCTAACTCTCTCCTGACTACCACTTCTTCGTTTCAATGAGATATGCAGGAATCTAGAAGTCGAAGATTCTCTGGCGCCTTTTTCACAGGAATTTTGAGACACAATTCGCCCAAGCCGTTTCCACCATCGGCTCCAAGGGGCTTCCCCATAGAGGTTGCAATCCTGAATTCCCACAAGCTGGATGTGTGAAGCACATTCTCGTGCTTGTTCGCTTAGAGTTAAACTTGCTTCTAAACGCTCAACTTCCACTGAGTGTTTTTGGCAGAGTTATACAGCACACTTTGGAAGCGTATTTGAATATCGTTTGCAGTGCGATTTCGCGTGTAATTTCCCAAACCAAACTGTTTGCAGCTCTAACTCTCTTCTGACTACCACTTATTCGGTGCAGTGAGATATGCTGGTATCTAAATGGGGAAGCTTCTCTGATGCTTATTCACAGAGATTTTGAAACACTCATCTCACAACCCGTTTCCACCATAGGCTCCAATGGGCTTCCCCATAGAACATGCCAACCTGAATTGTTACAGGCTAGATGTGAGAAGAACATTCTGCTGCTTGGTCCCTTAGAGTTAAACTTGCTTGTCAAAAGGCAACGTCCAGTGAGTGTTTTTCACAGAGATAACCACATAATTTGGAGGCCTACTTGAATGCCGTTTTCAGTGCGATTTCACGTACAATTTCCCAAAACAAACTGTTTGCAGCTATGACACTGTTCTGACTACCACTTCTTCGATTCAGTGAGATATTTTGGAAGGTAAATGGGGAAGCCTTCTCTGACGCTTTCTCACAGAGATTTTGAAACACTCATCTCACAACCCGTTTCCACCTTAGGCTCCAATGGGCTTCCCCATCGAACGTGCAAACCTGATTCCTACAGGCTAGATGTGAGAGGCACATTCTGCTGCTTGTTCGCTTAGAGGTAAACTTCCTTCTAAAAGCTCAACGTCCAGTGAGCGTTTTTGGCAGAGATATACAAAACAATTTGGAAGCTTAGTCGAAGGCAGTTTGCAGTGTGATTTCGCGTGTAATTTCCCACATCAAACTGTTTGCTGCTCTAACTCTCTTCTGATTACCACTTATTCAGTTCAGTGAGATATGCTGGTACGTAAATGGGGAAGCTTCTCTGACACTTTTTCACAGAGATTTTGAAACACTCATCTCACAACCCGTTTCCACCATAGCCTCCAGTGGGATTCCCCATTGAACATGCAAACCTGAATTCTTACCGGCTACATGTGAGAAGCACTTTCTCCTGCTTGTTCTCCTAGAGGTAAACTTCCTTCTAAAAGCTCAAAGTCCCGTGATCGTTTTTGTCAGATATATACAAAACAATTTGGAAGCGTATTTGAGGGCCGTTTGCAGTGTGATTTAGCGTGTGATTTCCCAAACCACACTGTTTGCAGCTCTAACTCTTTTCTGCCTACCACGTATTCGGTTCAGTGAGATATGCTGGTATCTAAATGGGGATGCTTCTCTGAGGCTTATTCACAGAGACATTGAAACACTCATCTCACAACCCGTTTCCACCATAGGCTCCAATGGGATTCCCCTTAGAATTCGCAAACCGGATTCCTACCGGCTGGATGTGAGAACCCCATTCTGCTGCTTGTTCTCTTAGAGGTAAACTTGCTTCTTAAACCTCCAGGTCCAGTGAGTGTTTTTGGCAGAGATATACAGCATAATTTGGAGCCTATTTAAATGCCGTTTTCAGTGCGATTTCACGTATAATTTCCCACCCCAAACTGTTTGCAGCTCCGACACTGTTCTGACTACCATTTCTTCCCTTCAGTGAGATATGCTGGAATGGAAATGGGGAAGCTTCTCTAATGCTTTTTCACGGAGTCTTTGAAACACTAATCTCACAACCCCTTTCCACCATAGGCTCCATTGGGCTTCCCCATATAACATGCAATCCTGAATTGCAAAAGGCTAAATATGAGAAGCACATTCTGCTGCTTGTTCCCTTTGATTTAAACTTGCTTCTAAAAGCTCCACATCCAGTGAGTGGTTTTTGGCATAGATATACCACACTCTTTGGAAGCCTATTTGAATACCGTTTGCAGTTCGATTTCGTGCATAATTTCCCAAACCAAGCTGTTTGCAGCTCTAACTCTCTCCTGACTACCACTTCTTCGTTTCAATGAGATATGCAGGAATCTAGAAGTCGAAGATTCTCTGGCGCCTTTTTCACAGAAATTTTGAGACACAATTCGCCGAAGCCGTTTCCACCATCGGCTCCAAGGGGCTTCCCCATAGAGGTTGCAATCCTGAATTCCCACAAGCTGGATGTGTGAAGCACATTCTCGTGCTTGTTCGCTTAGAGTTCAACTTGCTTCTAAACGCTCAACTTCCACTGAGTGTTTTTGGCAGAGAAAAACAACACACTTTGGAAGCGTATTTGAATATCGTTTGCAGTGCGATTTCGCGTGTAATTTCCCAAACCAAACTGTTTGCAGCTCTAACTCTGTTCTGACTACCACTTATTCGGTGCAGTGAGATATGCTGGTATCTAAATGGGGAAGCTTCTCTGATGCTTATTCACAGAGATTTTGAAACACTCATCTCACAACCCGTTTCCACCATAGGCTCCAATGGGCTTCCCCATAGAACATGCCAACCTGATTTGTTACAGGCTAGATGTGAGAAGAACATTCTGCTGCTTGGTCCCTTAGAGTTAAACTTGCTTGTCAAAAGGCAACGTCCAGTGAGTGTTTTTCACAGAGATAACCACATAATTTGGAAGCCTACTTGAATGCCGTTTTCAGTGCGATTTCACGTACAATTTCCCAAAACAAACTGTTTGCAGCTATGACACTGTTCTGACTACCACTTCTTCGATTCAGTGAGATATTTTGGAAGGTAAATGGGGAAGCCTTCTCTGACGCTTTCTCACAGAGATTTTGAAACACTCATCTCACAACCCGTTTCCACCATAGGCTCCAATGGGCTTCCCCATCGAACGTGCAAACCTGATTCCTACAGGCTAGATGTGAGAGGCACATTCTGCTGCTTGATCGCTTAGAGGTAAACTTCCTTCTAAAAGCTCAACGTCCAGTGAGCGTTTTTGGCAGAGATATACAAAACAATTTTGAAGCTTAGTCGAAGGCAGTTTGCAGTGTGATTTCGCGTGTAATTTCCCACACCAAACTGTTTGCTGCTCTAACTCTCTTCTGATTACCACTTATTCAGTTCAGTGAGATATGTTGGTACGTAAATGGGGAAGCTTCTCTGACACTTTTTCACAGAGATTTTGAAACACTCATCTCACAACCCGTTTCCACCATAGCCTCCAGTGGGATTCCCCATTGAACATGCAAACCTGAATTCTTACCGGCTACATGTGAGAAGCACTTTCTCCTGCTTGTTCTCCTAGAGGTA
The DNA here is from genome assembly GCF_027409185.1 of Cynocephalus volans. NCBI lineage: Eukaryota > Metazoa > Chordata > Mammalia > Dermoptera > Cynocephalidae > Cynocephalus > Cynocephalus volans. The sequence continues at coordinate 5,562,966 of NC_084479.1, forward strand.
AACTTCCTTCTAAAAGCTCAAAGTCCCGTGATCGTTTTTGTCAGATATATACAAAACAATTTGGAAGCGTATTTGAGGGCCGTTTGCAGTGTGATTTAGCGTGTGATTTCCCAAACCACACTGTTTGCATCTCTAACTCTTTTCTGCCTACCACGTATTCGGTTCAGTGAGATATGCTGGTATCTAAATGGGGATGCTTCTCTGAGGCTTATTCACAGAGACATTGAAACACTCATCTCACAACCCGTTTCCACCATAGGCTCCAATGGGATTCCCCTTAGAATTCGCAAACCGGATTCCTACCGGCTGGATGTGAGAACCCCATTCTGCTGCTTGTTCTCTTAGAGGTAAACTTGCTTCTTAAACCTCCAGGTCCAGTGAGTGTTTTTGGCAGAGATATACAGCATAATTTGGAGCCTATTTAAATGCCGTTTTCAGTGCGATTTCACGTATAATTTCCCACCCCAAACTGTTTGCAGCTCCGACACTGTTCTGACTACCATTTCTTCCCTTCAGTGAGATATGCTGGAATGGAAATGGGGAAGCTTCTCTAATGCTTTTTCACGGAGTCTTTGAAACACTAATCTCACAACCCCTTTCCACCATAGGCTCCATTGGGCTTCCCCATATAACATGCAATCCTGAATTGCAAAAGGCTAAATATGAGAAGCACATTCTGCTGCTTGTTCCCTTTGATTTAAACTTGCTTCTAAAAGCTCCACATCCAGTGAGTGGTTTTTGGCATAGATATACCACACTCTTTGGAAGCCTATTTGAATACCGTTTGCAGTTCGATTTCGTGCATAATTTCCCAAACCAAGCTGTTTGCAGCTCTAACTCTCTCCTGACTACCACTTCTTCGTTTCAATGAGATATGCAGGAATCTAGAAGTCGAAGATTCTCTGGCGCCTTTTTCACAGAAATTTTGAGACACAATTCGCCGAAGCCGTTTCCACCATCGGCTCCAAGGGGCTTCCCCATAGAGGTTGCAATCCTGAATTCCCACAAGCTGGATGTGTGAAGCACATTCTCGTGCTTGTTCGCTTAGAGTTCAACTTGCTTCTAAACGCTCAACTTCCACTGAGTGTTTTTGGCAGAGAAAAACAACACACTTTGGAAGCGTATTTGAATATCGTTTGCAGTGCGATTTCGCGTGTAATTTCCCAAACCAAACTGTTTGCAGCTCTAACTCTGTTCTGACTACCACTTATTCGGTGCAGTGAGATATGCTGGTATCTAAATGGGGAAGCTTCTCTGATGCTTATTCACAGAGATTTTGAAACACTCATCTCACAACCCGTTTCCACCATAGGCTCCAATGGGCTTCCCCATAGAACATGCCAACCTGATTTGTTACAGGCTAGATGTGAGAAGAACATTCTGCTGCTTGGTCCCTTAGAGTTAAACTTGCTTGTCAAAAGGCAACGTCCAGTGAGTGTTTTTCACAGAGATAACCACATAATTTGGAAGCCTACTTGAATGCCGTTTTCAGTGCGATTTCACGTACAATTTCCCAAAACAAACTGTTTGCAGCTATGACACTGTTCTGACTACCACTTCTTCGATTCAGTGAGATATTTTGGAAGGTAAATGGGGAAGCCTTCTCTGACGCTTTCTCACAGAGATTTTGAAACACTCATCTCACAACCCGTTTCCACCATAGGCTCCAATGGGCTTCCCCATCGAACGTGCAAACCTGATTCCTACAGGCTAGATGTGAGAGGCACATTCTGCTGCTTGATCGCTTAGAGGTAAACTTCCTTCTAAAAGCTCAACGTCCAGTGAGCGTTTTTGGCAGAGATATACAAAACAATTTTGAAGCTTAGTCGAAGGCAGTTTGCAGTGTGATTTCGCGTGTAATTTCCCACACCAAACTGTTTGCTGCTCTAACTCTCTTCTGATTACCACTTATTCAGTTCAGTGAGATATGTTGGTACGTAAATGGGGAAGCTTCTCTGACACTTTTTCACAGAGATTTTGAAACACTCATCTCACAACCCGTTTCCACCATAGCCTCCAGTGGGATTCCCCATTGAACATGCAAACCTGAATTCTTACCGGCTACATGTGAGAAGCACTTTCTCCTGCTTGTTCTCCTAGAGGTAAACTTCCTTCTAAAAGCTCAAAGTCCCGTGATCGTTTTTGTCAGATATATACAAAACAATTTGGAAGCGTATTTGAGGGCCGTTTGCAGTGTGATTTAGCGTGTGATTTCCCAAACCACACTGTTTGCATCTCTAACTCTTTTCTGCCTACCACGTATTCGGTTCAGTGAGATATGCTGGTATCTAAATGGGGATGCTTCTCTGAGGCTTATTCACAGAGACATTGAAACACTCATCTCACAACCCGTTTCCACCATAGGCTCCAATGGGATTCCCCTTAGAATTCGCAAACCGGATTCCTACCGGCTGGATGTGAGAACCCCATTCTGCTGCTTGTTCTCTTAGAGGTAAACTTGCTTCTTAAACCTCCAGGTCCAGTGAGTGTTTTTGGCAGAGATATACAGCATAATTTGGAGCCTATTTAAATGCCGTTTTCAGTGCGATTTCACGTATAATTTCCCACCCCACACTGTTTGCAGCTCCGACACTGTTCTGACTACCATTTCTTCCCTTCAGTGAGATATGCTGGAATGGAAATGGGGAAGCTTCTCTGATGCTTTTTCACGGAGTCTTTGAAACACTAATCTCACAACCCCTTTCCACCATAGGCTCCATTGGGCTTCCCCATATAACATGCAATCCTGAATTGCAAAAGGCTAAATATGAGAAGCACATTCTGCTGCTTGTTCCCTTTGATTTAAACTTGCTTCTAAAAGCTCAACATCCAGTGAGTGTTTTTTGGCATAGATATACCACACTCTTTGGAAGCCTATTTGAATACCGTTTGCAGTTCGATTTCGTGTATAATTTCCCAAACCAAGCTGTTTGCAGCTCTAACTCTCTCCTGACTACCACTTCTTCGTTTCAATGAGATATGCAGGAATCTAGAAGTCGAAGATTCTCTGGCGCCTTTTTCACAGGAATTTTGAGACACAATTCGCCCAAGCCGTTTCCACCATCGGCTCCAAGGGGCTTCCCCATAGAGGTTGCAATCCTGAATTCCCACAAGCTGGATGTGTGAAGCACATTCTCGTGCTTGTTCGCTTAGAGTTAAACTTGCTTCTAAACGCTCAACTTCCACTGAGTGTTTTTGGCAGAGATATACAGCACACTTTGGAAGCGTATTTGAATATCGTTTGCAGTGCGATTTCGCGTGTAATTTCCCAAACCAAACTGTTTGCAGCTCTAACTCTCTTCTGACTACCACTTATTCGGTGCAGTGAGATATGCTGGTATCTAAATGGGGAAGCTTCTCTGATGCTTATTCACAGAGATTTTGAAACACTCATCTCACAACCCGTTTCCACCATAGGCTCCAATGGGCTTCCCCATAGAACATGCCAACCTGAATTGTTACAGGCTAGATGTGAGAAGAACATTCTGCTGCTTGGTCCCTTAGAGTTAAACTTGCTTGTCAAAAGGCAACGTCCAGTGAGTGTTTTTCACAGAGATAACCACATAATTTGGAAGCCTACTTGAATGCCGTTTTCAGTGCGATTTCACGTACAATTTCCCAAAACAAACTGTTTGCAGCTATGACACTGTTCTGACTACCACTTCTTCGATTCAGTGAGATATTTTGGAAGGTAAATGGGGAAGCCTTCTCTGACGCTTTCTCACAGAGATTTTGAAACACTCATCTCACAACCCGTTTCCACCTTAGGCTCCAATGGGCTTCCCCATCGAACGTGCAAACCTGATTCCTACAGGCTAGATGTGAGAGGCACATTCTGCTGCTTGTTCGCTTAGAGGTAAACTTCCTTCTAAAAGCTCAACGTCCAGTGAGCGTTTTTGGCAGAGATATACAAAACAATTTGGAAGCTTAGTCGAAGGCAGTTTGCAGTGTGATTTCGCGTGTAATTTCCCACATCAAACTGTTTGCTGCTCTAACTCTCTTCTGATTACCACTTATTCAGTTCAGTGAGATATGCTGGTACGTAAATGGGGAAGCTTCTCTGACACTTTTTCACAGAGATTTTGAAACACTCATCTCACAACCCGTTTCCACCATAGCCTCCAGTGGGATTCCCCATTGAACATGCAAACCTGAATTCTTACCGGCTACATGTGAGAAGCACTTTCTCCTGCTTGTTCTCCTAGAGGTAAACTTCCTTCTAAAAGCTCAAAGTCCCGTGATCGTTTTTGTCAGATATATACAAAACAATTTGGAAGCGTATTTGAGGGCCGTTTGCAGTGTGATTTAGCGTGTGATTTCCCAAACCACACTGTTTGCAGCTCTAACTCTTTTCTGCCTACCACGTATTCGGTTCAGTGAGATATGCTGGTATCTAAATGGGGATGCTTCTCTGAGGCTTATTCACAGAGACATTGAAACACTCATCTCACAACCCGTTTCCACCATAGGCTCCAATGGGATTCCCCTTAGAATTCGCAAACCGGATTCCTACCGGCTGGATGTGAGAACCCCATTCTGCTGCTTGTTCTCTTAGAGGTAAACTTGCTTCTTAAACCTCCAGGTCCAGTGAGTGTTTTTGGCAGAGATATACAGCATAATTTGGAGCCTATTTAAATGCCGTTTTCAGTGCGATTTCACGTATAATTTCCCACCCCAAACTGTTTGCAGCTCCGACACTGTTCTGACTACCATTTCTTCCCTTCAGTGAGATATGCTGGAATGGAAATGGGGAAGCTTCTCTAATGCTTTTTCACGGAGTCTTTGAAACACTAATCTCACAACCCCTTTCCACCATAGGCTCCATTGGGCTTCCCCATATAACATGCAATCCTGAATTGCAAAAGGCTAAATATGAGAAGCACATTCTGCTGCTTGTTCCCTTTGATTTAAACTTGCTTCTAAAAGCTCCACATCCAGTGAGTGGTTTTTGGCATAGATATACCACACTCTTTGGAAGCCTATTTGAATACCGTTTGCAGTTCGATTTCGTGCATAATTTCCCAAACCAAGCTGTTTGCAGCTCTAACTCTCTCCTGACTACCACTTCTTCGTTTCAATGAGATATGCAGGAATCTAGAAGTCGAAGATTCTCTGGCGCCTTTTTCACAGAAATTTTGAGACACAATTCGCCCAAGCCGTTTCCACCATCGGCTCCAAGGGGCTTCCCCATAGAGGTTGCAATCCTGAATTCCCACAAGCTGGATGTGTGAAGCACATTCTCGTGCTTGTTCGCTTAGAGTTAAACTTGCTTCTAAACGCTCAACTTCCACTGAGTGTTTTTGGCAGAGAAAAACAACACACTTTGGAAGCGTATTTGAATATCGTTTGCAGTGCGATTTCGCGTGTAATTTCCCAAACCAAACTGTTTGCAGCTCTAACTCTGTTCTGACTACCACTTATTCGGTGCAGTGAGATATGCTGGTATCTAAATGGGGAAGCTTCTCTGATGCTTATTCACAGAGATTTTGAAACACTCATCTCACAACCCGTTTCCACCATAGGCTCCAATGGGCTTCCCCATAGAACATGCCAACCTGATTTGTTACAGGCTAGATGTGAGAAGAACATTCTGCTGCTTGGTCCCTTAGAGTTAAACTTGCTTGTCAAAAGGCAACGTCCAGTGAGTGTTTTTCACAGAGATAACCACATAATTTGGAAGCCTACTTGAATGCCGTTTTCAGTGCGATTTCACGTACAATTTCCCAAAACAAACTGTTTGCAGCTATGACACTGTTCTGACTACCACTTCTTCGATTCAGTGAGATATTTTGGAAGGTAAATGGGGAAGCCTTCTCTGACGCTTTCTCACAGAGATTTTGAAACACTCATCTCACAACCCGTTTCCACCATAGGCTCCAATGGGCTTCCCCATAGAACGTGCAAACCTGATTCCTACAGGCTAGATGTGAGAGGCACATTCTGCTGCTTGATCGCTTAGAGGTAAACTTCCTTCTAAAAGCTCAACGTCCAGTGAGCGTTTTTGGCAGAGATATACAAAACAATTTGGAAGCTTAGTCGAAGGCAGTTTGCAGTGTGATTTCGCGTGTAATTTCCCACACCAAACTGTTTGCTGCTCTAACTCTCTTCTGATTACCACTTATTCAGTTCAGTGAGATATGTTGGTACGTAAATGGGGAAGCTTCTCTGACACTTTTTCACAGAGATTTTGAAACACTCATCTCACAACCCGTTTCCACCATAGCCTCCAGTGGGATTCCCCATTGAACATGCAAACCTGAATTCTTACCGGCTACATGTGAGAAGCACTTTCTCCTGCTTGTTCTCCTAGAGGTAAACTTCCTTCTAAAAGCTCAAAGTCCCGTGATCGTTTTTGTCAGATATATACAAAACAATTTGGAAGCGTATTTGAGGGCCGTTTGCAGTGTGATTTAGCGTGTGATTTCCCAAACCACACTGTTTGCATCTCTAACTCTTTTCTGCCTACCACGTATTCGGTTCAGTGAGATATGCTGGTATCTAAATGGGGATGCTTCTCTGAGGCTTATTCACAGAGACATTGAAACACTCATCTCACAACCCGTTTCCACCATAGGCTCCAATGGGATTCCCCTTAGAATTCGCAAACCGGATTCCTACCGGCTGGATGTGAGAACCCCATTCTGCTGCTTGTTCTCTTAGAGGTAAACTTGCTTCTTAAACCTCCAGGTCCAGTGAGTGTTTTTGGCAGAGATATACACCATAATTTGGAGCCTATTTAAATGCCGTTTTCAGTGCGATTTCACGTATAATTTCCCACCCCAAACTGTTTGCAGCTCCGACACTGTTCTGACTACCATTTCTTCCCTTCAGTGAGATATGCTGGAATGGAAATGGGGAAGCTTCTCTGATGCTTTTTCACGGAGTCTTTGAAACACTAATCTCACAACCCCTTTCCACCATAGGCTCCATTGGGCTTCCCCATATAACATGCAATCCTGAATTGCAAAAGGCTAAATATGAGAAGCACATTCTGCTGCTTGTTCCCTTTGATTTAAACTTGCTTCTAAAAGCTCCACATCCAGTGAGTGGTTTTTGGCATAGATATACCACACTCTTTGGAAGCCTATTTGAATACCGTTTGCAGTTCGATTTCGTGCATAATTTCCCAAACCAAGCTGTTTGCAGCTCTAACTCTCTCCTGACTACCACTTCTTCGTTTCAATGAGATATGCAGGAATCTAGAAGTCGAAGATTCTCTGGCGCCTTTTTCACAGAAATTTTGAGACACAATTCGCCCAAGCCGTTTCCACCATCGGCTCCAAGGGGCTTCCCCATAGAGGTTGCAATCCTGAATTCCTACAAGCTGGATGTGTGAAGCACATTCTCGTGCTTGTTCGCTTAGAGTTAAACTTGCTTCTAAACGCTCAACTTCCACTGAGTGTTTTTGGCAGAGATATACAGCACACTTTGGAAGCGTATTTGAATATCGTTTGCAGTGCGATTTCGCGTGTAATTTCCCAAACCAAACTGTTTGCAGCTCTAACTCTGTTCTGACTACCACTTATTCGGTGCAGTGAGATATGCTGGTATCTAAATGGGGAAGCTTCTCTGATGCTTATTCACAGAGATTTTGAAACACTCATCTCACAACCCGTTTCCACCATAGGCTCCAATGGGCTTCCCCATAGAACATGCCAACCTGATTTGTTACAGGCTAGATGTGAGAAGAACATTCTGCTGCTTGGTCCCTTAGAGTTAAACTTGCTTGTCAAAAGGCAACGTCCAGTGAGTGTTTTTCACAGAGATAACCACATAATTTGGAAGCCTACTTGAATGCCGTTTTCAGTGCGATTTCACGTACAATTTCCCAAAACAAACTGTTTGCAGCTATGACACTGTTCTGACTACCACTTCTTCGATTCAGTGAGATATTTTGGAAGGTAAATGGGGAAGCCTTCTCTGACGCTTTCTCACAGAGATTTTGAAACACTCATCTCACAACCCGTTTCCACCGTAGGCTCCAATGGGCTTCCCCATCGAACGTGCAAACCTGATTCCTACAGGCTAGATGTGAGAGGCACATTCTGCTGCTTGTTCGCTTAGAGGTAAACTTCCTTCTAAAAGCTCAACGTCCAGTGAGCGTTTTTGGCAGAGATATACAAAACAATTTGGAAGCTTAGTCGAAGGCAGTTTGCAGTGTCATTTCGCGTGTAATTTCCCACACCAAACTGTTTGCTGCTCTAACTCTCTTCTGATTACCACTTATTCAGTTCAGTGAGATATGCTGGTACGTAAATGGGGAAGCTTCTCTGACACTTTTTCACAGAGATTTTGAAACACTCATCTCACAACCCGTTTCCACCATAGCCTCCAGTGGGATTCCCCATTGAACATGCAAACCTGAATTCTTACCGGCTACATGTGAGAAGCACTTTCTCTTGCTTGTTCTCCTAGAGGTAAACTTCCTTCTAAAAGCTCAAAGTCCCGTGATCGTTTTTGTCAGATATATACAAAACAATTTGGAAGCGTATTTGAGGGCCGTTTGCAGTGTGATTTAGCGTGTGATTTCCCAAACCACACTGTTTGCAGCTCTAACTCTTTTCTGCCTACCACGTATTCGGTTCAGTGAGATATGCTGGTATCTAAATGGGGATGCTTCTCTGAGGCTTATTCACAGAGACATTGAAACACTCATCTCACAACCCGTTTCCACCATAGGCTCCAATGGGATTCCCCTTAGAATTCGCAAACCGGATTCCTACCGGCTGGATGTGAGAACCCCATTCTGCTGCTTGTTCTCTTAGAGGTAAACTTGCTTCTTAAACCTCCAGGTCCAGTGAGTGTTTTTGGCAGAGATATACAGCATAATTTGGAGCCTATTTAAATGCCGTTTTCATTGCGATTTCACGCATAATTTCCCACCCCAAACTGTTTGCAGCTCCGACACTGTTCTGACTACCATTTCTTCCCTTCAGTGAGATATGCTGGAATGGAAATGGGGAAGCTTCTCTGATGCTTTTTCACGGAGTCTTTGAAACACTAATCTCACAACCCCTTTCCACCATAGGCTCCATTGGGCTTCCCCATATAACATGCAATCCTGAATTGCAAAAGGCTAAATATGAGAAGCACATTCTGCTGCTTGTTCCCTTTGATTTAAACTTGCTTCTAAAAGCTCCACATCCAGTGAGTGTTTTTTGGCATAGATATACCACACTCTTTGGAAGCCTATTTGAATACCGTTTGCAGTTCGATTTCGTGTATAATTTCCCAAACCAAGCTGTTTGCAGCTCTAACTCTCTCCTGACTACCACTTCTTCGTTTCAATGAGATATGCAGGAATCTAGAAGTCGAAGATTCTCTGGCGCCTTTTTCACAGAAATTTTGAGACACAATTCGCCCAAGCCGTTTCCACCATCGGCTCCAAGGGGCTTCCCCATAGAGGTTGCAATCCTGAATTCCTACAAGCTGGATGTGTGAAGCACATTCTCGTGCTTGTTCGCTTAGAGTTAAACTTGCTTCTAAACGCTCAACTTCCACTGAGTGTTTTTGGCAGAGATATACAACACACTTTGGAAGCGTATTTGAATATCGTTTGCAGTGCGATTTCGCGTGTAATTTCCCAAACCAAACTGTTTGCAGCTCTAACTCTGTTCTGACTACCACTTATTCGGTGCAGTGAGATATGCTGGTATCTAAATGGGGAAGCTTCTCTGATGCTTATTCACAGAGATTTTGAAACACTCATCTCACAACCCGTTTCCACCATAGGCTCCAATGGGCTTCCCCATAGAACATGCCAACCTGATTTGTTACAGGCTAGATGTGAGAAGAACATTCTGCTGCTTGGTCCCTTAGAGTTAAACTTGCTTGTCAAAAGGCAACGTCCAGTGAGTGTTTTTCACAGAGATAACCACATAATTTGGAAGCCTACTTGAATGCCGTTTTCAGTGCGATTTCACGTACAATTTCCCAAACAAACTGTTTGCAGCTATGACACTGTTCTGACTACCACTTCTTCGATTCAGTGAGATATTTTGGAAGGTAAATGGGGAAGCCTTCTCTGACGCTTTCTCACAGAGATTTTGAAACACTCATCTCACAACCCGTTTCCACCTTAGGCTCCAATGGGCTTCCCCATAGAACGTGCAAACCTGATTCCTACAGGCTAGATGTGAGAGGCACATTCTGCTGCTTGTTCGCTTAGAGGTAAACTTCCTTCTAAAAGCTCAACGTCCAGTGAGCGTTTTTGTCAGATGTATACAAAACAATTTGGAAGCGTATTTGAGGGCCGTTTGCAGTGTGAGTTAGCGTGTGATTTCCCAAACCACACTGTTTGCAGCTCTAACTCTTTTCTGCCTACCACGTATTCGGTTCAGTGAGATATGCTGGTATCTAAATGGGGATGCTTCTCTGAGGCTTATTCACAGAGACATTGAAACACTCATCTCACAACCCGTTTCCACCATAGGCTCCAATGGGATTCCCCTTAGAATTTGCAAACCGGATTCCTACCGGCTGGATGTGAGAACCCCATTCTGCTGCTTGTTCTCTTAGAGGTAAACTTGCTTCTTAAACCTCCAGGTCCAGTGAGTGTTTTTGGCAGAGATATACAGCATAATTTGGAGCCTATTTAAATGCCGTTTTCAGTGCGATTTCACGTATAATTTCCCACCCCAAACTGTTTGCAGCTCCGACACTGTTCTGACTACCATTTCTTCCCTTCAGTGAGATATGCTGGAATGGAAATGGGGAAGCTTCTCTGATGCTTTTTCACGGAGTCTTTGAAACACTAATCTCACAACCCCTTTCCACCATAGGCTCCATTGGGCTTCCCCATATAACATGCAATCCTGAATTGCAAAAGGCTAAATATGAGAAGCACATTCTGCTGCTTGTTCCCTTTGATTTAAACTTGCTTCTAAAAGCTCCACATCCAGTGAGTGGTTTTTGGCATAGATATACCACACTCTTTGGAAGCCTATTTGAATACCGTTTGCAGTTCGATTTCGTGCATAATTTCCCAAACCAAGCTGTTTGCAGCTCTAACTCTCTCCTGACTACCATTTCTTCGTTTCAATGAGATATGCAGGAATCTAGAAGTCGAAGATTCTCTGGCGCCTTTTTCACAGAAATTTTGAGACACAATTCGCCCAAGCCGTTTCCACCATCGGCTCCAATGGGCTTCCCCATAGAACATGCCAACCTGAATTGTTACAGGCTAGATGTGAGAAGAACATTCTGCTGCTTGGTCCCTTAGAGTTAAACTTGCTTGTCAAAAGGCAACGTCCAGTGAGTGTTTTTCACAGAGATAACCACATAATTTGGAAGCCTACTTGAATGCCGTTTTCAGTGCGATTTCACGTACAATTTCCCAAAACAAACTGTTTGCAGCTATGACACTGTTCTGACTACCACTTCTTCGATTCAGTGAGATATTTTGGAAGGTAAATGGGGAAGCCTTCTCTGACGCTTTCTCACAGAGATTTTGAAACACTCATCTCACAACCCGTTTCCACCGTAGGCTCCAATGGGCTTCCCCATCGAACGTGCAAACCTGATTCCTACAGGCTAGATGTGAGAGGCACATTCTGCTGCTTGTTCGCTTAGAGGTAAACTTCCTTCTAAAAGCTCAACGTCCAGTGAGCGTTTTTGGCAGAGATATACAAAACAATTTGGAAGCTTAGTCGAAGGCAGTTTGCAGTGTGATTTCGCGTGTAATTTCCCACACCAAACTGTTTGCTGCTCTAACTCTCTTCTGATTACCACTTATTCAGTTCAGTGAGATATGCTGGTACGTAAATGGGGAAGCTTCTCTGAAACTTTTACACAGAGATTTTGAAACACTCATCTCACAACCCGTTTCCACCATAGCCTCCAGTGGGATTCCCCATTGAACATGCAAACCTGAATTCTTACCGGCTACATGTGAGAAGCACTTTCTCCTGCTTGTTCTCCTAGAGGTAAACTTCCTTCTAAAAGCTCAAAGTCCCGTGATCGTTTTTGTCAGATATATACAAAACAATTTGGAAGCGTATTTGAGGGCCGTTTGCAGTGTGATTTAGCGTGTGATTTCCCAAACCACACTGTTTGCAGCTCTAACTCTTTTCTGCCTACCACGTATTCGGTTCAGTGAGATATGCTGGTATCTAAATGGGGATGCTTCTCTGAGGCTTATTCACAGAGACATTGAAACACTCATCTCACAACCCGTTTCCACCATAGGCTCCAATGGGATTCCCCTTAGAATTCGCAAACCGGATTCCTACCGGCTGGATGTGAGAACCCCATTCTGCTGCTTGTTCTCTTAGAGGTAAACTTGCTTCTTAAACCTCCAGGTCCAGTGAGTGTTTTTGGCAGAGATATACAGCATAATTTGGAGCCTATTTAAATGCCGTTTTCAGTGCGATTTCACGCATAATTTCCCACCCCACACTGTTTGCAGCTCCGACACTGTTCTGACTACCATTTCTTCCCTTCAGTGAGATATGCTGGAATGGAAATGGGGAAGCTTCTCTGATGCTTTTTCACGGAGTCTTTGAAACACTAATCTCACAACCCCTTTCCACCATAGGCTCCATTGGGCTTCCCCATATAACATGCAATCCTGAATTGCAAAAGGCTAAATATGAGAAGCACATTCTGCTGCTTGTTCCCTTTGATTTAAACTTGCTTCTAAAAGCTCAACATCCAGTGAGTGTTTTTTGGCATAGATATACCACACTCTTTGGAAGCCTATTTGAATACCGTTTGCAGTTCGATTTCGTGTATAATTTCCCAAACCAAGCTGTTTGCAGCTCTAACTCTCTCCTGACTACCACTTCTTCGTTTCAATGAGATATGCAGGAATCTAGAAGTCGAAGATTCTCTGGCGCCTTTTTCACAGGAATTTTGAGACACAATTCGCCCAAGCCGTTTCCACCATCGGCTCCAAGGGGCTTCCCCATAGAGGTTGCAATCCTGAATTCCCACAAGCTGGATGTGTGAAGCACATTCTCGTGCTTGTTCGCTTAGAGTTAAACTTGCTTCTAAACGCTCAACTTCCACTGAGTGTTTTTGGCAGAGATATACAGCACACTTTGGAAGCGTATTTGAATATCGTTTGCAGTGCGATTTCGCGTGTAATTTCCCAAACCAAACTGTTTGCAGCTCTAACTCTCTTCTGACTACCACTTATTCGGTGCAGTGAGATATGCTGGTATCTAAATGGGGAAGCTTCTCTGATGCTTATTCACAGAGATTTTGAAACACTCATCTCACAACCCGTTTCCACCATAGGCTCCAATGGGCTTCCCCATAGAACATGCCAACCTGAATTGTTACAGGCTAGATGTGAGAAGAACATTCTGCTGCTTGGTCCCTTAGAGTTAAACTTGCTTGTCAAAAGGCAACGTCCAGTGAGTGTTTTTCACAGAGATAACCACATAATTTGGAAGCCTACTTGAATGCCGTTTTCAGTGCGATTTCACGTACAATTTCCCAAAACAAACTGTTTGCAGCTATGACACTGTTCTGACTACCACTTCTTCGATTCAGTGAGATATTTTGGAAGGTAAATGGGGAAGCCTTCTCTGACGCTTTCTCACAGAGATTTTGAAACACTCATCTCACAACCCGTTTCCACCATAGGCTCCAATGGGCTTCCCCATCGAACGTGCAAACCTGATTCCTACAGGCTAGATGTGAGAGGCACATTCTGCTGCTTGATCGCTTAGAGGTAAACTTCCTTCTAAAAGCTCAACGTCCAGTGAGCGTTTTTGGCAGAGATATACAAAACAATTTGGAAGCTTAGTCGAAGGCAGTTTGCAGTGTGATTTCGCGTGTAATTTCCCACACCAAACTGTTTGCTGCTCTAACTCTCTTCTGATTACCACTTATTCAGTTCAGTGAGATATGCTGGTACGTAAATGGGGAAGCTTCTCTGACACTTTTTCACAGAGATTTTGAAACACTCATCTCACAACCCGTTTCCACCATAGCCTCCAGTGGGATTCCCCATTGAACATGCAAACCTGAATTCTTAACGGCTACATGTGAGAAGCACTTTCTCCTGCTTGTTCTCCTAGAGGTAAACTTCCTTCTAAAAGCTCAAAGTCCCGTGATCGTTTTTGTCAGATATATACAAAACAATTTGGAAGCGTATTTGAGGGCCGTTTGCAGTGTGATTTAGCGTGTGATTTCCCAAACCACACTGTTTGCAGCTCTAACTCTTTTCTGCCTACCACGTATTCGGTTCAGTGAGATATGCTGGTATCTAAATGGGGATGCTTCTCTGAGGCTTATTCACAGAGACATTGAAACACTCATCTCACAACCCGTTTCCACCATAGGCTCCAATGGGATTCCCCTTAGAATTCGCAAACCGGATTCCTACCGGCTGGATGTGAGAACCCCATTCTGCTGCTTGTTCTCTTAGAGGTAAACTTGCTTCTTAAACCTCCAGGTCCAGTGAGTGTTTTTGGCAGAGATATACAGCATAATTTGGAGCCTATTTAAATGCCGTTTTCAGTGCGATTTCACGCATAATTTCCCACCCCACACGGTTTGCAGCTCCGACACTGTTCTGACTACCATTTCTTCCCTTCAGTGAGATATGCTGGAATGGAAATGGGGAAGCTTCTCTGATGCTTTTTCACGGAGTCTTTGAAACACTAATCTCACAACCCCTTTCCACCATAGGCTCCATTGGGCTTCCCCATATAACATGCAATCCTGAATTGCAAAAGGCTAAATATGAGAAGCACATTCTGCTGCTTGTTCCCTTTGATTTAAACTTGCTTCTAAAAGCTCAACATCCAGTGAGTGTTTTTTGGCATAGATATACCACACTCTTTGGAAGCCTATTTGAATACCGTTTGCAGTTCGATTTCGTGTATAATTTCCCAAACCAAGCTGTTTGCAGCTCTAACTCTCTCCTGACTACCACTTCTTCGTTTCAATGAGATATGCAGGAATCTAGAAGTCGAAGATTCTCTGGCGCCTTTTTCACAGAAATTTTGAGACACAATTCGCCCAAGCCGTTTCCACCATCGGCTCCAAGGGGCTTCCCCATAGAGGTTGCAATCCTGAATTCCCACAAGCTGGATGTGTGAAGCACATTCTCGTGCTTGTTCGCTTAGAGTTAAACTTGCTTCTAAACGCTCAACTTCCACTGAGTGTTTTTGGCAGAGATATACAACACACTTTGGAAGCGTATTTGAATATCGTTTGCAGTGCGATTTCGCGTGTAATTTCCCAAACCAAACTGTTTGCAGCTCTAACTCTGTTCTGACTACCACTTATTCGGTGCAGTGAGATATGCTGGTATCTAAATGGGGAAGCTTCTCTGATGCTTATTCACAGAGATTTTGAAACACTCATCTCACAACCCGTTTCCACCATAGGCTCCAATGGGCTTCCCCATAGAACATGCCAACCTGAATTGTTACAGGCTAGATGTGAGAAGAACATTCTGCTGCTTGGTCCCTTAGAGTTAAACTTGCTTGTCAAAAGGCAACGTCCAGTGAGTGTTTTTCACAGAGATAACCACATAATTTGGAAGCCTACTTGAATGCCGTTTTCAGTGCGATTTCACGTACAATTTCCCAAAACAAACTGTTTGCAGCTATGACACTGTTCTGACTACCACTTCTTCGATTCAGTGAGATATTTTGGAAGGTAAATGGGGAAGCCTTCTCTGACGCTTTCTCACAGAGATTTTGAAACACTCATCTCACAACCCGTTTCCACCTTAGGCTCCAATGGGCTTCCCCATCGAACGTGCAAACCTGATTCCTACAGGCTAGATGTGAGAGGCACATTCTGCTGCTTGTTCGCTTAGAGGTAAACTTCCTTCTAAAAGCTCAACGTCCAGTGAGCGTTTTTGGCAGAGATATACAAAACAATTTGGAAGCTTAGTCGAAGGCAGTTTGCAGTGTGATTTCGCGTGTAATTTCCCACATCAAACTGTTTGCTGCTCTAACTCTCTTCTGATTACCACTTATTCAGTTCAGTGAGATATGCTGGTACGTAAATGGGGAAGCTTCTCTGACACTTTTTCACAGAGATTTTGAAACACTCATCTCACAACCCGTTTCCACCATAGCCTCCAGTGGGATTCCCCATTGAACATGCAAACCTGAATTCTTACCGGCTACATGTGAGAAGCACTTTCTCCTGCTTGTTCTCCTAGAGGTAAACTTCCTTCTAAAAGCTCAAAGTCCCGTGATCGTTTTTGTCAGATATATACAAAACAATTTGGAAGCGTATTTGAGGGCCGTTTGCAGTGTGATTTAGCGTGTGATTTCCCAAACCACACAGTTTGCAGCTTTAACTCTTTTCTGCCTACCACGTATTCGGTTCAGTGAGATATGCTGGTATCTAAATGGGGATGCTTCTCTGAGGCTTATTCACAGAGACATTGAAACACTCATCTCACAACCCGTTTCCACCATAGGCTCCAATGGGATTCCCCTTAGAATTCGCAAACCGGATTCCTACCGGCTGGATGTGAGAACCCCATTCTGCTGCTTGTTCTCTTAGAGGTAAACTTGCTTCTTAAACCTCCAGGTCCAGTGAGTGTTTTTGGCAGAGATATACAGCATAATTTGGAGCCTATTTAAATGCCGTTTTCAGTGCGATTTCACGCATAATTTCCCACCCCACACGGTTTGCAGCTCCGACACTGTTCTGACTACCATTTCTTCCCTTCAGTGAGATATGCTGGAATGGAAATGGGGAAGCTTCTCTGATGCTTTTTCACGGAGTCTTTGAAACACTAATCTCACAACCCCTTTCCACCATAGGCTCCATTGGGCTTCCCCATATAACATGCAATCCTGAATTGCAAAAGGCTAAATATGAGAAGCACATTCTGCTGCTTGTTCCCTTTGATTTAAACTTGCTTCTAAAAGCTCCACATCCAGTGAGTGGTTTTTGGCATAGATATACCACACTCTTTGGAAGCCTATTTGAATACGGTTTGCAGTTCGATTTCGTGCATAATTTCCCAAACCAAGCTGTTTGCAGCTCTAACTCTCTCCTGACTACCACTTCTTCGTTTCAATGAGATATGCAGGAATCTAGAAGTCGAAGATTCTCTGGCGCCTTTTTCACAGAAATTTTGAGACACAATTCGCCCAAGCCGTTTCCACCATCGGCTCCAAGGGGCTTCCCCATAGAGGTTGCAATCCTGAATTCCCACAAGCTGGATGTGTGAAGCACATTCTCGTGCTTGTTCGCTTAGAGTTCAACTTGCTTCTAAACGCTCAACTTCCACTGAGTGTTTTTGGCAGAGATATTCAGCACACTTTGGAAGCGTATTTGAATATCGTTTGCAGTGCGATTTCGCGTGTAATTTCCCAAACCAAACTGTTTGCAGCTCTAACTCTGTTCTGACTACCACTTATTCGGTGCAGTGAGATATGCTGGTATCTAAATGGGGAAGCTTCTCTGATGCTTATTCACAGAGATTTTGAAACACTCATCTCACAACCCGTTTCCACCATAGGCTCCAAAGGGCTGCCCCATAGAACATGCCAACCTGATTTGTTACAGGCTAGATGTGAGAAGAACATTCTGCTGCTTGGTCCCTTAGAGTTAAACTTGCTTGTCAAAAGGCAACGTCCAGTGAGTGTTTTTCACAGAGATAACCACATAATTTGGAAGCCTACTTGAATGCCGTTTTCAGTGCGATTTCACGTACAATTTCCCAAAACAAACTGTTTGCAGCTATGACACTGTTCTGACTACCACTTCTTCGATTCAGTGAGATATTTTGGAAGGTAAATGGGGAAGCCTTCTCTGACCCTTTCTCACAGAGATTTTGAAACACTCATCTCACAACCCGTTTCCACCATAGGCTCCAATGGGCTTCCCCATCGAACGTGCAAACCTGATTCCTACAGGCTAGATGTGAGAGGCACATTCTGCTGCTTGATCGCTTAGAGGTAAACTTCCTTCTAAAAGCTCAACGTCCAGTGAGCGTTTTTGGCAGAGATATACAAAACAATTTGGAAGCTTAGTCGAAGGCAGTTTGCAGTGTGATTTCGCGTGTAATTTCCCACACCAAACTGTTTGCTGCTCTAACTCTCTTCTGATTACCACTTATTCAGTTCAGTGAGATATGCTGGTACGTAAATGGGGAAGCTTCTCTGACACTTTTTCACAGAGATTTTGAAACACTCATCTCACAACCCGTTTCCACCATAGCCTCCAGTGGGATTCCCCATTGAACATGCAAACCTGAATTCTTAACGGCTACATGTGAGAAGCACTTTCTCCTGCTTGTTCTCCTAGAGGTAAACTTCCTTCTAAAAGCTCAAAGTCCCGTGATCGTTTTTGTCAGATATATACAAAACAATTTGGAAGCGTATTTGAGGGCCGTTTGCAGTGTGATTTAGCGTGTGATTTCCCAAACCACACTGTTTGCAGCTCTAACTCTTTTCTGCCTACCACGTATTCGGTTCAGTGAGATATGCTGGTATCTAAATGGGGATGCTTCTCTGAGGCTTATTCACAGAGACATTGAAACACTCATCTCACAACCCGTTTCCACCATAGGCTCCAATGGGATTCCCCTTAGAATTCGCAAACCGGATTCCTACCGGCTGGATGTGAGAACCCCATTCTGCTGCTTGTTCTCTTAGAGGTAAACTTGCTTCTTAAACCTCCAGGTCCAGTGAGTGTTTTTGGCAGAGATATACAGCATAATTTGGAGCCTATTTAAATGCCGTTTTCAGTGCGATTTCACGCATAATTTCCCACCCCACACGGTTTGCAGCTCCGACACTGTTCTGACTACCATTTCTTCCCTTCAGTGAGATATGCTGGAATGGAAATGGGGAAGCTTCTCTGATGCTTTTTCACGGAGTCTTTGAAACACTAATCTCACAACCCCTTTCCACCATAGGCTCCATTGGGCTTCCCCATATAACATGCAATCCTGAATTGCAAAAGGCTAAATATGAGAAGCACATTCTGCTGCTTGTTCCCTTTGATTTAAACTTGCTTCTAAAAGCTCAACATCCAGTGAGTGTTTTTTGGCATAGATATACCACACTCTTTGGAAGCCTATTTGAATACCGTTTGCAGTTCGATTTCGTGTATAATTTCCCAAACCAAGCTGTTTGCAGCTCTAACTCTCTCCTGACTACCACTTCTTCGTTTCAATGAGATATGCAGGAATCTAGAAGTCGAAGATTCTCTGGCGCCTTTTTCACAGAAATTTTGAGACACAATTCGCCCAAGCCGTTTCCACCATCGGCTCCAAGGGGCTTCCCCATAGAGGTTGCAATCCTGAATTCCCACAAGCTGGATGTGTGAAGCACATTCTCGTGCTTGTTCGCTTAGAGTTAAACTTGCTTCTAAACGCTCAACTTCCACTGAGTGTTTTTGGCAGAGATATACAACACACTTTGGAAGCGTATTTGAATATCGTTTGCAGTGCGATTTCGCGTGTAATTTCCCAAACCAAACTGTTTGCAGCTCTAACTCTGTTCTGACTACCACTTATTCGGTGCAGTGAGATATGCTGGTATCTAAATGGGGAAGCTTCTCTGATGCTTATTCACAGAGATTTTGAAACACTCATCTCACAACCCGTTTCCACCATAGGCTCCAATGGGCTTCCCCATAGAACATGCCAACCTGAATTGTTACAGGCTAGATGTGAGAAGAACATTCTGCTGCTTGGTCCCTTAGAGTTAAACTTGCTTGTCAAAAGGCAACGTCCAGTGAGTGTTTTTCACAGAGACACCACATAATTTGGAAGCCTACTTGAATGCCGTTTTCAGTGCGATTTCACGTACAATTTCCCAAAACAAACTGTTTGCAGCTATGACACTGTTCTGACTACCACTTCTTCGATTCAGTGAGATATTTTGGAAGGTAAATGGGGAAGCCTTCTCTGACGCTTTCTCACAGAGATTTTGAAACACTCATCTCACAACCCGTTTCCACCGTAGGCTCCAATGGGCTTCCCCATCGAACGTGCAAACCTGATTCCTACAGGCTAGATGTGAGAGGCACATTCTGCTGCTTGATCGCTTAGAGGTAAACTTCCTTCTAAAAGCTCAACGTCCAGTGAGCGTTTTTGGCAGAGATATACAAAACAATTTGGAAGCTTAGTCGAAGGCAGTTTGCAGTGTGATTTCGCGTGTAATTTCCCACACCAAACTGTTTGCTGCTCTAACTCTCTTCTGATTACCACTTATTCAGTTCAGTGAGATATGTTGGTACGTAAATGGGGAAGCTTCTCTGACACTTTTTCACAGAGATTTTGAAACACTCATCTCACAACCCGTTTCCACCATAGCCTCCAGTGGGATTCCCCATTGAACATGCAAACCTGAATTCTTACCGGCTACATGTGAGAAGCACTTTCTCCTGCTTGTTCTCCTAGAGGTAAACTTCCTTCTAAAAGCTCAAAGTCCCGTGATCGTTTTTGTCAGATATATACAAAACAATTTGGAAGCGTATTTGAGGGCCGTTTGCAGTGTGATTTAGCGTGTGATTTCCCAAACCACACTGTTTGCAGCTCTAACTCTTTTCTGCCTACCACGTATTCGGTTCAGTGAGATATGCTGGTATCTAAATGGGGATGCTTCTCTGAGGCTTATTCACAGAGACATTGAAACACTCATCTCACAACCCGTTTCCACCATAGGCTCCAATGGGATTCCCCTTAGAATTCGCAAACCGGATTCCTACCGGCTGGATGTGAGAACCCCATTCTGCTGCTTGTTCTCTTAGAGGTAAACTTGCTTCTTAAACCTCCAGGTCCAGTGAGTGTTTTTGGCAGAGATATACAGCATAATTTGGAGCCTATTTAAATGCCGTTTTCAGTGCGATTTCACGCATAATTTCCCACCCCACACTGTTTGCAGCTCCGACACTGTTCTGACTACCATTTCTTCCCTTCAGTGAGATATGCTGGAATGGAAATGGGGAAGCTTCTCTGATGCTTTTTCACGGAGTCTTTGAAACACTAATCTCACAACCCCTTTCCACCATAGGCTCCATTGGGCTTCCCCATATAACATGCAATCCTGAATTGCAAAAGGCTAAATATGAGAAGCACATTCTGCTGCTTGTTCCCTTTGATTTAAACTTGCTTCTAAAAGCTCCACATCCAGTGAGTGGTTTTTGGCATAGATATACCACACTCTTTGGAAGCCTATTTGAATACCGTTTGCAGTTCGATTTCGTGCATAATTTCCCAAACCAAGCTGTTTGCAGCTCTAACTCTCTCCTGACTACCACTTCTTCGTTTCAATGAGATATGCAGGAATCTAGAAGTCGAAGATTCTCTGGCGCCTTTTTCACAGAAATTTTGAGACACAATTCGCCCAAGCCGTTTCCACCATCGGCTCCAAGGGGCTTCCCCATAGAGGTTGCAATCCTGAATTCCCACAAGCTGGATGTGTGAAGCACATTCTCGTGCTTGTTCGCTTAGAGTTCAACTTGCTTCTAAACGCTCAACTTCCACTGAGTGTTTTTGGCAGAGATATTCAGCACACTTTGGAAGCGTATTTGAATATCGTTTGCAGTGCGATTTCGCGTGTAATTTCCCAAACCAAACTGTTTGCAGCTCTAACTCTGTTCTGACTACCACTTATTCGGTGCAGTGAGATATGCTGGTATCTAAATGGGGAAGCTTCTCTGATGCTTATTCACAGAGATTTTGAAACACTCATCTCACAACCCGTTTCCACCATAGGCTCCAATGGGCTTCCCCATAGAACATGCCAACCTGATTTGTTACAGGCTAGATGTGAGAAGAACATTCTGCTGCTTGGTCCCTTAGAGTTAAACTTGCTTGTCAAAAGGCAACGTCCAGTGAGTGTTTTTCACAGAGATAACCACATAATTTGGAAGCCTACTTGAATGCCGTTTTCAGTGCGATTTCACGTACAATTTCCCAAAACAAACTGTTTGCAGCTATGACACTGTTCTGACTACCACTTCTTCGATTCAGTGAGATATTTTGGAAGGTAAATGGGGAAGCCTTCTCTGACGCTTTCTCACAGAGATTTTGAAACACTCATCTCACAACCCGTTTCCACCATAGGCTCCAATGGGCTTCCCCATCGAACGTGCAAACCTGATTCCTACAGGCTAGATGTGAGAGGCACATTCTGCTGCTTGATCGCTTAGAGGTAAACTTCCTTCTAAAAGCTCAACGTCCAGTGAGCGTTTTTGGCAGAGATATACAAAACAATTTGGAAGCTTAGTCGAAGGCAGTTTGCAGTGTGATTTCGCGTGTAATTTCCCACATCAAACTGTTTGCTGCTCTAACTCTCTTCTGATTACCCCTTATTCAGTTCAGTGAGATATGCTGGTACGTAAATGGGGAAGCTTCTCTGACACTTTTTCACAGAGATTTTGAAACACTCATCTCACAACCCGTTTCCACCATAGCCTCCAGTGGGATTCCCCATTGAACATGCAAACCTGAATTCTTACCGGCTACATGTGAGAAGCACTTTCTCCTGCTTGTTCTCCTAGAGGTAAACTTCCTTCTAAAAGCTCAAAGTCCCGTGATCGTTTTTGTCAGATATATACAAAACAATTTGGAAGCGTATTTGAGGGCCGTTTGCAGTGTGATTTAGCGTGTGATTTCCCAAACCACACTGTTTGCAGCTCTAACTCTTTTCTGCCTACCACGTATTCGGTTCAGTGAGATATGCTGGTATCTAAATGGGGATGCTTCTCTGAGGCTTATTCACAGAGACATTGAAACACTCATCTCACAACCCGTTTCCACCATAGGCTCCAATGGGATTCCCCTTAGAATTCGCAAACCGGATTCCTACCGGCTGGATGTGAGAACCCCATTCTGCTGCTTGTTCTCTTAGAGGTAAACTTGCTTCTTAAACCTCCAGGTCCAGTGAGTGTTTTTGGCAGAGATATACAGCATAATTTGGAGCCTATTTAAATGCCGTTTTCAGTGCGATTTCACGTATAATTTCCCACCCCAAACTGTTTGCAGCTCCGACACTGTTCTGACTACCATTTCTTCCCTTCAGTGAGATATGCTGGAATGGAAATGGGGAAGCTTCTCTGATGCTTTTTCACGGAGTCTTTGAAACACTAATCTCACAACCCCTTTCCACCATAGGCTCCATTGGGCTTCCCCATATAACATGCAATCCTGAATTGCAAAAGGCTAAATATGAGAAGCACATTCTGCTGCTTGTTCCCTTTGATTTAAACTTGCTTCTAAAAGCTCCACATCCAGTGAGTGGTTTTTGGCATAGATATACCACACTCTTTGGAAGCCTATTTGAATACCGTTTGCAGTTCGATTTCGTGCATAATTTCCCAAACCAAGCTGTTTGCAGCTCTAACTCTCTCCTGACTACCACTTCTTCGTTTCAATGAGATATGCAGGAATCTAGAAGTCGAAGATTCTCTGGCGCCTTTTTCACAGAAATTTTGAGACACAATTCGCCCAAGCCGTTTCCACCATCGGCTCCAAGGGGCTTCCCCATAGAGGTTGCAATCCTGAATTCCCACAAGCTGGATGTGTGAAGCACATTCTCGTGCTTGTTCGCTTAGAGTTCAACTTGCTTCTAAACGCTCAACTTCCACTGAGTGTTTTTGGCAGAGATATACAGCACACTTTGGAAGCGTATTTGAATATCGTTTGCAGTGCGATTTCGCGTGTAATTTCCCAAACCAAACTGTTTGCAGCTCTAACTCTGTTCTGACTACCACTTATTCGGTGCAGTGAGATATGCTGGTATCTAAATGGGGAAGCTTCTCTGATGCTTATTCACAGAGATTTTGAAACACTCATCTCACAACCCGTTTCCACCATAGGCTCCAATGGGCTTCCCCATAGAACATGCCAACCTGAATTGTTACAGGCTAGATGTGAGAAGAACATTCTGCTGCTTGGTCCCTTAGAGTTAAACTTGCTTGTCAAAAGGCAACGTCCAGTGAGTGTTTTTCACAGAGATAACCACATAATTTGGAAGCCTACTTGAATGCCGTTTTCAGTGCGATTTCACGTACAATTTCCCAAAACAAACTGTTTGCAGCTATGACACTGTTCTGACTACCACTTCTTCGATTCAGTGAGATATTTTGGAAGGTAAATGGGGAAGCCTTCTCTGACGCTTTCTCACAGAGATTTTGAAACACTCATCTCACAACCCGTTTCCACCATAGGCTCCAATGGGCTTCCCCATCGAACGTGCAAACCTGATTCCTACAGGCTAGATGTGAGAGGCACATTCTGCTGCTTGTTCGCTTAGAGGTAAACTTCCTTCTAAAAGCTCAACGTCCAGTGAGCGTTTTTGGCAGAGATATACAAAACAATTTGGAAGCTTAGTCGAAGGCAGTTTGCAATGTGATTTCGCGTGTAATTTCCCACATCAAACTGTTTGCTGCTCTAACTCTCTTCTGATTACCACTTATTCAGTTCAGTGAGATATGCTGGTACGTAAATGGGGAAGCTTCTCTGACACTTTTTCACAGAGATTTTGAAACACTCATCTCACAACCCGTTTCCACCATAGCCTCCAGTGGGATTCCCCATTGAACATGCAAACCTGAATTCTTACCGGCTACATGTGAGAAGCACTTTCTCCTGCTTGTTCTCCTAGAGGTAAACTTCCTTCTAAAAGCTCAAAGTCCCGTGATCGTTTTTGTCAGATATATACAAAACTATTTGGAAGCGTATTTGAGGGCCGTTTGCAGTGTGATTTAGCGTGTGCTTTCCCAAACCACACAGTTTGCAGCTCTAACTCTTTTCTGCCTACAACGTATTCGGTTCAGTGAGATATGCTGGTATCTAAATGGGGATGCTTCTCTGAGGCTTATTCACAGAGACATTGAAACACTCATCTCACAACCCGTTTCCACCATAGGCTCCAATGGGATTCCCCTTAGAATTCGCAAACCGGATTCCTACCGGCTGGATGTGAGAACCCCATTCTGCTGCTTGTTCTCTTAGAGGTAAACTTGCTTCTTAAACCTCCAGGTCCAGTGAGTGTTTTTGGCAGAGATATACAGCATAATTTGGAGCCTATTTAAATGCCGTTTTCAGTGCGATTTCACGCATAATTTCCCACCCCACACTGTTTGCAGCTCCGACACTGTTCTGACTACCATTTCTTCCCTTCAGTGAGATATGCTGGAATGGAAATGGGGAAGCTTCTCTGATGCTTTTTCACGGAGACTTTGAAACACTAATCTCACAACCCCTTTCCACCATAGGCTCCATTGGGCTTCCCCATATAACATGCAATCCTGAATTGCAAAAGGCTAAATATGAGAAGCACATTCTGCTGCTTGTTCCCTTTGATTTAAACTTGCTTCTAAAAGCTCCACATCCAGTGAGTGGTTTTTGGCATAGATATACCACACTCTTTGGAAGCCTATTTGAATACCGTTTGCAGTTCGATTTCGTGCATAATTTCCCAAACCAAGCTGTTTGCAGCTCTAACTCTCTCCTGACTGCCACTTCTTCGTTTCAATGAGATATGCAGGAATCTAGAAGTCGAAGATTCTCTGGCGCCTTTTTCACAGAAATTTTGAGACACAATTCGCCCAAGCCGTTTCCACCATCGGCTCCAAGAGGCTTCCCCATAGAGGTTGCAATCCTGAATTCCCACAAGCTGGATGTGTGAAGCACATTCTCGTGCTTGTTCGCTTAGAGTTCAACTTGCTTCTAAACGCTCAACTTCCACTGAGTGTTTTTGGCAGAGATATACAGCACACTTTGGAAGCGTATTTGAATATCGTTTGCAGTGCGATTTCGCGTGTAATTTCCCAAACCAAACTGTTTGCAGCTCTAACTCTGTTCTGACTACCACTTATTCGGTGCAGTGAGATATGCTGGTATCTAAATGGGGAAGCTTCTCTGATGCTTATTCACAGAGATTTTGAAACACTCATCTCACAACCCGTTTCCACCATAGGCTCCAATGGGCTTCCCCATAGAACATGCCAACCTGAATTGTTACAGGCTAGATGTGAGAAGAACATTCTGCTGCTTGGTCCCTTAGAGTTAAACTTGCTTGTCAAAAGGCAACGTCCAGTGAGTGTTTTTCACAGAGATAACCACATAATTTGGAAGCCTACTTGAATGCCGTTTTCAGTGCGATTTCACGTACAATTTCCCAAAACAAACTGTTTGCAGCTATGACACTGTTCTGACTACCACTTCTTCGATTCAGTGAGATATTTTGGAAGGTAAATGGGGAAGCCTTCTCTGACGCTTTCTCACAGAGATTTTGAAACACTCATCTCACAACCCGTTTCCACCATAGGCTCCAATGGGCTTCCCCATCGAACGTGCAAACCTGATTCCTACAGGCTAGATGTGAGAGGCACATTCTGCTGCTTGATCGTTTAGAGGTAAACTTCCTTCTAAAAGCTCAACGTCCAGTGAGCGTTTTTGGCAGAGATATACAAAACAATTTGGAAGCTTAGTCGAAGGCAGTTTGCAGTGTGATTTCGCGTGTAATTTCCCACACCAAACTGTTTGCTGCTCTAACTCTCTTCTGATTACCACTTATTCAGTTCAGTGAGATATGCTGGTACGTAAATGGGGAAGCTTCTCTGACACTTTTTCACAGAGATTTTGAAACACTCATCTCACAACCCGTTTCCACCATAGCCTCCAGTGGGATTCCCCATTGAACATGCAAACCTGAATTCTTACCGGCTACATGTGAGAAGCACTTTCTCCTGCTTGTTCTCCTAGAGGTAAACTTCCTTCTAAAAGCTCAAAGTCCCGTGATCGTTTTTGTCAGATATATACAAAACAATTTGGAAGCGTATTTGAGGGCCGTTTGCAGTGTGATTTAGCGTGTGATTTCCCAAACCACACTGTTTGCAGCTCTAACTCTTTTCTGCCTACCACGTATTCGGTTCAGTGAGATATGCTGGTATCTAAATGGGGATGCTTCTCTGAGGCTTATTCACAGAGACATTGAAACACTCATCTCACAACCCGTTTCCACCATAGGCTCCAATGGGATTCCCCTTAGAATTCGCAAACCGGATTCCTACCGGCTGGATGTGAGAACCCCATTCTGCTGCTTGTTCTCTTAGAGGTAAACTTGCTTCTTAAACCTCCAGGTCCAGTGAGTGTTTTTGGCAGAGATATACAGCATAATTTGGAGCCTATTTAAATGCCGTTTTCAGTGCGATTTCACGTATAATTTCCCACCCCAAACTGTTTGCAGCTCCGACACTGTTCTGACTACCATTTCTTCCCTTCAGTGAGATATGCTGGAATGGAAATGGGGAAGCTTCTCTGATGCTTTTTCACGGAGTCTTTGAAACACTAATCTCACAACCCCTTTCCACCATAGGCTCCATTGGGCTTCCCCATATAACATGCAATCCTGAATTGCAAAAGGCTAAATATGAGAAGCACATTCTGCTGCTTGTTCCCTTTGATTTAAACTTGCTTCTAAAAGCTCAACATCCAGTGAGTGTTTTTTGGCATAGATATACCACACTCTTTGGAAGCCTATTTGAATACCGTTTGCAGTTCGATTTCGTGTATAATTTCCCAAACCAAGCTGTTTGCAGCTCTAACTCTCTCCTGACTACCACTTCTTCGTTTCAATGAGATATGCAGGAATCTAGAAGTCGAAGATTCTCTGGCGCCTTTTTCACAGAAATTTTGAGACACAATTCGCCCAAGCCGTTTCCACCATCGGCTCCAAGGGGCTTCCCCATAGAGGTTGCAATCCTGAATTCCTACAAGCTGGATGTGTGAAGCACATTCTCGTGCTTGTTCGCTTAGAGTTCAACTTGCTTCTAAACGCTCAACTTCCACTGAGTGTTTTTGGCAGAGATATACAACACACTCTGGAAGCGTATTTGAATATCGTTTGCAGTGCGATTTCGCGTGTAATTTCCCAAACCAAACTGTTTGCAGCTCTAACTCTGTTCTGACTACCTCTTATTCGGTGCAGTGAGATATGCTGGTATCTAAATGGGGAAGCTTCTCTGATGCTTATTCACAGAGATTTTGAAACACTCATCTCACAACCCGTTTCCACCATAGGCTCCAATGGGCTTCCCCATAGAACATGCCAACCTGATTTGTTACAGGCTAGATGTGAGAAGAACATTCTGCTGCTTGGTCCCTTAGAGTTAAACTTGCTTGTCAAAAGGCAACGTCCAGTGAGTGTTTTTCACAGAGATAACCACATAATTTGGAAGCCTACTTGAATGCCGTTTTCAGTGCGATTTCACGTACAATTTCCCAAAACAAACTGTTTGCAGCTATGACACTGTTCTGACTACCACTTCTTCGATTCAGTGAGATATTTTGGAAGGTAAATGGGGAAGCCTTCTCTGACGCTTTCTCACAGAGATTTTGAAACACTCATCTCACAACCCGTTTCCACCTTAGGCTCCCATGGGCTTCCCCATAGAACGTGCAAACCTGATTCCTACAGGCTAGATGTGAGAGGCACATTCTGCTGCTTGTTCGCTTAGAGGTAAACTTCCTTCTAAAAGCTCAACGTCCAGTTAGCGTTTTTGTCAGATATATACAAAAGAATTTGGAAGCGTATTTGAGGGCCGTTTGCAGTGTGATTTAGCGTGTGATTTCCCAAACCACACTGTTTGCAGCTCTAACTCTTTTCTGCCTACCACGTATTCGGTTCAGTGAGATATGCTGGTATCTAAATGGGGATGCTTCTCTGAGGCTTATTCACAGAGACATTGAAACACTCATCTCACAACCCGTTTCCACCATAGGCTCCAATGGGATTCCCCTTAGAATTCGCAAACCGGATTCCTACCGGCTGGATGTGAGAACCCCATTCTGCTGCTTGTTCTCTTAGAGGTAAACTTGCTTCTTAAACCTCCAGGTCCAGTGAGTGTTTTTGGCAGAGATATACAGCATAATTTGGAGCCTATTTAAATGCCGTTTTCAGTGCGATTTCACGTATAATTTCCCACCCCAAACTGTTTGCAGCTCCGACACTGTTCTGACTACCATTTCTTCCCTTCAGTGAGATATGCTGGAATGGAAATGGGGAAGCTTCTCTGATGCTTTTTCACGGAGTCTTTGAAACACTAATCTCACAACCCCTTTCCACCATAGGCTCCATTGGGCTTCCCCATATAACATGCAATCCTGAATTGCAAAAGGCTAAATATGAGAAGCACATTCTGCTGCTTGTTCCCTTTGATTTAAACTTGCTTCTAAAAGCTCCACATCCAGTGAGTGGTTTTTGGCATAGATATACCACACTCTTTGGAAGCCTATTTGAATACCGTTTGCAGTTCGATTTCGTGCATAATTTCCCAAACCAAGCTGTTTGCAGCTCTAACTCTCTCCTGACTACCACTTCTTCGTTTCAATGAGATATGCAGGAATCTAGAAGTCGAAGATTCTCTGGCGCCTTTTTCACAGAAATTTTGAGACACAATTCGCCCAAGCCGTTTCCACCATCGGCTCCAAGGGGCTTCCCCATAGAGGTTGCAATCCTGAATTCCCACAAGCTGGATGTGTGAAGCACATTCTCGTGCTTGTTCGCTTACAGTTCAACTTGCTTCTAAACGCTCAACTTCCACTGAGTGTTTTTGGCAGAGATATACAGCACACTTTGGAAGCGTATTTGAATATCGTTTGCAGTGCGATTTCGCGTGTAATTTCCCAAACCAAACTGTTTGCAGCTCTAACTCTGTTCTGACTACCACTTATTCGGTGCAGTGAGATATGCTGGTATCTAAATGGGGAAGCTTCTCTGATGCTTATTCACAGAGATTTTGAAACACTCATCTCACAACCCGTTTCCACCGTAGGCTCCAATGGGCTTCCCCATCGAACGTGCAAACCTGATTCCTACAGGCTAGATGTGAGAGGCACATTCTGCTGCTTGTTCGCTTAGAGGTAAACTTCCTTCTAAAAGCTCAACGTCCAGTGAGCGTTTTGGGCAGAGATATAAAAAAACAATTTGGAAGCTTAGTCGAAGGCAGTTTGCAGTGTGATTTCGCGTGTAATTTCCCACACCAAACTGTTTTCTGCTCTAACTCTCTTCTGATTACCACTTATTCAGTTCAGTGAGATATGCTGGTACATAAATGGGGAAGCTTCTCTGACACTTTTTCACAGAGATTTTGAAACACTCATCTCACAACCCGTTTCCACCATAGCCTCCAGTGGGATTCCCCATTGAACATGCAAACCTGAATTCTTACCGGCTACATGTGAGAAGCACTTTCTCCTGCTTGTTCTCCTAGAGGTAAACTTCCTTCTAAAAGCTCAAAGTCCCGTGATCGTTTTTGTCAGATATATACAAAACTATTTGGAAGCGTATTTGAGGGCCGTTTGCAGTGTGATTTAGCGTGTGCTTTCCCAAACCACACAGTTTGCAGCTCTAACTCTTTTCTGCCTACAACGTATTCGGTTCAGTGAGATATGCTGGTATCTAAATGGGGATGCTTCTCTGAGGCTTATTCACAGAGACATTGAAACACTCATCTCACAACCCGTTTCCACCATAGGCTCCAATGGGATTCCCCTTAGAATTCGCAAACCGGATTCCTACCGGCTGGATGTGAGAACCCCATTCTGCTGCTTGTTCTCTTAGAGGTAAACTTGCTTCTTAAACCTCCAGGTCCAGTGAGTGTTTTTGGCAGAGATATACAGCATAATTTGGAGCCTATTTAAATGCCGTTTTCATTGCGATTTCACGTATAATTTCCCACCCCAAACTGTTTGCAGCTCCGACACTGTTCTGACTACCATTTCTTCCCTTCAGTGAGATATGCTGGAATGGAAATGGGGAAGCTTCTCTGATGCTTTTTCACGGAGTCTTTGAAACACTAATCTCACAACCCCTTTCCACCATAGGCTCCATTGGGCTTCCCCATATAACATGCAATCCTGAATTGCAAAAGGCTAAATATGAGAAGCACATTCTGCTGCTTGTTCCCTTTGATTTAAACTTGCTTCTAAAAGCTCCACATCCAGTGAGTGGTTTTTGGCATAGATATACCACACTCTTTGGAAGCCTATTTGAATACCGTTTGCAGTTCGATTTCGTGTATAATTTCCCAAACCAAGCTGTTTGCAGCTCTAACTCTCTCGTGACTACCAATTCTTCGTTTCAATGAGATATGCAGGAATCTAGAAGTCGAAGATTGTCTGGCGCCTTTTTCACAGAAATTTTGAGACACAATTCGCCCAAGCCGTTTCCACCATCGGCTCCAAGGGGCTTCCCCATAGAGGTTGCAATCCTGAATTCCCACAAGCTGGATGTGTGAAGCACATTCTCGTGCTTGTTCGCTTAGAGTTCAACTTGCTTCTAAACGCTCAACTTCCACTGAGTGTTTTTGGCAGAGATATACAGCACACTTTGGAAGCGTATTTGAATATCGTTTGCAGTGCGATTTCGCGTGTAATTTCCCAAACCAAACTGTTTGCAGCTCTAACTCTGTTCTGACTACCACTTATTCGGTTCAGTGAGATATGCTGGTATCTAAATGGGGAAGCTTCTCTGATGCTTATTCACAGAGATTTTGAAACACTCATCTCACAACCCGTTTCCACCATAGGCTCCAATGGGCTTCCCCATAGAACATGCCAACCTGAATTTTTACAGGCTAGATGTGAGAAGAACATTCTGCTGCTTGGTCCCTTAGAGTTAAACTTGCTTGTCAAAAGGCAACGTCCAGTGAGTGTTTTTCACAGAGATAACCACATAATTTGGAAGCCTACTTGAATGCCGTTTTCAGTGCGATTTCACGTACAATTTCCCAAAACAAACTGTTTGCAGCTATGACACTGTTCTGACTACCACTTCTTCGATTCAGTGAGATATTTTGGAAGGAAAATGGGGAAGCCTTCTCTGACGCTTTCTCTGAGAGATTTTGAAACACTCATCTCACAACCCGTTTCCACCGTAGGCTCCAATGGGCTTCCCCATCGAACGTGCAAACCTGATTCCTACAGGCTAGATGTGAGAGGCACATTCTGCTGCTTGTTCGCTTAGAGGTAAACTTCCTTCTAAAAGCTCAACGTCCAGTGAGCGTTTTTGGCAGAGATATACAAAACAATTTGGAAGCTTAGTCGAAGGCAGTTTGCAGTGTGATTTCGCGTGTAATTTCCCACACCAAACTGTTTGCTGCTCTAACTCTCTTCTGATTACCACTTATTCAGTTCAGTGAGATATGCTGGTACGTAAATGGGGAAGCTTCTCTGACACTTTTTCACAGAGATTTTGAAACACTCATCTCACAACCCGTTTCCACCATAGCCTCCAGTGGGCTTCCCCATTGAACATGCAAACCTGAATTCTTACCGGCTACATGTGAGAAGCACTTTCTCCTGCTTGTTCTCCTAGAGGTAAACTTCCTTCTAAAAGCTCAAAGTCCCGTGATCGTTTTTGTCAGATATATACAAAACAATTTGGAAGCGTATTTGAGGGCCGTTTGCAGTGTGATTTAGCGTGTGATTTCCCAAACCACACTGTTTGCAGCTCTAACTCTTTTCTGCCTACCACGTATTCGGTTCAGTGAGATATGCTGGTATCTAAATGGGGATGCTTCTCTGAGGCTTATTCACAGAGACATTGAAACACTCATCTCACAACCCGTTTCCACCATAGGCTCCAATGGGATTCCCCTTAGAATTCGCAAACCGGGTTCCTACCGGCTGGATGTGAGAACCCCATTCTGCTACTTGTTCTCTTAGAGGTAAACTTGCTTCTTAAACCTCCAGGTCCAGTGCTTGTTTTTGGCAGAGATATACAGCATAATTTGGAGCCTATTTAAATGCCGTTTTCAGTGCGATTTCACGCATAATTTCCCACCCCACACTGTTTGCAGCTCCGACACTGTTCTGACTACCATTTCTTCCCTTCAGTGAGATATGCTGGAATGGAAATGGGGAAGCTTCTCTGATGCTTTTTCACGGAGTCTTTGAAACACTAATCTCACAACCCCTTTCCACCATAGGCTCCATTGGGCTTCCCCATATAACATGCAATCCTGAATTGCAAAAGGCTAAATATGAGAAGCACATTCTGCTGCTTGTTCCCTTTGATTTAAACTTGCTTCTAAAAGCTCAACATCCAGTGAGTGTTTTTTGGCATAGATATACCACACTCTTTGGAAGCCTATTTGAATACCGTTTGCAGTTCGATTTCGTGTATAATTTCCCAAACCAAGCTGTTTGCAGCTCTAACTCTCTCCTGACTACCACTTCTTCGTTTCAATGAGATATGCAGGAATCTAGAAGTCGAAGATTCTCTGGCGCCTTTTTCACAGAAATTTTGAGACACAATTCGCCCAAGCCGTTTCCACCATCGGCTCCAAGGGGCTTCCCCATAGAGGTTGCAATCCTGAATTCCCACAAGCTGGATGTGTGAAGCACATTCTCGTGCTTGTTCGCTTAGAGTTCAACTTGCTTCTAAACGCTCAACTTCCACTGAGTGTTTTTGGCAGAGATATACAACACACTTTGGAAGCGTATTTGAATATCGTTTGCAGTGCGATTTCACGTGTAATTTCCCAAACCAAACTGTTTGCAGCTCTAACTCTGTTCTGACTACCACTTATTCGGTGCAGTGAGATATGCTGGTATCTAAATGGGGAAGCTTCTCTGATGCTTATTCACAGAGATTTTGAAACACTCATCTCACAACCCGTTTCCACCATAGGCTCCAATGGGCTTCCCCATAGAACATGCCAACCTGAATTGTTACAGGCTAGATTTGAGAAGAACATTCTGCTGCTTGGTCCCTTAGAGTTAAACTTGCTTGTCAAAAGGCAACGTCCAGTGAGTGTTTTTCACAGAGATAACCACATAATTTGGAAGCCTACTTGAATGCCGTTTTCAGTGCGATTTCACGTACAATTTCCCAAAACAAACTGTTTGCAGCTATGACACTGTTCTGACTACCACTTCTTCGATTCAGTGAGATATTTTGGAAGGTAAATGGGGAAGCCTTCTCTGACGCTTTCTCACAGAGATTTTGAAACACTCATCTCACAACCCGTTTCCACCATAGGCTCCAATGGGCTTCCCCATCGAACGTGCAAACCTGATTCCTACAGGCTAGATGTGAGAGGCACATTCTGCTGCTTGATCGCTTAGAGGTAAACTTCCTTCTAAAAGCTCAACGTCCAGTGAGCGTTTTTGGCAGAGATATACAAAACAATTTGGAAGCTTAGTCGAAGGCAGTTTGCAGTGTGATTTCGCGTGTAATTTCCCACACCAAACTGTTTGCTGCTCTAACTCTCTTCTGATTACCACTTATTCAGTTCAGTGAGATATGCTGGTACGTAAATGGGGAAGCTTCTCTGACACTTTTTCACAGAGATTTTGAAACACTCATCTCACAACCCGTTTCCACCATAGCCTCCAGTGGGATTCCCCATTGAACATGCAAACCTGAATTCTTACCGGCTACATGTGAGAAGCACTTTCTCCTGCTTGTTCTCCTAGAGGTAAACTTCCTTCTAAAAGCTCAAAGTCCCGTGATCGTTTTTGTCAGATATATACAAAACAATTTGGAAGCGTATTTGAGGGCCGTTTGCAGTGTGATTTAGCGTGTGATTTCCCAAACCACACTGTTTGCAGCTCTAACTCTTTTCTGCCTACCACGTATTCGGTTCAGTGAGATATGCTGGTATCTAAATGGGGATGCTTCTCTGAGGCTTATTCACAGAGACATTGAAACACTCATCTCACAACCCGTTTCCACCATAGGCTCCAATGGGATTCCCCTTAGAATTCGCAAACCGGGTTCCTACCGGCTGGATGTGAGAACCCCATTCTGCTACTTGTTCTCTTAGAGGTAAACTTGCTTCTTAAACCTCCAGGTCCAGTGAGTGTTTTTGGCAGAGATATACAGCATAATTTGGAGCCTATTTAAATGCCGTTTTCAGTGCGATTTCACGCATAATTTCCCACCCCACACTGTTTGCAGCTCCGACACTGTTCTGACTACCATTTCTTCCCTTCAGTGAGATATGCTGGAATGGAAATGGGGAAGCTTCTCTGATGCTTTTTCACGGAGTCTTTGAAACACTAATCTCACAACCCCTTTCCACCATAGGCTCCATTGGGCTTCCCCATATAACATGCAATCCTGAATTGCAAAAGGCTAAATATGAGAAGCACATTCTGCTGCTTGTTCCCTTTGATTTAAACTTGCTTCTAAAAGCTCAACATCCAGTGAGTGTTTTTTGGCATAGATATACCACACTCTTTGGAAGCCTATTTGAATACCGTTTGCAGTTCGATTTCGTGTATAATTTCCCAAACCAAGCTGTTTGCAGCTCTAACTCTCTCCTGACTACCACTTCTTCGTTTCAATGAGATATGCAGGAATCTAGAAGTCGAAGATTCTCTGGCGCCTTTTTCACAGAAATTTTGAGACACAATTCGCCCAAGCCGTTTCCACCATCGGCTCCAAGGGGCTTCCCCATAGAGGTTGCAATCC
Organism: Cynocephalus volans; assembly: GCF_027409185.1. Taxonomy (NCBI): domain Eukaryota; kingdom Metazoa; phylum Chordata; class Mammalia; order Dermoptera; family Cynocephalidae; genus Cynocephalus; species Cynocephalus volans. The sequence goes on from NC_084479.1 coordinate 5,598,341, forward strand.
TGAATTCCCACAAGCTGGATGTGTGAAGCACATTCTCGTGCTTGTTCGCTTAGAGTTCAACTTGCTTCTAAACGCTCAACTTCCACTGAGTGTTTTTGGCAGAGATATACAACACACTTTGGAAGCGTATTTGAATATCGTTTGCAGTGCGATTTCGCGTGTAATTTCCCAAACCAAACTGTTTGCAGCTCTAACTCTGTTCTGACTACCACTTATTCGGTTCAGTGAGATATGCTGGTATCTAAATGGGGAAGCTTCTCTGATGCTTATTCACAGAGATTTTGAAACACTCATCTCACAACCCGTTTCCACCATAGGCTCCAATGGGCTTCCCCATAGAACATGCCAACCTGAATTGTTACAGGCTAGATGTGAGAAGAACATTCTGCTGCTTGGTCCCTTAGAGTTAAACTTGCTTGTCAAAAGGCAACGTCCAGTGAGTGTTTTTCACAGAGATAACCACATAATTTGGAAGCCTACTTGAATGCCGTTTTCAGTGCGATTTCACGTACAATTTCCCAAAACAAACTGTTTGCAGCTATGACACTGTTCTGACTACCACTTCTTCGATTCAGTGAGATATTTTGGAAGGTAAATGGGGAAGCCTTCTCTGACGCTTTCTCACAGAGATTTTGAAACACTCATGTCACAACCCGTTTCCACCATAGGCTCCAATGGGCTTCCCCATCGAACGTGCAAACCTGATTCCTACAGGCTAGATGTGAGAGGCACATTCTGCTGCTTGATCGCTTAGAGGTAAACTTCCTTCTAAAAGCTCAACGTCCAGTGAGCGTTTTTGGCAGAGATATACAAAACAATTTGGAAGCTTAGTCGAAGGCAGTTTGCAGTGTGATTTCGCGTGTAATTTCCCACACCAAACTGTTTGCTGCTCTCACTCTCTTCTGATTACCACTTATTCAGTTCAGTGAGATATGCTGGTACGTAAATGGGGAAGCTTCTCTGACACTTTTTCACAGAGATTTTGAAACACTCATCTCACAACCCGTTTCCACCATAGCCTCCAGTGGGCTTCCCCATTGAACATGCAACCCTGAATTCTTACCGGCTACATGTGAGAAGCACTTTCTCCTGCTTGTTCTCCTAGAGGTAAACTTCCTTCTAAAAGCTCAAAGTCCCGTGATCGTTTTTGTCAGATATATACAAAACAATTTGGAAGCGTATTTGAGGGCCGTTTGCAGTGTGATTTAGCGTGTGATTTCCCAAACCACACTGTTTGCAGCTCTAACTCTTTTCTGCCTACCACGTATTCGGTTCAGTGAGATATGCTGGTATCTAAATGGGGATGCTTCTCTGAGGCTTATTCACAGAGACATTGAAACACTCATCTCACAACCCGTTTCCACCATAGGCTCCAATGGGATTCCCCTTAGAATTCGCAAACCGGATTCCTACCGGCTGGATGTGAGAACCCCATTCTGCTGCTTGTTCTCTTAGAGGTAAACTTGCTTCTTAAACCTCCAGGTCCAGTGAGTGTTTTTGGCAGAGATATACAGCATAATTTGGAGCCTATTTAAATGCCGTTTTCAGTGCGATTTCACGTATAATTTCCCACCCCAAACTGTTTGCAGCTCCGACACTGTTCTGACTACCATTTCTTCCCTTCAGTGAGATATGCTGGAATGGAAATGGGGAAGCTTCTCTGATGCTTTTTCACGGAGTCTTTGAAACACTAATCTCACAACCCCTTTCCACCATAGGCTCCATTGGGCTTCCCCATATAACATGCAATCCTGAATTGCAAAAGGCTAAATATGAGAAGCACATTCTGCTGCTTGTTCCCTTTGATTTAAACTTGCTTCTAAAAGCTCCACATCCAGTGAGTGGTTTTTGGCATAGATATACCACACTCTTTGGAAGCCTATTTGAATACCGTTTGCAGTTCGATATCGTGCATAATTTCCCAAACCAAGCTGTTTGCAGCTCTAACTCTCTCCTGACTACCACTTCTTCGTTTCAATGAGATATGCAGGAATCTAGAAGTCGAAGATTCTCTGGCGCCTTTTTCACAGAAATTTTGAGACACAATTCGCCCAAGCCGTTTCCACCATCGGCTCCAAGGGGCTTCCCCATAGAGGTTGCAATCCTGAATTCCCACAAGCTGGATGTGTGAAGCACATTCTCGTGCTTGTTCGCTTACAGTTCAACTTGCTTCTAAACGCTCAACTTCCACTGAGTGTTTTTGGCAGAGATATACAACACACTTTGGAAGCGTATTTGAATATCGTTTGCAGTGCGATTTCGCGTGTAATTTCCCAAACCAAACTGTTTGCAGCTCTAACTCTCTTCTGACTACCACTTATTCGGTTCAGTGAGATATGCTGGTATCTAAATGGGGAAGCTTCTCTGATGCTTATTCACAGAGATTTTGAAACACTCATCTCACAACCCGTTTCCACCATAGGCTCCAATGGGCTTCCCCATCGAACATGCCAACCTGAATTGTTACAGGCTAGATGTGAGAAGAACATTCTGCTGCTTGGTACCTTAGAGTTAAACTTGCTTGTCAAAAGGCAACGTCCAGTGAGTGTTTTTCACAGAGATAACCACATAATTTGGAAGCCTACTTGAATGCCGTTTTCAGTGCGATTTCACGTACAATTTCCCAAAACAAACTGTTTGCAGCTATGACACTGTTCTGACTACCACTTCTTCGATTCAGTGAGATATTTTGGAAGGTAAATGGGGAAGCCTTCTCTGACGCTTTCTCACAGAGATTTTGAAACACTCATCTCACAACCCGTTTCCACCGTAGGCTCCAATGGGCTTCCCCATCGAACGTGCAAACCTGATTCCTACAGGCTAGATGTGAGAGGCACATTCTGCTGCTTGATCGCTTAGAGGTAAACTTCCTTCTAAAAGCTCAACGTCCAGTGAGCGTTTTTGGCAGAGATATACAAAACAATTTGGAAGCTTAGTCGAAGGCAGTTTGCAGTGTGATTTCGCGTGTAATTTCCCACACCAAACTGTTTGCTGCTCTCACTCTCTTCTGATTACCACTTATTCAGTTCAGTGAGATATGCTGGTACGTAAATGGGGAAGCTTCTCTGACACTTTTTCACAGAGATTTTGAAACACTCATCTCACAACCCGTTTCCACCATAGCCTCCAGTGGGCTTCCCCATTGAACATGCAAACCTGAATTCTTACCGGCTACATGTGAGAAGCACTTTCTCCTGCTTGTTCTCCTAGAGGTAAACTTCCTTCTAAAAGCTCAAAGTCCCGTGATCGTTTTTGTCAGATATATACAAAACAATTTGGAAGCGTATTTGAGGGCCGTTTGCAGTGTGATTTAGCGTGTGATTTCCCAAACCACACTGTTTGCAGCTCTAACTCTTTTCTGCCTACCACGTATTCGGTTCAGTGAGATATGCTGGTATCTAAATGGGGATGCTTCTCTGAGGCTTATTCACAGAGACATTGAAACACTCATCTCACAACCCGTTTCCACCATAGGCTCCAATGGGATTCCCCTTAGAATTCGCAAACCGGATTCCTACCGGCTGGATGTGAGAACCCCATTCTGCTGCTTGTTCTCTTAGAGGTAAACTTGCTTCTTAAACCTCCAGGTCCAGTGAGTGTTTTTGGCAGAGATATACAGCATAATTTGGAGCCTATTTAAATGCCGTTTTCAGTGCGATTTCACGTATAATTTCCCACCCCAAACTGTTTGCAGCTCCGACACTGTTCTGACTACCATTTCTTCCCTTCAGTGAGATATGCTGGAATGGAAATGGGGAAGCTTCTCTGATGCTTTTTCACGGAGTCTTTGAAACACTAATCTCACAACCCCTTTCCACCATAGGCTCCATTGGGCTTCCCCATATAACATGCAATCCTGAATTGCAAAAGGCTAAATATGAGAAGCACATTCTGCTGCTTGTTCCCTTTGATTTAAACTTGCTTCTAAAAGCTCCACATCCAGTGAGTGGTTTTTGGCATAGATATACCACACTCTTTGGAAGCCTATTTGAATACCGTTTGCAGTTCGATATCGTGCATAATTTCCCAAACCAAGCTGTTTGCAGCTCTAACTCTCTCCTGACTACCACTTCTTCGTTTCAATGAGATATGCAGGAATCTAGAAGTCGAAGATTCTCTGGCGCCTTTTTCACAGAAATTTTGAGACACAATTCGCCCAAGCCGTTTCCACCATCGGCTCCAAGGGGCTTCCCCATAGAGGTTGCAATCCTGAATTCCCACAAGCTGGATGTGTGAAGCACATTCTCGTGCTTGTTCGCTTACAGTTCAACTTGCTTCTAAACGCTCAACTTCCACTGAGTGTTTTTGGCAGAGATATACAACACACTTTGGAAGCGTATTTGAATATCGTTTGCAGTGCGATTTCGCGTGTAATTTCCCAAACCAAACTGTTTGCAGCTCTAACTCTCTTCTGACTACCACTTATTCGGTTCAGTGAGATATGCTGGTATCTAAATGGGGAAGCTTCTCTGATGCTTATTCACAGAGATTTTGAAACACTCATCTCACAACCCGTTTCCACCATAGGCTCCAATGGGCTTCCCCATCGAACATGCCAACCTGAATTGTTACAGGCTAGATGTGAGAAGAACATTCTGCTGCTTGGTCCCTTAGAGTTAAACTTGCTTGTCAAAAGGCAACGTCCAGTGAGTGTTTTTCACAGAGATAACCACATAATTTGGAAGCCTACTTGAATGCCGTTTTCAGTGCGATTTCACGTACAATTTCCCAAAACAAACTGTTTGCAGCTATGACACTGTTCTGACTACCACTTCTTCGATTCAGTGAGATATTTTGGAAGGTAAATGGGGAAGCCTTCTCTGACGCTTTCTCACAGAGATTTTGAAACACTCATCTCACAACCCGTTTCCACCGTAGGCTCCAATGGGCTTCCCCATCGAACGTGCAAACCTGATTCCTACAGGCTAGATGTGAGAGGCACATTCTGCTGCTTGATCGCTTAGAGGTAAACTTCCTTCTAAAAGCTCAACGTCCAGTGAGCGTTTTTGGCAGAGATATACAAAACAATTTGGAAGCTTAGTCGAAGGCAGTTTGCAGTGTGATTTCGCGTGTAATTTCCCACACCAAACTGTTTGCTGCTCTCACTCTCTTCTGATTACCACTTATTCAGTTCAGTGAGATATGCTGGTACGTAAATGGGGAAGCTTCTCTGACACTTTTTCACAGAGATTTTGAAACACTCATCTCACAACCCGTTTCCACCATAGCCTCCAGTGGGCTTCCCCATTGAACATGCAAACCTGAATTCTTACCGGCTACATGTGAGAAGCACTTTCTCCTGCTTGTTCTCCTAGAGGTAAACTTCCTTCTAAAAGCTCAAAGTCCCGTGATCGTTTTTGTCAGATATATACAAAACAATTTGGAAGCGTATTTGAGGGCCGTTTGCAGTGTGATTTAGCGTGTGATTTCCCAAACCACACTGTTTGCAGCTCTAACTCTTTTCTGCCTACCACGTATTCGGTTCAGTGAGATATGCTGGTATCTAAATGGGGATGCTTCTCTGAGGCTTATTCACAGAGACATTGAAACACTCATCTCACAACCCGTTTCCACCATAGGCTCCAATGGGATTCCCCTTAGAATTCGCAAACCGGATTCCTACCGGCTGGATGTGAGAACCCCATTCTGCTGCTTGTTCTCTTAGAGGTAAACTTGCTTCTTAAACCTCCAGGTCCAGTGAGTGTTTTTGGCAGAGATATACAGCATAATTTGGAGCCTATTTAAATGCCGTTTTCAGTGCGATTTCACGTATAATTTCCCACCCCAAACTGTTTGCAGCTCCGACACTGTTCTGACTACCATTTCTTCCCTTCAGTGAGATATGCTGGAATGGAAATGGGGAAGCTTCTCTGATGCTTTTTCACGGAGTCTTTGAAACACTAATCTCACAACCCCTTTCCACCATAGGCTCCATTGGGCTTCCCCATATAACATGCAATCCTGAATTGCAAAAGGCTAAATATGAGAAGCACATTCTGCTGCTTGTTCCCTTTGATTTAAACTTGCTTCTAAAAGCTCCACATCCAGTGAGTGGTTTTTGGCATAGATATACCACACTCTTTGGAAGCCTATTTGAATACCGTTTGCAGTTCGATATCGTGCATAATTTCCCAAACCAAGCTGTTTGCAGCTCTAACTCTCTCCTGACTACCACTTCTTCGTTTCAATGAGATATGCAGGAATCTAGAAGTCGAAGATTCTCTGGCGCCTTTTTCACAGAAATTTTGAGACACAATTCGCCCAAGCCGTTTCCACCATCGGCTCCAAGGGGCTTCCCCATAGAGGTTGCAATCCTGAATTCCCACAAGCTGGATGTGTGAAGCACATTCTCGTGCTTGTTCGCTTACAGTTCAACTTGCTTCTAAACGCTCAACTTCCACTGAGTGTTTTTGGCAGAGATATACAACACACTTTGGAAGCGTATTTGAATATCGTTTGCAGTGCGATTTCGCGTGTAATTTCCCAAACCAAACTGTTTGCAGCTCTAACTCTCTTCTGACTACCACTTATTCGGTTCAGTGAGATATGCTGGTATCTAAATGGGGAAGCTTCTCTGATGCTTATTCACAGAGATTTTGAAACACTCATCTCACAACCCGTTTCCACCATAGGCTCCAATGGGCTTCCCCATCGAACATGCCAACCTGAATTGTTACAGGCTAGATGTGAGAAGAACATTCTGCTGCTTGGTCCCTTAGAGTTAAACTTGCTTGTCAAAAGGCAACGTCCAGTGAGTGTTTTTCACAGAGATAACCACATAATTTGGAAGCCTACTTGAATGCCGTTTTCAGTGCGATTTCACGTACAATTTCCCAAAACAAACTGTTTGCAGCTATGACACTGTTCTAACTACCACTTCTTCGATTCAGTGAGATATTTTGGAAGGTAAATGGGGAAGCCTTCTCTGACGCTTTCTCACAGAGATTTTGAAACACTCATCTCACAACCCGTTTCCACCGTAGGCTCCAATGGGCTTCCCCATCGAACGTGCAAACCTGATTCCTACAGGCTAGATGTGAGAGGCACATTCTGCTGCTTGTTCGCTTAGAGGTAAACTTCCTTCTAAAAGCTCAACGTCCAGTGAGCGTTTTTGGCAGAGATATACAAAACAATTTGGAAGCTTAGTCGAAGGCAGTTTGCAGTGTGATTTCGCGTGTAATTTCCCACACCAAACTGTTTGCTGCTCTAACTCTCTTCTGATTACCACTTATTCAGTTCAGTGAGATATGCTGGTACGTAAATGGGGAAGCTTCTCTGACACTTTTTCACAGAGATTTTGAAACACTCATCTCACAACCCGTTTCCACCATAGCCTCCAGTGGGCTTCCCCATTGAACATGCAAACCTGAATTCTTACCGGCTACATGTGAGAAGCACTTTCTCCTGCTTGTTCTCCTAGAGGTAAACTTCCTTCTAAAAGCTCAAAGTCCCGTGATCGTTTTTGTCAGATATATACAAAACAATTTGGAAGCGTATTTGAGGGCCGTTTGCAGTGTGATTTAGCGTGTGATTTCCCAAACCACACTGTTTGCAGCTCTAACTCTTTTCTGCCTACCACGTATTCGGTTCAGTGAGATATGCTGGTATCTAAATGGGGATGCTTCTCTGAGGCTTATTCACAGAGACATTGAAACACTCATCTCACAACCCGTTTCCACCATAGGCTCCAATGGGATTCCCCTTAGAATTCGCAAACCGGATTCCTACCGGCTGGATGTGAGAACCCCATTCTGCTGCTTGTTCTCTTAGAGGTAAACTTGCTTCTTAAACCTCCAGGTCCAGTGAGTGTTTTTGGCAGAGATATACAGCATAATTTGGAGCCTATTTAAATGCCGTTTTCAGTGCGATTTCACGCATAATTTCCCACCCCACACTGTTTGCAGCTCCGACACTGTTCTGACTACCATTTCTTCCCTTCAGTGAGATATGCTGGAATGGAAATGGGGAAGCTTCTCTGATGCTTTTTCACGGAGTCTTTGAAACACTAATCTCACAACCCCTTTCCGCCATAGGCTCCATTGGGCTTCCCCATATAACATGCAATCCTGAATTGCAAAAGGCTAAATATGAGAAGCACATTCTGCTGCTTGTTCCCTTTGATTTAAACTTGCTTCTAAAAGCTCCACATCCAGTGAGTGTTTTTTGGCATAGATATACCACACTCTTTGGAAGCCTATTTGAATACCGTTTGCAGTTCGATTTCGTGTATAATTTCCCAAACCAAGCTGTTTGCAGCTCTAACTCTCTCCTGACTACCACTTCTTCGTTTCAATGAGATATGCAGGAATCTAGAAGTCGAAGATTCTCTGGCGCCTTTTTCACAGAAATTTTGAGACACAATTCGCCCAAGCCGTTTCCACCATCGGCTCCAAGAGGCTTCCCCATAGAGGTTGCAATCCTGAATTCCCACAAGCTGGATGTGTGAAGCACATTCTCGTGCTTGTTCGCTTAGAGTTAAACTTGCTTCTAAACGCTCAACTTCCACTGAGTGTTTTTGGCAGAGATATACAACACACTTTGGAAGCGTATTTGAATATCGTTTGCAGTGCGATTTCGCGTGTAATTTCCCAAACCAAACTGTTTGCAGCTCTAACTCTCTTCTGACTACCACTTATTCGGTGCAGTGAGATATGCTGGTATCTAAATGGGGAAGCTTCTCTGATGCTTATTCACAGAGATTTTGAAACACTCATCTCACAACCCGTTTCCACCATAGGCTCCAATGGGCTTCCCCATAGAACATGCCAACCTGAATTGTTACAGGCTAGATGTGAGAAGAACATTCTGCTGCTTGGTCCCTTAGAGTTAAACTTGCTTGTCAAAAGGCAACGTCCAGTGAGTGTTTTTCACAGAGATAACCACATAATTTGGAAGCCTACTTGAATGCCGTTTTCAGTGCGATTTCACGTACAATTTCCCAAAACAAACTGTTTGCAGCTATGACACTGTTCTGACTACCACTTCTTCGATTCAGTGAGATATTTTGGAAGGTAAATGGGGAAGCCTTCTCTGACGCTTTCTCACAGAGATTTTGAAACACTCATCTCACAATCCGTTTCCACCTTAGGCTCCAATGGGCTTCCCCATCGAACATGCCAACCTGAATTGTTACAGGCTAGATGTGAGAAGAACATTCTGCTGCTTGGTCCCTTAGAGTTAAACTTGCTTGTCAAAAGGCAACGTCCAGGGAGTGTTTTTCACAGAGATAACCACATAATTTGGAAGCCTACTTGAATGCCGTTTTCAGTGCGATTTCACGTACAATTTCCCAAAACAAACTGTTTGCAGCTATGACACTGTTCTGACTACCACTTCTTCGATTCAGTGAGATATTTAGGAAGGTAAATGGGGAAGCCTTCTCTGACGCTTTCTCACAGAGATTTTGAAACACTCATCTCACAACCCGTTTCCACCTTAGGCTCCAATGGGCTTCCCCATAGAACGTGCAAACCTGATTCCTACAGTCTAGATGTGAGAGGCACATTCTGCTGCTTGTTCGCTTAGAGGTAAACTTCCTTCTAAAAGCTCAACGTCCAGTGAGCGTTTTTGGCAGAGATATACAAAACAATTTGGAAGCTTAGTCGAAGGCAGTTTGCAGTGTGATTTCGCGTGTAATTTCCCACACCAAACTGTTTGCTGCTCTAACTCTCTTCTGATTACCACTTATTCAGTTCAGTGAGATATGCTGGTACGTAAATGGGGAAGCTTCTCTGACACTTTTTCACAGAGATTTTGAAACACTCATCTCACAACCCGTTTCCACCATAGCCTCCAGTGGGCTTCCCCATTGAACATGCAAACCTGAATTCTTACCGGCTACATGTGAGAAGCACTTTCTCCTGCTTGTTCTCCTAGAGGTAAACTTCCTTCTAAAAGCTCAAAGTCCCGTGATCGTTTTTGTCAGATATATACAAAACAATTTGGAAGCGTATTTGAGGGCCGTTTGCAGTGTGATTTAGCGTGTGATTTCCCAAACCACACTGTTTGCAGCTCTAACTCTTTTCTGCCTACCACGTATTCGGTTCAGTGAGATATGCTGGTATCTAAATGGGGATGCTTCTCTGAGGCTTATTCACAGAGACATTGAAACACTCATCTCACAACCCGTTTCCACCATAGGCTCCAATGGGATTCCCCTTAGAATTCGCAAACCGGATTCCTACCGGCTGGATGTGAGAACCCCATTCTGCTGCTTGTTCTCTTAGAGGTAAACTTGCTTCTTAAACCTCCAGGTCCAGTAAGTGTTTTTGGCAGAGATATACAGCATAATTTGGAGCCTATTTAAATGCCGTTTTCAGTGCGATTTCACGCATAATTTCCCACCCCACACTGTTTGCAGCTCCGACACTGTTCTGACTACCATTTCTTCCCTTCAGTGAGATATGCTGGAATGGAAATGGGGAAGCTTCTCTGATGCTTTTTCACGGAGTCTTTGAAACACTAATCTCACAACCCCTTTCCACCATAGGCTCCATTGGGCTTCCCCATATAACATGCAATCCTGAATTGCAAAAGGCTAAATATGAGAAGCACATTCTGCTGCTTGTTCCCTTTGATTTAAACTTGCTTCTAAAAGCTCAACATCCAGTGAGTGTTTTTTGGCATAGATATACCACACTCTTTGGAAGCCTATTTGAATACCGTTTGCAGTTCGATTTCCTGTATAATTTCCCAAACCAAGCTGTTTGCAGCTCTAACTCTCTCCTGACTGCCACTTCTTCGTTTCAATGAGATATGCAGGAATCTAGAAGTCGAAGATTCCCTGGCGCCTTTTTCACAGAAATTTTGAGACACAATTCGCCCAAGCCGTTTCCACCATCGGCTCCAAGGGGCTTCCCCATAGAGGTTGCAATCCTGAATTCCCACAAGCTGGATGTGTGAAGCACATTCTCGTGCTTGTTCGCTTAGAGTTCAACTTGCTTCTAAACGCTCAACTTCCACTGAGTGTTTTTGGCAGAGATATACAACACACTTTGGAAGCGTATTTGAATATCGTTTGCAGTGCGATTTCGCGTGTAATTTCCCAAACCAAACTGTTTGCAGCTCTAACTCTGTTCTGACTACCACTTATACGGTTCAGTGAGATATGCTGGTATCTAAATGGGGAAGCTTCTCTGATGCTTATTCACAGAGATTTTGAAACACTCATCTCACAACCCGTTTCCACCATAGGCTCCAATGGGCTTCCCCATCGAACATGCCAACCTGAATTGTTACAGGCTAGATGTGAGAAGAACATTCTGCTGCTTGGTCCCTTAGAGTTAAACTTGCTTGTCAAAAGGCAACGTCCAGGGAGTGTTTTTCACAGAGATAACCACATAATTTGGAAGCCTACTTGAATGCCGTTTTCAGTGCGATTTCACGTACAATTTCCCAAAACAAAGTGTTTGCAGCTATGACACTGTTCTGACTACCACTTCTTCGATTCAGTGAGATATTTTGGAAGGTAAATGGGGAAGCCTTCTCTGACGCTTTCTCACAGAGATTTTGAAACACTCATCTCACAATCCGTTTCCACCTTAGGCTCCAATGGGCTTCCCCATCGAACATGCCAACCTGAATTGTTACAGGCTAGATGTGAGAAGAACATTCTGCTGCTTGGTCCCTTAGAGTTAAACTTGCTTGTCAAAAGGCAACGTCCAGGGAGTGTTTTTCACAGAGATAACCACATAATTTGGAAGCCTACTTGAATGCCGTTTTCAGTGCGATTTCACGTACAATTTCCCAAAACAAACTGTTTGCAGCTATGACACTGTTCTGACTACCACTTCTTCGATTCAGTGAGATATTTTGGAAGGTAAATGGGGAAGCCTTCTCTGACGCTTTCTCACAGAGATTTTGAAACACTCATCTCACAACCCGTTTCCACCTTAGGCTCCAATGGGCTTCCCCATAGAACGTGCAAACCTGATTCCTACAGTCTAGATGTGAGAGGCACATTCTGCTGCTTGTTCGCTTAGAGGTAAACTTCCTTCTAAAAGCTCAACGTCCAGTGAGCGTTTTTGGCAGAGATATACAAAACAATTTGGAAGCTTAGTCGAAGGCAGTTTGCAGTGTGATTTGGCGTGTAATTTCCCACACCAAACTGTTTGCTGCTCTAACTCTCTTCTGATTACCACTTATTCAGTTCAGTGAGATATGCTGGTACGTAAATGGGGAAGCTTCTCTGACACTTTTTCACAGAGATTTTGAAACACTCATCTCACAACCCGTTTCCACCATAGCCTCCAGTGGGCTTCCCCATTGAACATGCAAACCTGAATTCTTACCGGCTACATGTGAGAAGCACTTTCTCCTGCTTGTTCTCCTAGAGGTAAACTTCCTTCTAAAAGCTCAAAGTCCCGTGATCGTTTTTGTCAGATATATACAAAACAATTTGGAAGCGTATTTGAGGGCCGTTTGCAGTGTGATTTAGCGTGTGATTTCCCAAACCACACTGTTTGCAGCTCTAACTCTTTTCTGCCTACCACGTATTCGGTTCAGTGAGATATGCTGGTATCTAAATGGGGATGCTTCTCTGAGGCTTATTCACAGAGACATTGAAACACTCATCTCACAACCCGTTTCCACCATAGGCTCCAATGGGATTCCCCTTAGAATTCGCAAACCGGATTCCTACCGGCTGGATGTGAGAACCCCATTCTGCTGCTTGTTCTCTTAGAGGTAAACTTGCTTCTTAAACCTCCAGGTCCAGTAAGTGTTTTTGGCAGAGATATACAGCATAATTTGGAGCCTATTTAAATGCCGTTTTCAGTGCGATTTCACGCATAATTTCCCACCCCACACTGTTTGCAGCTCCGACACTGTTCTGACTACCATTTCTTCCCTTCAGTGAGATATGCTGGAATGGAAATGGGGAAGCTTCTCTGATGCTTTTTCACGGAGTCTTTGAAACACTAATCTCACAACCCCTTTCCACCATAGGCTCCATTGGGCTTCCCCATATAACATGCAATCCTGAATTGCAAAAGGCTAAATATGAGAAGCACATTCTGCTGCTTGTTCCCTTTGATTTAAACTTGCTTCTAAAAGCTCAACATCCAGTGAGTGTTTTTTGGCATAGATATACCACACTCTTTGGAAGCCTATTTGAATACCGTTTGCAGTTCGATTTCCTGTATAATTTCCCAAACCAAGCTGTTTGCAGCTCTAACTCTCTCCTGACTGCCACTTCTTCGTTTCAATGAGATATGCAGGAATCTAGAAGTCGAAGATTCCCTGGCGCCTTTTTCACAGAAATTTTGAGACACAATTCGCCCAAGCCGTTTCCACCATCGGCTCCAAGGGGCTTCCCCATAGAGGTTGCAATCCTGAATTCCCACAAGCTGGATGTGTGAAGCACATTCTCGTGCTTGTTCGCTTAGAGTTCAACTTGCTTCTAAACGCTCAACTTCCACTGAGTGTTTTTGGCAGAGATATACAACACACTTTGGAAGCGTATTTGAATATCGTTTGCAGTGCGATTTCGCGTGTAATTTCCCAAACCAAACTGTTTGCAGCTCTAACTCTGTTCTGACTACCACTTATTCGGTTCAGTGAGATATGCTGGTATCTAAATGGGGAAGCTTCTCTGATGCTTATTCACAGAGATTTTGAAACACTCATCTCACAACCCGTTTCCACCATAGGCTCCAATGGGCTTCCCCATCGAACATGCCAACCTGAATTGTTACAGGCTAGATGTGAGAAGAACATTCTGCTGCTTGGTCCCTTAGAGTTAAACTTGCTTGTCAAAAGGCAACGTCCAGGGAGTGTTTTTCACAGAGATAACCACATAATTTGGAAGCCTACTTGAATGCCGTTTTCAGTGCGATTTCACGTACAATTTCCCAAAACAAAGTGTTTGCAGCTATGACACTGTTCTGACTACCACTTCTTCGATTCAGTGAGATATTTTGGAAGGTAAATGGGGAAGCCTTCTCTGACGCTTTCTCACAGAGATTTTGAAACACTCATCTCACAATCCGTTTCCACCTTAGGCTCCAATGGGCTTCCCCATCGAACATGCCAACCTGAATTGTTACAGGCTAGATGTGAGAAGAACATTCTGCTGCTTGGTCCCTTAGAGTTAAACTTGCTTGTCAAAAGGCAACGTCCAGGGAGTGTTTTTCACAGAGATAACCACATAATTTGGAAGCCTACTTGAATGCCGTTTTCAGTGCGATTTCACGTACAATTTCCCAAAACAAACTGTTTGCAGCTATGACACTGTTCTGACTACCACTTCTTCGATTCAGTGAGATATTTTGGAAGGTAAATGGGGAAGCCTTCTCTGACGCTTTCTCACAGAGATTTTGAAACACTCATCTCACAACCCGTTTCCACCTTAGGCTCCAATGGGCTTCCCCATAGAACGTGCAAACCTGATTCCTACAGTCTAGATGTGAGAGGCACATTCTGCTGCTTGTTCGCTTAGAGGTAAACTTCCTTCTAAAAGCTCAACGTCCAGTGAGCGTTTTTGGCAGAGATATACAAAACAATTTGGAAGCTTAGTCGAAGGCAGTTTGCAGTGTGATTTGGCGTGTAATTTCCCACACCAAACTGTTTGCTGCTCTAACTCTCTTCTGATTACCACTTATTCAGTTCAGTGAGATATGCTGGTACGTAAATGGGGAAGCTTCTCTGACACTTTTTCACAGAGATTTTGAAACACTCATCTCACAACCCGTTTCCACCATAGCCTCCAGTGGGCTTCCCCATTGAACATGCAAACCTGAATTCTTACCGGCTACATGTGAGAAGCACTTTCTCCTGCTTGTTCTCCTAGAGGTAAACTTCCTTCTAAAAGCTCAAAGTCCCGTGATCGTTTTTGTCAGATATATACAAAACAATTTGGAAGCGTATTTGAGGGCCGTTTGCAGTGTGATTTAGCGTGTGATTTCCCAAACCACACTGTTTGCAGCTCTAACTCTTTTCTGCCTACCACGTATTCGGTTCAGTGAGATATGCTGGTATCTAAATGGGGATGCTTCTCTGAGGCTTATTCACAGAGACATTGAAACACTCATCTCACAACCCGTTTCCACCATAGGCTCCAATGGGATTCCCCTTAGAATTCGCAAACCGGATTCCTACCGGCTGGATGTGAGAACCCCATTCTGCTGCTTGTTCTCTTAGAGGTAAACTTGCTTCTTAAACCTCCAGGTCCAGTGAGTGTTTTTGGCAGAGATATACAGCATAATTTGGAGCCTATTTAAATGCAGTTTTCAGTGCGATTTCACGCATAATTTCCCACCCCACACTGTTTGCAGCTCCGACACTGTTCTGACTACCATTTCTTCCCTTCAGTGAGATATGCTGGAATGGAAATGGGGAAGCTTCTCTGATGCTTTTTCACGGAGTCTTTGAAACACTAATCTCACAACCCCTTTCCACCATAGGCTCCATTGGGCTTCCCCATATAACATGCAATCCTGAATTGCAAAAGGCTAAATATGAGAAGCACATTCTGCTGCTTGTTCCCTTTGACTTAAACTTGCTTCTAAAAGCTCAACATCCAGTGAGTGTTTTTTGGCATAGATATACCACACTCTTTGGAAGCCTATTTGAATACCGTTTGCAGTTCGATTTCCTGTATAATTTCCCAAACCAAGCTGTTTGCAGCTCTAACTCTCTCCTGACTGCCACTTCTTCGTTTCAATGAGATATGCAGGAATCTAGAAGTCGAAGATTCTCTGGCGCCTTTTTCACAGAAATTTTGAGACACAATTCGCCCAAGCCGTTTCCACCATCGGCTCCAAGAGGCTTCCCCATAGAGGTTGCAATCCTGAATTCCCACAAGCTGGATGTGTGAAGCACATTCTCGTGCTTGTTCGCTTAGAGTTAAACTTGCTTCTAAACGATCAACTTCCACTGAGTGTTTTTGGCAGAGATATACAACACACTTTGGAAGCGTATTTGAATATCGTTTGCAGTGCGATTTCGCGTGTAATTTCCCAAACCAAACTGTTTGCAGCTCTAACTCTCTTCTGACTACCACTTATTCGGTGCAGTGAGATATGCTGGTATCTAAATGGGGAAGCTTCTCTGATGCTTATTCACAGAGATTTTGAAACACTCATCTCACAACCCGTTTCCACCATAGGCTCCAATGGGCTTCCCCATAGAACATGCCAACCTGAATTGTTACAGGCTAGATGTGAGAAGAACATTCTGCTGCTTGGTCCCTTAGAGTTAAACTTGCTTGTCAAAAGGCAACGTCCAGTGAGTGTTTTTCACAGAGATAACCACATAATTTGGAAGCCTACTTGAATGCCGTTTTCAGTGCGATTTCACGTACAATTTCCCAAAACAAACTGTTTGCAGCTATGACACTGTTCTGACTACCACTTCTTCGATTCAGTGAGATATTTTGGAAGGTAAATGGGGAAGCCTTCTCTGACGCTTTCTCACAGAGATTTTGAAACACTCATCTCACAATCCGTTTCCACCTTAGGCTCCAATGGGCTTCCCCATCGAACATGCCAACCTGAATTGTTACAGGCTAGATGTGAGAAGAACATTCTGCTGCTTGGTCCCTTAGAGTTAAACTTGCTTGTCAAAAGGCAACGTCCAGGGAGTGTTTTTCACAGAGATAACCACATAATTTGGAAGCCTACTTGAATGCCGTTTTCAGTGCGATTTCACGTACAATTTCCCAAAACAAACTGTTTGCAGCTATGACACTGTTCTGACTACCACTTCTTCGATTCAGTGAGATATTTTGGAAGGTAAATGGGGAAGCCTTCTCTGACGCTTTCTCACAGAGATTTTGAAACACTCATCTCACAACCCGTTTCCACCTTAGGCTCCAATGGGCTTCCCCATCGAACGTGCAAACCTGATTCCTACAGGCTAGATGTGAGAGGCACATTCTGCTGCTTGTTCGCTTAGAGGTAAACTTCCTTCTAAAAGCTCAACGTCCAGTGAGCGTTTTTGGCAGAGATATACAAAACAATTTGGAAGCTTAGTCGAAGGCAGTTTGCAGTGTGATTTCGCGTGTAATTTCCCACACCAAACTGTTTGCTGCTCTAACTCTCTTCTGATTACCACTTATTCAGTTCAGTGAGATATGCTGGTACGTAAATGGGGAAGCTTCTCTGACACTTTTTCACAGAGATTTTGAAACACTCATCTCACAACCCGTTTCCACCATAGCCTCCAGTGGGATTCCCCATTGAACATGCAAACCTGAATTCTTACCGGCTACATGTGAGAAGCACTTTCTCCTGCTTGTTCTCCTAGAGGTAAACTTCCTTCTAAAAGCTCAAAGTCCCGTGATCGTTTTTGTCAGATATATACAAAACAATTTGGAAGCGTATTTGAGGGCCGTTTGCAGTGTGATTTAGCGTGTGATTTCCCAAACCACACTGTTTGCAGCTCTAACTCTTTTCTGCCTACCACGTATTCGGTTCAGTGAGATATGCTGGTATCTAAATGGGGATGCTTCTCTGAGGCTTATTCACAGAGACATTGAAACACTCATCTCACAACCCGTTTCCACCATAGGCTCCAATGGGATTCCCCTTAGAATTCGCAAACCGGATTCCTACCGGCTGGATGTGAGAACCCCATTCTGCTGCTTGTTCTCTTAGAGGTAAACTTGCTTCTTAAACCTCCAGGTCCAGTGAGTGTTTTTGGCAGAGATATACAGCATAATTTGGAGCCTATTTAAATGCCGTTTTCAGTGCGATTTCACGCATAATTTCCCACCCCACACTGTTTGCAGCTCCGACACTGTTCTGACTACCATTTCTTCCCTTCAGTGAGATATGCTGGAATGGAAATGGGGAAGCTTCTCTGATGCTTTTTCACGGAGTCTTTGAAACACTAATCTCACAACCCCTTTCCACCATAGGCTCCATTGGGCTTCCCCATATAACATGCAATCCTGAATTGCAAAAGGCTAAATATGAAAAGCACATTCTGCTGCTTGTTCCCTTTGATTTAAACTTGCTTCTAAAAGCTCAACATCCAGTGAGTGTTTTTTGGTATAGATATACCACACTCTTTGGAAGCCTATTTGAATACCGTTTGCAGTTCGATTTCCTGTATAATTTCCCAAACCAAGCTGTTTGCAGCTCTAACTCTCTCCTGACTACCACTTCTTCGTTTCAATGAGATATGCAGGAATCTAGAAGTAGAAGATTCTCTGGCGCCTTTTTCACAGAAATTTTGAGACACAATTCGCCCAAGCCGTTTCCACCATCGGCTCCAAGGGGCTTCCCCATAGAGGTTGCAATCCTGAATTCCCACAAGCTGGATGTGTGAAGCACATTCTCGTGCTTGTTCGCTTAGAGTTAAACTTGCTTCTAAACGCTCAACTTCCACTGAGTGTTTTTGGCACAGATATACAACACACTTTGGAAGCGTATTTGAATATCGTTTGCAGTGCGATTTCGCGTGTAATTTCCCAAACCAAACTGTTTGCAGCTCTAACTCTCTTCTGACTACCACTTATTCGGTGCAGTGAGATATGCTGGTATCTAAATGGGGAAGCTTCTCTGATGCTTATTCACAGAGATTTTGAAACACTCATCTCACAACCCGTTTCCACCATAGGCTCCAATGGGCTTCCCCATAGAACATGCCAACCTGAATTGTTACAGGCTAGATGTGAGAAGAACATTCTGCTGCTTGGTCCCTTAGAGTTAAACTTGCTTGTCAAAAGGCAACGTCCAGTGAGTGTTTTTCACAGAGATAACCACATAATTTGGAAGCCTACTTGAATGCCGTTTTCAGTGCGATTTCACGTACAATTTCCCAAAACAAACTGTTTGCAGCTATGACACTGTTCTGACTACCACTTCTTCGATTCAGTGAGATATTTTGGAAGGTAAATGGGGAAGCCTTCTCTGACGCTTTCTCACAGAGATTATGAAACACTCATCTCACAACCCGTTTCCACCTTAGGCTCCAATGGGCTTCCCCATAGAACGTGCAAACCTGATTCCTACAGGCTAGATGTGAGAGGCACATTCTGCTGCTTGTTCGCTTAGAGGTAAACTTCCTTCTAAAAGCTCAACGTCCAGTGAGCGTTTTTGGCAGAGATATACAAAACAATTTGGAAGCTTAGACGAAGGCAGTTTGCAGTGTGATTTCGCGTGTAATTTCCCACACCAAACTGTTTGCTGCTCTAACTCTCTTCTGATTATCACTTATTCAGTTCAGTGAGATATGCTGGTACGTAAATGGGGAAGCTTCTCTGACACTTTTTCACAGAGATTTTGAAACACTCATCTCACAACCCGTTTCCACCATAGCCTCCAGTGGGCTTCCCCATTGAACATGCAAACCTGAATTCTTACCGGCTACATGTGAGAAGCACTTTCTCCTGCTTGTTCTCCTAGAGGTAAACTTCCTTCTAAAAGCTCAAAGTCCCGTGATCGTTTTTGTCAGATATATACAAAACAATTTGGAAGCGTATTTGAGGGCCGTTTGCAGTGTGATTTAGCGTGTGATTTCCCAAACCACACTGTTTGCAGCTCTAACTCTTTTCTGCCTACCACGTATTCGGTTCAGTGAGATATGCTGGTATCTAAATGGGGATGCTTCTCTGAGGCTTATTCACAGAGACATTGAAACACTCATCTCACAACCCGTTTCCACCATAGGCTCCAATGGGATTCCCCTTAGAATTCGCAAACCGGATTCCTACCGGCTGGATGTGAGAACCCCATTCTGCTGCTTGTTCTCTTAGAGGTAAACTTGCTTCTTAAACCTCCAGGTCCAGTGAGTGTTTTTGGCAGAGATATACAGCATAATTTGGAGCCTATTTAAATGCCGTTTTCAGTGCGATTTCACGTATAATTTCCCACCCCACACTGTTTGCAGCTCCGACACTGTTCTGACTACCATTTCTTCCCTTCAGTGAGATATGCTGGAATGGAAATGGGGAAGCTTCTCTGATGCTTTTTCACGGAGTCTTTGAAACACTAATCTCACAACCCCTTTCCACCATAGGCTCCATTGGGCTTCCCCATATAACATGCAATCCTGAATTGCAAAAGGCTAAATATGAGAAGCACATTCTGCTGCTTGTTCCCTTTGATTTAAACTTGCTTCTAAAAGCTCAACATCCAGTGAGTGTTTTTTGGCATAGATATACCACACTCTTTGGAAGCCTATTTGAATACCGTTTGCAGTTCGATTTCCTGTATAATTTCCCAAACCAAGCTGATTGCAGCTCTAACTCTCTCCTGACTACCACTTCTTCGTTTCAATGAGATATGCAGGAATCTAGAAGTCGAAGATTCTCTGGCGCCTTTTTCACAGAAATTTTGAGACACAATTCGCCCAAGCCGTTTCCACCATCGGCTCCAAGGGGCTTCCCCATAGAGGTTGCAATCCTGAATTCCCACAAGCTGGATGTGTGAAGCACATTCTCGTGCTTGTTCGCTTAGAGTTAAACTTGCTTCTAAACGCTCAACTTCCACTGAGTGTTTTTGGCAGAGATATACAACACACTTTGGAAGCGTATTTGAATATCGTTTGCAGTGCGATTTCACGTGTAATTTCCCAAACCAAACTGTTTGCAGCTCTAACTCTGTTCTGACTACCATTTATTCGGTGCAGTGAGATATGCTGGTATCTAAATGGGGAAGCTTCTCTGATGCTTATTCACAGAGATTTTGAAACACTCATCTCACAACCCGTTTCCACCATAGGCTCCAATGGGCTTCCCCATAGAACATGCCAACCTGAATTGTTACAGGCTAGATGTGAGAAGAACATTCTGCTGCTTGGTCCCTTAGAGTTAAACTTGCTTGTCAAAAGGCAACGTCCAGTGAGTGTTTTTCACAGAGATAACCACATAATTTGGAAGCCTACTTGAATGCCGTTTTCAGTGCGATTTCACGTACAATTTCCCAAAACAAACTGTTTGCAGCTATGACACTGTTCTGACTACCACTTCTTCGATTCAGTGAGATATTTTGGAAGGTAAATGGGGAAGCCTTCTCTGACGCTTTCTCACAGAGATTTTGAAACACTCATCTCACAACCCGTTTCCACCGTAGGCTCCAATGGGCTTCCCCATAGAACGTGCAAACCTGATTCCTACAGGCTAGATGTGAGAGGCACATTCTGCTGCTTGTTCGCTTAGAGGTAAACTTCCTTCTAAAAGCTCAACGTCCAGTGAGCGTTTTTGGCAGAGATATACAAAACAATTTGGAAGCTTAGTCGAAGGCAGTTTGCAGTGTCATTTCGCGTGTAATTTCCCACACCAAACTGTTTGCTGCTCTAACTCTCTTCTGATTATCACTTATTCAGTTCAGTGAGATATGCAGGTACGTAAATGGGGAAGCTTCTCTGACACTTTTTCACAGAGATTTTGAAACACTCATCTCACAACCCGTTTCCACCATAGCCTCCAGTGGGCTTCCCCATTGAACATGCAAACCTGAATTCTTACCGGCTACATGTGAGAAGCACTTTCTCCTGCTTGTTCTCCTAGAGGTAAACTTCCTTCTAAAAGCTCAAAGTCCCGTGATCGTTTTTGTCAGATATATACAAAACAATTTGGAAGCGTATTTGAGGGCCGTTTGCAGTGTGATTTAGCGTGTGATTTCCCAAACCACACTGTTTGCAGCTCTAACTCTTTTCTGCCTACCACGTATTCGGTTCAGTGAGATATGCTGGTATCTAAATGGGGATGCTTCTCTGAGGCTTATTCACAGAGACATTGAAACACTCATCTCACAACCCGTTTCCACCATAGGCTCCAATGGGATTCCCCTTAGAATTCGCAAACCGGATTCCTACCGGCTGGATGTGAGAACCCCATTCTGCTGCTTGTTCTCTTAGAGGTAAACTTGCTTCTTAAACCTCCAGGTCCAGTGAGTGTTTTTGGCAGAGATATACAGCATAATTTGGAGCCTATTTAAATGCCGTTTTCAGTGCGATTTCACGTATAATTTCCCACCCCACACTGTTTGCAGCTCCGACACTGTTCTGACTACCATTTCTTCCCTTCAGTGAGATATGCTGGAATGGAAATGGGGAAGCTTCTCTGATGCTTTTTCACGGAGTCTTTGAAACACTAATCTCACAACCCCTTTCCACCATAGGCTCCATTGGGCTTCCCCATATAACATGCAATCCTGAATTGCAAAAGGCTAAATATGAGAAGCACATTCTGCTGCTTGTTCCCTTTGATTTAAACTTGCTTCTAAAAGCTCAACATCCAGTGAGTGTTTTTTGGCATAGATATACCACACTCTTTGGAAGCCTATTTGAATACCGTTTGTAGTTCGATTTCCTGTATAATTTCCCAAACCAAGCTGTTTGCAGCTCTAACTCTCTCCTGACTACCACTTCTTCGTTTCAATGAGATATGCAGGAATCTAGAAGTCGAAGATTCTCTGGGGCCTTTTTCACAGAAATTTTGAGACACAATTCGCCCAAGCCGTTTCCACCATCGGCTCCAAGGGGCTTCCCCATAGAGGTTGCAATCCTGAATTCCCACAAGCTGGATGTGTGAAGCACATTCTCGTGCTTGTTCGCTTAGAGTTAAACTTGCTTCTAAACGCTCAACTTCCACTGAGTGTTTTTGGCAGAGATATACAACACACTTTGGAAGCGTATTTGAATATCGTTTGCAGTGCGATTTCACGTGTAATTTCCCAAACCAAACTGTTTGCAGCTCTAACTCTGTTCTGACTACCATTTATTCGGTGCAGTGAGATATGCTGGTATCTAAATGGGGAAGCTTCTCTGATGCTTATTCACAGAGATTTTGAAACACTCATCTCACAACCCGTTTCCACCATAGGCTCCAATGGGCTTCCCCATAGAACATGCCAACCTGAATTGTTACATGCTAGATGTGAGAAAAACATTCTGCTGCTTGGTCCCTTAGAGTTAAACTTGCTTGTCAAAAGGCAACGTCCAGTGAGTGTTTTTCACAGAGATAACCACATAATTTGGAAGCCTACTTGAATGCCGTTTTCAGTGCGATTTCACGTACAATTTCCCAAAACAAACTGTTTGCAGCTATGACACTGTTCTGACTACCACTTCTTCGATTCAGTGAGATATTTTGGAAGGTAAATGGGGAAGCCTTCTCTGACGCTTTCTCACAGAGATTTTGAAACACTCATCTCACAACCCGTTTCCACCGTAGGCTCCAATGGGCTTCCCCATCGAACGTGCAAACCTGATTCCTACAGGCTAGATGTGAGAGGCACATTCTGCTGCTTGTTCGCTTAGAGGTAAACTTCCTTCTAAAAGCTCAACGTCCAGTGAGCGTTTTTGGCAGAGATATACAAAACAATTTGGAAGCTTAGTCGAAGGCAGTTTGCAGTGTCATTTCGCGTGTAATTTCCCACACCAAACTGTTTGCTGCTCTAACTCTCTTCTGATTATCACTTATTCAGTTCAGTGAGATATGCAGGTACGTAAATGGGGAAGCTTCTCTGACACTTTTTCACAGAGATTTTGAA
The DNA here is from genome assembly GCF_027409185.1 of Cynocephalus volans. NCBI lineage: Eukaryota > Metazoa > Chordata > Mammalia > Dermoptera > Cynocephalidae > Cynocephalus > Cynocephalus volans. Next base: position 5,621,782 of record NC_084479.1, read on the forward strand.
ACACTCATCTCACAACCCGTTTCCACCATAGCCTCCAGTGGGCTTCCCCATTGAACATGCAAACCTGAATTCTTACCGGCTACATGTGAGAAGCACTTTCTCCTGCTTGTTCTCCTAGAGGTAAACTTCCTTCTAAAAGCTCAAAGTCCCGTGATCGTTTTTGTCAGATATATACAAAACAATTTGGAAGCGTATTTGAGGGCCGTTTGCAGTGTGATTTAGCGTGTGATTTCCCAAACCACACTGTTTGCAGCTCTAACTCTTTTCTGCCTACCACGTATTCGGTTCAGTGAGATATGCTGGTATCTAAATGGGGATGCTTCTCTGAGGCTTATTCACAGAGACATTGAAACACTCATCTCACAACCCGTTTCCACCATAGGCTCCAATGGGATTCCCCTTAGAATTCGCAAACCGGATTCCTACCGGCTGGATGTGAGAACCCCATTCTGCTGCTTGTTCTCTTAGAGGTAAACTTGCTTCTTAAACCTCCAGGTCCAGTGAGTGTTTTTGGCAGAGATATACAGCATAATTTGGAGCCTATTTAAATGCCGTTTTCAGTGCGATTTCACGTATAATTTCCCACCCCACACTGTTTGCAGCTCCGACACTGTTCTGACTACCATTTCTTCCCTTCAGTGAGATATGCTGGAATGGAAATGGGGAAGCTTCTCTGATGCTTTTTCACGGAGTATTTGAAACACTAATCTCACAACCCCTTTCCACCATAGGCTCCATTGGGCTTCCCCATATAACATGCAATCCTGAATTGCAAAAGGCTAAATATGAGAAGCACATTCTGCTGCTTGTTCCCTTTGATTTAAACTTGCTTCTAAAAGCTCAACATCCAGTGAGTGTTTTTTGGCATAGATATACCACACTCTTTGGAAGCCTATTTGAATACCGTTTGCAGTTCGATTTCGTGTATAATTTCCCAAACCAAGCTGTTTGCAGCTCTAACTCTCTACTGACTACCACTTCTTCGTTTCAATGAGATATGCAGGAATCTAGAAGTCGAAGATTCTCTGGCGCCTTTTTCACAGAAATTTTGAGACACAATTCACCCAAGCCGTTTCCACCATCGGCTCCAAGGAGCTTCCCCATAGAGGTTGCAATCCTGAATTCCCACAAGCTGGATGTGTGAAGCACATTCTCGTGCTTGTTCGCTTAGAGTTAAACTTGCTTCTAAACGCTCAACTTCCACTGAGTGTTTTTGGCAGAGATATACAACACACTTTGGAAGCGTATTTGAATATCGTTTGCAGTGCGATTTCGCGTGTAATTTCCCAAACCAAACTGTTTGCAGCTCTAACTCTGTTCTGACTACCACTTATTCGGTTCAGTGAGATATGCTGGTATCTAAATGGGGAAGCTTCTCTGATGCTTATTCACAGAGATTTTGAAACACTCATCTCACAACCCGTTTCCACCATAGGCTCCAATGGGCTTCCCCATAGAACATGCCAACCTGAATTGTTACAGGCTAGATGTGAGAAGAACATTCTGCTGCTTGGTCCCTTAGAGTTAAACTTGCTTGTCAAAAGGCAACGTCCAGTGAGTGTTTTTCACAGAGATAACCACATAATTTGGAAGCCTACTTGAATGCCGTTTTCAGTGCGATTTCACGTACAATTTCCCAAAACAAACTGTTTGCAGCTATGACACTGTTCTGACTACCACTTCTTCGATTCAGTGAGATATTTTGGAAGGTAAATGGGGAAGCCTTCTCTGACGCTTTCTCACAGAGATTTTGAAACACTCATCTCACAACCCGTTTCCACCGTAGGCTCCAATGGGCTTCCCCATCGAACGTGCAAACCTGATTCCTACAGGCTAGATGTGAGAGGCACATTCTGCTGCTTGTTCGCTTAGAGGTAAACTTCCTTCTAAAAGCTCAACGTCCAGTGAGCGTTTTTGGCAGAGATATACAAAACAATTTGGAAGCTTAGTCGAAGGCAGTTTGCAGTGTGATTTCGCGTGTAATTTCCCACACCAAACTGTTTGCTGCTCTAACTCTCTTCTGATTACCACTTATTCAGTTCAGTGAGATATGCTGGTACGTAAATGGGGAAGCTTCTCTGACACTTTTTCACAGAGATTTTGAAACACTCATCTCACAACCCGTTTCCACCATAGCCTCCAGTGGGCTTCCCCATTGAACATGCAAACCTGAATTCTTACCGGCTACATGTGAGAAGCACTTTCTCCTGCTTGTTCTCCTAGAGGCAAACTTCCTTCTAAAAGCTCAAAGTCCCGTGATCGTTTTTGTGAGATTTATACAAAACAATTTGGAAGCGTATTTGAGGGCCGTTTGCAGTGTGATTTAGCGTGTGATTTCCCAAACCACACTGTTTGCAGCTCTAACTCTTTTCTGCCTACCACGTATTCGGTTCAGTGAGATATGCTGGTATCTAAATGGGGATGCTTCTCTGAGGCTTATTCACAGAGACATTGAAACACTCATCTCACAACCCGTTTCCACCATAGGCTCCAATGGGATTCCCCTTAGAATTCGCAAACCGGATTCCTACCGGCTGGATGTGAGAACCCCATTCTGCTGCTTGTTCTCTTAGAGGTAAACTTGCTTCTTAAACCTCCAGGTCCAGTGAGTGTTTTTGGCAGAGATATACAGCATAATTTGGAGCCTATTTAAATGCCGTTTTCAGTGCGATTTCACGCATAATTTCCCACCCCACACTGTTTGCAGCTCCGACACTGTTCTGACTACCATTTCTTCCCTTCAGTGAGATATGCTGGAATGGAATGGGGAAGCTTCTCTGATGCTTTTTCACGGAGTCTTTGAAACACTAATCTCACAACCCCTTTCCACCATAGGCTCCATTGGGCTTCCCCATATAACATGCAATCCTGAATTGCAAAAGGCTAAATATGAGAAGCACATTCTGCTGCTTGTTCCCTTTGATTTAAACTTGCTTCTAAAAGCTCAACATCCAGTGAGTGTTTTTTGGCATAGATATACCACACTCTTTGGAAGCCTATTTGAATACCGTTTGCAGTTCGATTTCGTGTATAATTTCCCAAACCAAGCTGTTTGCAGCTCTAACTCTCTCCTGACTACCACTTCTTCGTTTCAATGAGATATGCAGGAATCTAGAAGTCGAAGATTCTCTGGCGCCTTTTTCACAGAAATTTTGAGACACAATTCGCCCAAGCCGTTTCCACCATCGGCTCCAAGGGGCTTCCCCATAGAGGTTGCAATCCTGAATTCCCACAAGCTGGATGTGTGAAGCACATTCTCGTGCTTGTTCGCTTAGAGTTAAACTTGCTTCTAAACGCTCAACTTCCACTGAGTGTTTTTGGCAGAGATATACAACACACTTTGGAAGCGTATTTGAATATCGTTTGCAGTGCGATTTCGCGTGTAATTTCCCAAACCAAACTGTTTGCAGCTCTAACTCTGTTCTGACTACCACTTATTCGGTGCAGTGAGATATGCTGGTATCTAAATGGGGAAGCTTCTCTGATGCTTATTCACAGAGATTTTGAAACACTCATCTCACAACCCGTTTCCACCATAGGCTCCAATGGGCTTCCCCATAGAACATGCCAACCTGAATTGTTACAGGCTAGATGTGAGAAGAACATTCTGCTGCTTGGTCCCTTAGAGTTAAACTTGCTTGTCAAAAGGCAACGTCCAGTGAGTGTTTTTCACAGAGATAACCACATAATTTGGAAGCCTACTTGAATGCCGTTTTCAGTGCGATTTCACGTACAATTTCCCAAAACAAACTGTTTGCAGCTATGACACTGTTCTGACTACCACTTCTTCGATTCAGTGAGATATTTTGGAAGGTAAATGGGGAAGCCTTCTCTGACGCTTTCTCACAGAGATTTTGAAACACTCATCTCACAACCCGTTTCCACCGTAGGCTCCAATGGGCTTCCCCATAGAACGTGCAAACCTGATTCCTACAGGCTAGATGTGAGAGGCACATTCTGCTGCTTGTTCGCTTAGAGGTAAACTTCCTTCTAAAAGCTCAACGTCCAGTGAGCGTTTTTGGCAGAGATATACAAAACAATTTGGAAGCTTAGTCGAAGGCAGTTTGCAGTGTGATTTCGCGTGTAATTTCCCACACCAAACTGTTTGCTGCTCTAACTCTCTTCTGATTACCACTTATTCAGTTCAGTGAGATATGCTGGTACGTAAATGGGGAAGCTTCTCTGACACTTTTTCACAGAGATTTTGAAACACTCATCTCACAACCCGTTTCCACCATAGCCTCCAGTGGGCTTCCCCATTGAACATGCAAACCTGAATTCTTACCGGCTACATGTGAGAAGCACTTTCTCCTGCTTGTTCTCCTAGAGGCAAACTTCCTTCTAAAAGCTCAAAGTCCCGTGATCGTTTTTGTGAGATTTATACAAAACAATTTGGAAGCGTATTTGAGGGCCGTTTGCAGTGTGATTTAGCGTGTGATTTCCCAAACCACACTGTTTGCAGCTCTAACTCTTTTCTGCCTACCACGTATTCGGTTCAGTGAGATATGCTGGTATCTAAATGGGGATGCTTCTCTGAGGCTTATTCACAGAGACATTGAAACACTCATCTCACAACCCGTTTCCACCATAGGCTCCAATGGGATTCCCCTTAGAATTCGCAAACCGGATTCCTACCGGCTGGATGTGAGAACCCCATTCTGCTGCTTGTTCTCTTAGAGGTAAACTTGCTTCTTAAACCTCCAGGTCCAGTGAGTGTTTTTGGCAGAGATATACAGCATAATTTGGAGCCTATTTAAATGCCGTTTTCAGTGCGATTTCACGCATAATTTCCCACCCCACACTGTTTGCAGCTCCGACACTGTTCTGACTACCATTTCTTCCCTTCAGTGAGATATGCTGGAATGGAAATGGGGAAGCTTCTCTGATGCTTTTTCACGGAGTCTTTGAAACACTAATCTCACAACCCCTTTCCACCATAGGCTCCATTGGGCTTCCCCATATAACATGCAATCCTGAATTGCAAAAGGCTAAATATGAGAAGCACATTCTGCTGCTTGTTCCCTTTGATTTAAACTTGCTTCTAAAAGCTCAACATCCAGTGAGTGTTTTTTGGCATAGATATACCACACTCTTTGGAAGCCTATTTGAATACCGTTTGTAGTTCGATTTCCTGTATAATTTCCCAAACCAAGCTGTTTGCAGCTCTAACTCTCTCCTGACTACCACTTCTTCGTTTCAATGAGATATGCAGGAATCTAGAAGTCGAAGATTCTCTGGGGCCTTTTTCACAGAAATTTTGAGACACAATTCGCCCAAGCCGTTTCCACCATCGGCTCCAAGGGGCTTCCCCATAGAGGTTGCAATCCTGAATTCCCACAAGCTGGATGTGTGAAGCACATTCTCGTGCTTGTTCGCTTAGAGTTAAACTTGCTTCTAAACGCTCAACTTCCACTGAGTGTTTTTGGCAGAGATATACAACACACTTTGGAAGCGTATTTGAATATCGTTTGCAATGCGATTTCACGTGTAATTTCCCAAACCAAACTGTTTGCAGCTCTAACTCTGTTCTGACTACCATTTATTCGGTGCAGTGAGATATGCTGGTATCTAAATGGGGAAGCTTCTCTGATGCTTATTCACAGAGATTTTGAAACACTCATCTCACAACCCGTTTCCACCATAGGCTCCAATGGGCTTCCCCATAGAACATGCCAACCTGAATTGTTACAGGCTAGATGTGAGAAAAACATTCTGCTGCTTGGTCCCTTAGAGTTAAACTTGCTTGTCAAAAGGCAACGTCCAGTGAGTGTTTTTCACAGAGATAACCACATAATTTGGAAGCCTACTTGAATGCCGTTTTCAGTGCGATTTCACGTACAATTTCCCAAAACAAACTGTTTGCAGCTATGACACTGTTCTGACTACCACTTCTTCGATTCAGTGAGATATTTTGGAAGGTAAATGGGGAAGCCTTCTCTGACGCTTTCTCACAGAGATTTTGAAACACTCATCTCACAACCCGTTTCCACCGTAGGCTCCAATGGGCTTCCCCATAGAACGTGCAAACCTGATTCCTACAGGCTAGATGTGAGAGGCACATTCTGCTGCTTGTTCGCTTAGAGGTAAACTTCCTTCTAAAAGCTCAACGTCCAGTGAGCGTTTTTGGCAGAGATATACAAAACAATTTGGAAGCTTAGTCGAAGGCAGTTTGCAGTGTCATTTCGCGTGTAATTTCCCACACCAAACTGTTTGCTGCTCTAACTCTCTTCTGATTATCACTTATTCAGTTCAGTGAGATATGCAGGTACGTAAATGGGGAAGCTTCTCTGACACTTTTTCACAGAGATTTTGAAACACTCATCTCACAACCCGATTCCACCATAGCCTCCAGTGGGCTTCCCCATTGAACATGCAAACCTGAATTCTTACCGGCTACATGTGAGAAGCACTTTCTCCTGCTTGTTCTCCTAGACGTAAACTTCCTTCTAAAAGCTCAAAGTCCCGTGATCGTTTTTGTCAGATATATACAAAACAATTTGGAAGCGTATTTGAGGGCCGTTTGCAGTGTGATTTAGCGTGTGATTTAGCAAACCACACTGTTTGCAGCTCTAACTCTTTTCTGCCTACCACGTATTCGGTTCAGTGAGATATGCTGGTATCTAAATGGGGATGCTTCTCTGAGGCTTATTCACAGAGACATTGAAACACTCATCTCACAACCCGTTTCCACCATAGGCTCCAATGGGATTCCCCTTAGAATTCGCAAACCGGATTCCTACCGGCTGGATGTGAGAACCCCATTCTGCTGCTTGTTCTCTTAGAGGTAAACTTGCTTCTTAAACCTCCAGGTCCAGTGAGTGTTTTTGGCAGAGATATACAGCATAATTTGGAGCCTATTTAAATGCCGTTTTCAGTGCGATTTCACGCATAATTTCCCACCCCACACTGTTTGCAGCTCCGACACTGTTCTGACTACCATTTCTTCCCTTCAGTGAGATATGCTGGAATGGAAATGGGGAAGCTTCTCTGATGCTTTTTCACGGAGTCTTTGAAACACTAATCTCACAACCCCTTTCCACCATAGGCTCCATTGGGCTTCCCCATATAACATGCAATCCTGAATTGCAAAAGGCTAAATATGAGAAGCACATTCTGCTGCTTGTTCCCTTTGATTTAAACTTGCTTCTAAAAGCTCAACATCCAGTGAGTGTTTTTTGGCATAGATATACCACACTCTTTGGAAGCCTATTTGAATACCGTTTGTAGTTCGATTTCCTGTATAATTTCCCAAACCAAGCTGTTTGCAGCTCTAACTCTCTCCTGACTACCACTTCTTCGTTTCAATGAGATATGCAGGAATCTAGAAGTAGAAGATTCTCTGGCGCCTTTTTCACAGAAATTTTGAGACACAATTCGCCCAAGCCGTTTCCACCATCGGCTCCAAGGGGCTTCCCCATAGAGGTTGCAATCCTGAATTCCCACAAGCTGGATGTGTGAAGCACATTCTCGTGCTTGTTCGCTTAGAGTTAAACTTGCTTCTAAACGCTCAACTTCCACTGAGTGTTTTTGGCAGAGATATACAACACACTTTGGAAGCGTATTTGAATATCGTTTGCAGTGCGATTTCGCGTGTAATTTCCCAAACCAAACTGTTTGCAGCTCTAACTCTGTTCTGACTACCATTTATTCGGTGCAGTGAGATATGCTGGTATCTAAATGGGGAAGCTTCTCTGATGCTTATTCACAGAGATTTTGAAACACTCATCTCACAACCCGTTTCCACCATAGGCTCCAATGGGCTTCCCCAAAGAACATGCCAACCTGAATTGTTACAGGCTAGATGTGAGAAAAACATTCTGCTGCTTGGTCCCTTAGAGTTAAACTTGCTTGTCAAAAGGCAACGTCCAGTGAGTGTTTTTCACAGAGATAACCACATAATTTGGAAGCCTACTTGAATGCCGTTTTCAGTGCGATTTCACGTACAATTTCCCAAAACAAACTGTTTGCAGCTATGACACTGTTCTGACTACCACTTCTTCGATTCAGTGAGATATTTTGGAAGGTAAATGGGGAAGCCTTCTCTGACGCTTTCTCACAGAGATTTTGAAACACTCATCTCACAACCCGTTTCCACCGTAGGCTCCAATGGGCTTCCCCATAGAACGTGCAAACCTGATTCCTACAGGCTAGATGTGAGAGGCACATTCTGCTGCTTGTTCGCTTAGAGGTAAACTTCCTTCTAAAAGCTCAACGTCCAGTGAGCGTTTTTGGCAGAGATATACAAAACAATTTGGAAGCTTAGTCGAAGGCAGTTTGCAGTGTCATTTCGCGTGTAATTTCCCACACCAAACTGTTTGCTGCTCTAACTCTCTTCTGATTACCACTTATTCAGTTCAGTGAGATATGCAGGTACGTAAATGGGGAAGCTTCTCTGACACTTTTTCACAGAGATTTTGAAACACTCATCTCACAACCCGTTTCCACCATAGCCTCCAGTGGGCTTCCCCATTGAACATGCAAACCTGAATTCTTACCGGCTACATGTGAGAAGCACTTTCTCCTGCTTGTTCTCCTAGAGGTAAACTTCCTTCTAAAAGCTCAAAGTCCCGTGATCGTTTTTGTCAGATATATACAAAACAATTTGGAAGCGTATTTGAGGGCCGTTTGCAGTGTGATTTAGCGTGTGATTTCCCAAACCACACTGTTTGCAGCTCTAACTCTTTTCTGCCTACCACGTATTCGGTTCAGTGAGATATGCTGGTATCTAAATGGGGATGCTTCTCTGAGGCTTATTCACAGAGACATTGAAACACTCATCTCACAACCCGTTTCCACCATAGGCTCCAATGGGATTCCCCTTAGAATTCGCAAACCGGATTCCTACCGGCTGGATGTGAGAACCCCATTCTGCTGCTTGTTCTCTTAGAGGTAAACTTGCTTCTTAAACCTCCAGGTCCAGTGAGTGTTTTTGGCAGAGATATACAGCATAATTTGGAGCCTATTTAAATGCTGTTTTCAGTGCGATTTCACGTATAATTTCCCACCCCACACTGTTTGCAGCTCCGACACTGTTCTGACTACCATTTCTTCCCTTCAGTGAGATATGCTGGAATGGAAATGGGGAAGCTTCTCTGATGCTTTTTCACGGAGTCTTTGAAACACTAATCTCACAACCCCTTTCCACCATAGTCTCCATTGGGCTTCCCCATATAACATGCAATCCTGAATTGCAAAAGGCTAAATATGAGAAGCACATTCTGCTGCTTGTTCCCTTTGATTTAAACTTGCTTCTAAAAGCTCAACATCCAGTGAGTGTTTTTTGGCATAGATATACCACACTCTTTGGAAGCCTATTTGAATACCGTTTGCAGTTCAATTTCGTGTATAATTTCCCAAACCAAGCTGTTTGCAGCTCTAACTCTCTCCTGACTACCACTTCTTCGTTTCAATGAGATATGCAGGAATCTAGAAGTCGAAGATTCTCTGGCGCCTTTTTCACAGAAATTTTGAGACACAATTCGCCCAAGCCGTTTCCACCATCGGCTCCAAGGAGCTTCCCCATAGAGGTTGCAATCCTGAATTCCCACAAGCTGGATGTGTGAAGCACATTCTCGTGCTTGTTCGCTTAGAGTTAAACTTGCTTCTAAACGCTCAACTTCCACTGAGTGTTTTTGGCAGAGATATACAACACACTTTGGAAGCGTATTTGAATATCGTTTGCAGTGCGATTTCGCGTGTAATTTCCCAAACCAAACTGTTTGCAGCTCTAACTCTGTTCTGACTACCACTTATTCGGTTCAGTGAGATATGCTGGTATCTAAATGGGGAAGCTTCTCTGATGCTTATTCACAGAGATTTTGAAACACTCATCTCACAACCCGTTTCCACCATAGGCTCCAATGGGCTTCCCCATAGAACATGCCAACCTGAATTGTTACAGGCTAGATGTGAGAAGAACATTCTGCTGCTTGGTCCCTTAGAGTTAAACTTGCTTGTCAAAAGGCAACGTCCAGTGAGTGTTTTTCACAGAGATAACCACATAATTTGGAAGCCTACTTGAATGCCGTTTTCAGTGCGATTTCACGTACAATTTCCCAAAACAAACTGTTTGCAGCTATGACACTGTTCTGACTACCACTTCTTCGATTCAGTGAGATATTTTGGAAGGTAAATGGGGAAGCCTTCTCTGACGCTTTCTCACAGAGATTTTGAAACACTCATCTCACAACCCGTTTCCACCGTAGGCTCCAATGGGCTTCCCCATAGAACGTGCAAACCTGATTCCTACAGGCTAGATGTGAGAGGCACATTCTGCTGCTTGTTCGCTTAGAGGTAAACTTCCTTCTAAAAGCTCAACGTCCAGTGAGCGTTATTGGCAGAGATATACAAAACAATTTGGAAGCTTAGTCGAAGGCAGTTTGCAGTGTGATTTCGCGTGTAATTTCCCACACCAAACTGTTTGCTGCTCTAACTCTCTTCTGATTACCACTTATTCAGTTCAGTGAGATATGCTGGTACGTAAATGGGGAAGCTTCTCTGACACTTTTTCACAGAGATTTTGAAACACTCATCTCACAACCCGTTTCCACCATAGCCTCCAGTGGGCTTCCCCATTGAACATGCAAACCTGAATTCTTACCGGCTACATGTGAGAAGCACTTTCTCCTGCTTGTTCTCCTAGAGGTAAACTTCCTTCTAAAAGCTCAAAGTCCCGTGATCGTTTTTGTCAGATATATACAAAACAATTTGGAAGCGTATTTGAGGGCCGTTTGCAGTGTGATTTAGCGTGTGATTTCCCAAACCACACTGTTTGCAGCTCTAACTCTTTTCTGCCTACCACGTATTCGGTTCAGTGAGATATGCTGGTATCTAAATGGGGATGCTTCTCTGAGGCTTATTCACAGAGACATTGAAACACTCATCTCACAACCCGTTTCCACCATAGGCTCCAATGGGATTCCCCTTAGAATTCGCAAACCGGATTCCTACCGGCTGGATGTGAGAACCCCATTCTGCTGCTTGTTCTCTTAGAGGTAAACTTGCTTCTTAAACCTCCAGGTCCAGTGAGTGTTTTTGGCAGAGATATACAGCATAATTTGGAGCCTATTTAAATGCCGTTTTCAGTGCGATTTCACGTATAATTTCCCACCCCACACTGTTTGCAGCTCCGACACTGTTCTGACTACCATTTCTTCCCTTCAGTGAGATATGCTGGAATGGAAATGGGGAAGCTTCTCTGATGCTTTTTCACGGAGTCTTTGAAACACTAATCTCACAACCCCTTTCCACCATAGGCTCCATTGGGCTTCCCCATATAACATGCAATCCTGAATTGCAAAAGGCTAAATATGAGAAGCACATTCTGCTGCTTGTTCCCTTTGATTTAAACTTGCTTCTAAAAGCTCAACATCCAGTGAGTGTTTTTTGGCATAGATATACCACACTCTTTGGAAGCCTATTTGAATACCGTTTGCAGTTCGATTTCGTGTATAATTTCCCAAACCAAGCTGTTTGCAGCTCTAACTCTCTCCTGACTACCACTTCTTCGTTTCAATGAGATATGCAGGAATCTAGAAGTCGAAGATTGTCTGGCGCCTTTTTCACAGAAATTTTGAGACACAATTCGCCCAAGCCGTTTCCACCATCGGCTCCAAGGAGCTTCCCCATAGAGGTTGCAATCCTGAATTCCCACAAGCTGGATGTGTGAAGCACATTCTCGTGCTTGTTCGCTTAGAGTTAAACTTGCTTCTAAACGCTCAACTTCCACTGAGTGTTTTTGGCAGAGATATACAACACACTTTGGAAGCGTATTTGAATATCGTTTGCAGTGCGATTTCGCGTGTAATTTCCCAAACCAAACTGTTTGCAGCTCTAACTCTGTTCTGACTACCATTTATTCAGTGCAGTGAGATATGCTGGTATCTAAATGGGGAAGCTTCTCTGATGCTTATTCACAGAGATTTTGAAACACTCATCTCACAACCCGTTTCCACCATAGGCTCCAATGGGCTTCCCCAAAGAACATGCCAACCTGAATTGTTACAGGCTAGATGTGAGAAAAACATTCTGCTGCTTGGTCCCTTAGAGTTAAACTTGCTTGTCAAAAGGCAACGTCCAGTGAGTGTTTTTCACAGAGATAACCACATAATTTGGAAGCCTACTTGAATGCCGTTTTCAGTGCGATTTCACGTACAATTTCCCAAAACAAACTGTTTGCAGCTATGACACTGTTCTGACTACCACTTCTTCGATTCAGTGAGATATTTTGGAAGGTAAATGGGGAAGCCTTCTCTGACGCTTTCTCACAGAGATTTTGAAACACTCATCTCACAACCCGTTTCCACCGTAGGCTCCAATGGGCTTCCCCATAGAACGTGCAAACCTGATTCCTACAGGCTAGATGTGAGAGGCACATTCTGCTGCTTGTTCGCTTAGAGGTAAACTTCCTTCTAAAAGCTCAACGTCCAGTGAGCGTTTTTGGCAGAGATATACAAAACAATTTGGAAGCTTAGTCGAAGGCAGTTTGCAGTGTCATTTCGCGTGTAATTTCCCACACCAAACTGTTTGCTGCTCTAACTCTCTTCTGATTATCACTTATTCAGTTCAGTGAGATATGCAGGTACGTAAATGGGGAAGCTTCTCTGACACTTTTTCACAGAGATTTTGAAACACTCATCTCACAACCCGTTTATACCATAGCCTCCAGTGGGCTTCCCCATTGAACATGCAAACCTGAATTCTTACCGGCTACATGTGAGAAGCACTTTCTCCTGCTTGTTCTCCTAGAGGCAAACTTCCTTCTAAAAGCTCAAAGTCCCGTGATCGTTTTTGTGAGATTTATACAAAACAATTTGGAAGCGTATTTGAGGGCCGTTTGCAGTGTGATTTAGCGTGTGATTTCCCAAACCACACTGTTTGCAGCTCTAACTCTTTTCTGCCTACCACGTATTCGGTTCAGTGAGATATGCTGGTATCTAAATGGGGATGCTTCTCTGAGGCTTATTCACAGAGACATTGAAACACTCATCTCACAACCCGTTTCCACCATAGGCTCCAATGGGATTCCCCTTAGAATTCGCAAACCGGATTCCTACCGGCTGGATGTGAGAACCCCATTCTGCTGCTTGTTCTCTTAGAGGTAAACTTGCTTCTTAAACCTCCAGGTCCAGTGAGTGTTTTTGGCAGAGATATACAGCATAATTTGGAGCCTATTTAAATGCCGTTTTCAGTGCGATTTCACGCATAATTTCCCACCCCACACTGTTTGCAGCTCCGACACTGTTCTGACTACCATTTCTTCCCTTCAGTGAGATATGCTGGAATGGAAATGGGGAAGCTTCTCTGATGCTTTTTCACGGAGTCTTTGAAACACTAATCTCACAACCCCTTTCCACCATAGGCTCCATTGGGCTTCCCCATATAACATGCAATCCTGAATTGCAAAAGGCTAAATATGAGAAGCACATTCTGCTGCTTGTTCCCTTTGATTTAAACTTGCTTCTAAAAGCTCAACATCCAGTGAGTGTTTTTTGGCATAGATATACCACACTCTTTGGAAGCCTATTTGAATACCGTTTGCAGTTCGATTTCGTGTATAATTTCCCAAACCAAGCTGTTTGCAGCTCTAACTCTCTCCTGACTACCACTTCTTCGTTTCAATGAGATATGCAGGAATCTAGAAGTCGAAGATTCTCTGGCGCCTTTTTCACAGAAATTTTGAGACACAATTCGCCCAAGCCGTTTCCACCATCGGCTCCAAGGAGCTTCCCCATAGAGGTTGCAATCCTGAATTCCCACAAGCTGGATGTGTGAAGCACATTCTCGTGCTTGTTCGCTTAGAGTTAAACTTGCTTCTAAACGCTCAACTTCCACTGAGTGTTTTTGGCAGAGATATACAACACACTTTGGAAGCGTATTTGAATATCGTTTGCAGTGCGATTTCGCGTGTAATTTCCCAAACCAAACTGTTTGCAGCTCTAACTCTGTTCTGACTACCACTTATTCGGTTCAGTGAGATATGCTGGTATCTAAATGGGGAAGCTTCTCTGATGCTTATTCACAGAGATTTTGAAACACTCATCTCACAACCCGTTTCCACCATAGGCTCCAATGGGCTTCCCCATAGAACATGCCAACCTGAATTGTTACAGGCTAGATGTGAGAAGAACATTCTGCTGCTTGGTCCCTTAGAGTTAAACTTGCTTGTCAAAAGGCAACGTCCAGTGAGTGTTTTTCACAGAGATAACCACATAATTTGGAAGCCTACTTGAATGCCGTTTTCAGTGCGATTTCACGTACAATTTCCCAAAACAAACTGTTTGCAGCTATGACACTGTTCTGACTACCACTTCTTCGATTCAGTGAGATATTTTGGAAGGTAAATGGGGAAGCCTTCTCTGACGCTTTCTCACAGAGATTTTGAAACACTCATCTCACAACCCGTTTCCACCGTAGGCTCCAATGGGCTTCCCCATAGAACGTGCAAACCTGATTCCTACAGGCTAGATGTGAGAGGCACATTCTGCTGCTTGTTCGCTTAGAGGTAAACTTCCTTCTAAAAGCTCAACGTCCAGTGAGCGTTATTGGCAGAGATATACAAAACAATTTGGAAGCTTAGTCGAAGGCAGTTTGCAGTGTGATTTCGCGTGTAATTTCCCACACCAAACTGTTTGCTGCTCTAACTCTCTTCTGATTACCACTTATTCAGTTCAGTGAGATATGCTGGTACGTAAATGGGGAAGCTTCTCTGACACTTTTTCACAGAGATTTTGAAACACTCATCTCACAACCCGTTTCCACCATAGCCTCCAGTGGGCTTCCCCATTGAACATGCAAACCTGAATTCTTACCGGCTACATGTGAGAATCACTTTCTCCTGCTTGTTCTCCTAGAGGTAAACTTCCTTCTAAAAGCTCAAAGTCCCGTGATCGTTTTTGTCAGATATATACAAAACAATTTGGAAGCGTATTTGAGGGCCGTTTGCAGTGTGATTTAGCGTGTGATTTCCCAAACCACACTGTTTGCAGCTCTAACTCTTTTCTGCCTACCACGTATTCGGTTCAGTGAGATATGCTGGTATCTAAATGGGGATGCTTCTCTGAGGCTTATTCACAGAGACATTGAAACACTCATCTCACAACCCGTTTCCACCATAGGCTCCAATGGGATTCCCCTTAGAATTCGCAAACCGGATTCCTACCGGCTGGATGTGAGAACCCCATTCTGCTGCTTGTTCTCTTAGAGGTAAACTTGCTTCTTAAACCTCCAGGTCCAGTGAGTGTTTTTGGCATAGATATACAGCATAATTTGGAGCCTATTTAAATGCCGTTTTCAGTGCGATTTCACGTATAATTTCCCACCCCACACGGTTTGCAGCTCCGACACTGTTCTGACTACCATTTCTTCCCTTCAGTGAGATATGCTGGAATGGAAATGGGGAAGCTTCTCTGATGCTTTTTCACGGAGTCTTTGAAACACTAATCTCACAACCCCTTTCCACCATAGGCTCCATTGGGCTTCCCCATATAACATGCAATCCTGAATTGCAAAAGGCTAAATATGAGAAGCACATTCTGCTGCTTGTTCCCTTTGATTTAAACTTGCTTCTAAAAGCTCAACATCCAGTGAGTGTTTTTTGGCATAGATATACCACACTCTTTGGAAGCCTATTTGAATACCGTTTGCAGTTCGATTTCGTGTATAATTTCCCAAACCAAGCTGTTTGCAGCTCTAACTCTCTCCTGACTACCACTTCTTCGTTTCAATGAGATATGCAGGAATCTAGAAGTCGAAGATTGTCTGGCGCCTTTTTCACAGAAATTTTGAGACACAATTCGCCCAAGCCGTTTCCACCATCGGCTCCAAGGAGCTTCCCCATAGAGGTTGCAATCCTGAATTCCCACAAGCTGGATGTGTGAAGCACATTCTCGTGCTTGTTCGCTTAGAGTTAAACTTGCTTCTAAACGCTCAACTTCCACTGAGTGTTTTTGGCAGAGATATACAACACACTTTGGAAGCGTATTTGAATATCGTTTGCAGTGCGATTTCGCGTGTAATTTCCCAAACCAAACTGTTTGCAGCTCTAACTCTGTTCTGACTACCACTTATTCGGTTCAGTGAGATATGCTGGTATCTAAATGGGGAAGCTTCTCTGATGCTTATTCACAGAGATTTTGAAACACTCATCTCACAACCCGTTTCTACCATAGGCTCCAATGGGCTTCCCCATAGAACATGCCAACCTGAATTGTTACAGGCTAGATGTGAGAAGAACATTCTGCTGCTTGGTCCCTTAGAGTTAAACTTGCTTGTCAAAAGGCAACGTCCAGTGAGTGTTTTTCACAGAGATAACCACATAATTTGGAAGCCTACTTGAATGCCGTTTTCAGTGCGATTTCACGTACAATTTCCCAAAACAAACTGTTTGCAGCTATGACACTGTTCTGACTACCACTTCTTCGATTCAGTGAGATATTTTGGAAGTTAAATGGGGAAGCCTTCTCTGACGCTTTCTCACAGAGATTTTGAAACACTCATCTCACAACCCGTTTCCACCATAGGCTCCAATGGGCTTCCCCATCGAACGTGCAAACCTGATTCCTACAGGCTAGATGTGAGAGGCACATTCTGCTGCTTGTTCGCTTAGAGGTAAACTTCCTTCTAAAAGCTCAACGTCCAGTGAGCGTTTTTGGCAGAGATATACAAAACAATTTGGAAGCTTAGTCGAAGGCAGTTTGCAGTGTGATTTCGCGTGTAATTTCCCACACCAAACTGTTTGCTGCTCTAACTCTCTTCTGATTACCACTTATTCAGTTCAGTGAGATATGCTGGTACGTAAATGGGGAAGCTTCTCTGACACTTTTTCACAGAGATTTTGAAACACTCATCTCACAACCCGTTTCCACCATAGCCTCCAGTGGGCTTCCCCATTGAACATGCAAACCTGAATTCTTACCGGCTACATGTGAGAAGCACTTTCTCCTGCTTGTTCTCCTAGAGGCAAACTTCCTTCTAAAAGCTCAAAGTCCCGTGATCGTTTTTGTGAGATTTATACAAAACAATTTGGAAGCGTATTTGAGGGCCGTTTGCAGTGTGATTTAGCGTGTGATTTCCCAAACCACACTGTTTGCAGCTCTAACTCTTTTCTGCCTACCACGTATTCGGTTCAGTGAGATATGCTGGTATCTAAATGGGGATGCTTCTCTGAGGCTTATTCACAGAGACATTGAAACACTCATCTCACAACCCGTTTCCACCATAGGCTCCAATGGGATTCCCCTTAGAATTCGCAAACCGGATTCCTACCGGCTGGATGTGAGAACCCCATTCTGCTGCTTGTTCTCTTAGAGGTAAACTTGCTTCTTAAACCTCCAGGTCCAGTGAGTGTTTTTGGCAGAGATATACAGCATAATTTGGAGCCTATTTAAATGCCGTTTTCAGTGCGATTTCACGCATAATTTCCCACCCCACACTGTTTGCAGCTCCGACACTGTTCTGACTACCATTTCTTCCCTTCAGTGAGATATGCTGGAATGGAAATGGGGAAGCTTCTCTGATGCTTTTTCACGGAGTCTTTGAAACACTAATCTCACAACCCCTTTCCACCATAGGCTCCATTGGGCTTCCCCATATAACATGCAATCCTGAATTGCAAAAGGCTAAATATGAGAAGCACATTCTGCTGCTTGTTCCCTTTGATTTAAACTTGCTTCTAAAAGCTCAACATCCAGTGAGTGTTTTTTGGCATAGATATACCACACTCTTTGGAAGCCTATTTGAATACCGTTTGTAGTTCGATTTCCTGTATAATTTCCCAAACCAAGCTGTTTGCAGCTCTAACTCTCTCCTGACTACCACTTCTTCGTTTCAATGAGATATGCAGGAATCTAGAAGTCGAAGATTCTCTGGGGCCTTTTTCACAGAAATTTTGAGACACAATTCGCCCAAGCCGTTTCCACCATCGGCTCCAAGGGGCTTCCCCATAGAGGTTGCAATCCTGAATTCCCACAAGCTGGATGTGTGAAGCACATTCTCGTGCTTGTTCGCTTAGAGTTAAACTTGCTTCTAAACGCTCAACTTCCACTGAGTGTTTTTGGCAGAGATATACAACACACTTTGGAAGCGTATTTGAATATCGTTTGCAATGCGATTTCACGTGTAATTTCCCAAACCAAACTGTTTGCAGCTCTAACTCTGTTCTGACTACCATTTATTCGGTGCAGTGAGATATGCTGGTATCTAAATGGGGAAGCTTCTCTGATGCTTATTCACAGAGATTTTGAAACACTCATCTCACAACCCGTTTCCACCATAGGCTCCAATGGGCTTCCCCATAGAACATGCCAACCTGAATTGTTACAGGCTAGATGTGAGAAAAACATTCTGCTGCTTGGTCCCTTAGAGTTAAACTTGCTTGTCAAAAGGCAACGTCCAGTGAGTGTTTTTCACAGAGATAACCACATAATTTGGAAGCCTACTTGAATGCCGTTTTCAGTGCGATTTCACGTACAATTTCCCAAAACAAACTGTTTGCAGCTATGACACTGTTCTGACTACCACTTCTTCGATTCAGTGAGATATTTTGGAAGGTAAATGGGGAAGCCTTCTCTGACGCTTTCTCACAGAGATTTTGAAACACTCATCTCACAACCCGTTTCCACCGTAGGCTCCAATGGGCTTCCCCATAGAACGTGCAAACCTGATTCCTACAGGCTAGATGTGAGAGGCACATTCTGCTGCTTGTTCGCTTAGAGGTAAACTTCCTTCTAAAAGCTCAACGTCCAGTGAGCGTTTTTGGCAGAGATATACAAAACAATTTGGAAGCTTAGTCGAAGGCAGTTTGCAGTGTCATTTCGCGTGTAATTTCCCACACCAAACTGTTTGCTGCTCTAACTCTCTTCTGATTACCACTTATTCAGTTCAGTGAGATATGCTGGTACGTAAATGGGGAAGCTTCTCTGACACTTTTTCACAGAGATTTTGAAACACTCATCTCACAACCCGTTTCCACCATAGCCTCCAGTGGGATTCCCCATTGAACATGCAAACCTGAATTCTTACCGGCTACATGTGAGAAGCACTTTCTCCTGCTTGTTCTCCTAGAGGTAAACTTCCTTCTAAAAGCTCAAAGTCCCGTGATCGTTTTTGTCAGATATATACAAAACAATTTGGAAGCGTATTTGAGGGCCGTTTGCAGTGTGATTTAGCGTGTGATTTCCCAAACCACACTGTTTGCAGCTCTAACTCTTTTCTGCCTACCACGTATTCGGTTCAGTGAGATATGCTGGTATCTAAATGGGGATGCTTCTCTGAGGCTTATTCACAGAGACATTGAAACACTCATCTCACAACCCGTTTCCACCATAGGCTCCAATGGGATTCCCCTTAGAATTCGCAAACCGGATTCCTACCGGCTGGATGTGAGAACCCCATTCTGCTGCTTGTTCTCTTAGAGGTAAACTTGCTTCTTAAACCTCCAGGTCCAGTGAGTGTTTTTGGCAGAGATATACAGCATAATTTGGAGCCTATTTAAATGCTGTTTTCAGTGCGATTTCACGTATAATTTCCCACCCCACACTGTTTGCAGCTCCGACACTGTTCTGACTACCATTTCTTCCCTTCAGTGAGATATGCTGGAATGGAAATGGGGAAGCTTCTCTGATGCTTTTTCACGGAGTCTTTGAAACACTAATCTCACAACCCCTTTCCACCATAGGCTCCATTGGGCTTCCCCATATAACATGCAATCCTGAATTGCAAAAGGCTAAATATGAGAAGCACATTCTGCTGCTTGTTCCCTTTGATTTAAACTTGCTTCTAAAAGCTCAACATCCAGTGAGTGTTTTTTGGCATAGATATACCACACTCTTTGGAAGCCTATTTGAATACCGTTTGCAGTTCGATTTCGTGTATAATTTCCCAAACCAAGCTGTTTGCAGCTCTAACTCTCTCCTGACTACCACTTCTTCGTTTCAATGAGATATGCAGGAATCTAGAAGTCGAAGATTCTCTGGCGCCTTTTTCACAGAAATTTTGAGACACAATTCGCCCAAGCCGTTTCCACCATCGGCTCCAAGGAGCTTCCCCATAGAGGTTGCAATCCTGAATTCCCACAAGCTGGATGTGTGAAGCACATTCTCGTGCTTGTTCGCTTAGAGTTAAACTTGCTTCTAAACGCTCAACTTCCACTGAGTGTTTTTGGCAGAGATATACAACACACTTTGGAAGCGTATTTGAATATCGTTTGCAGTGCGATTTCGCGTGTAATTTCCCAAACCAAACTGTTTGCAGCTCTAACTCTGTTCTGACTACCACTTATTCGGTTCAGTGAGATATGCTGGTATCTAAATGGGGAAGCTTCTCTGATGCTTATTCACAGAGATTTTGAAACACTCATCTCACAACCCGTTTCCACCATAGGCTCCAATGGGCTTCCCCATAGAACATGCCAACCTGAATTGTTACAGGCTAGATGTGAGAAGAACATTCTGCTGCTTGGTCCCTTAGAGTTAAACTTGCTTGTCAAAAGGCAACGTCCAGTGAGTGTTTTTCACAGAGATAACCACATAATTTGGAAGCCTACTTGAATGCCGTTTTCAGTGCGATTTCACGTACAATTTCCCAAAACAAACTGTTTGCAGCTATGACACTGTTCTGACTACCACTTCTTCGATTCAGTGAGATATTTTGGAAGTTAAATGGGGAAGCCTTCTCTGACGCTTTCTCACAGAGATTTTGAAACACTCATCTCACAACCCGTTTCCACCATAGGCTCCAATGGGCTTCCCCATCGAACGTGCAAACCTGATTCCTACAGGCTAGATGTGAGAGGCACATTCTGCTGCTTGTTCGCTTAGAGGTAAACTTCCTTCTAAAAGCTCAACATCCAGTGAGCGTTTTTGGCAGAGATATACAAAACAATTTGGAAGCTTAGTCGAAGGCAGTTTGCAGTGTGATTTCGCGTGTAATTTCCCACACCAAACTGTTTGCTGCTCTAACTCTCTTCTGATTACCACTTATTCAGTTCAGTGAGATATGCTGGTACGTAAATGGGGAAGCTTCTCTGACACTTTTTCACAGAGATTTTGAAACACTCATCTCACAACCCGTTTCCACCATAGCCTCCAGTGGGCTTCCCCATTGAACATGCAAACCTGAATTCTTACCGGCTACATGTGAGAAGCACTTTCTCCTGCTTGTTCTCCTAGAGGCAAACTTCCTTCTAAAAGCTCAAAGTCCCGTGATCGTTTTTGTGAGATTTATACAAAACAATTTGGAAGCGTATTTGAGGGCCGTTTGCAGTGTGATTTAGCGTGTGATTTCCCAAACCACACTGTTTGCAGCTCTAACTCTTTTCTGCCTACCACGTATTCGGTTCAGTGAGATATGCTGGTATCTAAATGGGGATGCTTCTCTGAGGCTTATTCACAGAGACATTGAAACACTCATCTCACAACCCGTTTCCACCATAGGCTCCAATGGGATTCCCCTTAGAATTCGCAAACCGGATTCCTACCGGCTGGATGTGAGAACCCCATTCTGCTGCTTGTTCTCTTAGAGGTAAACTTGCTTCTTAAACCTCCAGGTCCAGTGAGTGTTTTTGGCAGAGATATACAGCATAATTTGGAGCCTATTTAAATGCCGTTTTCAGTGCGATTTCACGCATAATTTCCCACCCCACACTGTTTGCAGCTCCGACACTGTTCTGACTACCATTTCTTCCCTTCAGTGAGATATGCTGGAATGGAATGGGGAAGCTTCTCTGATGCTTTTTCACGGAGTCTTTGAAACACTAATCTCACAACCCCTTTCCACCATAGGCTCCATTGGGCTTCCCCATATAACATGCAATCCTGAATTGCAAAAGGCTAAATATGAGAAGCACATTCTGCTGCTTGTTCCCTTTGATTTAAACTTGCTTCTAAAAGCTCAACATCCAGTGAGTGTTTTTTGGCATAGATATACCACACTCTTTGGAAGCCTATTTGAATACCGTTTGCAGTTCGATTTCCTGTATAATTTCCCAAACCAAGCTGTTTGCAGCTCTAACTCTCTCCTGACTACCACTTCTTCGTTTCAATGAGATATGCAGGAATCTAGAAGTCGAAGATTCTCTGGCGCCTTTTTCACAGAAATTTTGAGACACAATTCGCCCAAGCCGTTTCCACCATCGGCTCCAAGGGGATTTCCCATTGAGGTTGCAATCCTGAATTCCCACAAGCTGGATGTGTGAAGCACATTCTCGTGCTTGTTCGCTTAGAGTTAAACTTGCTTCTAAACGCTCAACTTCCACTGAGTGTTTTTGGCAGAGATATACAACACACTTTGGAAGCGTATTTGAATATCGTTTGCAGTGCAATTTCGCGTGTAATTTCCCAAACCAAACTGTTTGCAGCTCTAACTCTGTTCTGACTACCACTTATTCGGTGCAGTGAGATATGCTGGTATCTAAATGGGGAAGCTTCTCTGATGCTTATTCACAGAGATTTTGAAACACTCATCTCACAACCCGTTTCCACCATAGGCTCCAATGGGATTCCCCATAGAACATGCCAACCTGAATTGTTACAGGCTAGATGTGTTAAGAACATTCTGCTGCTTGGTCCCTTAGAGTTAAACTTGCTTGTCAAAAGGCAACGTCCAGGGAGTGTTTTTCACAGAGATAACCACATAATTTGGAAGCCTACTTGAATGCCATTTTCAGTGCGATTTCACGTACAATTTCCCAAAACAAACTGTTTGCAGCTATGACACTGTTCTGACTACCACTTCTTCGATTCAGTGAGATATTTTGGAAGGTAAATGGGGAAGCCTTCTCTGACGCTTTCTCACAGAGATTTTGAAACACTCATCTCACAACCCGTTTCCACCGTAGGCTCCAATGGGCTTCCCCATAGAACGTGCAAACCTGATTCCTACAGGCTAGATGTGAGAGGCACATTCTGCTGCTTGTTCGCTTAGAGGTAAACTTCCTTCTAAAAGCTCAACGTCCAGTGAGCGTTTTTGGCAGAGATATACAAAACAATTTGGAAGCTTAGTCGAAGGCAGTTTGCAGTGTGATTTCGCGTGTAATTTCCCACACCAAACTGTTTGCTGCTCTAACTCTCTTCTGATTACCACTTATTCAGTTCAGTGAGATATGCTGGTACGTAAATGGGGAAGCTTCTCTGACACTTTTTCACAGAGATTTTGAAACACTCATCTCACAACCCGTTTCCACCATAGCCTCCAGTGGGATTCCCCATTGAACATGCAAACCTGAATTCTTACCGGCTACATGTGAGAAGCACTTTCTCCTGCTTGTTCTCCTAGAGGTAAACTTCCTTCTAAAAGCTCAAAGTCCCGTGATCGTTTTTGTCAGATATATACAAAACAATTTGGAAGCGTATTTGAGGGCCGTTTGCAGTGTGATTTAGCGTGTGATTTCCCAAACCACACTGTTTGCAGCTCTAACTCTTTTCTGCCTACCACGTATTCGGTTCAGTGAGATATGCTGGTATCTAAATGGGGATGCTTCTCTGATGCTTATTCACAGAGATTTTGAAACACTCATCTCACAACCCGTTTCCACCATAGGCTCCAATGGGATTCCCCTTAGAATTCGCAAACCGGATTCCTACCGGCTGGATGTGAGAACCCCATTCTGCTGCTTGTTCTCTTAGAGGTAAACTTGCTTCTTAAACCTCCAGGTCCAGTGAGTGTTTTTGGCAGAGATATACAGCATAATTTGGAGCCTATTTAAATGCCGTTTTCAGTGCGATTTCACGCATAATTTCCCACCCCACACTGTTTGCAGCTCCGACACTGTTCTGACTACCATTTCTTCCCTTCAGTGAGATATGCTGGAATGGAATGGGGAAGCTTCTCTGATGCTTTTTCACGGAGTCTTTGAAACACTAATCTCACAACCCCTTTCCACCATAGGCTCCATTGGGCTTCCCCATATAACATGCAATCCTGAATTGCAAAAGGCTAAATATGAGAAGCACATTCTGCTGCTTGTTCCCTTTGATTTAAACTTGCTTCTAAAAGCTCAACATCCAGTGAGTGTTTTTTGGCATAGATATACCACACTCTTTGGAAGCCTATTTGAATACCGTTTGCAGTTCGATTTCGTGTATAATTTCCCAAACCAAGCTGTTTGCAGCTCTAACTCTCTCCTGACTACCACTTCTTCGTTTCAATGAGATATGCAGGAATCTAGAAGTCGAAGATTCTCTGGCGCCTTTTTCACAGAAATTTTGAGACACAATTCGCCCAAGCCGTTTCCACCATCGGCTCCAAGGGGCTTCCCCATAGAGGTTGCAATCCTGAATTCCCACAAGCTGGATGTGTGAAGCACATTCTCGTGCTTGTTCGCTTAGAGTTCAACTTGCTTCTAAACGCTCAACTTCCACTGAGTGTTTTTGGCAGAGATATACAACACACTTTGGAAGCGTATTTGAATATCGTTTGCAGTGCGATTTCGCGTGTAATTTCCCAAACCAAACTGTTTGCAGCTCTAACTCTGTTCTGACTACCACTTATTCGGTGCAGTGAGATATGCTGGTATCTAAATGGGGAAGCTTCTCTGATGCTTATTCACAGAGATTTTGAAACACTCATCTCACAACCCGTTTCCACCATAGGCTCCAATGGGCTTCCCCATAGAACATGCCAACCTGAATTGTTACAGGCTAGATGTGAGAAGAACATTCTGCTGCTTGGTCCCTTAGAGTTAAACTTGCTTGTCAAAAGGCAACGTCCAGTGAGTGTTTTTCACAGAGATAACCACATAATTTGGAAGCCTACTTGAATGCCATTTTCAGTGCGATTTCACGTACAATTTCCCAAAACAAACTGTTTGCAGCTATGACACTGTTCTGACTACCACTTCTTCGATTCAGTGAGATATTTTGGAAGGTAAATGGGGAAGCCTTCTCTGACGCTTTCTCACAGAGATTTTGAAACACTCATCTCACAACCCGTTTCCACCGTAGGCTCCAATGGGCTTCCCCATAGAACGTGCAAACCTGATTCCTACAGGCTAGATGTGAGAGGCACATTCTGCTGCTTGTTCGCTTAGAGGTAAACTTCCTTCTAAAAGCTCAACGTCCAGTGAGCGTTTTTGGCAGAGATATACAAAACAATTTGGAAGCTTAGTCGAAGGCAGTTTGCAGTGTGATTTCGCGTGTAATTTCCCACACCAAACTGTTTGCTGCTCTAACTCTCTTCTGATTACCACTTATTCAGTTCAGTGAGATATGCTGGTACGTAAATGGGGAAGCTTCTCTGACACTTTTTCACAGAGATTTTGAAACACTCATCTCACAACCCCTTTCCACCATAGCCTCCAGTGGGCTTCCCCATTGAACATGCAAACCTGAATTCTTACCGGCTACATGTGAGAAGCACTTTCTCCTGCTTGTTCTCCTAGAGGTAAACTTCCTTCTAAAAGCTCAAAGTCCCGTGATCGTTTTTGTCAGATATATACAAAACAATTTGGAAGCGTATTTGAGGGCCGTTTGCAGTGTGATTTAGCGTGTGATTTCCCAAACCACACTGTTTGCAGCTCTAACTCTTTTCTGCCTACCACGTATTCGGTTCAGTGAGATATGCTGGTATCTAAATGGGGATGCTTCTCTGAGGCTTATTCACAGAGACATTGAAACACTCATCTCACAACCCGTTTCCACCATAGGCTCCAATGGGATTCCCCTTAGAATTCGCAAACCGGATTCCTACCGGCTGGATGTGAGAACCCCATTCTGCTGCTTGTTCTCTTAGAGGTAAACTTGCTTCTTAAACCTCCAGGTCCAGTGAGTGTTTTTGGCAGAGATATACAGCATAATTTGGAGCCTATTTAAATGCCGTTTTCAGTGCGATTTCACGCATAATTTCCCACCCCACACTGTTTGCAGCTCCGACACTGTTCTGACTACCATTTCTTCCCTTCAGTGAGATATGCTGGAATGGAATGGGGAAGCTTCTCTGATGCTTTTTCACGGAGTCTTTGAAACACTAATCTCACAACCCCTTTCCACCATAGGCTCCATTGGGCTTCCCCATATAACATGCAATCCTGAATTGCAAAAGGCTAAATATGAGAAGCACATTCTGCTGCTTGTTCCCTTTGATTTAAACTTGCTTCTAAAAGCTCAACATCCAGTGAGTGTTTTTTGGCATAGATATACCACACTCTTTGGAAGCCTATTTGAATACCGTTTGCAGTTCGATTTCGTGTATAATTTCCCAAACCAAGCTGTTTGCAGCTCTAACTCTCTCCTGACTACCACTTCTTCGTTTCAATGAGATATGCAGGAATCTAGAAGTCGAAGATTCTCTGGCGCCTTTTTCACAGAAATTTTGAGACACAATTCGCCCAAGCCGTTTCCACCATCGGCTCCAAGGGGCTTCCCCATAGAGGTTGCAATCCTGAATTCCCACAAGCTGGATGTGTGAAGCACATTCTCGTGCTTGTTCGCTTAGAGTTCAACTTGCTTCTAAACGCTCAACTTCCACTGAGTGTTTTTGGCAGAGATATACAACACACTTTGGAAGCGTATTTGAATATCGTTTGCAGTGCGATTTCGCGTGTAATTTCCCAAACCAAACTGTTTGCAGCTCTAACTCTGTTCTGACTACCACTTATTCGGTGCAGTGAGATATGCTGGTATCTAAATGGGGAAGCTTCTCTGATGCTTATTCACAGAGATTTTGAAACACTCATCTCACAACCCGTTTCCACCATAGGCTCCAATGGGCTTCCCCATAGAACATGCCAACCTGAATTGTTACAGGCTAGATGTGAGAAGAACATTCTGCTGCTTGGTCCCTTAGAGTTAAACTTGCTTGTCAAAAGGCAACGTCCAGTGAGTGTTTTTCACAGAGATAACCACATAATTTGGAAGCCTACTTGAATGCCATTTTCAGTGCGATTTCACGTACAATTTCCCAAAACAAACTGTTTGCAGCTATGACACTGTTCTGACTACCACTTCTTCGATTCAGTGAGATATTTTGGAAGGTAAATGGGGAAGCCTTCTCTGACGCTTTCTCACAGAGATTTTGAAACACTCATCTCACAACCCGTTTCCACCGTAGGCTCCAATGGGCTTCCCCATAGAACGTGCAAACCTGATTCCTACAGGCTAGATGTGAGAGGCACATTCTGCTGCTTGTTCGCTTAGAGGTAAACTTCCTTCTAAAAGCTCAACGTCCAGTGAGCGTTTTTGGCAGAGATATACAAAACAATTTGGAAGCTTAGTCGAAGGCAGTTTGCAGTGTGATTTCGCGTGTAATTTCCCACACCAAACTGTTTGCTGCTCTAACTCTCTTCTGATTACCACTTATTCAGTTCAGTGAGATATGCTGGTACGTAAATGGGGAAGCTTCTCTGACACTTTTTCACAGAGATTTTGAAACACTCATCTCACAACCCGTTTCCACCATAGCCTCCAGTGGGCTTCCCCATTGAACATGCAAACCTGAATTCTTACCGGCTACATGTGAGAAGCACTTTCTCCTGCTTGTTCTCCTAGAGGTAAACTTCCTTCTAAAAGCTCAAAGTCCCGTGATCGTTTTTGTCAGATATATACAAAACAATTTGGAAGCGTATTTGAGGGCCGTTTGCAGTGTGATTTAGCGTGTGATTTCCCAAACCACACTGTTTGCAGCTCTAACTCTTTTCTGCCTACCACGTATTCGGTTCAGTGAGATATGCTGGTATCTAAATGGGGATGCTTCTCTGAGGCTTATTCACAGAGACATTGAAACACTCATCTCACAACCCGTTTCCACCATAGGCTCCAATGGGATTCCCCTTAGAATTCGCAAACCGGATTCCTACCGGCTGGATGTGAGAACCCCATTCTGCTGCTTGTTCTCTTAGAGGTAAACTTGCTTCTTAAACCTCCAGGTCCAGTGAGTGTTTTTGGCAGAGATATACAGCATAATTTGGAGCCTATTTAAATGCTGTTTTCAGTGCGATTTCACGTATAATTTCCCACCCCACACTGATTGCAGCTCCGACACTGTTCTGACTACCATTTCTTCCCTTCAGTGAGATATGCTGGAATGGAAATGGGGAAGCTTCTCTGATGCTTTTTCACGGAGTCTTTGAAACACTAATCTCACAACCCCTTTCCACCATAGGCTCCATTGGGCTTCCCCATATAACATGCAATCCTGAATTGCAAAAGGCTAAATATGAGAAGCACATTCTGCTGCTTGTTCCCTTTGATTTAAACTTGCTTCTAAAAGCTCAACATCCAGTGAGTGTTTTTTGGCATAGATATACCACACTCTTTGGAAGCCTATTTGAATACCGTTTGCAGTTCGATTTCCTGTATAATTTCCCAAACCAAGCTGTTTGCAGCTCTAACTCTCTCCTGACTACCACTTCTTCGTTTCAATGAGATATGCAGGAATCTAGAAGTCGAAGATTCTCTGGGGCCTTTTTCACAGAAATTTTGAGACACAATTCGCCCAAGCCGTTTCCACCATCGGCTCCAAGGGGCTTCCCCATAGAGGTTGCAATCCTGAATTCCCACAAGCTGGATGTGTGAAGCACATTCTCGTGCTTGTTCGCTTAGAGTTCAACTTGCTTCTAAACGCTCAACTTCCACTGAGTGTTTTTGGCAGAGATATACAACACACTTTGGAAGCGTATTTGAATATCGTTTGCAGTGCGATTTCACGTGTAATTTCCCAAACCAAACTGTTTGCAGCTCTAACTCTGTTCTGACTACCACTGATTCGGTGCAGTGAGATATGCTGGTATCTAAATGGGGAAGCTTCTCTGATGCTTATTCACAGAGATTTTGAAACACTCATCTCACAACCCGTTTCCACCATAGGCTCCAATGGGCTTCCCCATAGAACATGCCAACCTGAATTGTTACAGGCTAGATGTGAGAAGAACATTCTGCTGCTTGGTCCCTTAGAGTTAAACTTGCTTGTCAAAAGGCAACGTCCAGTGAGTGTTTTTCACAGAGATAACCACATAATTTGGAAGCCTACTTGAATGCCGTTTTCAGTGCGATTTCACGTACAATTTCCCAAAACAAACTGTTTGCAGCTATGACACTGTTCTGACTACCACTTCTTCGATTCAGTGAGATATTTTGGAAGGTAAATGGGGAAGCCTTCTCTGACGCTTTCTCACAGAGATTTTGAAACACTCATCTCACAACCCGTTTCCACCATAGGCTCCAATGGGCTTCCCCATCGAACGTGCAAACCTGATTCCTACAGGCTAGATGTGAGAGGCACATTCTGCTGGTTGATCGATTAGAGGTAAACTTCCTTCTAAAAGCTCAACGTCCAGTGAGCGTTTTTGGCAGAGATATACAAAACAATTTGGAAGCTTAGTCGAAGGCAGTTTGCAGTGTGATTTCGCGTGTAATTTCCCACACCAAACTGTTTGCTGCTCTAACTCTCTTCTGATTACCACTTATTCAGTTCAGTGAGATATGCTGGTACGTAAATGGGGAAGCTTCTCTGACACTTTTTCACAGAGATTTTGAAACACTCATCTCACAACCCGTTTCCACCATAGCCTCCAGTGGGATTCCCCATTGAACATGCAAACCTGAATTCTTACCGGCTACATGTGAGAAGCACTTTCTCCTGCTTGTTCTCCTAGAGGTAAACTTCCTTCT
This sequence comes from Cynocephalus volans, assembly GCF_027409185.1. Lineage (NCBI taxonomy): Eukaryota > Metazoa > Chordata > Mammalia > Dermoptera > Cynocephalidae > Cynocephalus > Cynocephalus volans. Next base: position 5,651,382 of record NC_084479.1, read on the forward strand.
AAAAGCTCAAAGTCCCGTGATCGTTTTTGTCAGATATATACAAAACAATTTGGAAGCGTATTTGAGGGCCGTTTGCAGTGTGATTTAGCGTGTGATTTCCCAAACCACACTGTTTGCAGCTCTAACTCTTTTCTGCCTACCACGTATTCGGTTCAGTGAGATATGCTGGTATCTAAATGGGGATGCTTCTCTGAGGCTTATTCACAGAGACATTGAAACACTCATCTCACAACCCGTTTCCACCATAGGCTCCAATGGGATTCCCCTTAGAATTCGCAAACCGGGTTCCTACCGGCTGGATATGAGAACCCCATTCTGCTGCTTGTTCTCTTAGAGGTAAACTTGCTTCTTAAACCTCCAGGTCCAGTGAGTGTTTTGGGCAGAGATATACAGCATAATTTGGAGCCTATTTAAATGCCGTTTTCAGTGCGATTTCACGCATAATTTCCCACCCCACACTGTTTGCAGCTCCGACACTGTTCTGACTACCATTTCTTCCCTTCAGTGAGATATGTTGGAATGGAAATGGGGAAGCTTCTCTGATGCTTTTTCACGGAGTCTTTGAAACACTAATCTCACAACCCCTTTCCACCATAGGCTCCATTGGGCTTCCCCATATAACATGCAATCCTGAATTGCAAAAGGCTAAATATGAGAAGCACATTCTGCTGCTTGTTCCCTTTGATTTAAACTTGCTTCTAAAAGCTCAACATCCAGTGAGTGTTTTTTGGCATAGATATACCACACTCTTTGGAAGCCTATTTGAATACCGTTTGCAGTTCGATTTCCTGTATAATTTCCCAAACCAAGCTGTTTGCAGCTCTAACTCTCTCCTGACTACCACTTCTTCGTTTCAATGAGATATGCAGGAATCTAGAAGTCGAAGATTCTCTGGCGCCTTTTTCACAGAAATTTTGAGACACAATTCGCCCAAGCCGTTTCCACCATCGGCTCCAAGGGGCTTCCCCATAGAGGTTGCAATCCTGAATTCCCACAAGCTGGATGTGTGAAGCACATTCTCGTGCTTGTTCGCTTAGAGTTCAACTTGCTTCTAAACGCTCAACTTCCACTGAGTGTTTTTGGCAGAGATATACAACACACTTTGGAAGCGTATTTGAATATCGTTTGCAGTGCGATTTCACGTGTAATTTCCCAAAACAAACTGTTTGTAGCTCTAACTCTGTTCTGACTACCACTTATTCGGTGCAGTGAGATATGCTGGTATCTAAATGGGGAAGCTTCTCTGATGCTTATTCACAGAGATTTTGAAACACTCATCTCACAACCCGTTTCCACCATAGGCTCCAATGGGCTTCCCCATAGAACATGCCAACCTGAATTGTTACAGGCTAGATGTGAGAAGAACATTCTGCTGCTTGGTCCCTTAGAGTTAAACTTGCTTGTCAAAAGGCAACGTCCAGGGAGTGTTTTTCACAGAGATAACCACATAATTTGGAAGCCTACTTGAATGCCGTTTTCAGTGCGATTTCACGTACAATTTCCCAAAACAAACTGTTTGCAGCTATGACACTGTTCTGACTACCACTTCTTCGATTCAGTGAGATATTTTGGAAGGTAAATGGGGAAGCCTTCTCTGACGCTTTCTCACAGAGATTTTGAAACACTCATCTCACAACCCGTTTCCACCATAGGCTCCAATGGGCTTCCCCATAGAACATGCCAACCTGAATTGTTACAGGCTAGATGTGAGAAGAACATTCTGCTGCTTGGTCCCTTAGAGTTAAACTTGCTTGTCAAAAGGCAACGTCCAGGGAGTGTTTTTCACAGAGATAACCACATAATTTGGAAGCCTACTTGAATGCCGTTTTCAGTGCGATTTCACGTACAATTTCCCAAAACAAACTGTTTGCAGCTATGACACTGTTCTGACTACCACTTCTTCGATTCAGTGAGATATTTTGGAAGGTAAATGGGGAAGCCTTCTCTGACGCTTTCTCACAGAGATTTTGAAACACTCATCTCACAACCCGTTTCCACCTTATGCTCCAATGGGATTCCGCATAGAACGTGCAAACCTGATTCCTACAGGCTAGATGTGAGAAGCACTTTCTCCTGCTTGTTCTCCTAGAGGTAAACTTCCTTCTAAAACCTCAACGTCCTGTTAGTGTTTTTCGCAGAGATATACAACATACTTTGGAAGCCTATTTGAATGCCGTTTTCAGTGTGATTTCACGTACAATTTCCAAAACCAAACTCTTAGGAGCTCTACCTTTCTTCTACCTACGACTTCTTCCGTTAAGTGAGTTATTCTTTATTCTAAACAGGATGCTTCTTTGACGCTTTTTCACTGAGATTTTGAAACACTAATGTCACAACCCGTTTCCAACATAGGCTCCAATGGGTTTCCCCATAGAACATGCACACGTGAATTGCTACAGGCTAGAGGAGAGATGCACATTCGGCTGCTTGTTCGCTTAGAGGTAAAATTCCTTCTCAAAGCTCAACGTCCAGGGAGCGAATTTGGCGGAGATACACAAAAAACACTTTGGAAGCGTATTGGAGTATCGTTTGCAGTGTGATTTCGCGTGTAATTTCCCAAACCAAACTGTTTGCAGCTCTAACTCTGTTCTGACTATCCCTTATTCGGTTCAGGGAGATATGCTGGTATCTAAATGGGGAAGCTTCTCTGACGCTTTTTCACAGAGATTTTGAAACATTAATCTCACAACCCGTTTCCACCTTACGCTCCAATGGGATTCCCCATAGAACATGCAAACCTGAATTCTTACCGGCTAGATGTGAGAAGCACTTTCTGCTGCTTGTTCTCCTAGAGGAAAACTTCTTTCCAAAAGCTCACCGTCCCGTGACCGTTTTTGGCAGAGATATACAAAACAATTTGGAAGCGTATTTGAAGGCCGTTTGCAGTGTGACTTAGCGTGTAATTTCCCAAAGCAAACTCTTTGCAGCTCTAACTCTGTTCTGCCTACCACTTATTCGGTTCAGTGAGATATGCTGGTACCTAAATGGGGAAGCTTCTCTGATGCTTATTCACAGAGATTTTGAAACACTCATCTCACAACCCGTTTCCACCATAGGCTCCAATGGGCTTCCCCATAGAACATGCAAACCTGAATTGTTACAGGCTAGATGTGAGAAGAACATTCTGCTGCTTGGTCCCTTAGAGTTAAACTTGCTTGTCAAAAGGCAACGTCCAGTGAGTGTTTTTCGCAGAGATAACCACATAATTTGGAAGCCTACTTGAATGCCGTTTTCAGTGCGATTTCACGTACAATTTCCCAAAACAAACTGTTTGCAGCTATGACACTGTTCTGACTACCACTTCTTCGATTCAGTGAGATATTTTGGAAGGTAAATGGGGAAGCCTTCTCTGACGCTTTCTCACAGAGATTTTGAAACACTCATCTCTCAACACGTTTCCACCTTAGGCTCCAATGGGCTTCCCCATCGAACGTGCAAACCTGATTCCTACAGGCTAGATGTGAGAGGCACATTCTGCTGCTTGTTCGCTTAGAGGTATACTTTCTTCTAAAAGCTCGACGTCCAGTGAGCGTTTTGGGCAGAGATATACAAAACAATTTGGAAGCGTATTTGAATATCTTTTGCAGTGTGATTTCGCGTGTAATTTCCCACACCAAACTGTTTGCTGCTCTAACTCTCTTCTGATTACCACTTATTCAGTTCAGTGAGATATGCTGGTACATAAATGGGGAAGCTTCTCTGACACTTTATCACAGAGATTTTGAAACACTCATCTCACAACCCGTTTCCACCATAGCCTCCAGTGGGATTCCCCATTGAACATGCAAACCTGAATTCTTACCGGCTACCTGTGAGAAGCACTTTCTCCTGCTTGTTCTCCTAGAGGTAAACTTCATTCTAAAAGCTCAACGTCCCGTGATCGTTTTTGGCAGAGATATACAAAATAATTTGGAAGCGTATTTGAAGGCCCTTTGCAGTGTGACTTAGCGTGTAATTTCCCAAACCAAACTCTTTGCAGCTCTAACTCTGTTCTGACTACCACTTATTCGGTTCAGTGAGATATGCTTGTATCTAAATGGGGGAGCTTCTCTGCTGCTTATTCACAGTGATTTTGAAACACTCATCTCACAACCCGTGTCCACCATAGGCTCCAATGGGCTTCCCCATAGAACATGCAAACCTGAATTGTTACAGGCTAGATGTGAGAAGAACATTCTGCTGCTTGGTCCCTTAGAGTTAAACTTGCTTGTCAAAAGGCAACGTCCAGTGAGTGTTTTCCGCAGAGATAACCACATAATTTGGAAGCCTACTTGAATGCCGTTTTCAGTGCGATTTCACGTACAATTTCCCAAAACAAACTGTTTGCAGCTATGACACTGTTCTGACTACCACTTCTTCGATTCAGTGAGATATTTTGGAAGGTAAATGGGGAAGCCTTCTCTGACGCTTTCTCACAGAGATTTTGAAACACTCATCTCACAACGCGTTTCCACCTTATGCTCCAATGGGCTTCCCCATAGAACGTGCAAACCTGATTCCTACAGGCTAGATGTGAGAAGCACTTTCTCCTGCTTGTTCTCCTAGAGGTAAACTTCCTTCTAAAAGCTCAACGTCCTGTTAGTGTTTTTCGCAGAGATATACAACATACTTTGGAAGCCTATTTGAATGCCGTTTTCAGTGTGATTTCACGTACAATTTCCAAAACCAAACTCTTAGGAGCTCTACCTTTCTTCTACCTACGACTTCTTCCGTTAAGTGAGTTATTCTTTATTCTAAACAGGATGCTTCTCTGACGCTTTTTCACTGAGATTTTGAAAAACTAATGTCACAACCCGTTTCCAGCATAGGCTCCAATGGGTTTCCCCATAGAACATGCACACGTGAATTGCTACAGGCTAGAGGAGAGATGCACATTCGGCTGCTTGTTCGCTTAGAGGTAAAATTCCTTCTCAAAGCTCAACGTCCAGGGAGCGAATTTGGCGGAGATACACAAAAAAAACTTTGGAAGCGTATTGGAGTATCGTTTGCAGAGTGATTTCGCGTGTAATTTCCCAAACCAAACTGTTTGCAGCTCTAACTCTGTTCTGACTAACCCTTATTCTGTTCAGGGAGATATGCTGGTATCTAAATGGGGAAGCTTCTCTGACGCTTTTTCACAGAGATTTTGAAACATTAATCTCACAACCCGTTTCCACCTTAGGCTCCAATGGGATTCCCCATAGAACATGCAAACCTGAATTCTTACCGGCTAGATGTGAGAAGCACTTTCTGCTGCTTGTTCTCCTAGAGGAAAACGTCCTTCCAAAAGCTCAACGACCCGTGATCATTTTTGGCAGAGATATACAAAACAATTTGGAAGCGTATTTGAAGGCCGTTTGCAATGTGACTTAGCGTGTAATTTCCCAAACCAAACACTTTGCAGCTCTAACTCTGTTCTGACTACCACTTATTCGGTGCAGTGAGATATGCTGGTATCTAAATGGGGAAGCTTCTCTGATGCTTATTCACAGAGATTTTGAAACACTCATCTCACAACCCGTTTCCACCATAGGCTCCAATGGGCTTCCCCATCGAACATGCAAACCTGAATTGTTAAAGGCTAGATGTGAGAAGAACATTCTGCTGCTTGGTCGCTTAGAGTTAAAATTGCTTGTCAAAAGGCAACGTCCAGTGAGTGTTTTTCGCAGTGATAACCACATAATTTGGAAGCCTACTTGAATGCCGTTTTCAGTGCGATTTCACGTACAATTTCCCAAAACAAACTGTTTGCAGCTATGACACTGTTCTGACTACCACTTCTTCGATTCAGTGAGATATTTTGGAAGGTAAATGGGGAAGCCTTCTCTGACGCTTTCTCACAGAGATTTTGAAACACTCATCTCACAACCCGTTTCCACCATAGGCTCCAATGGGCTTCCCCATCGAACGTGCAAACCTGATTCCTACAGGCTAGATGTGAGAGGCACATTCTGCTGCTTGTTCGCTTAGAGGTAAACTTCCTTCTAAAAGCTCAACGTCCAGTGAGCGTTTTTGGCAGAGATATACAAAACAATTTGGAAGCTTAGTCGAAGGCAGTTTGCAGTGTGATTTCGCGTGTAATTTCCCACACCAAACTGTTTGCTGCTCTAACTCTCTTCTGATTACCACTTATTCAGTTCAGTGAGATATGCTGGTACGTAAATGGGGAAGCTTCTCTGACACTTTTTCACAGAGATTTTGAAACACTCATCTCACAACCCGTTTCCACCATAGCCTCCAGTGGGATTCCCCATTGAACATGCAAACCTGAATTCTTACCGGCTACATGTGAGAAGCACTTTCTCCTGCTTGTTCTCCTAGAGGTAAACTTCCTTCTAAAAGCTCAAAGTCCCGTGATCGTTTTTGTCAGATATATACAAAACAATTTGGAAGCGTATTTGAGGGCCGTTTGCAGTGTGATTTAGCGTGTGATTTCCCAAACCACACTGTTTGCAGCTCTAACTCTTTTCTGCCTACCACGTATTCGGTTCAGTGAGATATGCTGGTATCTAAATGGGGATGCTTCTCTGAGGCTTATTCACAGAGACATTGAAACACTCATCTCACAACCCGTTTCCACCATAGGCTCCAATGGGATTCCCCTTAGAATTCGCAAACCGGGTTCCTACCGGCTGGATGTGAGAACCCCATTCTGCTGCTTGTTCTCTTAGAGGTAAACTTGCTTCTTAAACCTCCAGGTCCAGTGAGTGTTTTTGGCAGAGATATACAGCATAATTTGGAGCCTATTTAAATGCCGTTTTCAGTGCGATTTCACGCATAATTTCCCACCCCACACTGGTTGCAGCTCCGACACTGTTCTGACTACCATTTCTTCCCTTCAGTGAGATATGCTGGAATGGAAATGGGGAAGCTTCTCTGATGCGTTTTCACGGAGTCTTTGAAACACTAATCTCACAACCCCTTTCCACCATAGGCTCCATTGGGCTTCCCCATATAACATGCAATCCTGAATTGCAAAAGGCTAAATATGAGAAGCACATTCTGCTGCTTGTTCCCTTTGATTTAAACTTGCTTCTAAAAGCTCAACATCCAGTGAGTGTTTTTTGGCATAGATATACCACACTCTTTGGAAGCCTATTTGAATACCGTTTGCAGTTCGATTTCGTGTATAATTTCCCAAACCAAGCTGTTTGCAGCTCTAACTCTCTCCTGACTACCACTTCTTCGTTTCAATGAGATATGCAGGAATCTAGAAGTCGAAGATTCTCTGGCGCCTTTTTCACAGAAATTTTGAGACACAATTCGCCCAAGCCGTTTCCACCATCGGCTCAAAGGGGCTTCCCCATAGAGGTTGCAATCCTGAATTCCTACAAGCTGGATGTGTGAAGCACATTCTCGTGCTTGTTCGCTTAGAGTTAAACTTGCTTCTAAACGCTCAACTTCCACTGAGTGTTTTTGGCAGAGAAAAACAACACACTTTGGAAGCGTATTTGAATATCGTTTGCAGTGCGATTTCGCGTGTAATTTCCCAAACCAAACTGTTTGCAGCTCTAACTCTGTTCTGACTACCACTTATTCGCTGCAGTGAGATATGCTGGTATCTAAATGGGGAAGCTTCTCTGATGCTTATTCACAGAGATTTTGAAACACTCATCTCACAACCCGTTTCCACCATAGGCTCCAATGGGCTTCCCCATAGAACATGCCAACCTGATTTGTTACAGGCTAGATGTGAGAAGAACATTCTGCTGCTTGGTCCCTTAGAGTTAAACTTGCTTGTCAAAAGGCAACGTCCAGTGAGTGTTTTTCACAGAGATAACCACATAATTTGGAAGCCTACTTGAATGCCGTTTTCAGTGCGATTTCACGTACAATTTCCCAAAACAAACTGTTTGCAGCTATGACACTGTTCTGACTACCACTTCTTCGATTCAGTGAGATATTTTGGAAGGTAAATGGGGAAGCCTTCTCTGACGCTTTCTCACAGAGATTTTGAAACACTCATCTCACAACCCGTTTCCACCTTATGCTCCAATGGTCTTCCCCATAGAACGTGCAAACCTGATTCCTACAGGCTAGATGTGAGAGGCACATTCTGCTGCTTGTTCGCTTAGAGGTAAACTTCCTTCTAAAAGCTCAACGTCCAGTGAGCGTTTTTGGCAGAGATATACAAAACAATTTGGAAGCTTAGTCGAAGGCAGTTTGCAGTGTGATTTCGCGTGTAATTTCCCACACCAAACTGTTTGCTGCTCTAACTCTCTTCTGATTATCACTTATTCAGTTCAGTGCGATATGCTGGTACGTAAAAGGGGAAGTTTCTCTGACACTTTTTCACAGAGATTTTGAAACACTCATCTCACAACCCGTTTCCACCATAGCCTCCAGTGGGATTCCCCATTGAACATGCAAACCTGAATTCTTACCGGCTACATGTGAGAAGCACTTTCTCCTGCTTGTTCTCCTAGAGGTAAACTTCCTTCTAAAAGCTCAAAGTCCCGTGATCGTTTTTGTCAGATATATACAAAACAATTTGGAAGCGTATTTGAGGGCCGTTTGCAGTGTGATTTCGCGTGTGATTTCCCAAACCACACTGTTTGCAGCTCTAACTCTTTTCTGCCTACCACGTATTCGGTTCAGTGAGATATGCTGGTATCTAAATGGGGATGCTTCTCTGATGCTTATTCACAGAGACATTGAAACACTCATCTCACAACCCGTTTCCACCATAGGCTCCAATGGGATTCCCCTTAGAATTCGCAAACCGGATTCCTACCGGCTGGATGTGAGAACCCCATTCTGCTGCTTGTTCTCTTAGAGGTAAACTTGCTTCTTAAACCTCCAGGTCCAGTGAGTGTTTTTGGCAGAGATATACAGCATAATTTGGAGCCTATTTAAATGCCGTTTTCAGTGCGATTTCACGTATAATTTCCCACCCCAAACTGTTTGCAGCTCCGACACTGTTCTGACTACCATTTCTTCCCTTCAGTGAGATATGCTGGAATGGAAATGGGGAAGCTTCTCTGATGCTTTTTCACGGAGTCTTTGAAACACTAATCTCACAACCCCTTTCCACCATAGGCTCCATTGGGCTTCCCCATATAACATGCAATCCTGAATTGCAAAAGGCTAAATATGAGAAGCACATTCTGCTGCTTGTTCCCTTTGATTTAAACTTGCTTCTAAAAGCTCCACATCCAGTGAGTGGTTTTTGGCATAGATATACCACACTCTTTGGAAGCCTATTTGAATACCGTTTGCAGTTCGATTTCGTGCATAATTTCCCAAACCAAGCTGTTTGCAGCTCTAACTCTCTCCTGACTACCACTTCTTCGTTTCAATGAGATATGCAGGAATCTAGAAGTCGAAGATTGTCTGGCGCCTTTTTCACAGAAATTTTGAGACACAATTCGCCCAAGCCGTTTCCACCATCGGCTCCAAGGGGCTTCCCCATAGAGGTTGCAATCCTGAATTCCCACAAGCTGGATGTGTGAAGCACATTCTCGTGCTTGTTCGCTTAGAGTTAAACTTGCTTCTAAACGCTCAACTTCCACTGAGTGTTTTTGGCAGAGATATACAGCACACTTTGGAAGCGTATTTGAATATCGTTTGCAGTGCGATTTCGCGTGTAATTTCCCAAACCAAACTGTTTGCAGCTCTAACTCTGTTCTGACTACCACTTATTCGGTGCAGTGAGATATGCTGGTATCTAAATGGGGAAGCTTCTCTGATGCTTATTTACAGAGATTTTGAAACACTCATCTCACAATCCGTTTCCACCTTAGGCTCCAATGGGCTTCCCCATAGAACATGCCAACCTGAATTGTTACAGGCTAGATGTGAGAAGAACATTCTGCTGCTTGGTCCCTTAGAGTTAAACTTGCTTGTCAAAAGGCAACGTCCAGTGAGTGTTTTTCACAGAGATAACCACATAATTTGGAAGCCTACTTGAATGCCGTTTTCAGTGCGATTTCACGTACAATTTCCCAAAACAAACTGTTTGCAGCTATGACACTGTTCTGACTACCACTTCTTCGATTCAGTGAGATATTTTGGAAGGTAAATGGGGAAGCCTTCTCTGACGCTTTCTCACAGAGATTTTGAAACACTCATCTCACAACCCGTTTCCACCTTATGCTCCAATGGTCTTCCCCATAGAACGTGCAAACCTGATTCCTACAGGCTAGATGTGAGAGGCACATTCTGCTGCTTGTTCGCTTAGAGGTAAACTTCCTTCTAAAAGCTCAACGTCCAGTGAGCGTTTTTGGCAGAGATATACAAAACAATTTGGAAGCTTAGTCGAAGGCAGTTTGCAGTGTGATTTCGCGTGTAATTTCCCACACCAAACTGTTTGCTGCTCTAACTCTCTTCTGATTATCACTTATTCAGTTCAGTGCGATATGCTGGTACGTAAATGGGGAAGCTTCTCTGACACTTTTTCACAGAGATTTTGAAACACTCATCTCACAACCCGTTTCCACCATAGCCTCCAGTGGGATTCCCCATTGAACATGCAAACCTGAATTCTTACCGGCTACATGTGAGAAGCACTTTCTCCTGCTTGTTCTCCTAGAGGTAAACTTCCTTCTAAAAGCTCAAAGTCCCGTGATCGTTTTTGTCAGATATATACAAAACAATTTGGAAGCGTATTTGAGGGCCGTTTGCAGTGTGATTTCGCGTGTGATTTCCCAAACCACACTGTTTGCAGCTCTAACTCTTTTCTGCCTACCACGTATTCGGTTCAGTGAGATATGCTGGTATCTAAATGGGGATGCTTCTCTGATGCTTATTCACAGAGACATTGAAACACTCATCTCACAACCCGTTTCCACCATAGGCTCCAATGGGATTCCCCTTAGAATTCGCAAACCGGATTCCTACCGGCTGGATGTGAGAACCCCATTCTGCTGCTTGTTCTCTTAGAGGTAAACTTGCTTCTTAAACCTCCAGGTCCAGTGAGTGTTTTTGGCAGAGATATACAGCATAATTTGGAGCCTATTTAAATGCCGTTTTCAGTGCGATTTCACGTATAATTTCCCACCCCAAACTGTTTGCAGCTCCGACACTGTTCTGACTACCATTTCTACCCTTCAGTGAGATATGCTGGAATGGAAATGGGGAAGCTTCTCTGATGCTTTTTCACGGAGTCTTTGAAACACTAATCTCACAACCCCTTTCCACCATAGGCTCCATTGGGCTTCCCCATATAACATGCAATCCTGAATTGCAAAAGGCTAAATATGAGAAGCACATTCTGCTGCTTGTTCCCTTTTATTTAAACTTGCTTCTAAAAGCTCAACATCCAGTGAGTGTTTTTTGGCATAGATATACCACACTCTTTGGAAGCCTATTTGAATACCGTTTGCAGTTCGATTTCGTGCATAATTTCCCAAACCAAGCTGTTTGCAGCTCTAACTCTCTCCTGACTACCACTTCTTCGTTTCAATGAGATATGCAGGAATCTAGAAGTCGAAGATTCTCTGGGGCCTTTTTCACAGAAATTTTGAGACACAATTCGCCCAAGCCGTTTCCACCATCGGCTCCAAGGGGCTTCCCCATAGAGGTTGCAATCCTGAATTCCTACAAGCTGGATGTGTGAAGCACATTCTCGTGCTTGTTCGCTTAGAGTTAAACTTGCTTCTAAACGCGCAAATTCCACTGAGTGTTTTTGGCAGAGATATACAGCACACTTTGGAAGCGTATTTGAATATCGTTTGCAGTGCGATTTCGCGTGTAATTTCCCAAACCAAACTGTTTGCAGCTCTAACTCTGTTCTGACTACCACTTATTCGGTTCAGTGAGATATGCTGGTATCTAAATGGGGAAGCTTCTCTGATGCTTATTCACAGAGATTTTGAAACACTCATCTCACAACCCGTTTCCACCATAGGCTCCAATGGGCTTCCCCATAGAACATGCCAACCTGAATTTTTACAGGCTAGATGTGAGAAGAACATTCTGCTGCTTGGTCCCTTAGAGTTAAACTTGCTTGTCAAAAGGCAACGTCCAGTGAGTGTTTTTCACAGAGATAACCACATAATTTGGATGCCTACTTGAATGCCGTTTTCAGTGCGATTTCACGTACAATTTCCCAAAACAAACTGTTTGCAGCTATGACACTGTTCTGACTACCACTTCTTCGATTCAGTGAGATATTTTGGAAGGTAAATGGGGAAGCCTTCTCTGACGCTTTCTCACAGAGATTTTGAAACAATCATCTCACAACCCGTTTCCACCGTAGGCTCCAATGGGCTTCCCCATCGAACGTGCAAACCTGATTCCTACAGGCTAGATATGAGAGGCACATTCTGCTGCTTGTTCGCTTAGAGGTAAACTTCCTTCTAAAAGCTCAACGTCCAGTGAGCGTTTTTGGCAGAGATATACAAAACAATTTGGAAGCTTAGTCGAAGGCAGTTTGCAGTGTGATTTCGCGTGTAATTTCCCACACCAAACTGTTTGCTGCTCTAACTCTCTTCTCATTACCACTTATTCAGTTCAGTGAGATATGCTGGTACGTAAATGGGGAAGCTTCTCTGACACTTTTTCACAGAGATTTTGAAACACTCATCTCACAACCCGTTTCCACCATAGCCTCCAGTGGGATTCCCCATTGAACATGCAAACCTGAATTCTTACCGGCTACATGTGAGAAGCACTTTCTCCTGCTTGTTCTCCTAGAGGTAAACTTCCTTCTAAAAGCTCAAAGTCCCGTGATCGTTTTTGTCAGATATATACAAAACAATTTGGAAGCGTATTTGAGGGCCGTTTGCAGTGTGATTTAGCGTGTGATTTCCCAAACCACACTGTTTGCAGCTCTAACTCTTTTCTGCCTACCACGTATTCGGTTCAGTGAGATATGCTGGTATCTAAATGGGGATGCTTCTCTGAGGCTTATTCACAGAGACATTGAAACACTCATCTCACAACCCGTTTCCACCATAGGCTCCAATGGGATTCCCCTTAGAATTCGCAAACCGGATTCCTACCGGCTGGATGTGAGAACCCCATTCTGCTGCTTGTTCTCTTAGAGGTAAACTTGCTTCTTAAACCTCCAGGTCCAGTGAGTGTTTTTGGCAGAGATATACAGCATAATTTGGAGCCTATTTATTTATTTATTTATTTATTTATTTTTTTCTTTTTCGTGACCGGCACTCAGCCAGTGAGTGTACCGGCCATTCCTATATAGGATCCGAACCCGCGGCCGCTGGGAGCGTCGCCGCGCTCCCAGCGCAGCACCCTCCCGAGTGCGCCACAGGCTCGGCCCATTTGGAGCCTATTTAAATGCCGTTTTCATTGCGATTTCACGTATAATTTCCCACCCCAAACTGTTTGCAGCTCCGACACTGTTCTGACTACCATTTCTTCCCTTCAGTGAGATATGCTGGAATGGAATTGGGAAGCTTCTCTGATGCTTTTTCACGGACTCTTTGAAACACTAATCTCACAACCCATTTCCACCATAGGCTCCATTGGGCTTCCCCATATAACATGCAATCCTGAATTGCAAAAGGCTAAATATGAGAAGCACATTCTGCTGCTTGTTCCCTTTGATTTAAACTTGCTTCTAAAAGCTGAACATCCAGTGAGTGTTTTTTGGCATAGATATACCACACTCTTGGAAGCCTATTTGAATACCGTTTGCAGTTCGATTTCGTGTATAATTTCCCAAACCAAGCTGTTTGCAGCTCTAACTCTCTCCTGACTACCACTTCTTCGTTTCAATGAGATATGCAGGAATCTAGAAGTAGAAGATTCTCTGGCGCCTTTTTCACAGAAATTTTGAGACACAATTCGCCCAAGCCGTTTCCACCATCGGCTCAAAGGGGCTTCCCCATAGAGGTTGCAATCCTGAATTCCTACAAGCTGGATGTGTGAAGCACATTCTCGTGCTTGTTCGCTTAGAGTTCAACTTGCTTCTAAACGCTCAACTTCCACTGAGTGTTTTTGGCAGAGATATACAGCACACTTTGAAGCGTATTTGAATATCGTTTGCAGGGCGATTTCGCGTGTAATTTCCCAAACCAAACTGTTTGCAGCTCTAAATCTGTTCTGACTTCCACTTATTCGGTGCAGTGAGATATGCTGGTATCTAAATGGGGAAGCTTCTCTGATGCTTATTCACAGAGATTTTGAAACACTCATCTCACAACCCGTTTCCACCATAGGCTCCAATGGGCTTCCCCATAGAACATGCCAACCTGATTTGTTACAGGCTAGATGTGAGAAGAACATTCTGCTGCTTGGTCCCTTAGAGTTAAACTTGCTTGTCAAAAGGCAACGTCCAGTGAGTGTTTTTCACAGAGATAACCACATAATTTGGAAGCCTACTTGAATGCCGTTTTCAGTGCGATTTCACGTACAATTTCCCAAAACAAACTGTTTGCAGCTATGACACTGTTCTGACTACCACTTCTTCGATTCAGTGAGATATTTTGGAAGGTAAATGGGGAAGCCTTCTCTGACGCTTTCTCACAGAGATTTTGAAACACTCATCTCACAACCCGTTTCCACCTTAGGCTCCAATGGGCTTCCCCATCGAACGTGCAAACCTGATTCCTACAGGCTAGATGTGAGAGGCACATTCTGCTGCTTGTTCGCTTAGAGGTAAACTTCCTTCTAAAAGCTCAACGTCCAGTGAGCGTTTTTGGCAGAGATATACAACACAATTTGGAAGCTTAGTCGAAGGCACTTTGCAGTGTGATTTCGCGTGTAATTTCCCACAACAAACTGTTTGCTGCTCTAACTCTCTTCTGATTATCACTTATTCAGTTCAGTGAGATATGCTGGTACGTAAATGGGGAAGCTTCTCTGACACTTTTTCACAGACATTTTGAAACACTCATCTCACAACCCGTTTCCACCATAGCCTCCAGTGGGATTCCCCATTGAACATGCAAACCTGAATTCTTACCGGCTACATGTGAGAAGCACTTTCTCCTGCTTGTTCTCCTAGAGGTAAACTTCCTTCTAAAAGCTCAAAGTCCCGTGATCGTTTTTGTCAGATATATACAAAACAATTTGGAAGCGTATTTGAGGGCCGTTTGCAGTGTGATTTCGCGTGTGATTTCCCAAACCACACTGTTTGCAGCTCTAACTCTTTTCTGCCTACCACGTATTCGGTTCAGTGACATATGCTGGTATCTAAATGGGGATGCTTCTCTGATGCTTATTCACAGAGACATTGAAACACTCATCTCACAACCCGTTTCCACCATAGGGTCCAATGGGATTCCCCTTAGAATTCGCAAACCGGATTCCTACCGGCTGGATGTGAGAACCCCATTCTGCTGCTTGTTCTCTTAGAGGTAAACTTGCTTCTTAAACCTCCAGGTCCAGTGAGTGTTTTTGGCAGAGATATACAGCATAATTTGGAGTCTATTTAAATGCCGTTTTCAGTGCGATTTCACGTATAATTTCCCGCCCCAAACTGTTTGCAGCTCCGACACTGTTCTGACTACCATTTCTACCCTTCAGTGAGATATGCTGGAATGGAAATGGGGAAGCTTCTCTGATGCTTTTTCACGGAGTCTTTGAAACACTAATCTCACAACCCCTTTCCACCATAGGCTCCATTGGGCTTCCCCATATAACATGCAATCCTGAATTGCAAAAGGCTAAATATGAGAAGCACATTCTGCTGCTTGTTCCCTTTGATTTAAACTTGCTTCTAAAAGCTCAACATCCAGTGAGTGTTTTTTGGCATAGATATACCACACTCTTTGGAAGCCTATTTGAATACCGTTTGTAGTTCGATTTCCTGTATAATTTCCCAAACCAAGCTGTTTGCAGCTCTAACTCTCTCCTGACTACCACTTCTTCGTTTCAATGAGATATGCAGGAATCTAGAAGTCGAAGATTCTCTGGGGCCTTTTTCACAGAAATTTTGAGACACAATTCGCCCAAGCCGTTTCCACCATCGGCTCCAAGGGGCTTCCCCATAGAGGTTGCAATCCTGAATTCCCACAAGCTGGATGTGTGAAGCACATTCTCGTGCTTGTTCGCTTAGAGTTAAACTTGCTTCTAAACGCTCAACTTCCACTGAGTGTTTTTGGCAGAGATATACAACACACTTTGGAAGCGTATTTGAATATCGTTTGCAGTGCGATTTCACGTGTAATTTCCCAAACCAAACTGTTTGCAGCTCTAACTCTGTTCTGACTACCATTTATTCGGTGCAGTGAGATATGCTGGTATCTAAATGGGGAAGCTTCTCTGATGCTTATTCACAGAGATTTTGAAACACTCATCTCACAACCCGTTTCCACCATAGGCTCCAATGGGCTTCCCCATAGAACATGCCAACCTGAATTGTTACAGGCTAGATGTGAGAAAAACATTCTGCTGCTTGGTCCCTTAGAGTTAAACTTGCTTGTCAAAAGGCAACGTCCAGTGAGTGTTTTTCACAGAGATAACCACATAATTTGGAAGCCTACTTGAATGCCGTTTTCAGTGCGATTTCACGTACAATTTCCCAAAACAAACTGTTTGCAGCTATGACACTGTTCTGACTACCACTTCTTCGATTCAGTGAGATATTTTGCAAGGTAAATGGGGAAGCCTTCTCTGACGCTTTCTCACAGAGATTTTGAAACACTCATCTCACAACCCGTTTCCACCGTAGGCTCCAATGGGCTTCCCCATAGAACGTGCAAACCTGATTCCTACAGGCTAGATGTGAGAGGCACATTCTGCTGCTTGTTCGCTTAGAGGTAAACTTCCTTCTAAAAGCTCAACGTCCAGTGAGCGTTTTTGGCAGAGATATACAAAACAATTTGGAAGCTTAGTCGAAGGCAGTTTGCAGTGTGATTTCGCGTGTAATTTCCCACACCAAACTGTTTGCTGCTCTAACTCTCTTCTGATTACCACTTATTCAGTTCAGTGAGATATGCTGGTACGTAAATGGGGAAGCTTCTCTGACACTTTTTCACAGAGATTTTGAAACACTCATCTCACAACCCGTTTCCACCATAGCCTCCAGTGGGCTTCCCCATTGAACATGCAAACCTGAATTCTTACAGGCTACATGTGAGAAGCACTTTCTCCTGCTTGTTCTCCTAGAGGCAAACTTCCTTCTAAAAGCTCAAAGTCCCGTGATCGTTTTTGTCAGATATATACAAAACAATTTGGAAGCGTATTTGAGGGCCGTTTGCAGTGTGATTTAGCGTGTGATTTCCCAAACCACACTGTTTGCAGCTCTAACTCTTTTCTGCCTACCACGTATTCGGTTCAGTGAGATATGCTGGTATCTAAATGGGGATGCTTCTCTGAGGCTTATTCACAGAGACATTGAAACACTCATCTCACAACCCGTTTCCACCATAGGCTCCAATGGGATTCCCCTTAGAATTCGCAAACCGGATTCCTACCGGCTGGATGTGAGAACCCCATTCTGCTGCTTGTTCTCTTAGAGGTAAACTTGCTTCTTAAACCTCCAGGTCCAGTGAGTGTTTTTGGCAGAGATATACAGCATAATTTGGAGCCTATTTAAATGCTGTTTTCAGTGCGATTTCACGTATAATTTCCCACCCCACACTGTTTGCAGCTCCGACACTGTTCTGACTACCATTTCTTCCCTTCAGTGAGATATGCTGGAATGGAAATGGGGAAGCTTCTCTGATGCTTTTTCACGGAGTCTTTGAAACACTAATCTCACAACCCCTTTCCACCATAGGCTCCATTGGGCTTCCCCATATAACATGCAATCCTGAATTGCAAAAGGCTAAATATGAGAAGCACATTCTGCTGCTTGTTCCCTTTGATTTAAACTTGCTTCTAAAAGCTCAACATCCAGTGAGTGTTTTTTGGCATAGATATACCACACTCTTTGGAAGCCTATTTGAATACCGTTTGCAGTTCGATATCGTGTATAATTTCCCAAACCAAGCTGTTTGCAGCTCTAACTCTCTCCTGACTACCACTTCTTCGTTTCAATGAGATATGCAGGAATCTAGAAGTCGAAGATTCTCTGGCGCCTTTTTCACAGAAATTTTGAGACACAATTCGCCCAAGCCGTTTCCACCATCGGCTCCAAGGAGCTTCCCCATAGAGGTTGCAATCCTGAATTCCCACAAGCTGGATGTGTGAAGCACATTCTCGTGCTTGTTCGCTTAGAGTTAAACTTGCTTCTAAACGCTCAACTTCCACTGAGTGTTTTTGGCAGAGATATACAACACACTTTGGAAGCGTATTTGAATATCGTTTGCAGTGCGATTTCGCGTGTAATTTCCCAAACCAAACTGTTTGCAGCTCTAACTCTGTTCTGACTACCACTTATTCGGTTCAGTGAGATATGCTGGTATCTAAATGGGGAAGCTTCTCTGATGCTTATTCACAGAGATTTTGAAACACTCATCTCACAACCCGTTTCCACCATAGGCTCCAATGGGCTTCCCCATAGAACATGCCAACCTGAATTGTTACAGGCTAGATGTGAGAAGAACATTCTGCTGCTTGGTCCCTTAGAGTTAAACTTGCTTGTCAAAAGGCAACGTCCAGTGAGTGTTTTTCACAGAGATAACCACATAATTTGGAAGCCTACTTGAATGCCGTTTTCAGTGCGATTTCACGTACAATTTCCCAAAACAAACTGTTTGCAGCTATGACACTGTTCTGACTACCACTTCTTCGATTCAGTGAGATATTTTGGAAGGTAAATGGGGAAGCCTTCTCTGACGCTTTCTCACAGAGATTTTGAAACACTCATCTCACAACCCGTTTCCACCGTAGGCTCCAATGGGCTTCCCCATAGAACGTGCAAACCTGATTCCTACAGGCTAGATGTGAGAGGCACATTCTGCTGCTTGTTCTCTTAGAGGTAAACTTCCTTCTAAAAGCTCAACGTCCAGTGAGCGTTTTTGGCAGAGATATACAAAACAATTTGGAAGCTTAGTCGAAGGCAGTTTGCAGTGTGATTTCGCGTGTAATTTCCCACACCAAACTGTTTGCTGCTCTAACTCTCTTCTGATTATCACTTATTCAGTTCAGTGAGATATGCAGGTACGTAAATGGGGAAGCTTCTCTGACACTTTTTCACAGAGATTTTGAAACACTCATCTCACAACCCGTTTCCACCATAGCCTCCAGTGGGCTTCCCCATTGAACATGCAAACCTGAATTCTTACCGCCTACATGTGAGAAGCACTTTCTCCTGCTTGTTCTCCTAGAGGCAAACTTCCTTCTAAAAGCTCAAAGTCCCGTGATCGTTTTTGTGAGATTTATACAAAACAATTTGGAAGCGTATTTGAGGGCCGTTTGCAGTGTGATTTAGCGTGTGATTTCCCAAACCACACTGTTTGCAGCTCTAACTCTTTTCTGCCTACCACGTATTCGGTTCAGTGAGATATGCTGGTATCTAAATGGGGATGCTTCTCTGAGGCTTATTCACAGAGACATTGAAACACTCATCTCACAACCCGTTTCCACCATAGGCTCCAATGGGATTCCCCTTAGAATTCGCAAACCGGATTCCTACCGGCTGGATGTGAGAACCCCATTCTGCTGCTTGTTCTCTTAGAGGTAAACTTGCTTCTTAAACCTCCAGGTCCAGTGAGTGTTTTTGGCAGAGATATACAGCATAATTTGGAGCCTATTTAAATGCCGTTTTCAGTGCGATTTCACGCATAATTTCCCACCCCACACTGTTTGCAGCTCCGACACTGTTCTGACTACCATTTCTTCCCTTCAGTGAGATATGCTGGAATGGAAATGGGGAAGCTTCTCTGATGCTTTTTCACGGAGTCTTTGAAACACTAATCTCACAACCCCTTTCCACCATAGGCTCCATTGGGCTTCCCCATATAACATGCAATCCTGAATTGCAAAAGGCTAAATATGAGAAGCACATTCTGCTGCTTGTTCCCTTTGATTTAAACTTGCTTCTAAAAGCTCAACATCCAGTGAGTGTTTTTTGGCATAGATATACCACACTCTTTGGAAGCCTATTTGAATACCGTTTGCAGTTCGATTTCGTGTATAATTTCCCAAACCAAGCTGTTTGCAGCTCTAACTCTCTCCTGACTACCACTTCTTCGTTTCAATGAGATATGCAGGAATCTAGAAGTCGAAGATTCTCTGGCGCCTTTTTCACAGAAATTTTGAGACACAATTCGCCCAAGCCGTTTCCACCATCGGCTCCAAGGAGCTTCCCCATAGAGGTTGCAATCCTGAATTCCCACAAGCTGGATGTGTGAAGCACATTCTCGTGCTTGTTCGCTTAGAGTTAAACTTGCTTCTAAACGCTCAACTTCCACTGAGTGTTTTTGGCAGAGATATACAACACACTTTGGAAGCATATTTGAATATCGTTTGCAGTGCGATTTCGCGTGTAATTTCCCAAACCAAACTGTTTGCAGCTCTAACTCTGTTCTGACTACCATTTATTCGGTGCAGTGAGATATGCTGGTATCTAAATGGGGAAGCTTCTCTGATGCTTATTCACAGAGATTTTGAAACACTCATCTCACAACCCGTTTCCACCATAGGCTCCAATGGGCTTCCCCATAGAACATGCCAACCTGAATTGTTACAGGCTAGATGTGAGAAGAACATTCTGCTGCTTGGTCCCTTAGAGTTAAACTTGCTTGTCAAAAGGCAACGTCCAGTGAGTGTATTTCACAGAGATAACCACATAATTTGGAAGCCTACTTGAATGCCGTTTTCAGTGCGATTTCACGTACAATTTCCCAAAACAAACTGTTTGCAGCTATGACACTGTTCTGACTACCACTTCTTCGATTCAGTGAGATATTTTGGAAGGTAAATGGGGAAGCCTTCTCTGACGCTTTCTCACAGAGATTTTGAAACACTCATCTCACAACCCGTTTCCACCGTAGGCTCCAATGGGCTTCCCCATCGAACGTGCAAACCTGATTCCTACAGGCTAGATGTGAGAGGCACATTCTGCTGCTTGTTCGCTTAGAGGTAAACTTCCTTCTAAAAGCTCAACGTCCAGTGAGCGTTTTTGGCAGAGATATACAAAACAATTTGGAAGCTTAGTCGAAGGCAGTTTGCAGTGTGATTTCGCGTGTAATTTCCCACACCAAACTGTTTGCTGCTCTAACTCTCTTCTGATTACCACTTATTCAGTTCAGTGAGATATGCTGGTACGTAAATGGGGAAGCTTCTCTGACACTTTTTCACAGAGATTTTGAAACACTCATCTCACAACCCGTTTCCACCATAGCCTCCAGTGGGCTTCCCCATTGAACATGCAAACCTGAATTCTTACCGGCTACATGTGAGAAGCACTTTCTCCTGCTTGTTCTCCTAGAGGTAAACTTCCTTCTAAAAGCTCAAAGTCCCGTGATCGTTTTTGTCAGATATATACAAAACAATTTGGAAGCGTATTTGAGGGCCGTTTGCAGTGTGATTTAGCGTGTGATTTCCCAAACCACACTGTTTGCAGCTCTAACTCTTTTCTGCCTACCACGTATTCGGTTCAGTGAGATATGCTGGTATCTAAATGGGGATGCTTCTCTGAGGCTTATTCACAGAGACATTGAAACACTCATCTCACAACCCGTTTCCACCATAGGCTCCAATGGGATTCCCCTTAGAATTCGCAAACCGGATTCCTACCGGCTGGATGTGAGAACCCCATTCTGCTGCTTGTTCTCTTAGAGGTAAACTTGCTTCTTAAACCTCCAGGTCCAGTGAGTGTTTTTGGCAGAGATATACAGCATAATTTGGAGCCTATTTAAATGCTGTTTTCAGTGCGATTTCACGTATAATTTCCCACCCCACACTGTTTGCAGCTCCGACACTGTTCTGACTACCATTTCTTCCCTTCAGTGAGATATGCTGGAATGGAAATGGGGAAGCTTCTCTGATGCTTTTTCACGGAGTCTTTGAAACACTAATCTCACAACCCCTTTCCACCATAGGCTCCATTGGGCTTCCCCATATAACATGCAATCCTGAATTGCAAAAGGCTAAATATGAGAAGCACATTCTGCTGCTTGTTCCCTTTGATTTAAACTTGCTTCTAAAAGCTCAACATCCAGTGAGTGTTTTTTGGCATAGATATACCACACTCTTTGGAAGCCTATTTGAATACCGTTTGCAGTTCGATTTCGTGTATAATTTCCCAAACCAAGCTGTTTGCAGCTCTAACTCTCTCCTGACTACCACTTCTTCGTTTCAATGAGATATGCAGGAATCTAGAAGTCGAAGATTCTCTGGCGCCTTTTTCACAGAAATTTTGAGACACAATTCGCCCAAGCCGTTTCCACCATCGGCTCCAAGGAGCTTCCCCATAGAGGTTGCAATCCTGAATTCCCACAAGCTGGATGTGTGAAGCACATTCTCGTGCTTGTTCGCTTAGAGTTAAACTTGCTTCTAAACGCTCAACTTCCACTGAGTGTTTTTGGCAGAGATATACAACACACTTTGGAAGCGTATTTGAATATCGTTTGCAGTGCGATTTCGCGTGTAATTTCCCAAACCAAACTGTTTGCAGCTCTAACTCTGTTCTGACTACCACTTATTCGGTTCAGTGAGATATGCTGGTATCTAAATGGGGAAGCTTCTCTGATGCTTATTCACAGAGATTTTGAAACACTCATCTCACAACCCGTTTCCACCATAGGCTCCAATGGGCTTCCCCATAGAACATGCCAACCTGAATTGTTACAGGCTAGATGTGAGAAGAACATTCTGCTGCTTGGTCCCTTAGAGTTAAACTTGCTTGTCAAAAGGCAACGTCCAGTGAGTGTTTTTCACAGAGATAACCACATAATTTGGAAGCCTACTTGAATGCCGTTTTCAGTGCGATTTCACGTACAATTTCCCAAAACAAACTGTTTGCAGCTATGACACTGTTCTGACTACCACTTCTTCGATTCAGTGAGATATTTTGCAAGGTAAATGGGGAAGCCTTCTCTGACGCTTTCTCACAGAGATTTTGAAACACTCATCTCACAACCCGTTTCCACCATAGGCTCCAATGGGCTTCCCCATCGAACGTGCAAACCTGATTCCTACAGGCTAGATGTGAGAGGCACATTCTGCTGCTTGTTCGCTTAGAGGTAAACTTCCTTCTAAAAGCTCAACATCCAGTGAGCGTTTTTGGCAGAGATATACAAAACAATTTGGAAGCTTAGTCGAAGGCAGTTTGCAGTGTGATTTCGCGTGTAATTTCCCACACCAAACTGTTTGCTGCTCTAACTCTCTTCTGATTACCACTTATTCAGTTCAGTGAGATATGCTGGTACGTAAATGGGGAAGCTTCTCTGACACTTTTTCACAGAGATTTTGAAACACTCATCTCACAACCCGTTTCCACCATAGCCTCCAGTGGGCTTCCCCATTGAACATGCAAACCTGAATTCTTACCAGCTACATGTGAGAAGCACTTTCTCCTGCTTGTTCTCCTAGAGGCAAACTTCCTTCTAAAAGCTCAAAGTCCCGTGATCGTTTTTGTGAGATTTATACAAAACAATTTGGAAGCGTATTTGAGGGCCGTTTGCAGTGTGATTTAGCGTGTGATTTCCCAAACCACACTGTTTGCAGCTCTAACTCTTTTCTGCCTACCACGTATTCGGTTCAGTGAGATATGCTGGTATCTAAATGGGGATGCTTCTCTGAGGCTTATTCACAGAGACATTGAAACACTCATCTCACAACCCGTTTCCACCATAGGCTCCAATGGGATTCCCCTTAGAATTCGCAAACCGGATTCCTACCGGCTGGATGTGAGAACCCCATTCTGCTGCTTGTTCTCTTAGAGGTAAACTTGCTTCTTAAACCTCCAGGTCCAGTGAGTGTTTTTGGCAGAGATATACAGCATAATTTGGAGCCTATTTAAATGCCGTTTTCAGTGCGATTTCACGCATAATTTCCCACCCCACACTGTTTGCAGCTCCGACACTGTTCTGACTACCATTTCTTCCCTTCAGTGAGATATGCTGGAATGGAATGGGGAAGCTTCTCTGATGCTTTTTCACGGAGTCTTTGAAACACTAATCTCACAACCCCTTTCCACCATAGGCTCCATTGGGCTTCCCCATATAACATGCAATCCTGAATTGCAAAAGGCTAAATATGAGAAGCACATTCTGCTGCTTGTTCCCTTTGATTTAAACTTGCTTCTAAAAGCTCAACATCCAGTGAGTGTTTTTTGGCATAGATATACCACACTCTTTGGAAGCCTATTTGAATACCGTTTGCAGTTCGATTTCGTGTATAATTTCCCAAACCAAGCTGTTTGCAGCTCTAACTCTCTCCTGACTACCACTTCTTCGTTTCAATGAGATATGCAGGAATCTAGAAGTCGAAGATTCTCTGGCGCCTTTTTCACAGAAATTTTGAGACACAATTCGCCCAAGCCGTTTCCACCATCGGCTCCAAGGGGCTTCCCCATAGAGGTTGCAATCCTGAATTCCCACAAGCTGGATGTGTGAAGCACATTCTCGTGCTTGTTCGCTTAGAGTTAAACTTGCTTCTAAACGCTCAACTTCCACTGAGTGTTTTTGGCAGAGATATACAACACACTTTGGAAGCGTATTTGAATATCGTTTGCAGTGCGATTTCGCGTGTAATTTCCCAAACCAAACTGTTTGCAGCTCTAACTCTGTTCTGACTACCACTTATTCGGTGCAGTGAGATATGCTGGTATCTAAATGGGGAAGCTTCTCTGATGCTTATTCACAGAGATTTTGAAACACTCATCTCACAACCCGTTTCCACCATAGGCTCCAATGGGCTTCCCCATAGAACATGCCAACCTGAATTGTTACAGGCTAGATGTGAGAAGAACATTCTGCTGCTTGGTCCCTTAGAGTTAAACTTGCTTGTCAAAAGGCAACGTCCAGTGAGTGTTTTTCACAGAGATAACCACATAATTTGGAAGCCTACTTGAATGCCGTTTTCAGTGCGATTTCACGTACAATTTCCCAAAACAAACTGTTTGCAGCTATGACACTGTTCTGACTACCACTTCTTCGATTCAGTGAGATATTTTGGAAGGTAAATGGGGAAGCCTTCTCTGACGCTTTCTCACAGAGATTTTGAAACACTCATCTCACAACCCGTTTCCACCGTAGGCTCCAATGGGCTTCCCCATAGAACGTGCAAACCTGATTCCTACAGGCTAGATGTGAGAGGCACATTCTGCTGCTTGTTCGCTTAGAGGTAAACTTCCTTCTAAAAGCTCAACGTCCAGTGAGCGTTTTTGGCAGAGATATACAAAACAATTTGGAAGCTTAGTCGAAGGCAGTTTGCAGTGTGATTTCGCGTGTAATTTCCCACACCAAACTGTTTGCTGCTCTAACTCTCTTCTGATTACCACTTATTCAGTTCAGTGAGATATGCTGGTACGTAAATGGGGAAGCTTCTCTGACACTTTTTCACAGAGATTTTGAAACACTCATCTCACAACCCGTTTCCACCATAGCCTCCAGTGGGCTTCCCCATTGAACATGCAAACCTGAATTCTTACCGGCTACATGTGAGAAGCACTTTCTCCTGCTTGTTCTCCTAGAGGTAAACTTCCTTCTAAAAGCTCAAAGTCCCGTGATCGTTTTTGTCAGATATATACAAAACAATTTGGAAGCGTATTTGAGGGCCGTTTGCAGTGTGATTTCGCGTGTGATTTCCCAAACCACACTGTTTGCAGCTCTAACTCTTTTCTGCCTACCACGTATTCGGTTCAGTGAGATATGCTGGTATCTAAATGGGGATGCTTCTCTGAGGCTTATTCACAGAGACATTGAAACACTCATCTCACAACCCGTTTCCACCATAGGCTCCAATGGGATTCCCCTTAGAATTCGCAAACCGGATTCCTACCGGCTGGATGTGAGAACCCCATTCTGCTGCTTGTTCTCTTAGAGGTAAACTTGCTTCTTAAACCTCCAGGTCCAGTGAGTGTTTTTGGCAGAGATATACAGCATAATTTGGAGCCTATTTAAATGCCGTTTTCAGTGCGATTTCACGTATAATTTCCCACCCCACACTGTTTGCAGCTCCGACACTGTTCTGACTACCATTTCTTCCCTTCAGTGAGATATGCTGGAATGGAAATGGGGAAGCTTCTCTGATGCTTTTTCACGGAGTCTTTGAAACACTAATCTCACAACCCCTTTCCACCATAGGCTCCATTGGGCTTCCCCATATAACATGCAATCCTGAATTGCAAAAGGCTAAATATGAGAAGCACATTCTGCTGCTTGTTCCCTTTGATTTAAACTTGCTTCTAAAAGCTCAACATCCAGTGAGTGTTTTTTGGCATAGATATACCACACTCTTTGGAAGCCTATTTGAATACCGTTTGCAGTTCGATTTCGTGTATAATTTCCCAAACCAAGCTGTTTGCAGCTCTAACTCTCTCCTGACTACCACTTCTTCGTTTCAATGAGATATGCAGGAATCTAGAAGTCGAAGATTCTCTGGCGCCTTTTTCACAGAAATTTTGAGACACAATTCGCCCAAGCCGTTTCCACCATCGGCTCCAAGGAGCTTCCCCATAGAGGTTGCAATCCTGAATTCCCACAAGCTGGATGTGTGAAGCACATTCTCGTGCTTGTTCGCTTAGAGTTAAACTTGCTTCTAAACGCTCAACTTCCACTGAGTGTTTTTGGCAGAGATATACAACACACTTTGGAAGCATATTTGAATATCGTTTGCAGTGCGATTTCGCGTGTAATTTCCCAAACCAAACTGTTTGCAGCTCTAACTCTGTTCTGACTACCACTTATTCGGTTCAGTGAGATATGCTGGTATCTAAATGGGGAAGCTTCTCTGATGCTTATTCACAGAGATTTTGAAACACTCATCTCACAACCCGTTTCCACCATAGGCTCCAATGGGCTTCCCCATAGAACATGCCAACCTGAATTGTTACAGGCTAGATGTGAGAAGAACATTCTGCTGCTTGGTCCCTTAGAGTTAAACTTGCTTGTCAAAAGGCAACGTCCAGTGAGTGTTTTTCACAGAGATAACCACATAATTTGGAAGCCTACTTGAATGCCGTTTTCAGTGCGATTTCACGTACAATTTCCCAAAACAAACTGTTTGCAGCTATGACACTGTTCTGACTACCACTTCTTCGATTCAGTGAGATATTTTGCAAGGTAAATGGGGAAGCCTTCTCTGACGCTTTCTCACAGAGATTTTGAAACACTCATCTCACAACCCGTTTCCACCATAGGCTCCAATGGGCTTCCCCATCGAACGTGCAAACCTGATTCCTACAGGCTAGATGTGAGAGGCACATTCTGCTGCTTGTTCGCTTAGAGGTAAACTTCCTTCTAAAAGCTCAACATCCAGTGAGCGTTTTTGGCAGAGATATACAAAACAATTTGGAAGCTTAGTCGAAGGCAGTTTGCAGTGTGATTTCGCGTGTAATTTCCCACACCAAACTGTTTGCTGCTCTAACTCTCTTCTGATTACCACTTATTCAGTTCAGTGAGATATGCTGGTACGTAAATGGGGAAGCTTCTCTGACACTTTTTCACAGAGATTTTGAAACACTCATCTCACAACCCGTTTCCACCATAGCCTCCAGTGGGCTTCCCCATTGAACATGCAAACCTGAATTCTTACCGCCTACATGTGAGAAGCACTTTCTCCTGCTTGTTCTCCTAGAGGCAAACTTCCTTCTAAAAGCTCAAAGTCCCGTGATCGTTTTTGTGAGATTTATACAAAACAATTTGGAAGCGTATTTGAGGGCCGTTTGCAGTGTGATTTAGCGTGTGATTTCCCAAACCACACTGTTTGCAGCTCTAACTCTTTTCTGCCTACCACGTATTCGGTTCAGTGAGATATGCTGGTATCTAAATGGGGATGCTTCTCTGAGGCTTATTCACAGAGACATTGAAACACTCATCTCACAACCCGTTTCCACCATAGGCTCCAATGGGATTCCCCTTAGAATTCGCAAACCGGATTCCTACCGGCTGGATGTGAGAACCCCATTCTGCTGCTTGTTCTCTTAGAGGTAAACTTGCTTCTTAAACCTCCAGGTCCAGTGAGTGTTTTTGGCAGAGATATACAGCATAATTTGGAGCCTATTTAAATGCCGTTTTCAGTGCGATTTCACGCATAATTTCCCACCCCACACTGTTTGCAGCTCCGACACTGTTCTGACTACCATTTCTTCCCTTCAGTGAGATATGCTGGAATGGAATGGGGAAGCTTCTCTGATGCTTTTTCACGGAGTCTTTGAAACACTAATCTCACAACCCCTTTCCACCATAGGCTCCATTGGGCTTCCCCATATAACATGCAATCCTGAATTGCAAAAGGCTAAATATGAGAAGCACATTCTGCTGCTTGTTCCCTTTGATTTAAACTTGCTTCTAAAAGCTCAACATCCAGTGAGTGTTTTTTGGCATAGATATACCACACTCTTTGGAAGCCTATTTGAATACCGTTTGTAGTTCGATTTCCTGTATAATTTCCCAAACCAAGCTGTTTGCAGCTCTAACTCTCTCCTGACTACCACTTCTTCGTTTCAATGAGATATGCAGGAATCTAGAAGTCGAAGATTCTCTGGGGCCTTTTTCACAGAAATTTTGAGACACAATTCGCCCAAGCCGTTTCCACCATCGGCTCCAAGGGGCTTCCCCATAGAGGTTGCAATCCTGAATTCCCACAAGCTGGATGTGTGAAGCACATTCTCGTGCTTGTTCGCTTAGAGTTAAACTTGCTTCTAAACGCTCAACTTCCACTGAGTGTTTTTGGCAGAGATATACAACACACTTTGGAAGCGTATTTGAATATCGTTTGCAGTGCGATTTCACGTGTAATTTCCCAAACCAAACTGTTTGCAGCTCTAACTCTGTTCTGACTACCATTTATTCGGTGCAGTGAGATATGCTGGTATCTAAATGGGGAAGCTTCTCTGATGCTTATTCACAGAGATTTTGAAACACTCATCTCACAACCCGTTTCCACCATAGGCTCCAATGGGCTTCCCCATAGAACATGCCAACCTGAATTGTTACAGGCTAGATGTGAGAAAAACATTCTGCTGCTTGGTCCCTTAGAGTTAAACTTGCTTGTCAAAAGGCAACGTCCAGTGAGTGTTTTTCACAGAGATAACCACATAATTTGGAAGCCTACTTGAATGCCGTTTTCAGTGCGATTTCACGTACAATTTCCCAAAACAAACTGTTTGCAGCTATGACACTGTTCTGACTACCACTTCTTCGATTCAGTGAGATATTTTGCAAGGTAAATGGGGAAGCCTTCTCTGACGCTTTCTCACAGAGATTTTGAAACACTCATCTCACAACCCGTTTCCACCGTAGGCTCCAATGGGCTTCCCCATAGAACGTGCAAACCTGATTCCTACAGGCTAGATGTGAGAGGCACATTCTGCTGCTTGTTCGCTTAGAGGTAAACTTCCTTCTAAAAGCTCAACGTCCAGTGAGCGTTTTTGGCAGAGATATACAAAACAATTTGGAAGCTTAGTCGAAGGCAGTTTGCAGTGTGATTTCGCGTGTAATTTCCCACACCAAACTGTTTGCTGCTCTAACTCTCTTCTGATTACCACTTATTCAGTTCAGTGAGATATGCTGGTACGTAAATGGGGAAGCTTCTCTGACACTTTTTCACAGAGATTTTGAAACACTCATCTCACAACCCGTTTCCACCATAGCCTCCAGTGGGCTTCCCCATTGAACATGCAAACCTGAATTCTTACCGGCTACATGTGAGAAGCACTTTCTCCTGCTTGTTCTCCTAGAGGTAAACTTCCTTCTAAAAGCTCAAAGTCCCGTGATCGTTTTTGTCAGATATATACAAAACAATTTGGAAGCGTATTTGAGGGCCGTTTGCAGTGTGATTTAGCGTGTGATTTCCCAAACCACACTGTTTGCAGCTCTAACTCTTTTCTGCCTACCACGTATTCGGTTCAGTGAGATATGCTGGTATCTAAATGGGGATGCTTCTCTGAGGCTTATTCACAGAGACATTGAAACACTCATCTCACAACCCGTTTCCACCATAGGCTCCAATGGGATTCCCCTTAGAATTCGCAAACCGGATTCCTACCGGCTGGATGTGAGAACCCCATTCTGCTGCTTGTTCTCTTAGAGGTAAACTTGCTTCTTAAACCTCCAGGTCCAGTGAGTGTTTTTGGCAGAGATATACAGCATAATTTGGAGCCTATTTAAATGCCGTTTTCAGTGCGATTTCACGCATAATTTCCCACCCCACACTGTTTGCAGCTCCGACACTGTTCTGACTACCATTTCTTCCCTTCAGTGAGATATGCTGGAATGGAAATGGGGAAGCTTCTCTGATGCTTTTTCACGGAGTCTTTGAAACACTAATCTCACAACCCCTTTCCACCATAGGCTCCATTGGGCTTCCCCATATAACATGCAATCCTGAATTGCAAAAGGCTAAATATGAGAAGCACATTCTGCTGCTTGTTCCCTTTGATTTAAACTTGCTTCTAAAAGCTCAACATCCAGTGAGTGTTTTTTGGCATAGATATACCACACTCTTTGGAAGCCTATTTGAATACCGTTTGTAGTTCGATTTCCTGTATAATTTCCCAAACCAAGCTGTTTGCAGCTCTAACTCTCTCCTGACTACCACTTCTTCGTTTCAATGAGATATGCAGGAATCTAGAAGTCGAAGATTCTCTGGGGCCTTTTTCACAGAAATTTTGAGACACAATTCGCCCAAGCCGTTTCCACCATCGGCTCCAAGGGGCTTCCCCATAGAGGTTGCAATCCTGAATTCCCACAAGCTGGATGTGTGAAGCACATTCTCGTGCTTGTTCGCTTAGAGTTAAACTTGCTTCTAAACGCTCAACTTCCACTGAGTGTTTTTGGCAGAGATATACAACACACTTTGGAAGCGTATTTGAATATCGTTTGCAGTGCGATTTCACGTGTAATTTCCCAAACCAAACTGTTTGCAGCTCTAACTCTGTTCTGACTACCATTTATTCGGTGCAGTGAGATATGCTGGTATCTAAATGGGGAAGCTTCTCTGATGCTTATTCACAGAGATTTTGAAACACTCATCTCACAACCCGTTTCCACCATAGGCTCCAATGGGCTTCCCCATAGAACATGCCAACCTGAATTGTTACAGGCTAGATGTGAGAAAAACATTCTGCTGCTTGGTCCCTTAGAGTTAAACTTGCTTGTCAAAAGGCAACGTCCAGTGAGTGTTTTTCACAGAGATAACCACATAATTTGGAAGCCTACTTGAATGCCGTTTTCAGTGCGATTTCACGTACAATTTCCCAAAACAAACTGTTTGCAGCTATGACACTGTTCTGACTACCACTTCTTCGATTCAGTGAGATATTTTGCAAGGTAAATGGGGAAGCCTTCTCTGACGCTTTCTCACAGAGATTTTGAAACACTCATCTCACAACCCGTTTCCACCGTAGGCTCCAATGGGCTTCCCCATAGAACGTGCAAACCTGATTCCTACAGGCTAGATGTGAGAGGCACATTCTGCTGCTTGTTCGCTTAGAGGTAAACTTCCTTCTAAAAGCTCAACGTCCAGTGAGCGTTTTTGGCAGAGATATACAAAACAATTTGGAAGCTTAGTCGAAGGCAGTTTGCAGTGTGATTTCGCGTGTAATTTCCCACACCAAACTGTTTGCTGCTCTAACTCTCTTCTGATTACCACTTATTCAGTTCAGTGAGATATGCTGGTACGTAAATGGGGAAGCTTCTCTGACACTTTTTCACAGAGATTTTGAAACACTCATCTCACAACCCGTTTCCACCATAGCCTCCAGTGGGCTTCCCCATTGAACATGCAAACCTGAATTCTTACAGGCTACATGTGAGAAGCACTTTCTCCTGCTTGTTCTCCTAGAGGTAAACTTCCTTCTAAAAGCTCAAAGTCCCGTGATCGTTTTTGTCAGATATATACAAAACAATTTGGAAGCGTATTTGAGGGCCGTTTGCAGTGTGATTTAGCGTGTGATTTCCCAAACCACACTGTTTGCAGCTCTAACTCTTTTCTGCCTACCACGTATTCGGTTCAGTGAGATATGCTGGTATCTAAATGGGGATGCTTCTCTGAGGCTTATTCACAGAGACATTGAAACACTCATCTCACAACCCGTTTCCACCATAGGCTCCAATGGGATTCCCCTTAGAATTCGCAAACCGGATTCCTACCGGCTGGATGTGAGAACCCCATTCTGCTGCTTGTTCTCTTAGAGGTAAACTTGCTTCTTAAACCTCCAGGTCCAGTGAGTGTTTTTGGCAGAGATATACAGCATAATTTGGAGCCTATTTAAATGCTGTTTTCAGTGCGATTTCACGTATAATTTCCCACCCCACACTGTTTGCAGCTCCGACACTGTTCTGACTACCATTTCTTCCCTTCAGTGAGATATGCTGGAATGGAAATGGGGAAGCTTCTCTGATGCTTTTTCACGGAGTCTTTGAAACACTAATCTCACAACCCCTTTCCACCATAGGCTCCATTGGGCTTCCCCATATAACATGCAATCCTGAATTGCAAAAGGCTAAATATGAGAAGCACATTCTGCTGCTTGTTCCCTTTGATTTAAACTTGCTTCTAAAAGCTCAACATCCAGTGAGTGTTTTTTGGCATAGATATACCACACTCTTTGGAAGCCTATTTGAATACCGTTTGCAGTTCGATATCGTGTATAATTTCCCAAACCAAGCTGTTTGCAGCTCTAACTCTCTCCTGACTACCACTTCTTCGTTTCAATGAGATATGCAGGAATCTAGAAGTCGAAGATTCTCTGGCGCCTTTTTCACAGAAATTTTGAGACACAATTCGCCCAAGCCGTTTCCACCATCGGCTCCAAGGAGCTTCCCCATAGAGGTTGCAATCCTGAATTCCCACAAGCTGGATGTGTGAAGCACATTCTCGTGCTTGTTCGCTTAGAGTTAAACTTGCTTCTAAACGCTCAACTTCCACTGAGTGTTTTTGGCAGAGATATACAACACACTTTGGAAGCGTATTTGAATATCGTTTGCAGTGCGATTTCGCGTGTAATTTCCCAAACCAAACTGTTTGCAGCTCTAACTCTGTTCTGACTACCACTTATTCGGTGCAGTGAGATATGCTGGTATCTAAATGGGGAAGCTTCTCTGATGCTTATTCACAGAGATTTTGAAACACTCATCTCACAACCCGTTTCCACCATAGGCTCCAATGGGCTTCCCCATAGAACATGCCAACCTGAATTGTTACAGGCTAGATGTGAGAAGAACATTCTGCTGCTTGGTCCCTTAGAGTTAAACTTGCTTGTCAAAAGGCAACGTCCAGTGAGTGTTTTTCACAGAGATAACCACATAATTTGGAAGCCTACTTGAATGCCGTTTTCAGTGCGATTTCACGTACAATTTCCCAAAACAAACTGTTTGCAGCTATGACACTGTTCTGACTACCACTTCTTCGATTCAGTGAGATATTTTGCAAGGTAAATGGGGAAGCCTTCTCTGACGCTTTCTCACAGAGATTTTGAAACACTCATCTCACAACCCGTTTCCACCATAGGCTCCAATGGGCTTCCCCATCGAACGTGCAAACCTGATTCCTACAGGCTAGATGTGAGAGGCACATTCTGCTGCTTGTTCGCTTAGAGGTAAACTTCCTTCTAAAAGCTCAACATCCAGTGAGCGTTTTTGGCAGAGATATACAAAACAATTTGGAAGCTTAGTCGAAGGCAGTTTGCAGTGTGATTTCGCGTGTAATTTCCCACACCAAACTGTTTGCTGCTCTAACTCTCTTCTGATTACCACTTATTCAGTTCAGTGAGATATGCTGGTACGTAAATGGGGAAGCTTCTCTGACACTTTTTCACAGAGATTTTGAAACACTCATCTCACAACCCGTTTCCACCATAGCCTCCAGTGGGCTTCCCCATTGAACATGCAAACCTGAATTCTTACCGGCTACATGTGAGAAGCACTTTCTCCTGCTTGTTCTCCTAGAGGCAAACTTCCTTCTAAAAGCTCAAAGTCCCGTGATCGTTTTTGTGAGATTTATACAAAACAATTTGGAAGCGTATTTGAGGGCCGTTTGCAGTGTGATTTAGCGTGTGATTTCCCAAACCACACTGTTTGCAGCTCTAACTCTTTTCTGCCTACCACGTATTCGGTTCAGTGAGATATGCTGGTATCTAAATGGGGATGCTTCTCTGAGGCTTATTCACAGAGACATTGAAACACTCATCTCACAACCCGTTTCCACCATAGGCTCCAATGGGATTCCTCTTAGAATTCGCAAACCGGATTCCTACCGGCTGGATGTGAGAACCCCATTCTGCTGCTTGTTCTCTTAGAGGTAAACTTGCTTCTTAAACCTCCAGGTCCAGTGAGTGTTTTTCGCAGAGATATACAGCATAATTTGGAGCCTATTTAAATGCCGTTTTCAGTGCGATTTCACGTATAATTTCCCACCCCACACTGTTTGCAGCTCCGACACTGTTCTGACTACCATTTCTTCCCTTCAGTGAGATATGCTGGAATGGAAATGGGGAAGCTTCTCTGATGCTTTTTCACGGAGTCTTTGAAACACTAATCTCACAACCCCTTTCCACCATAGGCTCCATTGGGCTTCCCCATATAACATGCAATCCTGAATTGCAAAAGGCTAAATATGAGAAGCACATTCTGCTGCTTGTTCCCTTTCATTTAAACTTGCTTCTAAAAGCTCAACATCCAGTGAGTGTTTTTTGGCATAGATATACCACACTCTTTGGAAGCCTATTTGAATACCGTTTGCAGTTCGATTTCGTGTATAATTTCCCAAACCAAGCTGTTTGCAGCTCTAACTCTCTCCTGACTACCACTTCTTCGTTTCAATGAGATATGCAGGAATCTAGAAGTCGAAGATTCTCTGGCGCCTTTTTCACAGAAATTTTGAGACACAATTCGCCCAAGCCGTTTCCACCATCGGCTCCAAGGAGCTTCCCCATAGAGGTTGCAATCCTGAATTCCCACAAGCTGGATGTGTGAAGCACATTCTCGTGCTTGTTCGCTTAGAGTTAAACTTGCTTCTAAACGCTCAACTTCCACTGAGTGTTTTTGGCAGAGATATACAACACACTTTGGAAGCATATTTGAATATCGTTTGCAGTGCGATTTCGCGTGTAATTTCCCAAACCAAACTGTTTGCAGCTCTAACTCTGTTCTGACTACCACTTATTCGGTTCAGTGAGATATGCTGGTATCTAAATGGGGAAGCTTCTCTAATGCTTATTCACAGAGATTTTGAAACACTCATCTCACAACCCGTTTCCACCATAGGCTCCAATGGGCTTCCCCATAGAACATGCCAACCTGAATTGTTACAGGCTAGATGTGAGAAGAACATTCTGCTGCTTGGTCCCTTAGAGTTAAACTTGCTTGTCAAAAGGCAACGTCCAGTGAGTGTTTTTCACAGAGATAACCACATAATTTGGAAGCCAACTTGAATGCCGTTTTCAGTGCGATTTCACGTACAATTTCCCAAAACAAACTGTTTGCAGCTATGACACTGTTCTGACTACCACTTCTTCGATTCAGTGAGATATTTTGGAAGGTAAATGGGGAAGCCTTCTCTGACGCTTTCTCACAGAGATTTTGAAACACTCATCTCACAACCCGTTTCCACCGTAGGCTCCAATGGGCTTCCCCATAGAACGTGCAAACCTGATTCCTACAGGCTAGATGTGAGAGGCACATTCTGCTGCTTGTTCGCTTAGAGGTAAACTTCCTTCTAAAAGCTCAACGTCCAGTGAGCGTTTTTGGCAGAGATATACAAAACAATTTGGAAGCTTAGTCGAAGGCAGTTTGCAGTGTGATTTCGCGTGTAATTTCCCACACCAAACTGTTTGCTGCTCTAACTCTCTTCTGATTACCACTTATTCAGTTCAGTGAGATATGCTGGTACGTAAATGGGGAAGCTTCTCTGACACTTTTTCACAGAGATTTTGAAACACTCATCTCACAACCCGTTTCCACCATAGCCTCCAGTGGGCTTCCCCATTGAACATGCAAACCTGAATTCTTACCGGCTACATGTGAGAAGCACTTTCTCCTGCTTGTTCTCCTAGAGGTAAACTTCCTTCTAAAAGCTCAAAGTCCCGTGATCGTTTTTGTCAGATATATACAAAACAATTTGGAAGCGTATTTGAGGGCCGTTTGCAGTGTGATTTCGCGTGTGATTTCCCAAACCACACTGTTTGCAGCTCTAACTCTTTTCTGCCTACCACGTATTCGGTTCAGTGAGATATGCTGGTATCTAAATGGGGATGCTTCTCTGAGGCTTATTCACAGAGACATTGAAACACTCATCTCACAACCCGTTTCCACCATAGGCTCCAATGGGATTCCCCTTAGAATTCGCAAACCGGATTCCTACCGGCTGGATGTGAGAACCCCATTCTGCTGCTTGTTCTCTTAGAGGTAAACTTGCTTCTTAAACCTCCAGGTCCAGTGAGTGTTTTTGGCAGAGATATACAGCATTATTTGGAGCCTATTTAAATGCCGTTTTCAGTGCGATTTCACGTATAATTTCCCACCCCACACTGTTTGCAGCTCCGACACTGTTCTGACTACCATTTCTTCCCTTCAGTGAGATATGCTGGAATGGAAATGGGGAAGCTTCTCTGATGCTTTTTCACGGAGTCTTTGAAACACTAATCTCACAACCCCTTTCCACCATAGGCTCCATTGGGCTTCCCCATATAACATGCAATCCTGAATTGCAAAAGGCTAAATATGAGAAGCACATTCTGCTGCTTGTTCCCTTTGATTTAAACTTGCTTCTAAAAGCTCAACATCCAGTGAGTGTTTTTTGGCATAGATATACCACACTCTTTGGAAGCCTATTTGAATACCGTTTGCAGTTCGATTTCGTGTATAATTTCCCAAACCAAGCTGTTTGCAGCTCTAACTCTCTCCTGACTACCACTTCTTCGTTTCAATGAGATATGCAGGAATCTAGAAGTCGAAGATTCTCTGGCGCCTTTTTCACAGAAATTTTGAGACACAATTCGCCCAAGCCGTTTCCACCATCGGCTCCAAGGAGCTTCCCCATAGAGGTTGCAATCCTGAATTCCCACAAGCTGGATGTGTGAAGCACATTCTCGTGCTTGTTCGCTTAGAGTTAAACTTGCTTCTAAACGCTCAACTTCCACTGAGTGTTTTTGGCAGAGATATACAACACACTTTGGAAGCATATTTGAATATCGTTTGCAGTGCGATTTCGCGTGTAATTTCCCAAACCAAACTGTTTGCAGCTCTAACTCTGTTCTGACTACCACTTATTCGGTTCAGTGAGATATGCTGGTATCTAAATGGGGAAGCTTCTCTGATGCTTATTCACAGAGATTTTGAAACACTCATCTCACAACCCGTTTCCACCATAGGCTCCAATGGGCTTCCCCATAGAACATGCCAACCTGAATTGTTACAGGCTAGATGTGAGAAGAACATTCTGCTGCTTGGTCCCTTAGAGTTAAACTTGCTTGTCAAAAGGCAACGTCCAGTGAGTGTTTTTCACAGAGATAACCACATAATTTGGAAGCCTACTTGAATGCCGTTTTCAGTGCGATTTCACGTACAATTTCCCAAAACAAACTGTTTGCAGCTATGACACTGTTCTGACTACCACTTCTTCGATTCAGTGAGATATTTTGGAAGGTAAATGGGGAAGCCTTCTCTGACGCTTTCTCACAGAGATTTTGAAACACTCATCTCACAACCCGTTTCCACCATAGGCTCCAATGGGCTTCCCCATCGAACGTGCAAACCTGATTCCTACAGGCTAGATGTGAGAGGCACATTCTGCTGCTTGTTCGCTTAGAGGTAAACTTCCTTCTAAAAGCTCAACATCCAGTGAGCGTTTTTGGCAGAGATATACAAAACAATTTGGAAGCTTAGTCGAAGGCAGTTTGCAGTGTGATTTCGCGTGTAATTTCCCACACCAAACTGTTTGCTGCTCTAACTCTCTTCTGATTACCACTTATTCAGTTCAGTGAGATATGCTGGTACGTAAATGGGGAAGCTTCTCTGACACTTTTTCACAGAGATTTTGAAACACTCATCTCACAACCCGTTTCCACCATAGCCTCCAGTGGGCTTCCCCATTGAACATGCAAACCTGAATTCTTACCGGCTACATGTGAGAAGCACTTTCTCCTGCTTGTTCTCCTAGAGGCAAACTTCCTTCTAAAAGCTCAAAGTCCCGTGATCGTTTTTGTGAGATTTATACAAAACAATTTGGAAGCGTATTTGAGGGCCGTTTGCAGTGTGATTTAGCGTGTGATTTCCCAAACCACACTGTTTGCAGCTCTAACTCTTTTCTGCCTACCACGTATTCGGTTCAGTGAGATATGCTGGTATCTAAATGGGGATGCTTCTCTGAGGCTTATTCACAGAGACATTGAAACACTCATCTCACAACCCGTTTCCACCATAGGCTCCAATGGGATTCCCCTTAGAATTCGCAAACCGGATTCCTACCGGCTGGATGTGAGAACCCCATTCTGCTGCTTGTTCTCTTAGAGGTAAACTTGCTTCTTAAACCTCCAGGTCCAGTGAGTGTTTTTGGCAGAGATATACAGCATAATTTGGAGCCTATTTAAATGCCGTTTTCAGTGCGATTTCACGCATAATTTCCCACCCCACACTGTTTGCAGCTCCGACACTGTTCTGACTACCATTTCTTCCCTTCAGTGAGATATGCTGGAATGGAATGGGGAAGCTTCTCTGATGCTTTTTCACGGAGTCTTTGAAACACTAATCTCACAACCCCTTTCCACCATAGGCTCCATTGGGCTTCCCCATATAACATGCAATCCTGAATTGCAAAAGGCTAAATATGAGAAGCACATTCTGCTGCTTGTTCCCTTTGATTTAAACTTGCTTCTAAAAGCTCAACATCCAGTGAGTGTTTTTTGGCATAGATATACCACACTCTTTGGAAGCCTATTTGAATACCGTTTGCAGTTCGATTTCGTGTATAATTTCCCAAACCAAGCTGTTTGCAGCTCTAACTCTCTCCTGACTACCACTTCTTCGTTTCAATGAGATATGCAGGAATCTAGAAGTCGAAGATTCTCTGGCGCCTTTTTCACAGAAATTTTGAGACACAATTCGCCCAAGCCGTTTCCACCATCGGCTCCAAGGGGCTTCCCCATAGAGGTTGCAATCCTGAATTCCCACAAGCTGGATGTGTGAAGCACATTCTCGTGCTTGTTCGCTTAGAGTTAAACTTGCTTCTAAACGCTCAACTTCCACTGAGTGTTTTTGGCAGAGATATACAACACACTTTGGAAGCGTATTTGAATATCGTTTGCAGTGCGATTTCGCGTGTAATTTCCCAAACCAAACTGTTTGCAGCTCTAACTCTGTTCTGACTACCACTTATTCGGTGCAGTGAGATATGCTGGTATCTAAATGGGGAAGCTTCTCTGATGCTTATTCACAGAGATTTTGAAACACTCATCTCACAACCCGTTTCCACCATAGGCTCCAATGGGCTTCCCCATAGAACATGCCAACCTGAATTGTTACAGGCTAGATGTGAGAAGAACATTCTGCTGCTTGGTCCCTTAGAGTTAAACTTGCTTGTCAAAAGGCAACGTCCAGTGAGTGTTTTTCACAGAGATAACCACATAATTTGGAAGCCTACTTGAATGCCGTTTTCAGTGCGATTTCACGTACAATTTCCCAAAACAAACTGTTTGCAGCTATGACACTGTTCTGACTACCACTTCTTCGATTCAGTGAGATATTTTGCAAGGTAAATGGGGAAGCCTTCTCTGACGCTTTCTCACAGAGATTTTGAAACACTCATCTCACAACCCGTTTCCACCATAGGCTCCAATGGGCTTCCCCATCGAACGTGCAAACCTGATTCCTACAGGCTAGATGTGAGAGGCACATTCTGCTGCTTGTTCGCTTAGAGGTAAACTTCCTTCTAAAAGCTCAACATCCAGTGAGCGTTTTTGGCAGAGATATACAAAACAATTTGGAAGCTTAGTCGAAGGCAGTTTGCAGTGTGATTTCGCGTGTAATTTCCCACACCAAACTGTTTGCTGCTCTAACTCTCTTCTGATTACCACTTATTCAGTTCAGTGAGATATGCTGGTACGTAAATGGGGAAGCTTCTCTGACACTTTTTCACAGAGATTTTGAAACACTCATCTCACAACCCGTTTCCACCATAGCCTCCAGTGGGCTTCCCCATTGAACATGCAAACCTGAATTCTTACCGGCTACATGTGAGAAGCACTTTCTCCTGCTTGTTCTCCTAGAGGCAAACTTCCTTCTAAAAGCTCAAAGTCCCGTGATCGTTTTTGTGAGATTTATACAAAACAATTTGGAAGCGTATTTGAGGGCCGTTTGCAGTGTGATTTAGCGTGTGATTTCCCAAACCACACTGTTTGCAGCTCTAACTCTTTTCTGCCTACCACGTATTCGGTTCAGTGAGATATGCTGGTATCTAAATGGGGATGCTTCTCTGAGGCTTATTCACAGAGACATTGAAACACTCATCTCACAACCCGTTTCCACCATAGGCTCCAATGGGATTCCTCTTAGAATTCGCAAACCGGATTCCTACCGGCTGGATGTGAGAACCCCATTCTGCTGCTTGTTCTCTTAGAGGTAAACTTGCTTCTTAAACCTCCAGGTCCAGTGAGTGTTTTTCGCAGAGATATACAGCATAATTTGGAGCCTATTTAAATGCCGTTTTCAGTGCGATTTCACGTATAATTTCCCACCCCACACTGTTTGCAGCTCCGACACTGTTCTGACTACCATTTCTTCCCTTCAGTGAGATATGCTGGAATGGAAATGGGGAAGCTTCTCTGATGCTTTTTCACGGAGTCTTTGAAACACTAATCTCACAACCCCTTTCCACCATAGGCTCCATTGGGCTTCCCCATATAACATGCAATCCTGAATTGCAAAAGGCTAAATATGAGAAGCACATTCTGCTGCTTGTTCCCTTTCATTTAAACTTGCTTCTAAAAGCTCAACATCCAGTGAGTGTTTTTTGGCATAGATATACCACACTCTTTGGAAGCCTATTTGAATACCGTTTGCAGTTCGATTTCGTGTATAATTTCCCAAACCAAGCTGTTTGCAGCTCTAACTCTCTCCTGACTACCACTTCTTCGTTTCAATGAGATATGCAGGAATCTAGAAGTCGAAGATTCTCTGGCGCCTTTTTCACAGAAATTTTGAGACACAATTCGCCCAAGCCGTTTCCACCATCGGCTCCAAGGAGCTTCCCCATAGAGGTTGCAATCCTGAATTCCCACAAGCTGGATGTGTGAAGCACATTCTCGTGCTTGTTCGCTTAGAGTTAAACTTGCTTCTAAACGCTCAACTTCCACTGAGTGTTTTTGGCAGAGATATACAACACACTTTGGAAGCATATTTGAATATCGTTTGCAGTGCGATTTCGCGTGTAATTTCCCAAACCAAACTGTTTGCAGCTCTAACTCTGTTCTGACTACCACTTATTCGGTTCAGTGAGATATGCTGGTATCTAAATGGGGAAGCTTCTCTAATGCTTATTCACAGAGATTTTGAAACACTCATCTCACAACCCGTTTCCACCATAGGCTCCAATGGGCTTCCCCATAGAACATGCCAACCTGAATTGTTACAGGCTAGATGTGAGAAGAACATTCTGCTGCTTGGTCCCTTAGAGTTAAACTTGCTTGTCAAAAGGCAACGTCCAGTGAGTGTTTTTCACAGAGATAACCACATAATTTGGAAGCCAACTTGAATGCCGTTTTCAGTGCGATTTCACGTACAATTTCCCAAAACAAACTGTTTGCAGCTATGACACTGTTCTGACTACCACTTCTTCGATTCAGTGAGATATTTTGGAAGGTAAATGGGGAAGCCTTCTCTGACGCTTTCTCACAGAGATTTTGAAACACTCATCTCACAACCCGTTTCCACCGTAGGCTCCAATGGGCTTCCCCATAGAACGTGCAAACCTGATTCCTACAGGCTAGATGTGAGAGGCACATTCTGCTGCTTGTTCGCTTAGAGGTAAACTTCCTTCTAAAAGCTCAACGTCCAGTGAGCGTTTTTGGCAGAGATATACAAAACAATTTGGAAGCTTAGTCGAAGGCAGTTTGCAGTGTGATTTCGCGTGTAATTTCCCACACCAAACTGTTTGCTGCTCTAACTCTCTTCTGATTACCACTTATTCAGTTCAGTGAGATATGCTGGTACGTAAATGGGGAAGCTTCTCTGACACTTTTTCACAGAGATTTTGAAACACTCATCTCACAACCCGTTTCCACCATAGCCTCCAGTGGGCTTCCCCATTGAACATGCAAACCTGAATTCTTACCGGCTACATGTGAGAAGCACTTTCTCCTGCTTGTTCTCCTAGAGGTAAACTTCCTTCTAAAAGCTCAAAGTCCCGTGATCGTTTTTGTCAGATATATACAAAACAATTTGGAAGCGTATTTGAGGGCCGTTTGCAGTGTGATTTCGCGTGTGATTTCCCAAACCACACTGTTTGCAGCTCTAACTCTTTTCTGCCTACCACGTATTCGGTTCAGTGAGATATGCTGGTATCTAAATGGGGATGCTTCTCTGAGGCTTATTCACAGAGACATTGAAACACTCATCTCACAACCCGTTTCCACCATAGGCTCCAATGGGATTCCCCTTAGAATTCGCAAACCGGATTCCTACCGGCTGGATGTGAGAACCCCATTCTGCTGCTTGTTCTCTTAGAGGTAAACTTGCTTCTTAAACCTCCAGGTCCAGTGAGTGTTTTTGGCAGAGATATACAGCATTATTTGGAGCCTATTTAAATGCCGTTTTCAGTGCGATTTCACGTATAATTTCCCACCCCACACTGTTTGCAGCTCCGACACTGTTCTGACTACCATTTCTTCCCTTCAGTGAGATATGCTGGAATGGAAATGGGGAAGCTTCTCTGATGCTTTTTCACGGAGTCTTTGAAACACTAATCTCACAACCCCTTTCCACCATAGGCTCCATTGGGCTTCCCCATATAACATGCAATCCTGAATTGCAAAAGGCTAAATATGAGAAGCACATTCTGCTGCTTGTTCCCTTTGATTTAAACTTGCTTCTAAAAGCTCAACATCCAGTGAGTGTTTTTTGGCATAGATATACCACACTCTTTGGAAGCCTATTTGAATACCGTTTGCAGTTCGATTTCGTGTATAATTTCCCAAACCAAGCTGTTTGCAGCTCTAACTCTCTCCTGACTACCACTTCTTCGTTTCAATGAGATATGCAGGAATCTAGAAGTCGAAGATTCTCTGGCGCCTTTTTCACAGAAATTTTGAGACACAATTCGCCCAAGCCGTTTCCACCATCGGCTCCAAGGAGCTTCCCCATAGAGGTTGCAATCCTGAATTCCCACAAGCTGGATGTGTGAAGCACATTCTCGTGCTTGTTCGCTTAGAGTTAAACTTGCTTCTAAACGCTCAACTTCCACTGAGTGTTTTTGGCAGAGATATACAACACACTTTGGAAGCATATTTGAATATCGTTTGCAGTGCGATTTCGCGTGTAATTTCCCAAACCAAACTGTTTGCAGCTCTAACTCTGTTCTGACTACCACTTATTCGGTTCAGTGAGATATGCTGGTATCTAAATGGGGAAGCTTCTCTGATGCTTATTCACAGAGATTTTGAAACACTCATCTCACAACCCGTTTCCACCATAGGCTCCAATGGGCTTCCCCATAGAACATGCCAACCTGAATTGTTACAGGCTAGATGTGAGAAGAACATTCTGCTGCTTGGTCCCTTAGAGTTAAACTTGCTTGTCAAAAGGCAACGTCCAGTGAGTGTTTTTCACAGAGATAACCACATAATTTGGAAGCCTACTTGAATGCCGTTTTCAGTGCGATTTCACGTACAATTTCCCAAAACAAACTGTTTGCAGCTATGACACTGTTCTGACTACCACTTCTTCGATTCAGTGAGATATTTTGGAAGGTAAATGGGGAAGCCTTCTCTGACGCTTTCTCACAGAGATTTTGAAACACTCATCTCACAACCCGTTTCCACCATAGGCTCCAATGGGCTTCCCCATCGAACGTGCAAACCTGATTCCTACAGGCTAGATGTGAGAGGCACATTCTGCTGCTTGTTCGCTTAGAGGTAAACTTCCTTCTAAAAGCTCAACATCCAGTGAGCGTTTTTGGCAGAGATATACAAAACAATTTGGAAGCTTAGTCGAAGGCAGTTTGCAGTGTGATTTCGCGTGTAATTTCCCACACCAAACTGTTTGCTGCTCTAACTCTCTTCTGATTACCACTTATTCAGTTCAGTGAGATATGCTGGTACGTAAATGGGGAAGCTTCTCTGACACTTTTTCACAGAGATTTTGAAACACTCATCTCACAACCCGTTTCCACCATAGCCTCCAGTGGGCTTCCCCATTGAACATGCAAACCTGAATTCTTACCGGCTACATGTGAGAAGCACTTTCTCCTGCTTGTTCTCCTAGAGGCAAACTTCCTTCTAAAAGCTCAAAGTCCCGTGATCGTTTTTGTGAGATTTATACAAAACAATTTGGAAGCGTATTTGAGGGCCGTTTGCAGTGTGATTTAGCGTGTGATTTCCCAAACCACACTGTTTGCAGCTCTAACTCTTTTCTGCCTACCACGTATTCGGTTCAGTGAGATATGCTGGTATCTAAATGGGGATGCTTCTCTGAGGCTTATTCACAGAGACATTGAAACACTCATCTCACAACCCGTTTCCACCATAGGCTCCAATGGGATTCCCCTTAGAATTCGCAAACCGG
Source organism: Cynocephalus volans (assembly GCF_027409185.1). Classification (NCBI taxonomy): domain Eukaryota; kingdom Metazoa; phylum Chordata; class Mammalia; order Dermoptera; family Cynocephalidae; genus Cynocephalus; species Cynocephalus volans. Next base: position 5,696,039 of record NC_084479.1, read on the forward strand.
ATTCCTACCGGCTGGATGTGAGAACCCCATTCTGCTGCTTGTTCTCTTAGAGGTAAACTTGCTTCTTAAACCTCCAGGTCCAGTGAGTGTTTTTGGCAGAGATATACAGCATAATTTGGAGCCTATTTAAATGCCGTTTTCAGTGCGATTTCACGCATAATTTCCCACCCCACACTGTTTGCAGCTCCGACACTGTTCTGACTACCATTTCTTCCCTTCAGTGAGATATGCTGGAATGGAATGGGGAAGCTTCTCTGATGCTTTTTCACGGAGTCTTTGAAACACTAATCTCACAACCCCTTTCCACCATAGGCTCCATTGGGCTTCCCCATATAACATGCAATCCTGAATTGCAAAAGGCTAAATATGAGAAGCACATTCTGCTGCTTGTTCCCTTTGATTTAAACTTGCTTCTAAAAGCTCAACATCCAGTGAGTGTTTTTTGGCATAGATATACCACACTCTTTGGAAGCCTATTTGAATACCGTTTGCAGTTCGATTTCGTGTATAATTTCCCAAACCAAGCTGTTTGCAGCTCTAACTCTCTCCTGACTACCACTTCTTCGTTTCAATGAGATATGCAGGAATCTAGAAGTCGAAGATTCTCTGGCGCCTTTTTCACAGAAATTTTGAGACACAATTCGCCCAAGCCGTTTCCACCATCGGCTCCAAGGGGCTTCCCCATAGAGGTTGCAATCCTGAATTCCCACAAGCTGGATGTGTGAAGCACATTCTCGTGCTTGTTCGCTTAGAGTTAAACTTGCTTCTAAACGCTCAACTTCCACTGAGTGTTTTTGGCAGAGATATACAACACACTTTGGAAGCGTATTTGAATATCGTTTGCAGTGCGATTTCGCGTGTAATTTCCCAAACCAAACTGTTTGCAGCTCTAACTCTGTTCTGACTACCACTTATTCGGTGCAGTGAGATATGCTGGTATCTAAATGGGGAAGCTTCTCTGATGCTTATTCACAGAGATTTTGAAACACTCATCTCACAACCCGTTTCCACCATAGGCTCCAATGGGCTTCCCCATAGAACATGCCAACCTGAATTGTTACAGGCTAGATGTGAGAAGAACATTCTGCTGCTTGGTCCCTTAGAGTTAAACTTGCTTGTCAAAAGGCAACGTCCAGTGAGTGTTTTTCACAGAGATAACCACATAATTTGGAAGCCTACTTGAATGCCATTTTCAGTGCGATTTCACGTACAATTTCCCAAAACAAACTGTTTGCAGCTATGACACTGTTCTGACTACCACTTCTTCGATTCACTGAGATATTTTGGAAGGTAAATGGGGAAGCCTTCTCTGACGCTTTCTCACAGAGATTTTGAAACACTCATCTCACAACCCGTTTCCACCGTAGGCTCCAATGGGCTTCCCCATAGAACGTGCAAACCTGATTCCTACAGGCTAGATGTGAGAGGCACATTCTGCTGCTTGTTCGCTTAGAGGTAAACTTCCTTCTAAAAGCTCAACGTCCAGTGAGCGTTTTTGGCAGAGATATACAAAACAATTTGGAAGCTTAGTCGAAGGCAGTTTGCAGTGTGATTTCGCGTGTAATTTCCCACACCAAACTGTTTGCTGCTCTAACTCTCTTCTGATTACCACTTATTCAGTTCAGTGAGATATGCTGGTACGTAAATGGGGAAGCTTCTCTGACACTTTTTCACAGAGATTTTGAAACACTCATCTCACAACCCGTTTCCACCATAGCCTCCAGTGGGCTTCCCCATTGAACATGCAAACCTGAATTCTTACCGGCTACATGTGAGAAGCACTTTCTCCTGCTTGTTCTCCTAGAGGCAAACTTCCTTCTAAAAGCTCAAAGTCCCGTGATCGTTTTTGTCAGATATATACAAAACAATTTGGAAGCGTATTTGAGGGCCGTTTGCAGTGTGATTTAGCGTGTGATTTCCCAAACCACACTGTTTGCAGCTCTAACTCTTTTCTGCCTACCACGTATTCGGTTCAGTGAGATATGCTGGTATCTAAATGGGGATGCTTCTCTGAGGCTTATTCACAGAGACATTGAAACACTCATCTCACAACCCGTTTCCACCATAGGCTCCAATGGGATTCCCCTTAGAATTCGCAAACCGGATTCCTACCGGCTGGATGTGAGAACCCCATTCTGCTGCTTGTTCTCTTAGAGGTAAACTTGCTTCTTAAACCTCCAGGTCCAGTGAGTGTTTTTGGCAGAGATATACAGCATAATTTGGAGCCTATTTAAATGCCGTTTTCAGTGCGATTTCACGCATAATTTCCCACCCCACACTGTTTGCAGCTCCGACACTGTTCTGACTACCATTTCTTCCCTTCAGTGAGATATGCTGGAATGGAATGGGGAAGCTTCTCTGATGCTTTTTCACGGAGTCTTTGAAACACTAATCTCACAACCCCTTTCCACCATAGGCTCCATTGGGCTTCCCCATATAACATGCAATCCTGAATTGCAAAAGGCTAAATATGAGAAGCACATTCTGCTGCTTGTTCCCTTTGATTTAAACTTGCTTCTAAAAGCTCAACATCCAGTGAGTGTTTTTTGGCATAGATATACCACACTCTTTGGAAGCCTATTTGAATACCGTTTGCAGTTCGATTTCGTGTATAATTTCCCAAACCAAGCTGTTTGCAGCTCTAACTCTCTCCTGACTACCACTTCTTCGTTTCAATGAGATATGCAGGAATCTAGAAGTCGAAGATTCTCTGGCGCCTTTTTCACAGAAATTTTGAGACACAATTCGCCCAAGCCGTTTCCACCATCGGCTCCAAGGGGCTTCCCCATAGAGGTTGCAATCCTGAATTCCCACAAGCTGGATGTGTGAAGCACATTCTCGTGCTTGTTCGCTTAGAGTTAAACTTGCTTCTAAACGCTCAACTTCCACTGAGTGTTTTTGGCAGAGATATACAACACACTTTGGAAGCGTATTTGAATATCGTTTGCAGTGCGATTTCGCGTGTAATTTCCCAAACCTAACTGTTTGCAGCTCTAACTCTGTTCTGACTACCACTTATTCGGTGCAGTGAGATATGCTGGTATCTAAATGGGGAAGCTTCTCTGATGCTTATTCACAGAGATTTTGAAACACTCATCTCACAACCCGTTTCCACCATAGGCTCCAATGGGCTTCCCCATAGAACATGCCAACCTGAATTGTTACAGGCTAGATGTGAGAAGAACATTCTGCTGCTTGGTCCCTTAGAGTTAAACTTGCTTGTCAAAAGGCAACGTCCAGTGAGTGTTTTTCACAGAGATAACCACATAATTTGGAAGCCTACTTGAATGCCATTTTCAGTGCGATTTCACGTACAATTTCCCAAAACAAACTGTTTGCAGCTATGACACTGTTCTGACTACCACTTCTTCGATTCAGTGAGATATTTTGGAAGGTAAATGGGGAAGCCTTCTCTGACGCTTTCTCACAGAGATTTTGAAACACTCATCTCACAACCCGTTTCCACCGTAGGCTCCAATGGGCTTCCCCATAGAACGTGCAAACCTGATTCCTACAGGCTAGATGTGAGAGGCACATTCTGCTGCTTGTTCGCTTAGAGGTAAACTTCCTTCTAAAAGCTCAACGTCCAGTGAGCGTTTTTGGCAGAGATATACAAAACAATTTGGAAGCTTAGTCGAAGGCAGTTTGCAGTGTGATTTCGCGTGTAATTTCCCACACCAAACTGTTTGCTGCTCTAACTCTCTTCTGATTACCACTTATTCAGTTCAGTGAGATATGCTGGTACGTAAATGGGGAAGCTTCTCTGACACTTTTTCACAGAGATTTTGAAACACTCATCTCACAACCCGTTTCCACCATAGCCTCCAGTGGGCTTCCCCATTGAACATGCAAACCTGAATTCTTACCGGCTACATGTGAGAAGCACTTTCTCCTGCTTGTTCTCCTAGAGGCAAACTTCCTTCTAAAAGCTCAAAGTCCCGTGATCGTTTTTGTCAGATATATACAAAACAATTTGGAAGCGTATTTGAGGGCCGTTTGCAGTGTGATTTAGCGTGTGATTTCCCAAACCACACTGTTTGCAGCTCTAACTCTTTTCTGCCTACCACGTATTCGGTTCAGTGAGATATGCTGGTATCTAAATGGGGATGCTTCTCTGATGCTTATTCACAGAGATTTTGAAACACTCATCTCACAACCCGTTTCCACCATAGGCTCCAATGGGATTCCCCTTAGAATTCGCAAACCGGATTCCTACCGGCTGGATGTGAGAACCCCATTCTGCTGCTTGTTCTCTTAGAGGTAAACTTGCTTCTTAAACCTCCAGGTCCAGTGAGTGTTTTTGGCAGAGATATACAGCATAATTTGGAGCCTATTTAAATGCCGTTTTCAGTGCGATTTCACGCATAATTTCCCACCCCACACTGTTTGCAGCTCCGACACTGTTCTGACTACCATTTCTTCCCTTCAGTGAGATATGCTGGAATGGAATGGGGAAGCTTCTCTGATGCTTTTTCACGGAGTCTTTGAAACACTAATCTCACAACCCCTTTCCACCATAGGCTCCATTGGGCTTCCCCATATAACATGCAATCCTGAATTGCAAAAGGCTAAATATGAGAAGCACATTCTGCTGCTTGTTCCCTTTGATTTAAACTTGCTTCTAAAAGCTCCACATCCAGTGAGTGTTTTTTGGCATAGTTATACCACACTCTTTGGAAGCCTATTTGAATACCGTTTGCAGTTCGATTTCGTGTATAATTTCCCAAACCAAGCTGTTTGCAGCTCTAACTCTCTCCTGACTACCACTTCTTCGTTTCAATGAGATATGCAGGAATCTAGAAGTCGAAGATTCTCTGGCGCCTTTTTCACAGAAATTTTGAGACACAATTCGCCCAAGCCGTTTCCACCATCGGCTCCAAGGGGCTTCCCCATAGAGGTTGCAATCCTGAATTCCCACAAGCTGGATGTGTGAAGCACATTCTCGTGCTTGTTCGCTTAGAGTTAAACTTGCTTCTAAACGCTCAACTTCCACTGAGTGTTTTTGGCAGAGATATACAACACACTTTGGAAGCGTATTTGAATATCGTTTGCAGTGCGATTTCGCGTGTAATTTCCCAAACCAAACTGTTTGCAGCTCTAACTCTGTTCTGACTACCACTTATTCGGTGCAGTGAGATATGCTGGTATCTAAATGGGGAAGCTTCTCTGATGCTTATTCACAGAGATTTTGAAACACTCATCTCACAACCCGTTTCCACCATAGGCTCCAATGGGCTTCCCCATAGAACATGCCAACCTGAATTGTTACAGGCTAGATGTGAGAAGAACATTCTGCTGCTTGGTCCCTTAGAGTTAAACTTGCTTGTCAAAAGGCAACGTCCAGTGAGTGTTTTTCACAGAGATAACCACATAATTTGGAAGCCTACTTGAATGCCGTTTTCAGTGCGATTTCACGTACAATTTCCCAAAACAAACTGTTTGCAGCTATGACACTGTTCTGACTACCACTTCTTCGATTCAGTGAGATATTTTGCAAGGTAAATGGGGAAGCCTTCTCTGACGCTTTCTCACAGAGATTTTGAAACACTCATCTCACAACCCGTTTCCACCGTAGGCTCCAATGGGCTTCCCCATCGAACGTGCAAACCTGATTCCTACAGGCTAGATGTGAGAGGCACATTCTGCTGCTTGTTCGCTTAGAGGTAAACTTCCTTCTAAAAGCTCAACGTCCAGTGAGCGTTTTTGGCAGAGATATACAAAACAATTTGGAAGCTTATTCGAAGGCAGTTTGCAGTGTGATTTCGCGTGTAATTTCCCACACCAAACTGTTTGCTGCTCTAACTCTCTTCTGATTACCACTTATTCAGTTCAGTGAGATATGCTGGTACGTAAATGGGGAAGCTTCTCTGACACTTTTTCACAGAGATTTTGAAACACTCATCTCACAACCCGTTTCCACCATAGCCTCCAGTGGGATTCCCCATTGAACATGCAAACCTGAATTCTTACCGGCTACATGTGAGAAGCACTTTCTCCTGCTTGTTCTCCTAGAGGTAAACTTCCTTCTAAAAGCTCAATGTCCCGTGATCGTTTTTGTCAGATATATACAAAACAATTTGGAAGCGTATTTGAGGGCCGTTTGCAGTGTGATTTAGCGTGTGATTTCCCAAACCACACTGTTTGCAGCTCTAACTCTTTTCTGCCTACCACGTATTCGGTTCAGTGAGATATGCTGGTATCTAAATGGGGATGCTTCTCTGAGGCTTATTCACAGAGACATTGAAACACTCATCTCACAACCCGTTTCCACCATAGGCTCCAATGGGATTCCCCTTAGAATTCGCAAACCGGATTCCTACCGGCTGGATGTGAGAACCCCATTCTGCTGCTTGTTCTCTTAGAGGTAAACTTGCTTCTTAAACCTCCAGGTCCAGTGAGTGTTTTTGGCAGAGATATACAGCATAATTTGGAGCCTATTTAAATGCCGTTTTCAGTGCGATTTCACGCATAATTTCCCACCCCACACTGTTTGCAGCTCCGACACTGTTCTGACTACCATTTCTTCCCTTCAGTGAGATATGCTGGAATGGAAATGGGGAAGCTTCTCTGATGCTTTTTCACGGAGTCTTTGAAACACTAATCTCACAACCCCTTTCCACCATAGGCTCCATTGGGCTTCCCCATATAACATGCAATCCTGAATTGCAAAAGGCTAAATATGAGAAGCACATTCTGCTGCTTGTTCCCTTTGATTTAAACTTGCTTCTAAAAGCTCAACATCCAGTGAGTGTTTTTTGGCATAGATATACCACACTCTTTGGAAGCCTATTTGAATACCGTTTGCAGTTCGATTTCGTGCATAATTTCCCAAACCAAGCTGTTTGCAGCTCTAACTCTCTCCTGACTACCACTTCTTCGTTTCAATGAGATATGCAGGAATCTAGAAGTCGAAGATTGTCTGGCGCCTTTTTCACAGAAATTTTGAGACACAATTCGCCCAAGCCGTTTCCACCATCGGCTCCAAGGGGCTTCCCCATAGAGGTTGCAATCCTGAATTCCTACAAGCTGGATGTGTGAAGCACATTCTCGTGCTTGTTCGCTTAGAGTTAAACTTGCTTCTAAACGCTCAACTTCCACTGAGTGTTTTTGGCAGAGATATACAGCACACTTTGGAAGCGTATTTGAATATCGTTTGCAGTGCGATTTCGCGTGTAATTTCCCAAACCAAACTGTTTGCAGCTCTGACTCTGTTCTGACTACCGCTTATTCGGTTCAGTGAGATATGCTGGTATCTAAATGGGGAAGCTTCTCTGATGCTTATTCACAGAGATTTTGAAACACTCATCTCACAACCCGTTTCCACCATAGGCTCCAATGGGCTTCCCCATAGAACATGCCAACCTGAATTGTTACAGGCTAGATGTGAGAAGAACATTCTGCTGCTTGGTCCCTTAGAGTTAAACTTGCTTGTCAAAAGGCAACGTCCAGTGAGTGTTTTTGACAGAGATAACCACATAATTTGGATGCCTACTTGAATGCCGTTTTCAGTGCGATTTCACGTACAATTTCCCAAAACAAACTGTTTGCAGCTATGACACTCTTCTGACTACCACTTCTTCGATTCAGTGAGATATTTTGGAAGGTAAATGGGGAAGCCTTCTCTGACGCTTTCTCACAGAGATTTTGAAACACTCATCTCACAACCCGTTTCCACCTTAGGCTCCAATGGGCTTCCCCATCGAACGTGCAAACCTGATTCCTACAGGCTAGATGTGAGAGGCACATTCTGCTGCTTGTTCGCTTAGAGGTAAACTTCCTTCTAAAAGCTCAACGTCCAGTGAGCGTTTTTGGCAGAGATATACAAAACAATTTGGAAGCTTAGTCGATGGCAGTTTGCAGTGTGATTTCGCGTGTAATTTCCCACACCAAACTGTTTGCTGCTCTAACTCTCTTCTGATTACCACTTATTCAGTTCAGTGAGATATGCTGGTACGTAAATGGGGAAGCTTCTCTGACACTTTTTCACAGAGATTTTGAAACAGTCATCTCACAACCCGTTTCCACCATAGCCTCCAGTGGAATTCCCCATTGAACATGCAAACCTGAATTCTTACCGGCTACATGTGAGAAGCACATTCTCCTGCTTGTTCTCCTAGAGGTAAACTTCCTTCTAAAAGCTCAAAGTCCCGTGATCGTTTTTGTCAGATATATACAAAACAATTTGGAAGCGTATTTGAGGGCCGTTTGCAGTGTGATTTAGCGTGTGATTTCCCAAACCACACTGTTTGCAGCTCTAACTCTTTTCTGCCTACCACGTATTCGGTTCAGTGACATATGCTGGTATCTAAATGGGGATGCTTTTCTGAGGCTTATTCACAGAGACATTGAAACACTCATCTCACAACCCGTTTCCACCGTAGGCTCCAATGGGATTCCCCTTAGAATTCGCAAACCGGATTCCTACCGGCTGGATGTGAGAACCCCATTCTGCTGCTTGTTCTCTTAGAGGTAAACTTGCTTCTTAAACCTCCAGGTCCAGTGAGTGTTTTTGGCAGAGATATACAGCATAATTTGGAGCCTATTTATTTATTTATTTATTTATTTATTTTTTTCTTTTTCGTGACCGGCACTCAGCCAGTGAGTGTACCGGCCATTCCTATATAGGATCCGAACCCGCGGCCGCTGGGAGCGTCGCCGCGCTCCCAGCGCAGCACCCTCCCGAGTGCGCCACAGGCTCGGCCCATTTGGAGCCTATTTAAATGCCGTTTTCATTGCGATTTCACGTATAATTTCCCACCCCAAACTGTTTGCAGCTCCGACACTGTTCTGACTACCATTTCTTCCCTTCAGTGAGATATGCTGGAATGGAAATGGGGAAGCTTCTCTGATGCTTTTTCACGGAGTCTTTGAAACACTAATCTCACAACCCCTTTCCACCATAGGCTCCATTGGGCTTCCCCATATAACATGCAATCCTGAATTGCAAAAGGCTAAATATGAGAAGCACATTCTGCTGCTTGTTCGCTTTGATTTAAACTTGTTTCTAAAAGCTCAACATCCAGTGAGTGTTTTTTGGCATAGATATACCACACTCTTGGAAGCCTATTTGAATACCGTTTGCAGTTCGATTTCGTGTATAACTTCCCAAACCAAGCTGTTTGCAGCTCTAACTCTCTCCTTACTACCACTTCTTAGTTTCAATGAGATATGCAGGAATCTAGAAGTCGAAGATTCTCTGGCGCCTTTTTCACAGAAATTTTGAGACACAATTCGCCCAAGCCGTTTCCACCATCGGCTCCAAGGGGCTTCCCCATAGAGGTTGCAATCCTGAATTCCCACAAGCTGGATGTGTGAAGCACATTCTCGTGCTTGTTCGCTTAGAGTTAAACTTGCTTCTAAACGCTCAACTTCCACTGAGTGTTTTTGGCAGAGATATACAACACACTTTGGAAGCGTATTTGAATATCGTTTGCAGTGCGATTTCGCGTGTAATTTCCCAAACCAAACTGTTTGCAGCTCTAACTCTGTTCTGACTACCACTTATTCGGTGCAGTGAGATATGCTGGTATCTAAATGGGGAAGCTTCTCTGATGCTTATTCACAGAGATTTTGAAACACTCATCTCACAACCCGTTTCCACCATAGGCTCCAATGGGCTTCCCCATAGAACATGCCAACCTGAATTGTTACAGGCTAGATGTGAGAAGAACATTCTGCTGCTTGGTCCCTTAGAGTTAAACTTGCTTGTCAAAAGGCAACGTCCAGTGAGTGTTTTTCACAGAGATAACCACATAATTTGGAAGCCTACTTGAATGCCATTTTCAGTGCGATTTCACGTACAATTTCCCAAAACAAACTGTTTGCAGCTATGACACTGTTCTGACTACCACTTCTTCGATTCACTGAGATATTTTGGAAGGTAAATGGGGAAGCCTTCTCTGACGCTTTCTCACAGAGATTTTGAAACACTCATCTCACAACCCGTTTCCACCGTAGGCTCCAATGGGCTTCCCCATAGAACGTGCAAACCTGATTCCTACAGGCTAGATGTGAGAGGCACATTCTGCTGCTTGTTCGCTTAGAGGTAAACTTCCTTCTAAAAGCTCAACGTCCAGTGAGCGTTTTTGGCAGAGATATACAAAACAATTTGGAAGCTTAGTCGAAGGCAGTTTGCAGTGTGATTTCGCGTGTAATTTCCCACACCAAACTGTTTGCTGCTCTAACTCTCTTCTGATTACCACTTATTCAGTTCAGTGAGATATGCTGGTACGTAAATGGGGAAGCTTCTCTGACACTTTTTCACAGAGATTTTGAAACACTCATCTCACAACCCGTTTCCACCATAGCCTCCAGTGGGCTTCCCCATTGAACATGCAAACCTGAATTCTTACCGGCTACATGTGAGAAGCACTTTCTCCTGCTTGTTCTCCTAGAGGCAAACTTCCTTCTAAAAGCTCAAAGTCCCGTGATCGTTTTTGTCAGATATATACAAAACAATTTGGAAGCGTATTTGAGGGCCGTTTGCAGTGTGATTTAGCGTGTGATTTCCCAAACCACACTGTTTGCAGCTCTAACTCTTTTCTGCCTACCACGTATTCGGTTCAGTGAGATATGCTGGTATCTAAATGGGGATGCTTCTCTGAGGCTTATTCACAGAGACATTGAAACACTCATCTCACAACCCGTTTCCACCATAGGCTCCAATGGGATTCCCCTTAGAATTCGCAAACCGGATTCCTACCGGCTGGATGTGAGAACCCCATTCTGCTGCTTGTTCTCTTAGAGGTAAACTTGCTTCTTAAACCTCCAGGTCCAGTGAGTGTTTTTGGCAGAGATATACAGCATAATTTGGAGCCTATTTAAATGCCGTTTTCAGTGCGATTTCACGCATAATTTCCCACCCCACACTGTTTGCAGCTCCGACACTGTTCTGACTACCATTTCTTCCCTTCAGTGAGATATGCTGGAATGGAATGGGGAAGCTTCTCTGATGCTTTTTCACGGAGTCTTTGAAACACTAATCTCACAACCCCTTTCCACCATAGGCTCCATTGGGCTTCCCCATATAACATGCAATCCTGAATTGCAAAAGGCTAAATATGAGAAGCACATTCTGCTGCTTGTTCCCTTTGATTTAAACTTGCTTCTAAAAGCTCAACATCCAGTGAGTGTTTTTTGGCATAGATATACCACACTCTTTGGAAGCCTATTTGAATACCGTTTGCAGTTCGATTTCGTGTATAATTTCCCAAACCAAGCTGTTTGCAGCTCTAACTCTCTCCTGACTACCACTTCTTCGTTTCAATGAGATATGCAGGAATCTAGAAGTCGAAGATTCTCTGGCGCCTTTTTCACAGAAATTTTGAGACACAATTCGCCCAAGCCGTTTCCACCATCGGCTCCAAGGGGCTTCCCCATAGAGGTTGCAATCCTGAATTCCCACAAGCTGGATGTGTGAAGCACATTCTCGTGCTTGTTCGCTTAGAGTTAAACTTGCTTCTAAACGCTCAACTTCCACTGAGTGTTTTTGGCAGAGATATACAACACACTTTGGAAGCGTATTTGAATATCGTTTGCAGTGCGATTTCGCGTGTAATTTCCCAAACCTAACTGTTTGCAGCTCTAACTCTGTTCTGACTACCACTTATTCGGTGCAGTGAGATATGCTGGTATCTAAATGGGGAAGCTTCTCTGATGCTTATTCACAGAGATTTTGAAACACTCATCTCACAACCCGTTTCCACCATAGGCTCCAATGGGCTTCCCCATAGAACATGCCAACCTGAATTGTTACAGGCTAGATGTGAGAAGAACATTCTGCTGCTTGGTCCCTTAGAGTTAAACTTGCTTGTCAAAAGGCAACGTCCAGTGAGTGTTTTTCACAGAGATAACCACATAATTTGGAAGCCTACTTGAATGCCATTTTCAGTGCGATTTCACGTACAATTTCCCAAAACAAACTGTTTGCAGCTATGACACTGTTCTGACTACCACTTCTTCGATTCAGTGAGATATTTTGGAAGGTAAATGGGGAAGCCTTCTCTGACGCTTTCTCACAGAGATTTTGAAACACTCATCTCACAACCCGTTTCCACCGTAGGCTCCAATGGGCTTCCCCATAGAACGTGCAAACCTGATTCCTACAGGCTAGATGTGAGAGGCACATTCTGCTGCTTGTTCGCTTAGAGGTAAACTTCCTTCTAAAAGCTCAACGTCCAGTGAGCGTTTTTGGCAGAGATATACAAAACAATTTGGAAGCTTAGTCGAAGGCAGTTTGCAGTGTGATTTCGCGTGTAATTTCCCACACCAAACTGTTTGCTGCTCTAACTCTCTTCTGATTACCACTTATTCAGTTCAGTGAGATATGCTGGTACGTAAATGGGGAAGCTTCTCTGACACTTTTTCACAGAGATTTTGAAACACTCATCTCACAACCCGTTTCCACCATAGCCTCCAGTGGGCTTCCCCATTGAACATGCAAACCTGAATTCTTACCGGCTACATGTGAGAAGCACTTTCTCCTGCTTGTTCTCCTAGAGGCAAACTTCCTTCTAAAAGCTCAAAGTCCCGTGATCGTTTTTGTCAGATATATACAAAACAATTTGGAAGCGTATTTGAGGGCCGTTTGCAGTGTGATTTAGCGTGTGATTTCCCAAACCACACTGTTTGCAGCTCTAACTCTTTTCTGCCTACCACGTATTCGGTTCAGTGAGATATGCTGGTATCTAAATGGGGATGCTTCTCTGATGCTTATTCACAGAGATTTTGAAACACTCATCTCACAACCCGTTTCCACCATAGGCTCCAATGGGATTCCCCTTAGAATTCGCAAACCGGATTCCTACCGGCTGGATGTGAGAACCCCATTCTGCTGCTTGTTCTCTTAGAGGTAAACTTGCTTCTTAAACCTCCAGGTCCAGTGAGTGTTTTTGGCAGAGATATACAGCATAATTTGGAGCCTATTTAAATGCCGTTTTCAGTGCGATTTCACGCATAATTTCCCACCCCACACTGTTTGCAGCTCCGACACTGTTCTGACTACCATTTCTTCCCTTCAGTGAGATATGCTGGAATGGAATGGGGAAGCTTCTCTGATGCTTTTTCACGGAGTCTTTGAAACACTAATCTCACAACCCCTTTCCACCATAGGCTCCATTGGGCTTCCCCATATAACATGCAATCCTGAATTGCAAAAGGCTAAATATGAGAAGCACATTCTGCTGCTTGTTCCCTTTGATTTAAACTTGCTTCTAAAAGCTCCACATCCAGTGAGTGTTTTTTGGCATAGTTATACCACACTCTTTGGAAGCCTATTTGAATACCGTTTGCAGTTCGATTTCGTGTATAATTTCCCAAACCAAGCTGTTTGCAGCTCTAACTCTCTCCTGACTACCACTTCTTCGTTTCAATGAGATATGCAGGAATCTAGAAGTCGAAGATTCTCTGGCGCCTTTTTCACAGAAATTTTGAGACACAATTCGCCCAAGCCGTTTCCACCATCGGCTCCAAGGGGCTTCCCCATAGAGGTTGCAATCCTGAATTCCCACAAGCTGGATGTGTGAAGCACATTCTCGTGCTTGTTCGCTTAGAGTTAAACTTGCTTCTAAACGCTCAACTTCCACTGAGTGTTTTTGGCAGAGATATACAACACACTTTGGAAGCGTATTTGAATATCGTTTGCAGTGCGATTTCGCGTGTAATTTCCCAAACCAAACTGTTTGCAGCTCTAACTCTGTTCTGACTACCACTTATTCGGTGCAGTGAGATATGCTGGTATCTAAATGGGGAAGCTTCTCTGATGCTTATTCACAGAGATTTTGAAACACTCATCTCACAACCCGTTTCCACCATAGGCTCCAATGGGCTTCCCCATAGAACATGCCAACCTGAATTGTTACAGGCTAGATGTGAGAAGAACATTCTGCTGCTTGGTCCCTTAGAGTTAAACTTGCTTGTCAAAAGGCAACGTCCAGTGAGTGTTTTTCACAGAGATAACCACATAATTTGGAAGCCTACTTGAATGCCGTTTTCAGTGCGATTTCACGTACAATTTCCCAAAACAAACTGTTTGCAGCTATGACACTGTTCTGACTACCACTTCTTCGATTCAGTGAGATATTTTGCAAGGTAAATGGGGAAGCCTTCTCTGACGCTTTCTCACAGAGATTTTGAAACACTCATCTCACAACCCGTTTCCACCGTAGGCTCCAATGGGCTTCCCCATAGAACGTGCAAACCTGATTCCTACAGGCTAGATGTGAGAGGCACATTCTGCTGCTTGTTCGCTTAGAGGTAAACTTCCTTCTAAAAGCTCAACGTCCAGTGAGCGTTTTTGGCAGAGATATACAAAACAATTTGGAAGCTTATTCGAAGGCAGTTTGCAGTGTGATTTCGCGTGTAATTTCCCACACCAAACTGTTTGCTGCTCTAACTCTCTTCTGATTACCACTTATTCAGTTCAGTGAGATATGCTGGTACGTAAATGGGGAAGCTTCTCTGACACTTTTTCACAGAGATTTTGAAACACTCATCTCACAACCCGTTTCCACCATAGCCTCCAGTGGGATTCCCCATTGAACATGCAAACCTGAATTCTTACCGGCTACATGTGAGAAGCACTTTCTCCTGCTTGTTCTCCTAGAGGTAAACTTCCTTCTAAAAGCTCAATGTCCCGTGATCGTTTTTGTCAGATATATACAAAACAATTTGGAAGCGTATTTGAGGGCCGTTTGCAGTGTGATTTAGCGTGTGATTTCCCAAACCACACTGTTTGCAGCTCTAACTCTTTTCTGCCTACCACGTATTCGGTTCAGTGAGATATGCTGGTATCTAAATGGGGATGCTTCTCTGAGGCTTATTCACAGAGACATTGAAACACTCATCTCACAACCCGTTTCCACCATAGGCTCCAATGGGATTCCCCTTAGAATTCGCAAACCGGATTCCTACCGGCTGGATGTGAGAACCCCATTCTGCTGCTTGTTCTCTTAGAGGTAAACTTGCTTCTTAAACCTCCAGGTCCAGTGAGTGTTTTTGGCAGAGATATACAGCATAATTTGGAGCCTATTTAAATGCCGTTTTCAGTGCGATTTCACGCATAATTTCCCACCCCACACTGTTTGCAGCTCCGACACTGTTCTGACTACCATTTCTTCCCTTCAGTGAGATATGCTGGAATGGAAATGGGGAAGCTTCTCTGATGCTTTTTCACGGAGTCTTTGAAACACTAATCTCACAACCCCTTTCCACCATAGGCTCCATTGGGCTTCCCCATATAACATGCAATCCTGAATTGCAAAAGGCTAAATATGAGAAGCACATTCTGCTGCTTGTTCCCTTTGATTTAAACTTGCTTCTAAAAGCTCAACATCCAGTGAGTGTTTTTTGGCATAGATATACCACACTCTTTGGAAGCCTATTTGAATACCGTTTGCAGTTCGATTTCGTGCATAATTTCCCAAACCAAGCTGTTTGCAGCTCTAACTCTCTCCTGACTACCACTTCTTCGTTTCAATGAGATATGCAGGAATCTAGAAGTCGAAGATTGTCTGGCGCCTTTTTCACAGAAATTTTGAGACACAATTCGCCCAAGCCGTTTCCACCATCGGCTCCAAGGGGCTTCCCCATAGAGGTTGCAATCCTGAATTCCTACAAGCTGGATGTGTGAAGCACATTCTCGTGCTTGTTCGCTTAGAGTTAAACTTGCTTCTAAACGCTCAACTTCCACTGAGTGTTTTTGGCAGAGATATACAGCACACTTTGGAAGCGTATTTGAATATCGTTTGCAGTGCGATTTCGCGTGTAATTTCCCAAACCAAACTGTTTGCAGCTCTGACTCTGTTCTGACTACCGCTTATTCGGTTCAGTGAGATATGCTGGTATCTAAATGGGGAAGCTTCTCTGATGCTTATTCACAGAGATTTTGAAACACTCATCTCACAACCCGTTTCCACCATAGCCTCCAGTGGAATTCCCCATTGAACATGCAAACCTGAATTCTTACCGGCTACATGTGAGAAGCACATTCTCCTGCTTGTTCTCCTAGAGGTAAACTTCCTTCTAAAAGCTCAAAGTCCCGTGATCGTTTTTGTCAGATATATACAAAACAATTTGGAAGCGTATTTGAGGGCCGTTTGCAGTGTGATTTAGCGTGTGATTTCCCAAACCACACTGTTTGCAGCTCTAACTCTTTTCTGCCTACCACGTATTCGGTTCAGTGACATATGCTGGTATCTAAATGGGGATGCTTTTCTGAGGCTTATTCACAGAGACATTGAAACACTCATCTCACAACCCGTTTCCACCATAGGCTCCAATGGGATTCCCCTTAGAATTCGCAAACCGGATTCCTACCGGCTGGATGTGAGAACCCCATTCTGCTGCTTGTTCTCTTAGAGGTAAACTTGCTTCTTAAACCTCCAGGTCCAGTGAGTGTTTTTGGCAGAGATATACAGCATAATTTGGAGCCTATTTATTTATTTATTTATTTATTTATTTTTTTCTTTTTCGTGACCGGCACTCAGCCAGTGAGTGTACCGGCCATTCCTATATAGGATCCGAACCCGCGGCCGCTGGGAGCGTCGCCGCGCTCCCAGCGCAGCACCCTCCCGAGTGCGCCACAGGCTCGGCCCATTTGGAGCCTATTTAAATGCCGTTTTCATTGCGATTTCACGTATAATTTCCCACCCCAAACTGTTTGCAGCTCCGACACTGTTCTGACTACCATTTCTTCCCTTCAGTGAGATATGCTGGAATGGAAATGGGGAAGCTTCTCTGATGCTTTTTCACGGAGTCTTTGAAACACTAATCTCACAACCCCTTTCCACCATAGGCTCCATTGGGCTTCCCCATATAACATGCAATCCTGAATTGCAAAAGGCTAAATATGAGAAGCACATTCTGCTGCTTGTTCGCTTTGATTTAAACTTGTTTCTAAAAGCTCAACATCCAGTGAGTGTTTTTTGGCATAGATATACCACACTCTTGGAAGCCTATTTGAATACCGTTTGCAGTTCGATTTCGTGTATAACTTCCCAAACCAAGCTGTTTGCAGCTCTAACTCTCTCCTTACTACCACTTCTTAGTTTCAATGAGATATGCAGGAATCTAGAAGTCGAAGATTCTCTGGCGCCTTTTTCACAGAAATTTTGAGACACAATTCGCCCAAGCCGTTTCCACCATCGGCTCCAAGGGGCTTCCCCATAGAGGTTGCAATCCTGAATTCCTTCAAGCTGGATGTGTGAAGCACATTCCCGTGCTTGTTCGCTTAGAGTTCAACTTGCTTCTAAACGCTCAACTTCCACTGAGTGTTTTTGGCAGAGATATACAGCACACTTTGGAAGCGTATTTGAATATCGTTTGCAGTGCGATTTCGCGTGTAATTTCCCAAACCAAACTGTTTGCAGCTCTAACTCTGTTCTGACTTCCATTTATTCGGTGCAGTGAGATATGCTGGTATCTAAATGGGGAAGCTTCTCTGATGCTTATTCACAGAGATTTTGAAACACTCATCTCACAACCCGTTTCCACCATAGGCTCCAATGGGCTTCCCCATAGAACATGCCAACCTGATTTGTTACAGGCTAGATGTGAGAAGAACATTCTGCTGCTTGGTCCCTTAGAGTTAAACTTGCTTGTCAAAAGGCAACGTCCAGTGAGTGTTTTTCACAGAGATAACCACATAATTTGGAAGCCTACTTGAATGCCGTTTTCAGTGCGATTTCACGTACATTTTCCCAAAACACACTGTTTGCGGCTATGACACTGTTCTGACTACCACTTCTTCGATTCAGTGAGATATTTTGGAAGGTAAATGGGGAAGCCTTCTCTGACGCTTTCTCACAGAGATTTTGAAACACTCATCTCACAACCCGTTTCCACCTTAGGCTCCAATGGGCTTCCCCATAGAACGTGCAAACCTGATTCCTACAGGCTAGATGTGAGAGGCACATTCTGCTGCTTGTTCGCTTAGAGGTAAACTTCCTTCTAAAAGCTCAACGTCCAGTGAGCGTTTTTGGCAGAGATATACAAAACAATTTGGAAGCTTAGTCGAAGGCAGTTTGCAGTGTGATTTCGCGTGTAATTTCCCACACCAAACTGTTTGCTGCTCTAACTCTCTTCTGATTATCACTTATTCAGTTCAGTGAGATATGCTGGTACGTAAATGGGGAAGCTTCTCTGACACTTTTTCACAGAGATTTTGAAACACTCATCTCACAACCCGTTTCCACCATAGCCTCCAGTGGGATTCCCCATTGAACATGCAAACCTGAATTCTTACCGGCTACATGTGAGAAGCACTTTCTCCTGCTTGTTCTCCTAGAGGTAAACTTCCTTCTAAAAGCTCAAAGTCCCGTGATCGTTTTTGTCAGATATATACAAAACAATTTGGAAGCGTATTTGAGGGCCGTTTGCAGTGTGATTTCGCGTGTGATTTCCCAAACCACACTGTTTGCAGCTCTAACTCTTTTCTGCCTACCACGTATTCGGTTCAGTGAGATATGCTGGTATCTAAATGGGGATGCTTCTCTGATGCTTATTCACAGAGACATTGAAACACTCATCTCACAACCCGTTTCCACCATAGGGTCCAATGGGATTCCCCTTAGAATTCGCAAACCGGATTCCTACCGGCTGGATGTGAGAACCCCATTCTGCTGCTTGTTCTCTTAGAGGTAAACTTGCTTCTTAAACCTCCAGGTCCAGTGAGTGTTTTTGGCAGAGATATACAGCATAATTTGGAGCCTATTTAAATGCCGTTTTCAGTGCGATTTCACGTATAATTTCCCGCCCCAAACTGTTTGCAGCTCCGACACTGTTCTGACTACCATTTCTACCCTTCAGTGAGATATGCTGGAATGGAAATGGGGAAGCTTCTCTGATGCTTTTTCACGGAGTCTTTGAAACACTAATCTCACAACCCCTTTCCACCATAGGCTCCATTGGGCTTCCCCATATAACATGCAATCCTGAATTGCAAAAGGCTAAATATGAGAAGCACATTCTGCTGCTTGTTCCCTTTGATTTAAACTTGCTTCTAAAAGCTCAACATCCAGTGAGTGTTTTTTGGCATAGATATACCACACTCTTTGGAAGCCTATTTGAATACAGTTTGCAGTTCGATTTCGTGCATAATTTCCCAAACCAAGCTGTTTGCAGCTCTAACTCTCTCCTGACTACCACTTCTTCGTTTCAATGAGATATGCAGGAATCTAGAAGTCGAAGATTGTCTGGCGCCTTTTTCACAGAAATTTTGAGACACAATTCGCCCAAGCCGTTTCCACCATCGGCTCCAAGGGGCTTCCCCATAGAGGTTGCAATCCTGAATTCCTACAAGCTGGATGTGTGAAGCACATTCTCGTGCTTGTTCGCTTAGAGTTAAACTTGCTTCTAAACGCTCAACTTCCACTGAGTGTTTTTGGCAGAGATATACAGCACACTTTGGAAGCGTATTTGAATATCGTTTGCAGTGCGATTACGCGTGTAATTTCCCAAACCAAACTGTTTGCAGCTCTAACTCTGTTCTGACTACCGCTTATTCGGTTCAGTGAGATATGCTGGTATCTAAATGGGGAAGCTTCTCTGATGCTTATTCACAGAGATTTTGAAACACTCATCTCACAACCCGTTTCCACCATAGGCTCCAATGGGCTTCCCAATAGAACATGCCAACCTGAATTGTTACAGGCTAGATGTGAGAAGAACATTCTGCTGCTTGGTCCCTTAGAGTTAAACTTGCTTGTCAAAAGGCAACGTCCAGTGAGTGTTTTTGACAGAGATAACCACATAATTTGGATGCCTACTTGAATGCCGTTTTCAGTGCGATTTCACGTACAATTTCCCAAAACAAACTGTTTGCAGCTATGACACTGTTCTGACTACCACTTCTTCGATTCAGTGAGATATTTTGGAAGGTAAATGGGGAAGCCTTCTCTGACGCTTTCTCACAGAGATTTTGAAACACTCATCTCACAACCCGTTTCCACCTTAGGCTCCAATGGGCTTCCCCATAGAACGTGCAAACCTGATTCCTACAGGCTAGATGTGAGAGGCACATTCTGCTGCTTGTTCGCTTAGAGGTAAACTTCCTTCTAAAAGCTCAACGTCCAGTGAGCGTTTTTGGCAGAGATATACAAAACAATTTGGAAGCTTAGTCGAAGGCAGTTTGCAGTGTGATTTCGCGTGTAATTTCCCACACCAAACTGTTTGCTGCTCTAACTCTCTTCTGATTATCACTTATTCAGTTCAGTGAGATATGCTGGTACGTAAATGGGGAAGCTTCTCTGACACTTTTTCACAGAGATTTTGAAACACTCATCTCACAACCCGTTTCCACCATAGCCTCCAGTGGGATTCCCCATTGAACATGCAAACCTGAATTCTTACCGGCTACATGTGAGAAGCACTTTCTCCTGCTTGTTCTCCTAGAGGTAAACTTCCTTCTAAAAGCTCAAAGTCCCGTGATCGTTTTTGTCAGATATATACAAAACAATTTGGAAGCGTATTTGAGGGCCGTTTGCAGTGTGATTTCGCGTGTGATTTCCCAAACCACACTGTTTGCAGCTCTAACTCTTTTCTGCCTACCACGTATTCGGTTCAGTGAGATATGCTGGTATCTAAATGGGGATGCTTCTCTGATGCTTATTCACAGAGACATTGAAACACTCATCTCACAACCCGTTTCCACCATAGGGTCCAATGGGATTCCCCTTAGAATTCGCAAACCGGATTCCTACCGGCTGGATGTGAGAACCCCATTCTGCTGCTTGTTCTCTTAGAGGTAAACTTGCTTCTTAAACCTCCAGGTCCAGTGAGTGTTTTTGGCAGAGATATACAGCATAATTTGGAGCCTATTTAAATGCCGTTTTCAGTGCGATTTCACGTATAATTTCCCGCCCCAAACTGTTTGCAGCTCCGACACTGTTCTGACTACCATTTCTACCCTTCAGTGAGATATGCTGGAATGGAAATGGGGAAGCTTCTCTGATGCTTTTTCACGGAGTCTTTGAAACACTAATCTCACAACCCCTTTCCACCATAGGCTCCATTGGGCTTCCCCATATAACATGCAATCCTGAATTGCAAAAGGCTAAATATGAGAAGCACATTCTGCTGCTTGTTCCCTTTGATTTAAACTTGCTTCTAAAAGCTCAACATCCAGTGAGTGTTTTTTGGCATAGATATACCACACTCTTTGGAAGCCTATTTGAATACAGTTTGCAGTTCGATTTCGTGCATAATTTCCCAAACCAAGCTGTTTGCAGCTCTAACTCTCTCCTGACTACCACGTCTTCGTTTCAATGAGATATGCAGGAATCTAGAAGTCGAAGATTGTCTGGCGCCTTTTTCACAGAAATTTTGAGACACAATTCGCCCAAGCCGTTTCCACCATCGGCTCCAAGGGGCTTCCCCATAGAGGTTGCAATCCTGAATTCCTACAAGCTGGATGTGTGAAGCACATTCTCGTGCTTGTTCGCTTAGAGTTAAACTTGCTTCTAAACGCTCAACTTCCACTGAGTGTTTTTGGCAGAGATATACAGCACACTTTGGAAGCGTATTTGAATATCGTTTGCAGTGCGATTCCGCGTGTAATTTCCCAAACCAAACTGTTTGCAGCTCTAACTCTGTTCTGACTACCGCTTATTCGGTTCAGTGAGATATGCTGGTATCTAAATGGGGAAGCTTCTCTGATGCTTATTCACAGAGATTTTGAAACACTCATCTCACAACCCGTTTCCACCATAGGCTCCAATGGGCTTCCCAATAGAACATGCCAACCTGAATTGTTACAGGCTAGATGTGAGAAGAACATTCTGCTGCTTGGTCCCTTAGAGTTAAACTTGCTTGTCAAAAGGCAACGTCCAGTGAGTGTTTTTGACAGAGATAACCACATAATTTGGATGCCTACTTGAATGCCGTTTTCAGTGCGATTTCACGTACAATTTCCCAAAACAAACTGTTTGCAGCTATGACACTGTTCTGACTACCACTTCTTCGATTCAGTGAGATATTTTGGAAGGTAAATGGGGAAGCCTTCTCTGACGCTTTCTCACAGAGATTTTGAAACACTCATCTCACAACCCGTTTCCACCTTAGGCTCCAATGGGCTTCCCCATCGAACGTGCAAACCTGATTCCTACAGGCTAGATGTGAGAGGCACATTCTGCTGCTTGTTCGCTTAGAGGTAAACTTCCTTCTAAAAGCTCAACGTCCAGTGAGCGTTTTTGGCAGAGATATACAAAACAATTTGGAAGCTTAGTCGAAGGCAGTTTGCAGTGTGATTTCGGGTGTAATTTCCCACACCAAACTGTTTGCTGCTCTAACTCTCTTCTGATTACCACTTATTCAGTTCAGTGAGATATGCTGGTACGTAAATGGGGAAGCTTCTCTGACACTTTTTCAAAGAGATTTTGAAACACTCATCTCACAACCCGTTTCCACCATAGCCTCCAGTGGGATTCCCCATTGAACATGCAAACCTGAATTCTTACCGGCTACATGTGAGAAGCACTTTCTCCTGCTTGTTCTCCTAGAGGTAAACTTCCTTATAAAAGCTCAAAGTCCCGTGATCGTTTTTGTCAGATATATACAAAACAATTTGGAAGCGTATTTGAGGGCCGTTTGCAGTGTGATTTAGCGTGTGATTTCCCAAACCACACTGTTTGCAGCTCTAACTCTTTTCTGCCTACCACGTATTCGGTTCAGTGACATATGCTGGTATCTAAATGGGGATGCTTCTCTGAGGCTTATTCACAGAGACATTGAAACACTCATCTCACAACCCGTTTCCACCATAGGCTCCAATGGGATTCCCCTTAGAATTCGCAAACCGGATTCCTACCGGCTGGATGTGAGAACCCCATTCTGCTGCTTGTTCTCTTAGAGGTAAACTTGCTTCTTAAACCTCCAGGTCCAGTGAGTGTTTTTGGCAGAGATATACAGCATAATTTGGAGCCTATTTATTTATTTATTTATTTTTTTTTTTTTTTCTTTTTCGTGACCGGCACTCAGCCAGTGAGTGTACCGGCCATTCCTATATAGGATCCGAACCCGCGGCCGCTGGGAGCGTCGCCGCGCTCCCAGCGCAGCACCCTCCCCAGTGCGCCACAGGCTCGGCCCATTTGGAGCCTATTTAAATGCCGTTTTCATTGCGATTTCACGTATAATTTCCCACCCCAAACTGTTTGCAGCTCCGACACTGTTCTGACTACCATTTCTTCCCTTCAGTGAGATATGCTGGAATGGAAATGGGGAAGCTTCTCTGATGCTTTTTCACGGAGTCTTTGAAACACTAATCTCACAACCCCTTTCCACCATAGGCTCCATTGGGCTTCCCCATATAACATGCAATCCTGAATTGCAAAAGGCTAAATATGAGAAGCACATTCTGCTGCTTGTTCCCTTTGATTTAAACTTGCTTCTAAAAGCTCAACATCCAGTGAGTGTTTTTTGGCATAGATATACCACACTCTTGGAAGCCTATTTGAATACCGTTTGCAGTTCGATTTCGTGTATAACTTCCCAAACCAAGCTGTTTGCAGCTCTAACTCTCTCCTGACTACCACTTCTTCGTTTCAATGAGATATGCAGGAATCTAGAAGTCGAAGATTGTCTGGCGCCTTTTTCACAGAAATTTTGAGACACAATTCGCCCAAGCCGTTTCCACCATCGGCTCCAAGGGGCTTCGCCATAGAGGTTGCAATCCTGAATTCCTACAAGCTGGATGTGTGAAGCACATTCTCGTGCTTGTTCGCTTAGAGTTAAACTTGCTTCTAAACGCTCAACTTCCACTGAGTGTTTTTGGCAGAGATATACAGCACACTTTGGAAGCGTATTTGAATATCGTTTGCAGTGCGATTCTGCGTGTAATTTCCCAAACCAAACTGTTTGCAGCTCTAACTCTGTTCTGACTACCGCTTATTCGGTTCAGTGAGATATGCTGGTATCTAAATGGGGAAGCTTCTCTGATGCTTATTCACAGAGATTTTGAAACACTCATCTCACAACCCGTTTCCACCATAGGCTCCAATGGGCTTCCCCATAGAACATGCAAACCTGAATTGTTACAGGCTAGATGTGAGAAGAACATTCTGCTGCTTGGTCCCTTAGAGTTAAACTTGCTTGTCAAAAGGCAACGTCCAGTGAGTGTTTTTGACAGAGATAACCACATAATTTGGATGCCTACTTGAATGCCGTTTTCAGTGCGATTTCACGTACAATTTCCCAAAACAAACTGTTTGCGGCTATGACACTGTTCTGACTACCACTTCTTCGATTCAGTGAGATATTTTGGAAGGTAAATGGGGAAGCCTTCTCTGACGCTTTCTCACAGAGATTTTGAAACACTCATCTCACAACCCGTTTCCACCTTAGGCTCCAATGGGCTTCCCCATCGAACGTGCAAACCTGATTCCTACAGGCTAGATGTGAGAGGCACATTCTGCTGCTTGTTCGCTTAGAGGTAAACTTCCTTCTAAAAGCTCAACGTCCAGTGAGCGTTTTTGGCAGAGATATACAAAACAATTTGGAAGCTTAGTCCAAGGCAGTTTGCAGTGTGATTTCGCGTGTAATTTCCCACACCAAACTGTTTGCTGCTCTAACTCTCTTCTGATTACCACTTTATTCAGTTCAGTGAGATATGCTGGTACGTAAATGGGGAAGCTTCTCTGACACTTTTTCACAGAGATTTTGAAACACTCATCTCACAACCCGTTTCCACCATAGCCTCCAGTGGGATTCCCCATTGAACATGCAAACCTGAATTCTTACCGGCTACATGTGAGAAGCACTTTCTCCTGCTTGTTCTCCTAGAGGTAAACTTCCTTCTAAAAGCTCAAAGTCCCGTGATCGTTTTTGTCAGATATATACAAAACAATTTGGAAGCGTATTTGAGGGCCGTTTGCAGTGTGATTTCGCGTGTGATTTCCCAAACCACACTGTTTGCAGCTCTAACTCTTTTCTGCCTACCACGTATTCGGTTCAGTGAGATATGCTGGTATCTAAATGGGGATGCTTCTCTGATGCTTATTCACAGAGACATTGAAACACTCATCTCACAACCCGTTTCCACCATAGGCTCCAATGGGATTCCCCTTAGAATTCGCAAACCGGATTCCTACCGGCTGGATGTGAGAACCCCATTCTGCTGCTTGTTCTCTTAGAGGTAAACTTGCTTCTTAAACCTCCAGGTCCAGTGAGTGTTTTTGGCAGAGATATACAGCATAATTTGGAGCCTATTTAAATGCCGTTTTCAGTGCGATTTCACGTATAATTTCCCGCCCCAAACTGTTTGCAGCTCCGACACTGTTCTGACTACCATTTCTACCCTTCAGTGAGATATGCTGGAATGGAAATGGGGAAGCTTCTCTGATGCTTTTTCACGGAGTCTTTGAAACACTAATCTCACAACCCCTTTCCACCATAGGCTCCATTGGGCTTCCCCATATAACATGCAATCCTGAATTGCAAAAGGCTAAATATGAGAAGCACATTCTGCTGCTTGTTCCCTTTGATTTAAACTTGCTTCTAAAAGCTCAACATCCAGTGAGTGTTTTTTGGCATAGATATACCACACTCTTTGGAAGCCTATTTGAATACAGTTTGCAGTTCGATTTCGTGCATAATTTCCCAAACCAAGCTGTTTGCAGCTCTAACTCTCTCCTGACTACCACTTCTTCGTTTCAATGAGATATGCAGGAATCTAGAAGTCGAAGATTGTCTGGCGCCTTTTTCACAGAAATTTTGAGACACAATTCGCCCAAGCCGTTTCCACCATCGGCTCCAAGGGGCTTCCCCATAGAGGTTGCAATCCTGAATTCCTACAAGCTGGATGTGTGAAGCACATTCTCGTGCTTGTTCGCTTAGAGTTAAACTTGCTTCTAAACGCTCAACTTCCACTGAGTGTTTTTGGCAGAGATATACAGCACACTTTGGAAGCGTATTTGAATATCGTTTGCAGTGCGATTCCGCGTGTAATTTCCCAAACCAAACTGTTTGCAGCTCTAACTCTGTTCTGACTACCGCTTATTCGGTTCAGTGAGATATGCTGGTATCTAAATGGGGAAGCTTCTCTGATGCTTATTCACAGAGATTTTGAAACACTCATCTCACAACCCGTTTCCACCATAGGCTCCAATGGGCTTCCCCATAGAACATGCCAACCTGAATTGTTACAGGCTAGATGTGAGAAGAACATTCTGCTGCTTGGTCCCTTAGAGTTAAACTTGCTTGTCAAAAGGCAACGTCCAGTGAGTGTTTTTGACAGAGATAACCACATAATTTGGATGCCTACTTGAATGCCATTTTCAGTGCGATTTCACGTACAATTTCCCAAAACAAACTGTTTGCAGCTATGACACTGTTCTGACTACCACTTCTTCGATTCAGTGAGATATTTTGGAAGGTAAATGGGGAAGCCTTCTCTGACGCTTTCTCACAGAGATTTTGAAACACTCATCTCACAACCCGTTTCCACCTTAGGCTCCAATGGGCTTCCCCATCGAACGTGCAAACCTGATTCCTACAGGCTAGATGTGAGAGGCACATTCTGCTGCTTGTTCGCTTAGAGGTAAACTTCCTTCTAAAAGCTCAACGTCCAGTGAGCGTTTTTGGCAGAGATATACAAAACAATTTGGAAGCTTAGTCGAAGGCAGTTTGCAGTGTGATTTCGGGTGTAATTTCCCACACCAAACTGTTTGCTGCTCTAACTCTCTTCTGATTACCACTTATTCAGTTCAGTGAGATATGCTGGTACGTAAATGGGGAAGCTTCTCTGACACTTTTTCACAGAGATTTTGAAACACTCATCTCACAACCCGTTTCCACCATAGCCTCCAGTGGGATTCCCCATTGAACATGCAAACCTGAATTCTTACCGGCTACATGTGAGAAGCACTTTCTCCTGCTTGTTCTCCTAGAGGTAAACTTCCTTCTAAAAGCTCAAAGTCCCGTGATCGTTTTTGTCAGATATATACAAAACAATTTGGAAGCGTATTTGAGGGCCGTTTGCAGTGTGATTTAGCGTGTGATTTCCCAAACCACACTGTTTGCAGCTCTAACTCTTTTCTGCCTACCACGTATTCGGTTCAGTGACATATGCTGGTATCTAAATGGGGATGCTTCTCTGAGGCTTATTCACAGAGACATTGAAACACTCATCTCACAACCCGTTTCCACCATAGGCTCCAATGGGATTCCCCTTAGAATTCGCAAACCGGATTCCTACCGGCTGGATGTGAGAACCCCATTCTGCTGCTTGTTCTCTTAGAGGTAAACTTGCTTCTTAAACCTCCAGGTCCATTGAGTGTTTTTGGCAGAGATATACAGCATAATTTGGAGCCTATTTATTTATTTATTTATTTATTTATTTATTTTTTTCTTTTTCGTGACCGGCACTCAGCCAGTGAGTGTACCGGCCATTCCTATATAGGATCCGAACCCGCGGCCGCTGGGAGCGTCGCCGCGCTCCCAGCGCAGCACCCTCCCCAGTGCGCCACAGGCTCGGCCCATTTGGAGCCTATTTAAATGCCGTTTTCATTGCGATTTCACGTATAATTTCCCACCCCAAACTGTTTGCAGCTCCGACACTGTTCTGACTACCATTTCTTCCCTTCAGTGAGATATGCTGGAATGGAAATGGGGAAGCTTCTCTGATGCTTTTTCACGGAGTCTTTGAAACACTAATCTCACAACCCCTTTCCACCATAGGCTCCATTGGGCTTCCCCATATAACATGCAATCCTGAATTGCAAAAGGCTAAATATGAGAAGCACATTCTGCTGCTTGTTCCCTTTGATTTAAACTTGCTTCTAAAAGCTCAACATCCAGTGAGTGTTTTTTGGCATAGATATACCACACTCTTGGAAGCCTATTTGAATACTGTTTGCAGTTCGATTTCGTGTATAACTTCCCAAACCAAGCTGTTTGCAGCTCTAACTCTCTCCTGACTACCACTTCTTAGTTTCAATGAGATATGCAGGAATCTAGAAGTCGAAGATTCTCTGGCGCCTTTTTCACAGAAATTTTGAGACACAATTCGCCCAAGCCGTTTCCACCATCGGCTCCAAGGGGCTTCCCCATAGAGGTTGCAATCCTGAATTCCTACAAGCTGGATGTGTGAAGCACATTCTCGTGCTTGTTCGCTTAGAGTTAAACTTGCTTCTAAACGCTCAACTTCCACTGAGTGTTTTTGGCAGAGATATACAACACACTTTGGAAGCGTATTTGAATATCGTTTGCAGTGCGATTTCGCGTGTAATTTCCCAAACCAAACTGTTTGCAGCTCTAACTCTGTTCTGACTACCACTTATTCGGTGCAGTGAGATATGCTGGTATCTAAATGGGGAAGCTTCTCTGATGCTTATTCACAGAGATTTTGAAACACTCATCTCACAACCCGTTTCCACCATAGGCTCCAATGGGCTTCCCCATAGAACATGCCAACCTGATTTGTTACAGGCTAGATGTGAGAAGAACATTCTGCTGCTTGGTCCCTTAGAGTTAAACTTGCTTGTCAAAAGGCAACGTCCAGTGAGTGTTTTTCACAGAGATAACCACATAATTTGGAAGCCTACTTGAATGCCGTTTTCAGTGCGATTTCACGTACAATTTCCCAAAACAAACTGTTTGCGGCTATGACACTGTTCTGACTACCACTTCTTCGATTCAGTGAGATATTTTGGAAGGTAAATGGGGAAGCCTTCTCTGACGCTTTCTCACAGAGATTTTGAAACACTCATCTCACAACCCGTTTCCACCTTAGGCTCCAATGGGCTTCCCCATAGAACGTGCAAACCTGATTCCTACAGGCTAGATGTGAGAGGCACATTCTGCTGCTTGTTCGCTTAGAGGTAAACTTCCTTCTAAAAGCTCAACGTCCAGTGAGCGTTTTTGGCAGAGATATACAAAACAATTTGGAAGCTTAGTCGAAGGCAGTTTGCAGTGTGATTGCGCGTGTAATTTCCCACACCAAACTGTTTGCTGCTCTAACTCTCTTCTGATTACCACTTATTCAGTTCAGTGAGATATGCTGGTACGTAAATGGGGAAGCTTCTCTGACACTTTTTCACAGAGATTTTGAAACACTCATCTCACAACCCGTTTCCACCATAGCCTCCAGTGGGATTCCCCATTGAACATGCAAACCTGAATTCTTACCGGCTACATGTGAGAAGCACTTTCTCCTGCTTGTTCTCCTAGAGGTAAACTTCCTTCTAAAAGCTCAAAGTCCCGTGATCGTTTTTGTCAGATATATACAAAACAATTTGGAAGCGTATTTGAGGGCCGTTTGCAGTGTGATTTAGCGTGTGATTTCCCAAACCACACTGTTTGCAGCTCTAACTCTTTTCTGCCTACCACGTATTCGGTTCAGTGACATATGCTGGTATCTAAATGGGGATGCTTCTCTGAGGCTTATTCACAGAGACATTGAAACACTCATCTCACAACCCGTTTCCACCATAGGCTCCAATGGGATTCCCCTTAGAATTCGCAAACCGGATTCCTACCGGCTGGATGTGAGAACCCCATTCTGCTGCTTGTTCTCTTAGAGGTAAACTTGCTTCTTAAACCTCCAGGTCCAGTGAGTGTTTTTGGCAGAGATATACAGCATAATTTGGAGCCTATTTATTTATTTATTTATTATTTTTTTTTTTTCTTTTTCGTGACCGGCACTCAGCCAGTGAGTGTACCGGCCATTCCTATATAGGATCCGAACCCGCGGCCGCTGGGAGCGTCGCCGCGCTCCCAGCGCAGCACCCTCCCCAGTGTGCCACAGGCTCGGCCCATTTGGAGCCTATTTAAATGCCGTTTTCATTGCGATTTCACGTATAATTTCCCACCCCAAACTGTTTGCAGCTCCGACACTGTTCTGACTACCATTTCTTCCCTTCAGTGAGATATGCTGGAATGGAAATGGGGAAGCTTCTCTGATGCTTTTTCACGGAGTCTTTGAAACACTAATCTCACAACCCCTTTCCACCATAGGCTCCATTGGGCTTCCCCATATAACATGCAATCCTGAATTGCAAAAGGCTAAATATGCGAAGCACATTCTGCTGCTTGTTCCCTTTGATTTAAACTTGCTTCTAAAAGCTCAACATCCAGTGAGTGTTTTTTGGCATAGATATACCACACTCTTGGAAGCCTATTTGAATACCGTTTGCAGTTCGATTTCGTGTATAACTTCCCAAACCAAGCTGTTTGCAGCTCTAACTCTCTCCTGACTACCACTTCTTAGTTTCAATGAGATATGCAGGAATCTAGAAGTCGAAGATTCTCTGGCGCCTTTTTCACAGAAATTTTGAGACACAATTCGCCCAAGCCGTTTCCACCATCGGCTCCAAGGGGCTTCCCCATAGAGGTTGCAATCCTGAATTCCTACAAGCTGGATGTGTGAAGCACATTCTCGTGCTTGTTCGCTTAGAGTTAAACTTGCTTCTAAACGCTCAACTTCCACTGAGTGTTTTTGGCAGAGATATACAACACACTTTGGAAGCGTATTTGAATATCGTTTGCAGTGCGATTTCGCGTGTAATTTCCCAAACCAAACTGTTTGCAGCTCTAACTCTGTTCTGACTACCACTTATTCGGTGCAGTGAGATATGCTGGTATCTAAATGGGGAAGCTTCTCTGATGCTTATTCACAGAGATTTTGAAACACTCATCTCACAACCCGTTTCCACCATAGGCTCCAATGGGCTTCCCCATAGAACATGCCAACCTGATTTGTTACAGGCTAGATGTGAGAAGAACATTCTGCTGCTTGGTCCCTTAGAGTTAAACTTGCTTGTCAAAAGGCAACGTCCAGTGAGTGTTTTTCACAGAGATAACCACATAATTTGGAAGCCTACTTGAATGCCGTTTTCAGTGCGATTTCACGTACAATTTCCCAAAACAAACTGTTTGCGGCTATGACACTGTTCTGACTACCACTTCTTCGATTCAGTGAGATATTTTGGAAGGTAAATGGGGAAGCCTTCTCTGACGCTTTCTCACAGAGATTTTGAAACACTCATCTCACAACCCGTTTCCACCTTAGGCTCCAATGGGCTTCCCCATAGAACGTGCAAACCTGATTCCTACAGGCTAGATGTGAGAGGCACATTCTGCTGCTTGTTCGCTTAGAGGTAAACTTCCTTCTAAAACCTCAACGTCCAGTGAGCGTTTTTGGCAGAGATATACAAAACAATTTGGAAGCTTAGTCGAAGGCAGTTTGCAGTGTGATTTCGCGTGTAATTTCCCACACCAAACTGTTTGCTGCTCTAACTCTCTTCTGATTATCACTTATTCAGTTCAGTGAGATATGCTGGTACGTAAATGGGGAAGCTTCTCTGACACTTTTTCACAGAGATTTTGAAACACTCATCTCACAACCCGTTTCCACCATAGCCTCCAGTGGGATTCCCCATTGAACATGCAAACCTGAATTCTTACCGGCTACATGTGAGAGGCACTTTCTCCTGCTTGTTCTCCTAGAGGTAAACTTCCTTCTAAAAGCTCAAAGTCCCGTGATCGTTTTTGTCAGATATATACAAAACAATTTGGAAGCGTATTTGAGGGCCGTTTGCAGTGTGATTTCGCGTGTGATTTCCCAAACCACACTGTTTGCAGCTCTAACTCTTTTCTGCCTACCACGTATTCGGTTCAGTGAGATATGCTGGTATCTAAATGGGGATGCTTCTCTGATGCTTATTCACAGAGACATTGAAACACTCATCTCACAACCCGTTTCCACCATAGGGTCCAATGGGATTCCCCTTAGAATTCGCAAACCGGATTCCTACCGGCTGGATGTGAGAACCCCATTCTGCTGCTTGTTCTCTTAGAGGTAAACTTGCTTCTTAAACCTCCAGGTCCAGTGAGTGTTTTTGGCAGAGATATACAGCATAATTTGGAGCCTATTTAAATGCCGTATTCAGTGCGATTTCACGTATAATTTCCCGCCCCAAACTGTTTGCAGCTCCGACACTGTTCTGACTACCATTTCTACCCTTCAGTGAGATATGCTGGAATGGAAATGGGGAAGCTTCTCTGATGCTTTTTCACGGAGTCTTTGAAACACTAATCTCACAACCCCTTTCCACCATAGGCTCCATTGGGCTTCCCCATATAACATGCAATCCTGAATTGCAAAAGGCTAAATATGAGAAGCACATTCTGCTGCTTGTTCCCTTTTATTTAAACTTGCTTCTAAAAGCTCAACATCCAGTGAGTGTTTTTTGGCATAGATATACCACACTCTTTGGAAGCCTATTTGAATACCGTTTGCAGTTCGATTTCGTGCATAATTTCCCAAACCAAGCTGTTTGCAGCTCTAACTCTCTCCTGACTTCCACTTCTTCGTTTCAATGAGATATGCAGGAATCTAGAAGTCGAAGATTGTCTGGCGCCTTTTTCACAGAAATTTTGAGACACAATTCGCCCAAGCCGTTTCCACCATCGGCTCCAAGGGGCTTCCCCATAGAGGTTGCAATCCTGAATTCCTACAAGCTGGATGTGTGAAGCACATTCTCGTGCTTGTTCGCTTAGAGTTAAACTTGCTTCTAAACGCTCAACTTCCACTGAGTGTTTTTGGCAGAGATATACAGCACACTTTGGAAGCGTATTTGAATATCGTTTGCAGTGCGATTCCGCGTGTAATTTCCCAAACCAAACTGTTTGCAGCTCTAACTCTGTTCTGACTACCGCTTATTCGGTTCAGTGAGATATGCTGGTATCTAAATGGGGAAGCTTCTCTGATGCTTATTCACAGAGATTTTGAAACACTCATCTCACAACCCGTTTCCACCATAGGCTCCAATGGGCTTCCCCATAGAACATGCCAACCTGAATTGTTACAGGCTAGATGTGAGAAGAACATTCTGCTGCTTGGTCCCTTAGAGTTAAACTTGCTTGTCAAAAGGCAACGTCCAGTGAGTGTTTTTCACAGAGATAACCACATAATTTGGATGCCTACTTGAATGCCGTTTTCAGTGCGATTTCACGTACAATTTCCCAAAACAAACTGTTTGCAGCTATGACACTGTTCTGACTACCACTTCTTCGATTCAGTGAGATATTTTGGAAGGTAAATGGGGAAGCCTTCTCTGACGCTTTCTCACAGAGATTTTGAAACACTCATCTCACAACCCGTTTCCACCTTAGGCTCCAATGGGCTTCCCCATAGAACGTGCAAACCTGATTCCTACAGGCTAGATGTGAGAGGCACATTCTGCTGCTTGATCGCTTAGAGGTAAACTTCCTTCTAAAAGCTCAACGTCCAGTGAGCGTTTTTGGCAGAGATATACAAAACAATTTGGAAGCTTAGTCGAAGGCAGTTTGCAGTGTGATTTCGCGTGCAATTTCCCACACCAAACTGTTTGCTGCTCTAACTCTCTTCTGATTACCACTTATTCAGTTCAGTGAGATATGCTGGTACGTAAATGGGGCAGCTTCTCTGACACTTTTTCACAGAGATTTTGAAACACTCATCTCACAACCCGTTTCCACCATAGCCTCCAGTGGGATTCCCCATTGAACATGCAAACCTGAATTCTTACCGGCTACATGTGAGAAGCACTTTCTCCTGCTTGTTCTCCTAGAGGTAAACTTCCTTCTAAGAGCTCAAAGTCCCGTGATCGTTTTTGTCAGATACATACAAAACAATTTGGAAGCGTATTTGAGGGCCGTTTGCAGTGTGATTTAGCGTGTGATTTCCCAAACCACACTGTTTGCAGCTCTAACTCTTTTCTGCCTACCACGTATTCGGTTCAGTGAGATATGCTGGTATCTAAATGGGGATGCTTCTCTGAGGCTTATTCACAGAGACATTGAAACACTCATCTCACAACCCGTTTCCACCATAGGCTCCAATGGGATTCCCCTTAGAATTCGCAAACCGGATTCCTACCGGCTGGATGTAGGAACCCCATTCTGCTGCTTGTTCTCTTAGAGGTAAACTTGCTTCTTAAACCTCCAGGTCCAGTGAGTGTTTTTGGCAGAGATATACAGCATAATTTGGAGACTATTTAAATGCCGTTTTCAGTGCGATTTCACGCATAATTTCCCACCCCACACTGTTTGCAGCTCCGACACTGTTCTGACTACCATTTCTTCCCTTCAGTGAGATATGCTGGAATGGAAATGGGGAAGCTTCTCTGATGCTTTTTCACGGAGTCTTTGAAACACTAATCTCACAACCCCTTTCCACCATAGGCTCCATTGGGCTTCCCCATATAACATGCAATCCTGAATTGCAAAAGGCTAAATATGAGAAGCACATTCTGCTGCTTGTTCCCTTTGATTTAAACTTGCTTCTAAAAGCTCAACATCCAGTGAGTGTTTTTTGGCATAGATATACCACACTCTTTGGAAGCCTATTTGAATACCGTTTGCAGTTCGATTTCGTGTATAATTTCCCAAACCAAGCTGTTTGCAGCTCTAACTCTCTCCTGACTACCACTTCTTCGTTTCAATGAGATATGCAGGAATCTAGAAGTCG
The DNA here is from genome assembly GCF_027409185.1 of Cynocephalus volans. NCBI lineage: Eukaryota > Metazoa > Chordata > Mammalia > Dermoptera > Cynocephalidae > Cynocephalus > Cynocephalus volans. The sequence continues at coordinate 5,730,477 of NC_084479.1, forward strand.
AAGATTCTCTGGCGCCTTTTTCACAGAAATTTTGAGACACAATTCGCCCAAGCCGTTTCCACCATCGGCTCCAAGGGGCTTCCCCATAGAGGTTGCAATCCTGAATTCCCACAAGCTGGATGTGTGAAGCACATTCTCGTGCTTGTTCGCTTAGAGTTAAACTTGCTTCTAAACGCTCAACTTCCACTGAGTGTTTTTGGCAGAGATATACAACACACTTTGGAAGCGTATTTGAATATCGTTTGCAGTGCGATTTCGCGTGTAATTTCCCAAACCAAACTGTTTGCAGCTCTAACTCTCTTCTGACTACCACTTATTCGGTTCAGTGAGATATGCTGGTATCTAAATGGGGAAGCTTCTCTGATGCTTATTCACAGAGATTTTGAAACACTCATCTCACAACCCGTTTCCACCATAGGCTCCAATGGGCTTCCCCATAGAACATGCCAACCTGATTTGTTACAGGCTAGATGTGAGAAGAACATTCTGCTGCTTGGTCCCTTAGAGTTAAACTTGCTTGTCAAAAGGCAACGTCCAGTGAGTGTTTTTCACAGAGATAACCACATAATTTGGAAGCCTACTTGAATGCCGTTTTCAGTGCGATTTCACGTAGAATTTCCCAAAACAAACTGTTTGCAGCTATGACACTGTTCTGACTACCACTTCTTCGATTCAGTGAGATATTTTGGAAGGTAAATGGGGAAGCCTTCTCTGACGCTTTCTCACAGAGATTTTGAAACACTCATCTCACAATCCGTTTCCACCTTAGGCTCCAATGGGCTTCCCCATCGAACATGCCAACCTGAATTGTTACAGGCTAGATGTGAGAAGAACATTCTGCTGCTTGGTCCCTTAGAGTTAAACTTGCTTGTCAAAAGGCAACGTCCAGTGAGTGTTTTCCGCAGAGATAACCACATAATTTGGAAGCCTACTTGAATGCCGTTTTCAGTGCGATTTCACGTACAATTTCCCAAAACAAACTGTTTGCAGCTATGACACTGTTCTGACTACCACATCTTCGATTCAGTGAGATATTTTGGAAGGTAAATGGGGAAGCCTTCTCTGACGCTTTCTCACAGAGATTTTGAAACACTCATCTCACAATCCGTTTCCACCTTAGGCTCCAATGGGCTTCCCCATCGAACGTGCAAACCTGATTCCTACAGGCTAGATGTGAGAGGCACATTCTGCTGCTTGATCGCTTAGAGGTAAACTTCCTTCTAAAAGCTCAACGTCCAGTGAGCGTTTTTGGCAGAGATATACAAAACAATTTGGAAGCTTAGTCGAAGGCAGTTTGCAGTGTGATTTCGCGTGTAATTTCCCACACCAAACTGTTTGCTGCTCTAACTCTCTTCTGATTACCACTTATTCAGTTCAGTGAGATATGCTGGTACGTAAATGGGGAAGCTTCTCTGACACTTTTTCACAGAGATTTTGAAACACTCATCTCACAACCCGTTTCCACCATAGCCTCCAGTGGGATTCCCCATTGAACATGCAAACCTGAATTCTTACCGGCTACATGTGAGAAGCACTTTCTCCTGCTTGTTCTCCTAGAGGTAAACTTCCTTCTAAGAGCTCAAAGTCCCGTGATCGTTTTTGTCAGATATATACAAAACAATTTGGAAGCGTATTTGAGGGCCGTTTGCAGTGTGATTTAGCGTGTGATTTCCCAAACCACACTGTTTGCAGCTCTAACTCTTTTCTGCCTACCACGTATTCGGTTCAGTGAGATATGCTGGTATCTAAATGGGGATGCTTCTCTGATGCTTATTCACAGAGACATTGAAACACTCATCTCACAACCCGTTTCCACCATAGGCTCCAATGGGATTCCCCTTAGAATTCGCAAACCGGATTCCTACCGGCTGGATGTGAGAACCCCATTCTGCTGCTTGTTCTCTTAGAGGTAAACTTGCTTCTTAAACCTCCAGGTCCAGTGAGTGTTTTTGGCAGAGATATACAGCATAATTTGGAGCCTATTTAAATGCCGTTTTCAGTGCGATTTCACGCATAATTTCCCACCCCACACTGTTTGCAGCTCCGACACTGTTCTGACTACCATTTCTTCCCTTCAGTGAGATATGCTGGAATGGAAATGGGGAAGCTTCTCTGATGCTTTTTCACGGAGTCTTTGAAACACTAATCTCACAACCCCTTTCCACCATAGGCTCCATTGGGCTTCCCCATATAACATGCAATCCTGAATTGCAAAAGGCTAAATATGAGAAGGACATTCTGCTGCTTGTTCCCTTTGATTTAAACTTGCTTCTAAAAGCTCAACATCCAGTGAGTGTTTTTTGGCATAGATATACCACACTCTTTGGAAGCCTATTTGAATACCGTTTGCAGTTCGATTTCGTGTATAATTTCCCAAACCAAGCTGTTTGCAGCTCTAACTCTCTCCTGACTACCACTTCTTCGTTTCAATGAGATATGCAGGAATGTAGAAGTCGAAGATTCTCTGGCGCCTTTTTCACAGAAATTTTGAGACACAATTCGCCCAAGCCGTTTCCACCATCGGCTCCAAGGGGCTTCCCCATAGAGGTTGCAATCCTGAATTCCCACAAGCTGGATGTGTGAAGCACATTCTCGTGCTTGTTCGCTTAGAGTTAAACTTGCTTCTAAACGCTCAACTTCCACTGAGTGTTTTTGGCAGAGATATACAACACACTTTGGAAGCGTATTTGAATATCGTTTGCAGTGCGATTTCGCGTGTAATTTCCCAAACCAAACTGTTTGCAGCTCTAACTCTGTTCTGACTACCACTTATTCGGTGCAGTGAGATATGCTGGTATCTAAATGGGGAAGCTTCTCTGATGCTTATTCACAGAGATTTTGAAACACTCATCTCACAACCCGTTTCCACCATAGGCTCCAATGGGCTTCCCCATAGAACATGCCAACCTGAATTGTTACAGGCTAGATGTGAGAAGAACATTCTGCTGCTTGGTCCCTTAGAGTTAAACTTGCTTGTCAAAAGGCAACGTCCAGTGAGTGTTTTTCACAGAGATAACCACATAATTTGGAAGCCTACTTGAATGCCGTTTTCAGTGCGATTTCACGTACAATTTCCCAAAACAAACTGTTTGCAGCTATGACACTGTTCTGACTACCACTTCTTCGATTCAGTGAGATATTTTGGAAGGTAAATGGGGAAGCCTTCTCTGACGCTTTCTCACAGAGATTTTGAAACACTCATCTCACAATCCGTTTCCACCTTAGGCTCCAACGGGCTTCCCCATCGAACATGCCAACCTGAATTGTTACAGGCTAGATGTGAGAAGAACATTCTGCTGCTTGGTCCCTTAGAGTTAAACTTGCTTGTCAAAAGGCAACGTCCATTGAGTGTTTTTCACAGAGATAACCACATAATTTGGAAGCCTACTTGAATGCCGTTTTCAGTGCGATTTCACGTACAATTTCCCAAAACAAACTGTTTGCAGCTATGACACTGTTCTGACTACCACTTCTTCGATTCAGTGAGATATTTTGGAAGGTAAATGGGGAAGCCTTCTCTGACGCTTTCTCACAGAGATTTTGAAACACTCATCTCACAATCCGTTTCCACCTTAGGCTCCAATGGGCTTCCCCATCGAACGTGCAAACCTGATTCCTACAGGCTAGATGTGAGAGGCACATTCTGCTGCTTGATCGCTTAGAGGTAAACTTCCTTCTAAAAGCTCAACGTCCAGTGAGCGTTTTTGGCAGAGATATACAAAACAATTTGGAAGCTTAGTCGAAGGCAGTTTGCAGTGTGATTTCGCGTGTAATTTCCCACACCAAACTGTTTGCTGCTCTAACTCTCTTCTGATTACCACTTATTCAGTTCAGTGAGATATGCTGGTACGTAAATGGGGAAGCTTCTCTGACACTTTTTCACAGAGATTTTGAAACACTCATCTCACAACCCGTTTCCACCATAGCCTCCAGTGGGATTCCCCATTGAACATGCAAACCTGAATTCTTACCGGCTACATGTGAGAAGCACTTTCTCCTGCTTGTTCTCCTAGAGGTAAACTTCCTTCTAAAAGCTCAAAGTCCCGTGATCGTTTTTGTCAGATACATACAAAACAATTTGGAAGCGTATTTGAGGGCCGTTTGCAGTGTGATTTAGCGTGTGATTTCCCAAACCACACTGTTTGCAGCTCTAACTCTTCTCTGCCTACCACCTATTCGGTTCAGTGATATATGCTGGTATCTAAATGGGGATGCTTCTCTGAGGCTTATTCGCAGAGACATTGAAACACTCATCTCACAACCCGTTTCCACCATAGGCTCCAATGGGATTCCCCTTAGAATTCGCAAACCGGATTTCTACCGGCTGGATGTGAGAACCCCATTCTGCTGCTTGTTCTCTTAGAGGTAAACTTGCTTCTTAAACCTCCAGGTCCAGTGAGTGTTTTTGGCAGAGATATACAGCATAATTTGGAGCCTATTTAAATGCCGTTTTCAGTGCGATTTCACGCATAATTTCCCACCCCACACTGTTTGCAGCTCCGACACTGTTCTGACTACCATTTCTTCCCTTCAGTGAGATATGCTGGAATGGAAATGGGGAAGCTTCTCTGATGCTTTTTCACGGAGTCTTTGAAACACTAATCTCACAACCCCTTTCCACCATAGGCTCCATTGGGCTTCCCCATATAACATGCAATCCTGAATTGCAAAAGGCTAAATATGAGAAGCACATTCTGCTGCTTGTTCCCTTTGATTTAAACTTGCTTCTAAAAGCTCAACATCCAGTGAGTGTTTTTTGGCATAGATATACCACACTCTTTGGAAGCCTATTTGAATACCGTTTGCAGTTCGATTTCGTGTATAATTTCCCAAACCAAGCTGTTTGCAGCTCTAACTCTCTCCTGACTACCACTTCTTCGTTTCAATGAGATATGCAGGAATCTAGAAGTCGAAGATTCCCTGGCGCCTTTTTCACAGAAATTTTGAGACACAATTCGCCCAAGCCGTTTCCACCATCGGCTCCAAGGGGCTTCCCCATAGAGGTTGCAATCCTGAATTCCCACAAGCTGGATGTGTGAAGCACATTCTCGTGCTTGTTCGCTTAGAGTTAAACTTGCTTCTAAACGCTCAACTTCCACTGAGTGTTTTTGGCAGAGATATACAACACACTTTGGAAGCGTATTTGAATATCGTTTGCAGTGCGATTTCGCGTGTAATTTCCCAAACCAAACTGTTTGCAGCTCTAACTCTCTTCTGACTACCACTTATTCGGTTCAGTGAGATATGCTGGTATCTAAATGGGGAAGCTTCTCTGATGCTTATTCACAGAGATTTTGAAACACTCATCTCACAACCCGTTTCCACCATAGGCTCCAATGGGCTTCCCCATAGAACATGCCAACCTGAATTGTTACAGGCTAGATGTGAGAAGAACATTCTGCTGCTTGGTCCCTTAGAGTTAAACTTGCTTGTCAAAAGGCAACGTCCAGTGAGTGTTTTTCACAGAGATAACCACATAATTTGGAAGCCTACTTGAATGCCGTTTTCAGTGCGATTTCACGTACAATTTCCCAAAACAAACTGTTTGCAGCTATGACACTGTTCTGACTACCACTTCTTCGATTCAGTGAGATATTTTGGAAGGTAAATGGGGAAGCCTTCTCTGACGCTTTCTCACAGAGATTTTGAAACACTCATCTCACAATCCGTTTCCACCTTAGGCTCCAATGGGCTTCCCCATCGAACATGCCAACCTGAATTGTTACAGGCTAGATGTGAGAAGAACATTCTGCTGCTTGGTCCCTTAGAGTTAAACTTGCTTGTCAAAAGGCAACGTCCAGTGAGTGTTTTTCACAGAGATAACCACATAATTTGGAAGCCTACTTGAATGCCGTTTTCAGTGCGATTTCACGTACAATTTCCCAAAACAAACTGTTTGCAGCTATGACACTGTTCTGACTACCACTTCTTCGATTCAGTGAGATATTTTGCAAGGTAAATGGGGAAGCCTTCTCTGACGCTTTCTCACAGAGATTTTGAAACACTCATCTCACAATCCGTTTCCACCTTAGGCTCCAATGGGCTTCCCCATCGAACGTGCAAACCTGATTCCTACAGGCTAGATGTGAGAGGCACATTCTGCTGCTTGATCGCTTAGAGGTAAACTTCCTTCTAAAAGCTCAACGTCCAGTGAGCGTTTTTGGCAGAGATATACAAAACAATTTGGAAGCTTAGTCCAAGGCAGTTTGCAGTGTGATTTCGCGTGTAATTTCCCACACCAAACTGTTTGCTGCTCTAACTCTCTTCTGATTACCACTTATTCAGTTCAGTGAGATATGCTGGTACGTAAATGGGGAAGCTTCTCTGACACTTTTTCACAGAGATTTTGAAGCACTCATCTCACAATCCGTTTCCACCATAGCCTCCAGTGGGCTTCCCCATTGAACATGCAAACCTGAATTCTTACCGGCTACATGTGAGAAGCACTTTCTCCTGCTTGTTCTCCTAGAGGCAAACTTCCTTCTAAAAGCTCAAAGTCCCGTGATCGTTTTTGTGAGATTTATACAAAACAATTTGGAAGCGTATTTGAGGGCCGTTTGCAGTGTGATTTAGCGTGTGATTTCCCAAACCACACTGTTTGCAGCTCTAACTCTTTTCTGCCTACCACGTATTCGGTTCAGTGAGATATGCTGGTATCTAAATGGGGATGCTTCTCTGAGGCTTATTCACAGAGACATTGAAACACTCATCTCACAACCCGTTTCCACCATAGGCTCCAATGGGATTCCCCTTAGAATTCGCAAACCGGATTCCTACCGGCTGGATGTGAGAACCCCATTCTGCTGCTTGTTCTCTTAGAGGTAAACTTGCTTCTTAAACCTCCAGGTCCAGTGAGTGTTTTTGGCAGAGATATACAGCATAATTTGGAGCCTATTTAAATGCCGTTTTCAGTGCGATTTCACGCATAATTTCCCACCCCACACTGTTTGCAGCTCCGACACTGTTCTGACTACCATTTCTTCCCTTCAGTGAGATATGCTGGAATTTAAATGGGGAAGCTTCTCTGATGCTTTTTCACGGAGTCTTTGAAACACTAATCTCACAACCCCTTTCCACCATAGGCTCCATTGGGCTTCCCCATATAACATGCAATCCTGAATTGCAAAAGGCTAAATATGAGAAGCACATTCTGCTGCTTGTTCCCTTTGATTTAAACTTGCTTCTAAAAGCTCAACATCCAGTGAGTGTTTTTTGGCATAGATATACCACACTCTTTGGAAGCCTATTTGAATACCGTTTGCAGTTCGATTTCGTGTATAATTTCCCAAACCAAGCTGTTTGCAGCTCTAACTCTCTCCTGACTACCACTTCTTCGTTTCAATGAGATATGCAGGAATCTAGAAGTCGAAGATTCTCTGGCGCCTTTTTCACAGAAATTTTGAGACACAATTCGCCCAAGCCGTTTCCACCATCGGCTCCAAGGGGCTTCCCCATAGAGGTTGCAATCCTGAATTCCCACAAGCTGGATGTGTGAAGCACATTCTCGTGCTTGTTCGCTTAGAGTTAAACTTGCTTCTAAACGCTCAACTTCCACTGAGTGTTTTTGGCAGAGATATACAACACACTTTGGAAGCGTATTTGAATATCGTTTGCAGTGCGATTTCGCGTGTAATTTCCCAAACCAAACTGTTTGCAGCTCTAACTCTCTTCTGACTACCACTTATTCGGTTCAGTGAGATATGCTGGTATCTAAATGGGGAAGCTTCTCTGATGCTTATTCACAGAGATTTTGAAACACTCATCTCACAACCCGTTTCCACCATAGGCTCCAATGGGCTTCCCCATAGAACATGCCAACCTGAATTGTTACAGGCTAGATGTGAGAAGAACATTCTGCTGCTTGGTCCCTTAGAGTTAAACTTGCTTGTCAAAAGGCAACGTCCAGTGAGTGTTTTTCACAGAGATAACCACATAATTTGGAAGCCTACTTGAATGCCGTTTCAGTGCGATTTCACGTACAATTTCCCAAAACAAACTGTTTGCAGCTATGACACTGTTCTGACTACCACTTCTTCGATTCAGTGAGATATTTTGGAAGGTAAATGGGGAAGCCTTCTCTGACGCTTTCTCACAGAGATTTTGAAACACTCATCTCACAATCCGTTTCCACCTTATGCTCCAATGGGCTTCCCCATCGAACGTGCAAACCTGATTCCTACAGGCTAGATGTGAGAGGCACATTCTGCTGCTTGATCGCTTAGAGGTAAACTTCCTTCTAAAAGCTCAACGTCCAGTGAGCGTTTTTGGCAGAGATATACAAAACAATTTGGAAGCTTAGTCGAAGGCAGTTTGCAGTGTGATTTCGCGTGTAATTTCCCACACCAAACTGTTTGCTGCTCTAACTCTCTTCTGATTACCACTTATTCAGTTCAGTGAGATATGCTGGTACGTAAATGGGGAAGCTTCTCTGACACTTTTTCACAGAGATTTTGATACACTCATCTCACAACCCGTTTCCACCATAGCCTCCAGTGGGATTCCCCATTGAACATGCAAACCTGAATTCTTACCGGCTACATGTGAGAAGCACTTTCTCCTGCTTGTTCTCCTAGAGGTAAACTTCCTTCTAAAAGCTCAAAGTCCCGTGATCGTTTTTGTCAGATACATACAAAACAATTTGGAAGCGTATTTGAGGGCCGATTGCAGTGTGATTTAGCGTGTGATTTCCCAAACCACACTGTTTGCAGCTCTAACTCTTTTCTGCCTACCACGTATTCGGTTCAGTGAGATATGCTGGTATCTAAATGGGGATGCTTCTCTGAGGCTTATTCACAGAGACATTGAAACACTCATCTCACAACCCGTTTCCACCATAGGCTCCAATGGGATTCCCCTTAGAATTCGCAAACCGGATTTCTACCGGCTGGATGTGAGAACCCCATTCTGCTGCTTGTTCTCTTAGAGGTAAACTTGCTTCTTAAACCTCCAGGTCCAGTGAGTGTTTTTGGCAGAGATATACAGCATAATTTGGAGCCTATTTAAATGCCGTTTTCAGTGCGATTTCACGCATAATTTCCCACCCCACACTGTTTGCAGCTCCGACACTGTTCTGACTACCATTTCTTCCCTTCAGTGAGATATGCTGGAATGGAAATGGGGAAGCTTCTCTGATGCTTTTTCACGGAGTCTTTGAAACACTAATCTCACAACCCCTTTCCACCATAGGCTCCATTGGGCTTCCCCATATAACATGCAATCCTGAATTGCAAAAGGCTAAATATGAGAAGCACATTCTGCTGCTTGTTCCCTTTGATTTAAACTTGCTTCTAAAAGCTCAACATCCAGTGAGTGTTTTTTGGCATAGATATACCACACTCTTTGGAAGCCTATTTGAATACCGTTTGCAGTTCGATTTCGTGTATAATTTCCCAAACCAAGCTGTTTGCAGCTCTAACTCTCTCCTGACTACCACTTCTTCGTTTCAATGAGATATGCAGGAATCTAGAAGTCGAAGATTCTCTGGCGCCTTTTTCACAGAAATTTTGAGACACAATTCGCCCAAGCCGTTTCCACCATCGGCTCCAAGGGGCTTCCCCATAGAGGTTGCAATCCTGAATTCCCACAAGCTGGATGTGTGAAGCACATTCTCGTGCTTGTTCGCTTAGAGTTAAACTTGCTTCTAAACGCTCAACTTCCACTGAGTGTTTTTGGCAGAGATATACAACACACTTTGGAAGCGTATTTGAATATCGTTTGCAGTGCGATTTCGCGTGTAATTTCCCAAACCAAACTGTTTGCAGCTCTAACTCTCTTCTGACTACCACTTATTCGGTTCAGTGAGATATGCTGGTATCTAAATGGGGAAGCTTCTCTGATGCTTATTCACAGAGATTTTGAAACACTCATCTCACAACCCGTTTCCACCATAGGCTCCAATGGGCTTCCCCATAGAACATGCCAACCTGAATTGTTACAGGCTAGATGTGAGAAGAACATTCTGCTGCTTGGTCCCTTAGAGTTAAACTTGCTTGTCAAAAGGCAACGTCCAGTGAGTGTTTTTCACAGAGATAACCACATAATTTGGAAGCCTACTTGAATGCCGTTTCAGTGCGATTTCACGTACAATTTCCCAAAACAAACTGTTTGCAGCTATGACACTGTTCTGACTACCACTTCTTCGATTCAGTGAGATATTTTGGAAGGTAAATGGGGAAGCCTTCTCTAACGCTTTCTCACAGAGATTTTGAAACACTCATCTCACAATCCGTTTCCACCTTAGGCTCCAATGGGCTTCCCCATCGAACGTGCAAACCTGATTCCTACAGGCTAGATGTGGGAGGCACATTCTGCTGCTTGATCGCTTAGAGGTAAACTTCCTTCTAAAAGCTCAACGTCCAGTGAGCGTTTTTGGCAGCGATATACAAAACAATTTGGAAGCTTAGTCGAAGGCAGTTTGCAGTGTGATTTCGCGTGTAATTTCCCACACCAAACTGTTTGCTGCTCTAACTCTCTTCTGATTACCACTTATTCAGTTCAGTGAGATATGCTGGTACGTAAATGGGGAAGCTTCTCTGACACTTTTTCACAGAGATTTTGATACACTCATCTCACAACCCGTTTCCACCATAGCCTCCAGTGGGATTCCCCATTGAACATGCAAACCTGAATTCTTACCGGCTACATGTGAGAAGCACTTTCTCCTGCTTGTTCTCCTAGAGGTAAACTTCCTTCTAAAAGCTCAAAGTCCCGTGATCGTTTTTGTCAGATACATACAAAACAATTTGGAAGCGTATTTGAGGGCCGATTGCAGTGTGATTTAGCGTGTGATTTCCCAAACCACACTGTTTGCAGCTCTAACTCTTTTCTGCCTACCACGTATTCGGTTCAGTGAGATATGCTGGTATCTAAATGGGGATGCTTCTCTGAGGCTTATTCACAGAGACATTGAAACACTCATCTCACAACCCGTTTCCACCATAGGCTCCAATGGGATTCCCCTTAGAATTCGCAAACCGGATTTCTACCGGCTGGATGTGAGAACCCCATTCTGCTGCTTGTTCTCTTAGAGGTAAACTTGCTTCTTAAACCTCCAGGTCCAGTGAGTGTTTTTGGCAGAGATATACAGCATAATTTGGAGCCTATTTAAATGCCGTTTTCAGTGCGATTTCACGCATAATTTCCCACCCCACACTGTTTGCAGCTCCGACACTGTTCTGACTACCATTTCTTCCCTTCAGTGAGATATGCTGGAATGGAAATGGGGAAGCTTCTCTGATGCTTTTTCACGGAGTCTTTGAAACACTAATCTCACAACCCCTTTCCACCATAGGCTCCATTGGGCTTCCCCATATAACATGCAATCCTGAATTGCAAAAGGCTAAATATGAGAAGCACATTCTGCTGCTTGTTCCCTTTGATTTAAACTTGCTTCTAAAAGCTCAACATCCAGTGAGTGTTTTTTGGCATAGATATACCACACTCTTTGGAAGCCTATTTGAATACCGTTTGCAGTTCGATTTCGTGTATAATTTCCCAAACCAAGCTGTTTGCAGCTCTAACTCTCTCCTGACTACCACTTCTTCGTTTCAATGAGATATGCAGGAATCTAGAAGTCGAAGATTCCCTGGCGCCTTTTTCACAGAAATTTTGAGACACAATTCGCCCAAGCCGTTTCCACCATCAGCTCCAAGGGGCTTCCCCATAGAGTTTGCAATCCTGAATTCCCACAAGCTGGATGTGTGAAGCACATTCTCGTGCTTGTTCGCTTAGAGTTAAACTTGCTTCTAAACGCTCAACTTCCACTGAGTGTTTTTGGCAGAGATATACAACACACTTTGGAAGCGTATTTGAATATCGTTTGCAGTGCGATTTCGCGTGTAATTTCCCAAACCAAACTGTTTGCAGCTCTAACTCTCTTCTGACTACCACTTATTCGGTTCAGTGAGATATGCTGGTATCTAAATGGGGAAGCTTCTCTGATGCTTATTCACAGAGATTTTGAAACACTCATCTCACAACCCGTTTCCACCATAGGCTCCAATGGGCTTCCCCATAGAACATGCCAACCTGAATTGTTACAGGCTAGATGTGAGAAGAACATTCTGCTGCTTGGTCCCTTAGAGTTAAACTTGCTTGTCAAAAGGCAACGTCCAGTGAGTGTTTTTCACAGAGATAACCACATAATTTGGAAGCCTACTTGAATGCCGATTTCAGTGCGATTTCACGTACAATTTCCCAAAACAAACTGTTTGCAGCTATGACACTGTTCTGACTACCACTTCTTCGATTCAGTGAGATATTTTGGAATTTAAATGGGGAAGCCTTCTCTGACGCTTTCTCACAGAGATTTTGAAACACTCATCTCACAATCCGTTTCCACCTTAGGCTCCAATGGGCTTCCCCATCGAACATGCCAACCTGAATTGTTACAGGCTTGATGTGAGAAGAACATTCTGCTGCTTGGTCCCTTAGAGTTAAACTTGCTTGTCAAAAGGCAACGTCCAGTGAGTGTTTTTCACAGAGATAACCACATAATTTGGAAGCCTACTTGAATGCCGTTTTCAGTGCGATTTCACGTACAATTTCCCAAAACAAACTGTTTGCAGCTATGACACTGTTCTGACTACCACTTCTTCGATTCAGTGAGATATTTTGGAAGGTAAATGGGGAAGCCTTCTCTGACGCCTTCTCACAGAGATTTTGAAACACTCATCTCACAATCCGTTTCCACCTTAGGCTCCAATGGGCTTCCCCATCGAACGTGCAAACCTGATTCCTACAGGCTAGATGTGAGAGGCACATTCTGCTGCTTGATCGCTTAGAGGTAAACTTCCTTCTAAAAGCTCAACGTCCAGTGAGCGTTTTTGGCAAGGATATACAAAACAATTTGGAAGCTTAGTCGAAGGCAGTTTGCAGTGTGATTTCGCGTGTAATTTCCCACACCAAACTGTTTGCTGCTCTAACTCTCTTCTGATTACCACTTATTCAGTTCAGTGAGATATGCTGGTACGTAAATGGGGAAGCTTCTCTGACACTTTTTCACAGAGATTTTGAAACACTCATCTCACAATCCTTTTCCACCATAGCCTCCAGTGGGATTCCCCATTGAACATGCAAACCTGAATTCTTACCGGCTACATGTGAGAAGCACTTTCTCCTGCTTGTTCTCCTAGAGGTAAACTTCCTTCTAAAAGCTCAAAGTCCCGTGATCGTTTTTGTCAGATATATACAAAACAATTTGGAAGCGTATTTGAGGGCCGTTTGCAGTGTGATTTAGCGTGTGATTTCCCAAACCACACTGTTTGCAGCTCTAACTCTTTTCTGCCTACCACGTATTCGGTTCAGTGAGATATGCTGGTATCTAAATGGGGATGCTTCTCTGAGGCTTATTCACAGAGACATTGAAACACTCATCTCACAACCCGTTTCCACCATAGGCTCCAATGGGATTCCCCTTAGAATTCGCAAACCGGATTCCTACCGGCTGGATGTGAGAACCCCATTCTGCTGCTTGTTCTCTTAGAGGTAAACTTGCTTCTTAAACCTCCAGGTCCAGTGAGTGTTTTTGGCAGAGATATACAGCATAATTTGGAGCCTATTTAAATGCCGTTTTCAGTGCGATTTCACGTATAATTTCCCACCCCACACTGTTTGCAGCTCCGACACTGTTCTGACTACCATTTCTTCCCTTCAGTGAGATATGCTGGAATGGAAATGGGGAAGCTTCTCTGATGCTTTTTCACGGAGTCTTTGAAACACTAATCTCACAACCCCTTTCCACCATAGGCTCCATTGGGCTTCCCCATATAACATGCAATCCTGAATTGCAAAAGGCTAAATATGAGAAGCACATTCTGCTGCTTGTTCCCTTTGATTTAAACTTGCTTCTAAAAGCTCAACATCCAGTGAGTGTTTTTTGGCATAGATATACCACACTCTTTGGAAGCCTATTTGAATACCGTTTGCAGTTCGATTTCGTGTATAATTTCCCAAACCAAGCTGTTTGCAGCTCTAACTCTCTCCTGACTACCACTTCTTCGTTTCAATGAGATATGCAGGAATCTAGAAGTCGAAGATTCTCTGGCGCCTTTTTCACAGAAATTTTGAGACACAATTCGCCCAAGCCGTTTCCACCATCGGCTCCAAGGGGCTTCCCCATAGAGGTTGCAATCCTGAATTCCCACAAGCTGGATGTGTGAAGCACATTCTCGTGCTTGTTCGCTTAGAGTTAAACTTGCTTCTAAACGCTCAACTTCCACTGAGTGTTTTTGGCAGAGATATACAACACACTTTGGAAGCGTATTTGAATATCGTTTGCAGTGCGATTTCGCTTGTAATTTCCCAAACCAAACTGTTTGCAGCTCTAACTCTCTTCTGACTACCACTTATTCGGTTCAGTGAGATATGCTGGTATCTAAATGGGGAAGCTTCTCTGATGCTTATTCACAGAGATTTTGAAACACTCATCTCACAACCCGTTTCCACCATAGGCTCCAATGGGCTTCCCCATAGAACATGCCAACCTGAATTGTTACAGGCTAGATGTGAGAAGAACATTCTGCTGCTTGGTCCCTTAGAGTTAAACTTGCTTGTCAAAAGGCAACGTCCAGTGAGTGTTTTTCACAGAGATAACCACATAATTTGGAAGCCTACTTGAATGCCGTTTCAGTGCGATTTCACGTACAATTTCCCAAAACAAACTGTTTGCAGCTATGACACTGTTCTGACTACCACTTCTTCGATTCAGTGAGATATTTTGGAAGGTAAATGGGGAAGCCTTCTCTGACGCTTTCTCACAGAGATTTTGAAACACTCATCTCACAATCCGTTTCCACCTTAGGCTCCAATGGGCTTCCCCATCGAACGTGCAAACCTGATTCCTACAGGCTAGATGTGAGAGGCACATTCTGCTGCTTGATCGCTTAGAGGTAAACTTCCTTCTAAAAGCTCAACGTCCAGTGAGCGTTTTTGGCAGAGATATACAAAACAATTTGGAAGCTTAGTCGAAGGCAGTTTGCAGTGTGATTTCGCGTGTAATTTCCCACACCAAACTGTTTGCTGCTCTAACTCTCTTCTGATTACCACTTATTCAGTTCAGTGAGATATGCTGGTACGTAAATGGGGAAGCTTCTCTGACACTTTTTCACAGAGATTTTGATACACTCATCTCACAACCCGTTTCCACCATAGCCTCCAGTGGGATTCCCCATTGAACATGCAAACCTGAATTCTTACCGGCTACATGTGAGAAGCACTTTCTCCTGCTTGTTCTCCTAGAGGTAAACTTCCTTCTAAAAGCTCAAAGTCCCGTGATCGTTTTTGTCAGATACATACAAAACAATTTGGAAGCGTATTTGAGGGCCGATTGCAGTGTGATTTAGCGTGTGATTTCCCAAACCACACTGTTTGCAGCTCTAACTCTTTTCTGCCTACCACGTATTCGGTTCAGTGAGATATGCTGGTATCTAAATGGGGATGCTTCTCTGAGGCTTATTCACAGAGACATTGAAACACTCATCTCACAACCCGTTTCCACCATAGGCTCCAATGGGATTCCCCTTAGAATTCGCAAACCGGATTTCTACCGGCTGGATGTGAGAACCCCATTCTGCTGCTTGTTCTCTTAGAGGTAAACTTGCTTCTTAAACCTCCAGGTCCAGTGAGTGTTTTTGGCAGAGATATACAGCATAATTTGGAGCCTATTTAAATGCCGTTTTCAGTGCGATTTCACGCATAATTTCCCACCCCACACTGTTTGCAGCTCCGACACTGTTCTGACTACCATTTCTTCCCTTCAGTGAGATATGCTGGAATGGAAATCGGGAAGCTTCTCTGATGCTTTTTCACGGAGTCTTTGAAACACTAATCTCACAACCCCTTTCCACCATAGGCTCCATTGGGCTTCCCCATATAACATGCAATCCTGAATTGCAAAAGGCTAAATATGAGAAGCACATTCTGCTGCTTGTTCCCTTTGATTTAAACTTGCTTCTAAAAGCTCAACATCCAGTGAGTGTTTTTTGGCATAGATATACCACACTCTTTGGAAGCCTATTTGAATACCGTTTGCAGTTCGATTTCGTGTATAATTTCCCAAACCAAGCTGTTTGCAGCTCTAACTCTCTCCTGACTACCACTTCTTCGTTTCAATGAGATATGCAGGAATCTAGAAGTCGAAGATTCCCTGGCGCCTTTTTCACAGAAATTTTGAGACACAATTCGCCCAAGCCGTTTCCACCATCAGCTCCAAGGGGCTTCCCCATAGAGTTTGCAATCCTGAATTCCCACAAGCTGGATGTGTGAAGCACATTCTCGTGCTTGTTCGCTTAGAGTTAAACTTGCTTCTAAACGCTCAACTTCCACTGAGTGTTTTTGGCAGAGATATACAACACACTTTGGAAGCGTATTTGAATATCGTTTGCAGTGCGATTTCGCGTGTAATTTCCCAAACCAAACTGTTTGCAGCTCTAACTCTCTTCTGACTACCACTTATTCGGTTCAGTGAGATATGCTGGTATCTAAATGGGGAAGCTTCTCTGATGCTTATTCACAGAGATTTTGAAACACTCATCTCACAACCCGTTTCCACCATAGGCTCCAATGGGCTTCCCCATAGAACATGCCAACCTGAATTGTTACAGGCTAGATGTGAGAAGAACATTCTGCTGCTTGGTCCCTTAGAGTTAAACTTGCTTGTCAAAAGGCAACGTCCAGTGAGTGTTTTTCACAGAGATAACCACATAATTTGGAAGCCTACTTGAATGCCGTTTTCAGTGCGATTTCACGTACAATTTCCCAAAACAAACTGTTTGCAGCTATGACACTGTTCTGACTACCACTTCTTCGATTCAGTGAGATATTTTGGAATTTAAATGGGGAAGCCTTCTCTGACGCTTTCTCACAGAGATTTTGAAACACTCATCTCACAATCCGTTTCCACCTTAGGCTCCAATGGGCTTCCCCATCGAACATGCCAACCTGAATTGTTACAGGCTAGATGTGAGAAGAACATTCTGCTGCTTGGTCCCTTAGAGTTAAACTTGCTTGTCAAAAGGCAACGTCCAGTGAGTGTTTTTCACAGAGATAACCACATAATTTGGAAGCCTACTTGAATGCCGTTTTCAGTGCGATTTCACGTACAATTTCCCAAAACAAACTGTTTGCAGCTATGACACTGTTCTGACTACCACTTCTTCGATTCAGTGAGATATTTTGGAAGGTAAATGGGGAAGCCTTCTCTGACGCTTTCTCACAGAGATTTTGAAACACTCATCTCACAATCCGTTTCCACCTTAGGCTCCAATGGGCTTCCCCATCGAACGTGCAAACCTGATTCCTACAGGCTAGATGTGAGAGGCACATTCTGCTGCTTGATCGCTTAGAGGTAAACTTCCTTCTAAAAGCTCAACGTCCAGTGAGCGTTTTTGGCAAGGATATACAAAACAATTTGGAAGCTTAGTCGAAGGCAGTTTGCAGTGTGATTTCGCGTGTAATTTCCCACACCAAACTGTTTGCTGCTCTAACTCTCTTCTGATTACCACTTATTCAGTTCAGTGAGATATGCTGGTACGTAAATGGGGAAGCTTCTCTGACACTTTTTCACAGAGATTTTGAAACACTCATCTCACAATCCGTTTCCACCATAGCCTCCAGTGGGATTCCCCATTGAACATGCAAACCTGAATTCTTACCGGCTACATGTGAGAAGCACTTTCTCCTGCTTGTTCTCCTAGAGGTAAACTTCCTTCTAAAAGCTCAAAGTCCCGTGATCGTTTTTGTCAGATACATACAAAACAATTTGGAAGCGTATTTGAGGGCCGTTTGCAGTGTGATTTAGCGTGTGATTTCCCAAACCACACTGTTTGCAGCTCTAACTCTTTTCTGCCTACCACGTATTCGGTTCAGTGAGATATGCTGGTATCTAAATGGGGATGCTTCTCTGAGGCTTATTCACAGAGACATTGAAACACTCATCTCACAACCCGTTTCCACCATAGGCTCCAATGGGATTCCCCTTAGAATTCGCAAACCGGATTCCTACCGGCTGGATGTGAGAACCCCATTCTGCTGCTTGTTCTCTTAGAGGTAAACTTGCTTCTTAAACCTCCAGGTCCAGTGAGTGTTTTTGGCAGAGATATACAGCATAATTTGGAGCCTATTTAAATGCCGTTTTCAGTGCGATTTCACGCATAATTTCCCACCCCACACTGTTTGCAGCTCCGACACTGTTCTGACTACCATTTCTTCCCTTCAGTGAGATATGCTGGAATGGAAATGGGGAAGCTTCTCTGATGCTTTTTCACGGAGTCTTTGAAACACTAATCTCACAACCCCTTTCCACCATAGGCTCCATTGGGCTTCCCCATATAACATGCAATCCTGAATTGCAAAAGGCTAAATATGAGAAGCACATTCTGCTGCTTGTTCCCTTTGATTTAAACTTGCTTCTAAAAGCTCAACATCCAGTGAGTGTTTTTTGGCATAGATATACCACACTCTTTGGAAGCCTATTTGAATACCGTTTGCAGTTCGATTTCGTGTATAATTTCCCAAACCAAGCTGTTTGCAGCTCTAACTCTCTCCTGACTACCACTTCTTCGTTTCAATGAGATATGCAGGAATCTAGAAGTCGAAGATTCCCTGGCGCCTTTTTCACAGAAATTTTGAGACACAATTCGCCCAAGCCGTTTCCACCATCAGCTCCAAGGGGCTTCCCCATAGAGTTTGCAATCCTGAATTCCCACAAGCTGGATGTGTGAAGCACATTCTCGTGCTTGTTCGCTTAGAGTTAAACTTGCTTCTAAACGCTCAACTTCCACTGAGTGTTTTTGGCAGAGATATACAACACACTTTGGAAGCGTATTTGAATATCGTTTGCAGTGCGATTTCGCGTGTAATTTCCCAAACCAAACTGTTTGCAGCTCTAACTCTCTTCTGACTACCACTTATTCGGTTCAGTGAGATATGCTGGTATCTAAATGGGGAAGCTTCTCTGATGCTTATTCACAGAGATTTTGAAACACTCATCTCACAACCCGTTTCCACCATAGGCTCCAATGGGCTTCCCCATAGAACATGCCAACCTGAATTGTTACAGGCTAGATGTGAGAAGAACATTCTGCTGCTTGGTCCCTTAGAGTTAAACTTGCTTGTCAAAAGGCAACGTCCAGTGAGTGTTTTTCACAGAGATAACCACATAATTTGGAAGCCTACTTGAATGCCGTTTTCAGTGCGATTTCACGTACAATTTCCCAAAACAAACTGTTTGCAGCTATGACACTGTTCTGACTACCACTTCTTCGATTCAGTGAGATATTTTGGAATTTAAATGGGGAAGCCTTCTCTGACGCTTTCTCACAGAGATTTTGAAACACTCATCTCACAATCCGTTTCCACCTTAGGCTCCAATGGGCTTCCCCATCGAACATGCCAACCTGAATTGTTACAGGCTAGATGTGAGAAGAACATTCTGCTGCTTGGTCCCTTAGAGTTAAACTTGCTTGTCAAAAGGCAACGTCCAGTGAGTGTTTTTCACAGAGATAACCACATAATTTGGAAGCCTACTTGAATGCCGTTTCAGTGCGATTTCACGTACAATTTCCCAAAACAAACTGTTTGCAGCTATGACACTGTTCTGACTACCACTTCTTCGATTCAGTGAGATATTTTGGAAGGTAAATGGGGAAGCCTTCTCTGACGCTTTCTCACAGAGATTTTGAAACACTCATCTCACAATCCGTTTCCACCTTAGGCTCCAATGGGCTTCCCCATCGAACGTGCAAACCTGATTCCTACAGGCTAGATGTGAGAGGCACATTCTGCTGCTTGATCGCTTAGAGGTAAACTTCCTTCTAAAAGCTCAACGTCCAGTGAGCGTTTTTGGCAGAGATATACAAAACAATTTGGAAGCTTAGTCGAAGGCAGTTTGCAGTGTGATTTCGCGTGTAATTTCCCACACCAAACTGTTTGCTGCTCTAACTCTCTTCTGATTACCACTTATTCAGTTCAGTGAGATATGCTGGTACGTAAATGGGGAAGCTTCTCTGACACTTTTTCACAGAGATTTTGATACACTCATCTCACAACCCGTTTCCACCATAGCCTCCAGTGGGATTCCCCATTGAACATGCAAACCTGAATTCTTACC
This sequence comes from Cynocephalus volans, assembly GCF_027409185.1. Taxonomy (NCBI): domain Eukaryota; kingdom Metazoa; phylum Chordata; class Mammalia; order Dermoptera; family Cynocephalidae; genus Cynocephalus; species Cynocephalus volans. The sequence continues at coordinate 5,750,584 of NC_084479.1, forward strand.
GGCTACATGTGAGAAGCACTTTCTCCTGCTTGTTCTCCTAGAGGTAAACTTCCTTCTAAAAGCTCAAAGTCCCGTGATCGTTTTTGTCAGATACATACAAAACAATTTGGAAGCGTATTTGAGGGCCGATTGCAGTGTGATTTAGCGTGTGATTTCCCAAACCACACTGTTTGCAGCTCTAACTCTTTTCTGCCTACCACGTATTCGGTTCAGTGAGATATGCTGGTATCTAAATGGGGATGCTTCTCTGAGGCTTATTCACAGAGACATTGAAACACTCATCTCACAACCCGTTTCCACCATAGGCTCCAATGGGATTCCCCTTAGAATTCGCAAACCGGATTTCTACCGGCTGGATGTGAGAACCCCATTCTGCTGCTTGTTCTCTTAGAGGTAAACTTGCTTCTTAAACCTCCAGGTCCAGTGAGTGTTTTTGGCAGAGATATACAGCATAATTTGGAGCCTATTTAAATGCCGTTTTCAGTGCGATTTCACGCATAATTTCCCACCCCACACTGTTTGCAGCTCCGACACTGTTCTGACTACCATTTCTTCCCTTCAGTGAGATATGCTGGAATGGAAATGGGGAAGCTTCTCTGATGCTTTTTCACGGAGTCTTTGAAACACTAATCTCACAACCCCTTTCCACCATAGGCTCCATTGGGCTTCCCCATATAACATGCAATCCTGAATTGCAAAAGGCTAAATATGAGAAGCACATTCTGCTGCTTGTTCCCTTTGATTTAAACTTGCTTCTAAAAGCTCAACATCCAGTGAGTGTTTTTTGGCATAGATATACCACACTCTTTGGAAGCCTATTTGAATACCGTTTGCAGTTCGATTTCGTGTATAATTTCCCAAACCAAGCTGTTTGCAGCTCTAACTCTCTCCTGACTACCACTTCTTCGTTTCAATGAGATATGCAGGAATCTAGAAGTCGAAGATTCCCTGGCGCCTTTTTCACAGAAATTTTGAGACACAATTCGCCCAAGCCGTTTCCACCATCAGCTCCAAGGGGCTTCCCCATAGAGTTTGCAATCCTGAATTCCCACAAGCTGGATGTGTGAAGCACATTCTCGTGCTTGTTCGCTTAGAGTTAAACTTGCTTCTAAACGCTCAACTTCCACTGAGTGTTTTTGGCAGAGATATACAACACACTTTGGAAGCGTATTTGAATATCGTTTGCAGTGCGATTTCGCGTGTAATTTCCCAAACCAAACTGTTTGCAGCTCTAACTCTCTTCTGACTACCACTTATTCGGTTCAGTGAGATATGCTGGTATCTAAATGGGGAAGCTTCTCTGATGCTTATTCACAGAGATTTTGAAACACTCATCTCACAACCCGTTTCCACCATAGGCTCCAATGGGCTTCCCCATAGAACATGCCAACCTGAATTGTTACAGGCTAGATGTGAGAAGAACATTCTGCTGCTTGGTCCCTTAGAGTTAAACTTGCTTGTCAAAAGGCAACGTCCAGTGAGTGTTTTTCACAGAGATAACCACATAATTTGGAAGCCTACTTGAATGCCGTTTTCAGTGCGATTTCACGTACAATTTCCCAAAACAAACTGTTTGCAGCTATGACACTGTTCTGACTACCACTTCTTCGATTCAGTGAGATATTTTGGAATTTAAATGGGGAAGCCTTCTCTGACGCTTTCTCACAGAGATTTTGAAACACTCATCTCACAATCCGTTTCCACCTTAGGCTCCAATGGGCTTCCCCATCGAACATGCCAACCTGAATTGTTACAGGCTAGATGTGAGAAGAACATTCTGCTGCTTGGTCCCTTAGAGTTAAACTTGCTTGTCAAAAGGCAACGTCCAGTGAGTGTTTTTCACAGAGATAACCACATAATTTGGAAGCCTACTTGAATGCCGTTTTCAGTGCGATTTCACGTACAATTTCCCAAAACAAACTGTTTGCAGCTATGACACTGTTCTGACTACCACTTCTTCGATTCAGTGAGATATTTTGGAAGGTAAATGGGGAAGCCTTCTCTGACGCTTTCTCACAGAGATTTTGAAACACTCATCTCACAATCCGTTTCCACCTTAGGCTCCAATGGGCTTCCCCATCGAACGTGCAAACCTGATTCCTACAGGCTAGATGTGAGAGGCACATTCTGCTGCTTGATCGCTTAGAGGTAAACTTCCTTCTAAAAGCTCAACGTCCAGTGAGCGTTTTTGGCAAGGATATACAAAACAATTTGGAAGCTTAGTCGAAGGCAGTTTGCAGTGTGATTTCGCGTGTAATTTCCCACACCAAACTGTTTGCTGCTCTAACTCTCTTCTGATTACCACTTATTCAGTTCAGTGAGATATGCTGGTACGTAAATGGGGAAGCTTCTCTGACACTTTTTCACAGAGATTTTGAAACACTCATCTCACAATCCGTTTCCACCATAGCCTCCAGTGGGATTCCCCATTGAACATGCAAACCTGAATTCTTACCGGCTACATGTGAGAAGCACTTTCTCCTGCTTGTTCTCCTAGAGGTAAACTTCCTTCTAAAAGCTCAAAGTCCCGTGATCGTTTTTGTCAGATATATACAAAACAATTTGGAAGCGTATTTGAGGGCCGTTTGCAGTGTGATTTAGCGTGTGATTTCCCAAACCACACTGTTTGCAGCTCTAACTCTTTTCTGCCTACCACGTATTCGGTTCAGTGAGATATGCTGGTATCTAAATGGGGATGCTTCTCTGAGGCTTATTCACAGAGACATTGAAACACTCATCTCACAACCCGTTTCCACCATAGGCTCCAATGGGATTCCCCTTAGAATTCGCAAACCGGATTCCTACCGGCTGGATGTGAGAACCCCATTCTGCTGCTTGTTCTCTTAGAGGTAAACTTGCTTCTTAAACCTCCAGGTCCAGTGAGTGTTTTTGGCAGAGATATACAGCATAATTTGGAGCCTATTTAAATGCCGTTTTCAGTGCGATTTCACGTATAATTTCCCACCCCACACTGTTTGCAGCTCCGACACTGTTCTGACTACCATTTCTTCCCTTCAGTGAGATATGCTGGAATGGAAATGGGGAAGCTTCTCTGATGCTTTTTCACGGAGTCTTTGAAACACTAATCTCACAACCCCTTTCCACCATAGGCTCCATTGGGCTTCCCCATATAACATGCAATCCTGAATTGCAAAAGGCTAAATATGAGAAGCACATTCTGCTGCTTGTTCCCTTTGATTTAAACTTGCTTCTAAAAGCTCAACATCCAGTGAGTGTTTTTTGGCATAGATATACCACACTCTTTGGAAGCCTATTTGAATACCGTTTGCAGTTCGATTTCGTGTATAATTTCCCAAACCAAGCTGTTTGCAGCTCTAACTCTCTCCTGACTACCACTTCTTCGTTTCAATGAGATATGCAGGAATCTAGAAGTCGAAGATTCTCTGGCGCCTTTTTCACAGAAATTTTGAGACACAATTCGCCCAAGCCGTTTCCACCATCGGCTCCAAGGGGCTTCCCCATAGAGGTTGCAATCCTGAATTCCCACAAGCTGGATGTGTGAAGCACATTCTCGTGCTTGTTCGCTTAGAGTTAAACTTGCTTCTAAACGCTCAACTTCCACTGAGTGTTTTTGGCAGAGATATACAGCACACTTTGGAAGCGTATTTGAATATCGTTTGCAGTGCGATTTCGCGTGTAATTTCCCAAACCAAACTGTTTGCAGCTCTAACTCTCTTCTGACTACCACTTATTCGGTTCAGTGAGATATGCTGGTATCTAAATGGGGAAGCTTCTCTGATGCTTATTCACAGAGATTTTGAAACACTCATCTCACAACCCGTTTCCACCATAGGCTCCAATGGGCTTCCCCATAGAACATGCCAACCTGAATTGTTACAGGCTAGATGTGAGAAGAACATTCTGCTGCTTGGTCCCTTAGAGTTAAACTTGCTTGTCAAAAGGCAACGTCCAGTGAGTGTTTTTCACAGAGATAACCACATAATTTGGAAGCCTACTTGAATGCCGTTTCAGTGCGATTTCACGTACAATTTCCCAAAACAAACTGTTTGCAGCTATGACACTGTTCTGACTACCACTTCTTCGATTCAGTGAGATATTTTGGAAGGTAAATGGGGAAGCCTTCTCTGACGCTTTCTCACAGAGATTTTGAAACACTCATCTCACAATCCGTTTCCACCTTAGGCTCCAATGGGCTTCCCCATCGAACGTGCAAACCTGATTCCTACAGGCTAGATGTGAGAGGCACATTCTGCTGCTTGATCGCTTAGAGGTAAACTTCCTTCTAAAAGCTCAACGTCCAGTGAGCGTTTTTGGCAGAGATATACAAAACAATTTGGAAGCTTAGTCCAAGGCAGTTTGCAGTGTGATTTCGCGTGTAATTTCCCACACCAAACTGTTTGCTGCTCTAACTCTCTTCTGATTACCACTTATTCAGTTCAGTGAGATATGCTGGTACGTAAATGGGGAAGCTTCTCTGACACTTTTTCACAGAGATTTTGATACACTCATCTCACAACCCGTTTCCACCATAGCCTCCAGTGGGATTCCCCATTGAACATGCAAACCTGAATTCTTACCGGCTACATGTGAGAAGCACTTTCTCCTGCTTGTTCTCCTAGAGGTAAACTTCCTTCTAAAAGCTCAAAGTCCCGTGATCGTTTTTGTCAGATACATACAAAACAATTTGGAAGCGTATTTGAGGGCAGATTGCAGTGTGATTTAGCGTGTGATTTCCCAAACCACACTGTTTGCAGCTCTAACTCTTTTCTGCCTACCACGTATTCGGTTCAGTGAGATATGCTGGTATCTAAATGGGGATGCTTCTCTGAGGCTTATTCACAGAGACATTGAAACACTCATCTCACAACCCGTTTCCACCATAGGCTCCAATGGGATTCCCCTTAGAATTCGCAAACCGGATTCCTACCGGCTGGATGTGAGAACCCCATTCTGCTGCTTGTTCTCTTAGTGGTAAACTTGCTTCTTAAACCTCCAGGTCCAGTGAGTGTTTTTGGCAGAGATATACAGCATAATTTGGAGCCTATTTAAATGCCGTTTTCAGTGCGATTTCACGCATAATTTCCCACCCCACACTGTTTGCAGCTCCGACACTGTTCTGACTACCATTTCTTCCCTTCAGTGAGATATGCTGGAATGGAAATGGGGAAGCTTCTCTGATGCTTTTTCACGGAGTCTTTGAAACACTAATCTCACAACCCCTTTCCACCATAGGCTCCATTGGGCTTCCCCATATAACATGCAATCCTGAATTGCAAAAGGCTAAATATGAGAAGCACATTCTGCTGCTTGTTCCCTTTGATTTAAACTTGCTTCTAAAAGCTCAACATCCAGTGAGTGTTTTTTGGCATAGATATACCACACTCTTTGGAAGCCTATTTGAATACCGTTTGCAGTTCGATTTCGTGTATAATTTCCCAAACCAAGCTGTTTGCAGCTCTAACTCTCTCCTGACTACCACTTCTTCGTTTCAATGAGATATGCAGGAATCTAGAAGTCGAAGATTCTCTGGCGCCTTTTTCACAGAAATTTTGAGACACAATTCGCCCAAGCCGTTTCCACCATCGGCTCCAAGGGGCTTCCCCATAGAGGTTGCAATCCTGAATTCCCACAAGCTGGATGTGTGAAGCACATTCTCGTGCTTGTTCGCTTAGAGTTAAACTTGCTTCTAAACGCTCAACTTCCACTGAGTGTTTTTGGCAGAGATATACAACACACTTTGGAAGCGTATTTGAATATCGTTTGCAGTGCGATTTCGCGTGTAATTTCCCAAACCAAACTGTTTGCAGCTCTAACTCTCTTCTGACTACCACTTATTCGGTTCAGTGAGATATGCTGGTATCTAAATGGGGAAGCTTCTCTGATGCTTATTCACAGAGATTTTGAAACACTCATCTCACAACCCGTTTCCACCATAGGCTCCAATGGGCTTCCCCATAGAACATGCCAACCTGAATTGTTACAGGCTAGATGTGAGAAGAACATTCTGCTGCTTGGTCCCTTAGAGTTAAGCTTGCTTGTCAAAAGGCAACGTCCAGTGAGTGTTTTTCACAGAGATAACCACATAATTTGGAAGCCTACTTGAATGCCGTTTTCAGTGCGATTTCACGTACAATTTCCCAAAACAAACTGTTTGCAGCTATGACACTGTTCTGACTACCACTTCTTCGATTCAGTGAGATATTTTGGAAGGTAAATGGGGAAGCCTTCTCTGACGCTTTCTCACAGAGATTTTGAAACACTCATCTCACAACCCGTTTCCACCGTAGGCTCCAATGGGCTTCCCCATCGAACGTGCAAACCTGATTCCTACAGGCTAGATGTGAGAGGCACATTCTGCTGCTTGTTCGCTTAGAGGTAAACTTCCTTCTAAAAGTTCAACGTCCAGTGAGCGTTTTTGGCAGAGATATACAAAACAATTTGGAAGCTTAGTCGAAGGCAGTTTGCAGTGTGATTTCGCGTGTAATTTCCCACACCAAACTGTTTGCTGCTCTAACTCTCTTCTGATTACCACTTATTCAGTTCAGTGAGATATGCTGGTACGTAAATGGGGAAGCTTCTCTGACACTTTTTCACAGAGATTTTGAAACACTCATCTCACAACCCGTTTCCACCATAGCCTCCAGTGGGATTCCCCATTGAACATGCAAACCTGAATTCTTACCGGCTACATGTGAGAAGCACTTTCTCCTGCTTGTTCTCCTAGAGGTAAACTTCCTTCTAAAAGCTCAATGTCCCGTGATCGTTTTTGTCAGATATATACAAAACAATTTGGAAGCGTATTTGAGGGCCGTTTGCAGTGTGATTTAGCGTGTGATTTCCCAAACCACACTGTTTGCAGCTCTAACTCTTTTCTGCCTACCACGTATTCGGTTCAGTGAGATATGCTGGTATCTAAATGGGGATGCTTCTCTGAGGCTTATTCACAGAGACATTGAAACACTCATCTCACAACCCGTTTCCACCATAGGCTCCAATGGGATTCCCCTTAGAATTCGCAAACCGGATTCCTACCGGCTGGATGTGAGAACCCCATTCTGCTGCTTGTTCTCTTAGAGGTAAACTTGCTTCTTAAACCTCCAGGTCCAGTGAGTGTTTTTGGCAGAGATATACAGCATAATTTGGAGCCTATTTAAATGCCGTTTTCAGTGCGATTTCACGCATAATTTCCCACCCCACACTGTTTGCAGCTCCGACACTGTTCTGACTACCATTTCTTCCCTTCAGTGAGATATGCTGGAATGGAAATGGGGAAGCTTCTCTGATGCTTTTTCACGGAGTCTTTGAAACACTAATCTCACAACCCCTTTCCACCATAGGCTCCATTGGGCTTCCCCATATAACATGCAATCCTGAATTGCAAAAGGCTAAATATGAGAAGCACATTCTGCTGCTTGTTCCCTTTGATTTAAACTTGCTTCTAAAAGCTCAACATCCAGTGAGTGTTTTTTGGCATAGATATACCACACTCTTTGGAAGCCTATTTGAATACCGTTTGCAGTTCGATTTCGTGTATAATTTCCCAAACCAAGCTGTTTGCAGCTCTAACTCTCTCCTGACTACCACTTCTTCGTTTCAATGAGATATGCAGGAATCTAGAAGTCGAAGATTCTCTGGCGCCTTTTTCACAGAAATTTTGAGACACAATTCGCCCAAGCTGTTTCCACCATCGGCTCCAAGGGGCTTCCCCATAGAGGTTGCAATCCTGAATTCCCACAAGCTGGATGTGTGAAGCACATTCTCGTGCTTGTTCGCTTAGAGTTAAACTTGCTTCTAAACGCTCAACTTCCACTGAGTGTTTTTGGCAGTGATATACAACACACTTTGGAAGCGTATTTGAATATCGTTTGCAGTGCGATTTCGCGTGTAATTTCCCAAACCAAACTGTTTGCAGCTCTAACTCTGTTCTGCCTACCACTTATTCGGTTCAGTGAGATATGCTGGTATCTAAATGGGGAAGCTTCTCTGATGCTTATTCACAGAGATTTTGAAACACTAATGTCACAACCCGTTTCCACCATAGGCTCCAATGGTTTCCCCATAGAACATGCACACGTGAATTGCTACAGGCTAGAGGAGAGATGCACATTCGGCTGCTTGTTCGCTTAGAGGTAAAATTCCTTCTCAAAGCTCAACGTCCAGGGAGCGAATTTGGCGGAGATACACAAAAAACCCTTTGGAAGCGTATTGGAGTATCGTTTGCAGTGTGATTTCGCGTGTAATTTCCCAAACCATACTGTTTGCAGCTCTAACTCTGTTCTGACTATCCATTATTCAGTTCAGGGAGATATGCTGGTATCTAAATGGGGAAGCTTCTCTGACGCTTTTTCACAGAGATTTTGAAACATTAATCTCACAACCCGTTTCCACCTTAGGCTCCAATGGGATTCCCCATAGAACATGCAAACCTGAATTCTTACCGGCTAGATGTGAGAAGCACTTTCTGCTGCTTCTTTTCCCAGAGGAAAACTTCCTTCCAAAAGCTCAACGTCCCGTGATCGTTTTTGGCAGAGATATACAAAACAATTTGGAAGCGTATTTGAAGGCCGTTTGCAGTGTGACTTAGCGTGTAATTTCCCAAACCAAACTCTTTGCAGCTCTAACTCTGTTCTGACTACCACTTATTCGGTTCAGTGAGATATGCTGGTACCTAAATGGGGAAGCTTCTCTGATGCTTATTCACAGAGATTTTGAAACACTCATCTCACAACCCGTTTCCACCATAGGCTCCAATGGGCTTCCCCATAGAACATGCAAACCTGAATTGTTACAGGCTAGATGTGAGAAGAACATTCTGCTGCTTGGTCCCTTAGAGTTAAACTTGCTTGTCAAAAGGCAACGTCCAGTGAGTGTTTTTCGCAGAGATAACCACATAATTTGGAAGCCTACTTGAATGCCGTTTTCAGTGCGATTTCACGTACAATTTCCCAAAACAAACTGTTTGCAGCTATGACACTGTTCTGACTACCACTTCTTCGATTCAGTGAGATATTTTGGAAGGTAAATGGGGAAGCCTTCTCTGACGCTTTCTCACAGAGATTTTGAAACACTCATCTCACAACACGTTTCCACCTTAGGCTCCAATGGGCTTCCCCATCGAACGTGCAAACCTGATTCCTACAGGCTAGATGTGAGAGGCACATTCTGCTGCTTGTTCGCTTAGAGGTAAACTTTCTTCTAAAAGCTCGACGTCCAGTGAGCGTTTTGGGCAGAGATATACAAAACAATTTGGAAGCGTATTTGAATATCTTTTGCAGTGTGATTTCGCGTGTAATTTTCCAAACCAAACTGTTTGCTGCTCTAACTCTCTTCTGATTACCACTTATTCAGTTCAGTGAGATATGCTGGTACATAAATGGGGAAGATTCTCAGACACTTTATCACAGAGATTTTGAAACACTCATCTCAAAACCCGTTTCCACCATAGCCTCCAGTGGGATTCCCCATTGAACATGCAAACCTGAATTCTTACCGGCTACCTGTGAGAAGCACTTTCTCCTGCTTGTTCTCGTAGAGGTAAACTTCATTCTAAAAGCTCAACGTCCCGTGATCGTTTTTGGCAGAGATATACAAAACAATTTGGAAGCGTATTTGAAGGCCGTTTGCAGTGTGACTTAGCGTGTAATTTCCCAAACCAAACTCTTTGCAGCTCTAACTCTGTTCTGACTACCACTTATTCGGTTCAGTGAGATATGCTGGTATCTAAATGGGGGAGCTTCTCTGATGCTTATTCACAGAGATTTTGAAACACTCATCTCACAACCCGTGTCCACCATAGGCTCCAATGGGCTTCCCCATAGAACATGCAAACCTGAATTGTTACAGGCTAGATGTGAGAAGAACATCTGCTGCTTGGTCCCTTAGAGTTAAACTTGCTTGTCAAAAGGCAACGTCCAGTGAGTGTTTTTCGCAGAGATAACCACATAATTTGGAAGCCTACTTGAATGCCGTTTTCAGTGCGATTTCACGTACAATTTCCCAAAACAAACTGTTTGCAGCTATGACACTGTTCTGACTACCACTTCTTCGATTCAGTGAGATATTTTGGAAGGTAAATGGGGAAGCCTTCTCTGACGCTTTCTCACAGAGATTTTGAAACACTCATCTCACAACCCGTTTCCACCTCATGCTCCAATGGGCTTCCCCATAGAACGTGCAAACCTGATTCCTACAGGCTAGATGTGAGAAGCACTTTCTCCTGCTTGTTCTCCTAGAGGTAAACTTCCTTCTAAAAGCTCAACGTCCTGTTAGTGTTTTTCGCAGAGATATACAACATACTTTGGAAGCCTATTTGAATGCCGTTTTCAGTGTGATTTCACGTACAATTTCCAAAACCAAACTCTTAGGAGCTCTACCTTTCTTCTACCTACGACTTCTTCCGTTAAGTGAGTTATTCTTTATTCTAAACAGGATGCTTCTCTGACGCTTTTTCACTGAGATTTTGAAACACTAATGTCACAACCCGTTTCCACCATAGGCTCCAATGGGTTTCCCCATAGAACATGCACACGTGAATTGCTACAGGCTAGAGGAGAGATGCACATTCGGCTGCTTGTTCGCTTAGAGGTAAAATTCCTTCTCAAAGCTCAACGTCCAGGGAGCGAATTTGGCGGCGATACACAGAAAACACTTTGGAAGCGTATTGGAGTATCGTTTGCAGTGTGATTTCGCGTGTAATTTCCCAAACCAAACTGTTTGCAGCTCTAACTCTGTTCTGACTATCCCTTATTCGGTTCAGGGAGATATGCTGGTATCTAAATGGGGAAGCTTCTCTGACGCTTTTTCACAGAGATTTTGAAACATTAATCTCACAACCCGTTTCCACCTTAGGCTCCAATGGGATTCCCCATAGAACATGCAAACCTGAATTCTTTCCGGCTAGATGTGAGAAGCACTTTCTGCTGCTTGTTCTCCTAGAGGAAAACTTCCTTCCAAAAGCTCAACGTCCCGTGATCATTTTTGGCAGAGATATACAAACCAATTTGGAAGCGTATTTGAAGGCCGTTTGCAGTGTGACTTAGCGTGTAATTTCCCAAACCAAACTCTTTGCAGCTCTAACTCTGTTCTGACTACCACTTAATCGGTTCAGTGAGATATGCTGGTATCTAAATGGGGAAGCTTCTCTGATGCTTATTCACAGAGATTTTGAAACACTCATCTCACAACCCGTTTCCACCATAGGCTCCAATGGGCTTCCCCATCGAACATGCAAACCTGAATTGTTACAGGCTAGATGTGAGAAGAACATTCTGCTGCTTGGTCCCTTAGAGTTAAACTTGCTTGTCAAAAGGCAACGTCCAGTGAGTGTTTTTCGCAGAGATAACCACATAATTTGGAAGCCTACTTGAATGCCGTTTTCAGTGCGATTTCACGTACAATTTCCCAAAACAAACTGTTTGCAGCTATGACACTGTTCTGACTACCACTTCTTCGATTCAGTGAGATATTTTGGAAGGTAAATGGGGAAGCCTTCTCTGACGCTTTCTCACAGAGATTTTGAAACACTCATCTCACAACCCGTTTCCACCTTATGCTGCAATGGGCTTCCCCATAGAACGTGCAAACCTGATTCCTACAGGCTAGATGTGAGAAGCACTTTCTCCTGCTTGTTCTCCTAGAGGTAAACTTCCTTCTAAAAGCTCAACGTCCTGTTAGTGTTTTTCGCAGAGATATACAACATACTTTGGAAGCCTATTTGAATGCCGTTTTCAGTGTGAGTTCACGTACAATTTCCAAAACCAAACTCTTAGGAGCTCTACCTTTCTTCTACCTACGACTTCTTCCGTTAAGTGAGTTATTCTTTATTCTAAACAGGATGCTTCTCTGACGCTTTTTCACTGAGATTTTGAAACACTAATGTCACAACCCGTTTCCACCATAGGCTCCAATGGGTTTCCCCATAGAACATGCACACGTGAATTGCTACAGGCTAGAGGAGAGATGCACATTCGGCTGCTTGTTCGCTTAGAGGTAAAATTCCTTCTCAAAGCTCAACGTCCAGGGAGCGAATTTGGCGGCGATACACAGAAAACACTTTGGAAGCGTATTGGAGTATCGTTTGCAGTGTGATTTCGCGTGTAATTTCCCAAACCAAACTGTTTGCAGCTCTAACTCTGTTCTGACTATCCCTTATTCGGTTCAGGGAGATATGCTGGTATCTAATTGGGGAAGCTTCTCTGACGCTTTTTCACAGAGATTTTGAAACATTAATCTCACAACCCGTTTCCACCTTAGGCTCCAATGGGATTCCCCATAGAACATGCAAACCTGAATTCTTTCCGGCTAGATGTGAGAAGCACTTTCTGCTGCTTGTTCTCCTAGAGGAAAACTTCCTTCCAAAAGCTCAACGTCCCGTGATCGTTTTTGGCAGAGATATACAAAACAATTTGGAAGCGTATTTGGAGGCCGTTTGCAGTGTGACTTAGCGTGTAATTTCCCAAACCAAACTCTTTGCAGCTCTAACTCTGTTCTGACTACCACTTATTCGGTTCAGTGAGATATGCTGGTATCTAAATGGGGAAGCTTCTCTGATGCTTATTCACAGAGATTTTGAAACACTCATCTCACAACCCGTTTCCACCATAGGCTCCAATGGGCTTCCCCATCGAACATGCAAACCTGAATTGTTACAGGCTAGATGTGAGAAGAACATTCTGCTGCTTGGTCCCTTAGAGTTAAACTTGCTTGTCAAAAGGCAACGTCCAGTGAGTGTTTTTCGCAGAGATAACCACATAATTTGGAAGCCTACTTGAATGCCGTTTTCAGTGCGATTTCACGTACAATTTCCCAAAACAAACTGTTTGCAGCTATGACACTGTTCTGACTACCACTTCTTCGATTCAGTGAGATATTTTGGAAGGTAAATGGGGAAGCCTTCTCTGACGCTTTCTCACAGAGATTTTGAAACACTCATCTCACAACCCGTTTCCACCTTATGCTCCAATGGGCTTCCCCATAGAACGTGCAAACCTGATTCCTACAGGCTAGATGTGAGAAGCACTTTCTCCTGCTTGTTCTCCTAGAGGTAAACTTCCTTTTAAAAGCTCAACGTCCTGTTAGTGTTTTTCGCAGAGATATACAACATACTTTGGAAGCCTATTTGAATGCCGTTTTCAGTGTGATTTCACGTACAATTTCCAAAACCAAACTCTTAGGAGCTCTACCTTTCTTCTACCTACGACTTCTTCCGTTAAGTGAGTTATTCTTTATTCTAAACAGGATGCTTCTCTGACGCTTTTTCACTGAGATTTTGAAACACTAATGTCACAACCCGTTTCCACCATAGGCTCCAATGGGTTTCCCCATAGAACATGCACACGTGAATTGCTACAGGCTAGAGGAGAGATGCACATTCGGCTGCTTGTTCGCTTAGAGGTAAAATTCCTTCTCAAAGCTCAACGTCCAGGGAGCGAATTTGGCGGCGATACACAGAAAACACTTTGGAAGCGTATTGGAGTATCGTTTGCAGTGTGATTTCGCGTGTAATTTCCCAAACCAAACTGTATGCAGCTCTAACTCTGTTCTGACTATCCCTTATTCGGTTCAGGGAGATATGCTGGTATCTAAATGGGGAAGCTTCTCTGACGCTTTTTCAAAGAGATTTTGAAACATTAATCTCACAACCCGTTTCCACCTTAGGCTCCAATGGGATTCCCCATAGAACATGCAAACCTGAATTCTTACCGGCTAGATGTGAGAAGCACTTTCTGCTGCTTGTACTCCTAGAGGAAAACTTCCTTCCAAAAGCTCAACGTCCCGTGATCGTTTTTGGCAGAGATATACAAAACAATTTGGAAGCGTATTTGAAGGCCGTTTGCAGTGTGACTAAGCGTGTAATTTCCCAAACCAAACTCTTTGCAGCTCTAACTCTGTTCTGACTACCACTTATTCGGTTCAGTGAGATATGCTGGTATCTAAATGGGGAAGCTTCTCTGATGCTTATTCACAGAGATTTTGAAACACTGATCTCACAACCCGTTTCCACCATAGGCTCCTATGGGCTTCCCCATCGAACATGCAAACCTGAATTGTTACAGGCTAGATGTGAGAAGAACATTCTGCTGCTTGGTCCCTTAGAGTTAAACTTGCTTGTCAAAAGGCAACGTCCAGTGAGTGTTTTCCGCAGAGATAACCACATAATTTGGAAGCCTACTTGAATGCCGTTTTCAGTGCGATTTCACGTACAATTTCCCAAAACAAACTGTTTGCAGCTATGACACTGTTCTGACTACCACTTCTTCGATTCAGTGAGATATTTTGGAAGGTAAATGGGGAAGCCTTCTCTGACGCTTTCTCACAGAGATTTTGAAACACTCATCTCACAACCCGTTTCCACCTTATGCTCCAATGGGCTTCCCCATAGAACATGCAAACCTGATTCCTACAGGCTAGATGTGAGAAGCACTTTCTCCTGCTTGTTCTCCTAGAGGTAAACTTCCTTCTAAAAGCTCAACGTCCTGTTAGTGTTTTTCGCAGAGATATACAACATACTTTGGAAGCCTATTTGAATGCCGTTTTCAGTGTGATTTCACGTACAATTTCCAAAACCAAACTCTTAGGAGCTCTACCTTTCTTCTACCTACGACTTCTTCCGTTAAGTGAGTTATTCTTTATTCTAAACAGGATGCTTCTCTGACGCTTTTTCACTGAGATTTTGAAACACTAATGTCACAACCCGTTTCCACCATAGGCTCCAATGGGTTTCCCCATAGAACATGCACACGTGAATTGCTACAGGCTAGAGGAGAGATGCACATTCGGCTGCTTGTTCGCTTAGAGGTAAAATTCCTTCTCAAAGCTCAACGTCCAGGGAGCGAATTTGGCGGCGATACACAGAAAACACTTTGGAACCGTATTGGAGTATCGTTTGCAGTGTGATTTCGCGTGTAATTTCCCAAACCAAACTGTTTGCAGCTCTAACTCTTTTCTGACTATCCCTTATTCGGTTCAGGGAGATATGCTGGTATCTAAATGGGGAAGCTTCTCTGACGCTTTTTCACAGAGATTTTGAAACATTAATCTCACAACCCGTTTCCACCTTAGGCTCCAATGGGATTCCCCATAGAACATGCAAACCTGAATTCTTTCCGGCTAGATGTGAGAAGCACTTTCTGCTGCTTGTTCTCCTAGAGGAAAACTTCCTTCCAAAAGCTCAACGTCCCGTGATCGTTTTTGGCAGAGATATACAAAACAATTTGGAAGCGTATTTGGAGGCCGTTTGCAGTGTGACTTAGCGTGTAATTTCCCAAACCAAACTCTTTGCAGCTCTAACTCTGTTCTGACTACCACTTAATCGGTTCAGTGAGATATGCTGGTATCTAAATGGGGAAGCTTCTCTGATGCTTATTCACAGAGATTTTGAAACACTCATCTCACAACCCGTTTCCACCATAGGCTCCAATGGGCTTCCCCATCGAACATGCAAACCTGAATTGTTACAGGCTAGATGTGAGAAGAACATTCTGCTGCTTGGTCCCTTAGAGTTAAACTTGCTTGTCAAAAGGCAACGTCCAGTGAGTGTTTTTCGCAGAGATAACCACATAATTTGGAAGCCTACTTGAATGCCGTTTTCAGTGCGATTTCACGTACAATTTCCCAAAACAAACTGTTTGCAGCTATGACACTGTTCTGACTACCACTTCTTCGATTCAGTGAGATATTTTGGAAGGTAAATGGGGAAGCCTTCTCTGACGCTTTCTCACAGAGATTTTGAAACACTCATCTCACAACCCGTTTCCACCTTATGCTGCAATGGGCTTCCCCATAGAACGTGCAAACCTGATTCCTACAGGCTAGATGTGAGAAGCACTTTCTCCTGCTTGTTCTCCTAGAGGTAAACTTCCTTCTAAAAGCTCAACGTCCTGTTAGTGTTTTTCGCAGAGATATACAACATACTTTGGAAGCCTATTTGAATGCCGTTTTCAGTGTGAGTTCACGTACAATTTCCAAAACCAAACTCTTAGGAGCTCTACCTTTCTTCTACCTACGACTTCTTCCGTTAAGTGAGTTATTCTTTATTCTAAACAGGATGCTTCTCTGACGCTTTTTCACTGAGATTTTGAAACACTAATGTCACAACCCGTTTCCACCATAGGCTCCAATGGGTTTCCCCATAGAACATGCACACGTGAATTGCTACAGGCTAGAGGAGAGATGCACATTCGGCTGCTTGTTCGCTTAGAGGTAAAATTCCTTCTCAAAGCTCAACGTCCAGGGAGCGAATTTGGCGGCGATACACAGAAAACACTTTGGAAGCGTATTGGAGTATCGTTTGCAGTGTGATTTCGCGTGTAATTTCCCAAACCAAACTGTTTGCAGCTCTAACTCTGTTCTGACTATCCCTTATTCGGTTCAGGGAGATATGCTGGTATCTAAATGGGGAAGCTTCTCTGACGCTTTTTCACAGAGATTTTGAAACATTAATCTCACAACCCGTTTCCACCTTAGGCTCCAATGGGATTCCCCATAGAACATGCAAACCTGAATTCTTTCCGGCTAGATGTGAGAAGCACTTTCTGCTGCTTGTTCTCCTAGAGGAAAACTTCCTTCCAAAAGCTCAACGTCCCGTGATCGTTTTTGGCAGAGATATACAAAACAATTTGGAAGCGTATTTGGAGGCCGTTTGCAGTGTGACTTAGCGTGTAATTTCCCAAACCAAACTCTTTGCAGCTCTAACTCTGTTCTGACTACCACTTATTCGGTTCAGTGAGATATGCTGGTATCTAAATGGGGAAGCTTCTCTGATGCTTATTCACAGAGATTTTGAAACACTCATCTCACAACCCGTTTCCACCATAGGCTCCAATGGGCTTCCCCATCGAACATGCAAACCTGAATTGTTACAGGCTAGATGTGAGAAGAACATTCTGCTGCTTGGTCCCTTAGAGTTAAACTTGCTTGTCAAAAGGCAACGTCCAGTGAGTGTTTTTCGCAGAGATAACCACATAATTTGGAAGCCTACTTGAATGCCGTTTTCAGTGCGATTTCACGTACAATTTCCCAAAACAAACTGTTTGCAGCTATGACACTGTTCTGACTACCACTTCTTCGATTCAGTGAGATATTTTGGAAGGTAAATGGGGAAGCCTTCTCTGACGCTTTCTCACAGAGATTTTGAAACACTCATCTCACAACCCGTTTCCACCTTATGCTCCAATGGGCTTCCCCATAGAACGTGCAAACCTGATTCCTACAGGCTAGATGTGAGAAGCACTTTCTCCTGCTTGTTCTCCTAGAGGTAAACTTCCTTTTAAAAGCTCAACGTCCTGTTAGTGTTTTTCGCAGAGATATACAACATACTTTGGAAGCCTATTTGAATGCCGTTTTCAGTGTGATTTCACGTACAATTTCCAAAACCAAACTCTTAGGAGCTCTACCTTTCTTCTACCTACGACTTCTTCCGTTAAGTGAGTTATTCTTTATTCTAAACAGGATGCTTCTCTGACGCTTTTTCACTGAGATTTTGAAACACTAATGTCACAACCCGTTTCCACCATAGGCTCCAATGGGTTTCCCCATAGAACATGCACACGTGAATTGCTACAGGCTAGAGGAGAGATGCACATTCGGCTGCTTGTTCGCTTAGAGGTAAAATTCCTTCTCAAAGCTCAACGTCCAGGGAGCGAATTTGGCGGCGATACACAGAAAACACTTTGGAAGCGTATTGGAGTATCGTTTGCAGTGTGATTTCACGTGTAATTTCCCAAACCAAACTGTTTGCAGCTCTAACTCTGTTCTGACTATCCCTTATTCGGTTCAGGGAGATATGCTGGTATCTAAATGGGGAAGCTTCTCTGACGCTTTTTCACAGAGATTTTGAAACATTAATCTCACAACCCGTTTCCACCTTAGGCTCCAATGGGATTCCCCATAGAACATGCAAACCTGAATTCTTTCCGGCTAGATGTGAGAAGCACTTTCTGCTGCTTGTTCTCCTAGAGGAAAACTTCCTTCCAAAAGCTCAACGTCCCGTGATCGTTTTTGGCAGAGATATACAAAACAATTTGGAAGCGTATTTGGAGGCCGTTTGCAGTGTGACTTAGCGTGTAATTTCCCAAACCAAACTCTTTGCAGCTCTAACTCTGTTCTGACTACCACTTATTCGGTTCAGTGAGATATGCTGGTATCTAAATGGGGAAGCTTCTCTGATGCTTATTCACAGAGATTTTGAAACACTCATCTCACAACCCGTTTCCACCATAGGCTCCAATGGGCTTCCCCATCGAACATGCAAACCTGAATTGTTACAGGCTAGATGTGAGAAGAACATTCTGCTGCTTGGTCCCTTAGAGTTAAACTTGCTTGTCAAAAGGCAACGTCCAGTGAGTGTTTTTCGCAGAGATAACCACATAATTTGGAAGCCTACTTGAATGCCGTTTTCAGTGCGATTTCACGTACAATTTCCCAAAACAAACTGTTTGCAGCTATGACACTGTTCTGACTACCACTTCTTCGATTCAGTGAGATATTTTGGAAGGTAAATGGGGAAGCCTTCTCTGACGCTTTCTCACAGAGATTTTGAAACACTCATCTCACAACCCGTTTCCACCTTATGCTGCAATGGGCTTCCCCATAGAACGTGCAAACCTGATTCCTACAGGCTAGATGTGAGAAGCACTTTCTCCTGCTTGTTCTCCTAGAGGTAAACTTCCTTCTAAAAGCTCAACGTCCTGTTAGTGTTTTTCGCAGAGATATACAACATACTTTGGAAGCCTATTTGAATGCCGTTTTCAGTGTGATTTCACGTACAATTTCCAAAACCAAACTCTTAGGAGCTCTACCTTTCTTCTACCTACGACTTCTTCCGTTAAGTGAGTTATTCTTTATTCTAAACAGGATGCTTCTCTGACGCTTTTTCACTGAGATTTTGAAACACTAATGTCACAACCCGTTTCCACCATAGGCTCCAATGGGTTTCCCCATAGAACATGCACACGTGAATTGCTACAGGCTAGAGGAGAGATGCACATTCGGCTGCTTGTTCGCTTAGAGGTAAAATTCCTTCTCAAAGCTCAACGTCCAGGGAGCGAATTTGGCGGCGATACACAGAAAACACTTTGGAACCGTATTGGAGTATCGTTTGCAGTGTGATTTCGCGTGTAATTTCCCAAACCAAACTGTTTGCAGCTCTAACTCTTTTCTGACTATCCCTTATTCGGTTCAGGGAGATATGCTGGTATCTAAATGGGGAAGCTTCTCTGACGCTTTTTCACAGAGATTTTGAAACATTAATCTCACAACCCGTTTCCACCTTAGGCTCCAATGGGATTCCCCATAGAACATGCAAACCTGAATTCTTTCCGGCTAGATGTGAGAAGCACTTTCTGCTGCTTGTTCTCCTAGAGGAAAACTTCCTTCCAAAAGCTCAACGTCCCGTGATCGTTTTTGGCAGAGATATACAAAACAATTTGGAAGCGTATTTGGAGGCCGTTTGCAGTGTGACTTAGCGTGTAATTTCCCAAACCAAACTCTTTGCAGCTCTAACTCTGTTCTGACTACCACTTAATCGGTTCAGTGAGATATGCTGGTATCTAAATGGGGAAGCTTCTCTGATGCTTATTCACAGAGATTTTGAAACACTCATCTCACAACCCGTTTCCACCATAGGCTCCAATGGGCTTCCCCATCGAACATGCAAACCTGAATTGTTACAGGCTAGATGTGAGAAGAACATTCTGCTGCTTGGTCCCTTAGAGTTAAACTTGCTTGTCAAAAGGCAACGTCCAGTGAGTGTTTTTCGCAGAGATAACCACATAATTTGGAAGCCTACTTGAATGCCGTTTTCAGTGCGATTTCACGTACAATTTCCCAAAACAAACTGTTTGCAGCTATGACACTGTTCTGACTACCACTTCTTCGATTCAGTGAGATATTTTGGAAGGTAAATGGGGAAGCCTTCTCTGACGCTTTCTCACAGAGATTTTGAAACACTCATCTCACAACCCGTTTCCACCTTATGCTGCAATGGGCTTCCCCATAGAACGTGCAAACCTGATTCCTACAGGCTAGATGTGAGAAGCACTTTCTCCTGCTTGTTCTCCTAGAGGTAAACTTCCTTCTAAAAGCTCAACGTCCTGTTAGTGTTTTTCGCAGAGATATACAACATACTTTGGAAGCCTATTTGAATGCCGTTTTCAGTGTGAGTTCACGTACAATTTCCAAAACCAAACTCTTAGGAGCTCTACCTTTCTTCTACCTACGACTTCTTCCGTTAAGTGAGTTATTCTTTATTCTAAACAGGATGCTTCTCTGACGCTTTTTCACTGAGATTTTGAAACACTAATGTCACAACCCGTTTCCACCATAGGCTCCAATGGGTTTCCCCATAGAACATGCACACGTGAATTGCTACAGGCTAGAGGAGAGATGCACATTCGGCTGCTTGTTCGCTTAGAGGTAAAATTCCTTCTCAAAGCTCAACGTCCAGGGAGCGAATTTGGCGGCGATACACAGAAAACACTTTGGAAGCGTATTGGAGTATCGTTTGCAGTGTGATTTCGCGTGTAATTTCCCAAACCAAACTGTTTGCAGCTCTAACTCTGTTCTGACTATCCCTTATTCGGTTCAGGGAGATATGCTGGTATCTAAATGGGGAAGCTTCTCTGACGCTTTTTCACAGAGATTTTGAAACATTAATCTCACAACCCGTTTCCACCTTAGGCTCCAATGGGATTCCCCATAGAACATGCAAACCTGAATTCTTTCCGGCTAGATGTGAGAAGCACTTTCTGCTGCTTGTTCTCCTAGAGGAAAACTTCCTTCCAAAAGCTCAACGTCCCGTGATCGTTTTTGGCAGAGATATACAAAACAATTTGGAAGCGTATTTGGAGGCCGTTTGCAGTGTGACTTAGCGTGTAATTTCCCAAACCAAACTCTTTGCAGCTCTAACTCTGTTCTGACTACCACTTATTCGGTTCAGTGAGATATGCTGGTATCTAAATGGGGAAGCTTCTCTGATGCTTATTCACAGAGATTTTGAAACACTCATCTCACAACCCGTTTCCACCATAGGCTCCAATGGGCTTCCCCATCGAACATGCAAACCTGAATTGTTACAGGCTAGATGTGAGAAGAACATTCTGCTGCTTGGTCCCTTAGAGTTAAACTTGCTTGTCAAAAGGCAACGTCCAGTGAGTGTTTTTCGCAGAGATAACCACATAATTTGGAAGCCTACTTGAATGCCGTTTTCAGTGCGATTTCACGTACAATTTCCCAAAACAAACTGTTTGCAGCTATGACACTGTTCTGACTACCACTTCTTCGATTCAGTGAGATATTTTGGAAGGTAAATGGGGAAGCCTTCTCTGACGCTTTCTCACAGAGATTTTGAAACACTCATCTCACAACCCGTTTCCACCTTATGCTCCAATGGGCTTCCCCATAGAACGTGCAAACCTGATTCCTACAGGCTAGATGTGAGAAGCACTTTCTCCTGCTTGTTCTCCTAGAGGTAAACTTCCTTTTAAAAGCTCAACGTCCTGTTAGTGTTTTTCGCAGAGATATACAACATACTTTGGAAGCCTATTTGAATGCCGTTTTCAGTGTGATTTCACGTACAATTTCCAAAACCAAACTCTTAGGAGCTCTACCTTTCTTCTACCTACGACTTCTTCCGTTAAGTGAGTTATTCTTTATTCTAAACAGGATGCTTCTCTGACGCTTTTTCACTGAGATTTTGAAACACTAATGTCACAACCCGTTTCCACCATAGGCTCCAATGGGTTTCCCCATAGAACATGCACACGTGAATTGCTACAGGCTAGAGGAGAGATGCACATTCGGCTGCTTGTTCGCTTAGAGGTAAAATTCCTTCTCAAAGCTCAACGTCCAGGGAGCGAATTTGGCGGCGATACACAGAAAACACTTTGGAAGCGTATTGGAGTATCGTTTGCAGTGTGATTTCACGTGTAATTTCCCAAACCAAACTGTTTGCAGCTCTAACTCTGTTCTGACTATCCCTTATTCGGTTCAGGGAGATATGCTGGTATCTAAATGGGGAAGCTTCTCTGACGCTTTTTCACAGAGATTTTGAAACATTAATCTCACAACCCGTTTCCACCTTAGGCTCCAATGGGATTCCCCATAGAACATGCAAACCTGAATTCTTTCCGGCTAGATGTGAGAAGCACTTTCTGCTGCTTGTTCTCCTAGAGGAAAACTTCCTTCCAAAAGCTCAACGTCCCGTGATCGTTTTTGGCAGAGATATACAAAACAATTTGGAAGCGTATTTGGAGGCCGTTTGCAGTGTGACTTAGCGTGTAATTTCCCAAACCAAACTCTTTGCAGCTCTAACTCTGTTCTGACTACCACTTATTCGGTTCAGTGAGATATGCTGGTATCTAAATGGGGAAGCTTCTCTGATGCTTATTCACAGAGATTTTGAAACACTCATCTCACAACCCGTTTCCACCATAGGCTCCAATGGGCTTCCCCATCGAACATGCAAACCTGAATTGTTACAGGCTAGATGTGAGAAGAACATTCTGCTGCTTGGTCCCTTAGAGTTAAACTTGCTTGTCAAAAGGCAACGTCCAGTGAGTGTTTTTCGCAGAGATAACCACATAATTTGGAAGCCTACTTGAATGCCGTTTTCAGTGCGATTTCACGTACAATTTCCCAAAACAAACTGTTTGCAGCTATGACACTGTTCTGACTACCACTTCTTCGATTCAGTGAGATATTTTGGAAGGTAAATGGGGAAGCCTTCTCTGACGCTTTCTCACAGAGATTTTGAAACACTCATCTCACAACCCGTTTCCACCTTATGCTGCAATGGGCTTCCCCATAGAACGTGCAAACCTGATTCCTACAGGCTAGATGTGAGAAGCACTTTCTCCTGCTTGTTCTCCTAGAGGTAAACTTCCTTCTAAAAGCTCAACGTCCTGTTAGTGTTTTTCGCAGAGATATACAACATACTTTGGAAGCCTATTTGAATGCCGTTTTCAGTGTGATTTCACGTACAATTTCCAAAACCAAACTCTTAGGAGCTCTACCTTTCTTCTACCTACGACTTCTTCCGTTAAGTGAGTTATTCTTTATTCTAAACAGGATGCTTCTCTGACGCTTTTTCACTGAGATTTTGAAACACTAATGTCACAACCCGTTTCCACCATAGGCTCCAATGGGTTTCCCCATAGAACATGCACACGTGAATTGCTACAGGCTAGAGGAGAGATGCACATTCGGCTGCTTGTTCGCTTAGAGGTAAAATTCCTTCTCAAAGCTCAACGTCCAGGGAGCGAATTTGGCGGCGATACACAGAAAACACTTTGGAAGCGTATTGGAGTATCGTTTGCAGTGTGATTTCGCGTGTAATTTCCCAAACCAAACTGTTTGCAGCTCTAACTCTGTTCTGACTATCCCTTATTCGGTTCAGGGAGATATGCTGGTATCTAAATGGGGAAGCTTCTCTGACGCTTTTTCACAGAGATTTTGAAACATTAATCTCACAACCCGTTTCCACCTTAGGCTCCAATGGGATTCCCCATAGAACATGCAAACCTGAATTCTTTCCGGCTAGATGTGAGAAGCACTTTCTGCTGCTTGTTCTCCTAGAGGAAAACTTCCTTCCAAAAGCTCAACGTCCCGTGATCGTTTTTGGCAGAGATATACAAAACAATTTGGAAGCGTATTTGGAGGCCGTTTGCAGTGTGACTTAGCGTGTAATTTCCCAAACCAAACTCTTTGCAGCTCTAACTCTGTTCTGACTACCACTTATTGGGTTCAGTGAGATATGCTGGTATCTAAATGGGGAAGCTTCTCTGATGCTTATTCACAGAGATTTTGAAACACTCATCTCACAACCCGTTTCCACCATAGGCTCCAATGGGTTTCCCCATAAAACATGCACACGTGAATTGCTACAGGCTAGAGGAGAGATGCACATTCGGCTGCTTGTTCGCTTAGAGGTAAAATTCCTTCTCAAAGCTCAACGTCCAGGGAGCGAATTTGGCGCCGATACACAGAAAACACTTTGGAAGCGTATTGGAGTATCGTTTGCAGTGTGATTTCGCGTGTAATTTCCCAAACCAAACTGTTTGCAGCTCTAACTCTGTTCTGACTATCCCTTATTCGGTTCAGGGAGATATGCTGGTATCTAAATGGGGAAGCTTCTCTGACGCTTTTTCACAGAGATTTTGAAACATTAATCTCACAACCCGTTTCCACCTTAGGCTCCAATGGGATTCCCCATAGAACATGCAAACCTGAATTCTTTCCGGCTAGATGTGAGAAGCACTTTCTGCTGCTTGTTCTCCTAGAGGAAAACTTCCTTCCAAAAGCTCAACGTCCCGTGATCGTTTTTGGCAGAGATATACAAAACAATTTGGAAGCGTATTTGGAGGCCGTTTGCAGTGTGACTTAGCGTGTAATTTCCCAAACCAAACTCTTTGCAGCTCTAACTCTGTTCTGACTACCACTTATTCGGTTCAGTGAGATATGCTGGTATCTAAATGGGGAAGCTTCTCTGATGCTTATTCACAGAGATTTTGAAACACTGATCTCACAACCCGTTTCCACCATAGGCTCCTATGGGCTTCCCCATCGAACATGCAAACCTGAATTGTTACAGGCTAGATGTGAGAAGAACATTCTGCTGCTTGGTCCCTTAGAGTTAAACTTGCTTGTCAAAAGGCAACGTCCAGTGAGTGTTTTCCGCAGAGATAACCACATAATTTGGAAGCCTACTTGAATGCCGTTTTCAGTGCGATTTCACGTACAATTTCCCAAAACAAACTGTTTGCAGCTATGACACTGTTCTGACTACCACTTCTTCGATTCAGTGAGATATTTTGGAAGGTAAATGGGGAAGCCTTCTCTGACGCTTTCTCACAGAGATTTTGAAACACTCATCTCACAACCCGTTTCCACCTTATGCTCCAATGGGCTTCCCCATAGAACATGCAAACCTGATTCCTACAGGCTAGATGTGAGAAGCACTTTCTCCTGCTTGTTCTCCTAGAGGTAAACTTCCTTCTAAAAGCTCAACGTCCTGTTAGTGTTTTTCGCAGAGATATACAACATACTTTGGAAGCCTATTTGAATGCCGTTTTCAGTGTGATTTCACGTACAATTTCCAAAACCAAACTCTTAGGAGCTCTACCTTTCTTCTACCTACGACTTCTTCCGTTAAGTGAGTTATTCTTTATTCTAAACAGGATGCTTCTCTGACGCTTTTTCACTGAGATTTTGAAACACTAATGTCACAACCCGTTTCCACCATAGGCTCCAATGGGTTTCCCCATAGAACATGCACACGTGAATTGCTACAGGCTAGAGGAGAGATGCACATTCGGCTGCTTGTTCGCTTAGAGGTAAAATTCCTTCTCAAAGCTCAACGTCCAGGGAGCGAATTTGGCGGCGATACACAGAAAACACTTTGGAACCGTATTGGAGTATCGTTTGCAGTGTGATTTCGCGTGTAATTTCCCAAACCAAACTGTTTGCAGCTCTAACTCTTTTCTGACTATCCCTTATTCGGTTCAGGGAGATATGCTGGTATCTAAATGGGGAAGCTTCTCTGACGCTTTTTCACAGAGATTTTGAAACATTAATCTCACAACCCGTTTCCACCTTAGGCTCCAATGGGATTCCCCATAGAACATGCAAACCTGAATTCTTTCCGGCTAGATGTGAGAAGCACTTTCTGCTGCTTGTTCTCCTAGAGGAAAACTTCCTTCCAAAAGCTCAACGTCCCGTGATCGTTTTTGGCAGAGATATACAAAACAATTTGGAAGCGTATTTGGAGGCCGTTTGCAGTGTGACTTAGCGTGTAATTTCCCAAACCAAACTCTTTGCAGCTCTAACTCTGTTCTGACTACCACTTAATCGGTTCAGTGAGATATGCTGGTATCTAAATGGGGAAGCTTCTCTGATGCTTATTCACAGAGATTTTGAAACACTCATCTCACAACCCGTTTCCACCATAGGCTCCAATGGGCTTCCCCATCGAACATGCAAACCTGAATTGTTACAGGCTAGATGTGAGAAGAACATTCTGCTGCTTGGTCCCTTAGAGTTAAACTTGCTTGTCAAAAGGCAACGTCCAGTGAGTGTTTTTCGCAGAGATAACCACATAATTTGGAAGCCTACTTGAATGCCGTTTTCAGTGCGATTTCACGTACAATTTCCCAAAACAAACTGTTTGCAGCTATGACACTGTTCTGACTACCACTTCTTCGATTCAGTGAGATATTTTGGAAGGTAAATGGGGAAGCCTTCTCTGACGCTTTCTCACAGAGATTTTGAAACACTCATCTCACAACCCGTTTCCACCTTATGCTGCAATGGGCTTCCCCATAGAACGTGCAAACCTGATTCCTACAGGCTAGATGTGAGAAGCACTTTCTCCTGCTTGTTCTCCTAGAGGTAAACTTCCTTCTAAAAGCTCAACGTCCTGTTAGTGTTTTTCGCAGAGATATACAACATACTTTGGAAGCCTATTTGAATGCCGTTTTCAGTGTGAGTTCACGTACAATTTCCAAAACCAAACTCTTAGGAGCTCTACCTTTCTTCTACCTACGACTTCTTCCGTTAAGTGAGTTATTCTTTATTCTAAACAGGATGCTTCTCTGACGCTTTTTCACTGAGATTTTGAAACACTAATGTCACAACCCGTTTCCACCATAGGCTCCAATGGGTTTCCCCATAGAACATGCACACGTGAATTGCTACAGGCTAGAGGAGAGATGCACATTCGGCTGCTTGTTCGCTTAGAGGTAAAATTCCTTCTCAAAGCTCAACGTCCAGGGAGCGAATTTGGCGGCGATACACAGAAAACACTTTGGAAGCGTATTGGAGTATCGTTTGCAGTGTGATTTCGCGTGTAATTTCCCAAACCAAACTGTTTGCAGCTCTAACTCTGTTCTGACTATCCCTTATTCGGTTCAGGGAGATATGCTGGTATCTAAATGGGGAAGCTTCTCTGACGCTTTTTCACAGAGATTTTGAAACATTAATCTCACAACCCGTTTCCACCTTAGGCTCCAATGGGATTCCCCATAGAACATGCAAACCTGAATTCTTTCCGGCTAGATGTGAGAAGCACTTTCTGCTGCTTGTTCTCCTAGAGGAAAACTTCCTTCCAAAAGCTCAACGTCCCGTGATCGTTTTTGGCAGAGATATACAAAACAATTTGGAAGCGTATTTGGAGGCCGTTTGCAGTGTGACTTAGCGTGTAATTTCCCAAACCAAACTCTTTGCAGCTCTAACTCTGTTCTGACTACCACTTATTCGGTTCAGTGAGATATGCTGGTATCTAAATGGGGAAGCTTCTCTGATGCTTATTCACAGAGATTTTGAAACACTCATCTCACAACCCGTTTCCACCATAGGCTCCAATGGGCTTCCCCATCGAACATGCAAACCTGAATTGTTACAGGCTAGATGTGAGAAGAACATTCTGCTGCTTGGTCCCTTAGAGTTAAACTTGCTTGTCAAAAGGCAACGTCCAGTGAGTGTTTTTCGCAGAGATAACCACATAATTTGGAAGCCTACTTGAATGCCGTTTTCAGTGCGATTTCACGTACAATTTCCCAAAACAAACTGTTTGCAGCTATGACACTGTTCTGACTACCACTTCTTCGATTCAGTGAGATATTTTGGAAGGTAAATGGGGAAGCCTTCTCTGACGCTTTCTCACAGAGATTTTGAAACACTCATCTCACAACCCGTTTCCACCTTATGCTCCAATGGGCTTCCCCATAGAACGTGCAAACCTGATTCCTACAGGCTAGATGTGAGAAGCACTTTCTCCTGCTTGTTCTCCTAGAGGTAAACTTCCTTTTAAAAGCTCAACGTCCTGTTAGTGTTTTTCGCAGAGATATACAACATACTTTGGAAGCCTATTTGAATGCCGTTTTCAGTGTGATTTCACGTACAATTTCCAAAACCAAACTCTTAGGAGCTCTACCTTTCTTCTACCTACGACTTCTTCCGTTAAGTGAGTTATTCTTTATTCTAAACAGGATGCTTCTCTGACGCTTTTTCACTGAGATTTTGAAACACTAATGTCACAACCCGTTTCCACCATAGGCTCCAATGGGTTTCCCCATAGAACATGCACACGTGAATTGCTACAGGCTAGAGGAGAGATGCACATTCGGCTGCTTGTTCGCTTAGAGGTAAAATTCCTTCTCAAAGCTCAACGTCCAGGGAGCGAATTTGGCGGCGATACACAGAAAACACTTTGGAAGCGTATTGGAGTATCGTTTGCAGTGTGATTTCACGTGTAATTTCCCAAACCAAACTGTTTGCAGCTCTAACTCTGTTCTGACTATCCCTTATTCGGTTCAGGGAGATATGCTGGTATCTAAATGGGGAAGCTTCTCTGACGCTTTTTCACAGAGATTTTGAAACATTAATCTCACAACCCGTTTCCACCTTAGGCTCCAATGGGATTCCCCATAGAACATGCAAACCTGAATTCTTTCCGGCTAGATGTGAGAAGCACTTTCTGCTGCTTGTTCTCCTAGAGGAAAACTTCCTTCCAAAAGCTCAACGTCCCGTGATCGTTTTTGGCAGAGATATACAAAACAATTTGGAAGCGTATTTGGAGGCCGTTTGCAGTGTGACTTAGCGTGTAATTTCCCAAACCAAACTCTTTGCAGCTCTAACTCTGTTCTGACTACCACTTATTCGGTTCAGTGAGATATGCTGGTATCTAAATGGGGAAGCTTCTCTGATGCTTATTCACAGAGATTTTGAAACACTCATCTCACAACCCGTTTCCACCATAGGCTCCAATGGGCTTCCCCATCGAACATGCAAACCTGAATTGTTACAGGCTAGATGTGAGAAGAACATTCTGCTGCTTGGTCCCTTAGAGTTAAACTTGCTTGTCAAAAGGCAACGTCCAGTGAGTGTTTTCCGCAGAGATAACCACATAATTTGGAAGCCTACTTGAATGCCGTTTTCAGTGCGATTTCACGTACAATTTCCCAAAACAAACTGTTTGCAGCTATGACACTGTTCTGACTACCACTTCTTCGATTCAGTGAGATATTTTGGAAGGTAAATGGGGAAGCCTTCTCTGACGCTTTCTCACAGAGATTTTGAAACACTCATCTCACAACCCGTTTCCACCTTATGCTGCAATGGGCTTCCCCATAGAACGTGCAAACCTGATTCCTACAGGCTAGATGTGAGAAGCACTTTCTCCTGCTTGTTCTCCTAGAGGTAAACTTCCTTCTAAAAGCTCAACGTCCTGTTAGTGTTTTTCGCAGAGATATACAACATACTTTGGAAGCCTATTTGAATGCCGTTTTCAGTGTGATTTCACGTACAATTTCCAAAACCAAACTCTTAGGAGCTCTACCTTTCTTCTACCTACGACTTCTTCCGTTAAGTGAGTTATTCTTTATTCTAAACAGGATGCTTCTCTGACGCTTTTTCACTGAGATTTTGAAACACTAATGTCACAACCCGTTTCCACCATAGGCTCCAATGGGTTTCCCCATAGAACATGCACACGTGAATTGCTACAGGCTAGAGGAGAGATGCACATTCGGCTGCTTGTTCGCTTAGAGGTAAAATTCCTTCTCAAAGCTCAACGTCCAGGGAGCGAATTTGGCGGCGATACACAGAAAACACTTTGGAACCGTATTGGAGTATCGTTTGCAGTGTGATTTCGCGTGTAATTTCCCAAACCAAACTGTTTGCAGCTCTAACTCTTTTCTGACTATCCCTTATTCGGTTCAGGGAGATATGCTGGTATCTAAATGGGGAAGCTTCTCTGACGCTTTTTCACAGAGATTTTGAAACATTAATCTCACAACCCGTTTCCACCTTAGGCTCCAATGGGATTCCCCATAGAACATGCAAACCTGAATTCTTTCCGGCTAGATGTGAGAAGCACTTTCTGCTGCTTGTTCTCCTAGAGGAAAACTTCCTTCCAAAAGCTCAACGTCCCGTGATCGTTTTTGGCAGAGATATACAAAACAATTTGGAAGCGTATTTGGAGGCCGTTTGCAGTGTGACTTAGCGTGTAATTTCCCAAACCAAACTCTTTGCAGCTCTAACTCTGTTCTGACTACCACTTAATCGGTTCAGTGAGATATGCTGGTATCTAAATGGGGAAGCTTCTCTGATGCTTATTCACAGAGATTTTGAAACACTCATCTCACAACCCGTTTCCACCATAGGCTCCAATGGGCTTCCCCATCGAACATGCAAACCTGAATTGTTACAGGCTAGATGTGAGAAGAACATTCTGCTGCTTGGTCCCTTAGAGTTAAACTTGCTTGTCAAAAGGCAACGTCCAGTGAGTGTTTTTCGCAGAGATAACCACATAATTTGGAAGCCTACTTGAATGCCGTTTTCAGTGCGATTTCACGTACAATTTCCCAAAACAAACTGTTTGCAGCTATGACACTGTTCTGACTACCACTTCTTCGATTCAGTGAGATATTTTGGAAGGTAAATGGGGAAGCCTTCTCTGACGCTTTCTCACAGAGATTTTGAAACACTCATCTCACAACCCGTTTCCACCTTATGCTGCAATGGGCTTCCCCATAGAACGTGCAAACCTGATTCCTACAGGCTAGATGTGAGAAGCACTTTCTCCTGCTTGTTCTCCTAGAGGTAAACTTCCTTCTAAAAGCTCAACGTCCTGTTAGTGTTTTTCGCAGAGATATACAACATACTTTGGAAGCCTATTTGAATGCCGTTTTCAGTGTGAGTTCACGTACAATTTCCAAAACCAAACTCTTAGGAGCTCTACCTTTCTTCTACCTACGACTTCTTCCGTTAAGTGAGTTATTCTTTATTCTAAACAGGATGCTTCTCTGACGCTTTTTCACTGAGATTTTGAAACACTAATGTCACAACCCGTTTCCACCATAGGCTCCAATGGGTTTCCCCATAGAACATGCACACGTGAATTGCTACAGGCTAGAGGAGAGATGCACATTCGGCTGCTTGTTCGCTTAGAGGTAAAATTCCTTCTCAAAGCTCAACGTCCAGGGAGCGAATTTGGCGGCGATACACAGAAAACACTTTGGAAGCGTATTGGAGTATCGTTTGCAGTGTGATTTCGCGTGTAATTTCCCAAACCAAACTGTTTGCAGCTCTAACTCTGTTCTGACTATCCCTTATTCGGTTCAGGGAGATATGCTGGTATCTAAATGGGGAAGCTTCTCTGACGCTTTTTCACAGAGATTTTGAAACATTAATCTCACAACCCGTTTCCACCTTAGGCTCCAATGGGATTCCCCATAGAACATGCAAACCTGAATTCTTTCCGGCTAGATGTGAGAAGCACTTTCTGCTGCTTGTTCTCCTAGAGGAAAACTTCCTTCCAAAAGCTCAACGTCCCGTGATCGTTTTTGGCAGAGATATACAAAACAATTTGGAAGCGTATTTGGAGGCCGTTTGCAGTGTGACTTAGCGTGTAATTTCCCAAACCAAACTCTTTGCAGCTCTAACTCTGTTCTGACTACCACTTATTCGGTTCAGTGAGATATGCTGGTATCTAAATGGGGAAGCTTCTCTGATGCTTATTCACAGAGATTTTGAAACACTCATCTCACAACCCGTTTCCACCATAGGCTCCAATGGGCTTCCCCATCGAACATGCAAACCTGAATTGTTACAGGCTAGATGTGAGAAGAACATTCTGCTGCTTGGTCCCTTAGAGTTAAACTTGCTTGTCAAAAGGCAACGTCCAGTGAGTGTTTTCCGCAGAGATAACCACATAATTTGGAAGCCTACTTGAATGCCGTTTTCAGTGCGATTTCACGTACAATTTCCCAAAACAAACTGTTTGCAGCTATGACACTGTTCTGACTACCACTTCTTCGATTCAGTGAGATATTTTGGAAGGTAAATGGGGAAGCCTTCTCTGACGCTTTCTCACAGAGATTTTGAAACACTCATCTCACAACCCGTTTCCACCTTATGCTCCAATGGGCTTCCCCATAGAACGTGCAAACCTGATTCCTACAGGCTAGATGTGAGAAGCACTTTCTCCTGCTTGTTCTCCTAGAGGTAAACTTCCTTTTAAAAGCTCAACGTCCTGTTAGTGTTTTTCGCAGAGATATACAACATACTTTGGAAGCCTATTTGAATGCCGTTTTCAGTGTGATTTCACGTACAATTTCCAAAACCAAACTCTTAGGAGCTCTACCTTTCTTCTACCTACGACTTCTTCCGTTAAGTGAGTTATTCTTTATTCTAAACAGGATGCTTCTCTGACGCTTTTTCACTGAGATTTTGAAACACTAATGTCACAACCCGTTTCCACCATAGGCTCCAATGGGTTTCCCCATAGAACATGCACACGTGAATTGCTACAGGCTAGAGGAGAGATGCACATTCGGCTGCTTGTTCGCTTAGAGGTAAAATTCCTTCTCAAAGCTCAACGTCCAGGGAGCGAATTTGGCGGCGATACACAGAAAACACTTTGGAAGCGTATTGGAGTATCGTTTGCAGTGTGATTTCACGTGTAATTTCCCAAACCAAACTGTTTGCAGCTCTAACTCTGTTCTGACTATCCCTTATTCGGTTCAGGGAGATATGCTGGTATCTAAATGGGGAAGCTTCTCTGACGCTTTTTCACAGAGATTTTGAAACATTAATCTCACAACCCGTTTCCACCTTAGGCTCCAATGGGATTCCCCATAGAACATGCAAACCTGAATTCTTTCCGGCTAGATGTGAGAAGCACTTTCTGCTGCTTGTTCTCCTAGAGGAAAACTTCCTTCCAAAAGCTCAACGTCCCGTGATCGTTTTTGGCAGAGATATACAAAACAATTTGGAAGCGTATTTGGAGGCCGTTTGCAGTGTGACTTAGCGTGTAATTTCCCAAACCAAACTCTTTGCAGCTCTAACTCTGTTCTGACTACCACTTATTCGGTTCAGTGAGATATGCTGGTATCTAAATGGGGAAGCTTCTCTGATGCTTATTCACAGAGATTTTGAAACACTCATCTCACAACCCGTTTCCACCATAGGCTCCAATGGGCTTCCCCATCGAACATGCAAACCTGAATTGTTACAGGCTAGATGTGAGAAGAACATTCTGCTGCTTGGTCCCTTAGAGTTAAACTTGCTTGTCAAAAGGCAACGTCCAGTGAGTGTTTTTCGCAGAGATAACCACATAATTTGGAAGCCTACTTGAATGCCGTTTTCAGTGCGATTTCACGTACAATTTCCCAAAACAAACTGTTTGCAGCTATGACACTGTTCTGACTACCACTTCTTCGATTCAGTGAGATATTTTGGAAGGTAAATGGGGAAGCCTTCTCTGACGCTTTCTCACAGAGATTTTGAAACACTCATCTCACAACCCGTTTCCACCTTATGCTGCAATGGGCTTCCCCATAGAACGTGCAAACCTGATTCCTACAGGCTAGATGTGAGAAGCACTTTCTCCTGCTTGTTCTCCTAGAGGTAAACTTCCTTCTAAAAGCTCAACGTCCTGTTAGTGTTTTTCGCAGAGATATACAACATACTTTGGAAGCCTATTTGAATGCCGTTTTCAGTGTGATTTCACGTACAATTTCCAAAACCAAACTCTTAGGAGCTCTACCTTTCTTCTACCTACGACTTCTTCCGTTAAGTGAGTTATTCTTTATTCTAAACAGGATGCTTCTCTGACGCTTTTTCACTGAGATTTTGAAACACTAATGTCACAACCCGTTTCCACCATAGGCTCCAATGGGTTTCCCCATAGAACATGCACACGTGAATTGCTACAGGCTAGAGGAGAGATGCACATTCGGCTGCTTGTTCGCTTAGAGGTAAAATTCCTTCTCAAAGCTCAACGTCCAGGGAGCGAATTTGGCGGCGATACACAGAAAACACTTTGGAAGCGTATTGGAGTATCGTTTGCAGTGTGATTTCGCGTGTAATTTCCCAAACCAAACTGTTTGCAGCTCTAACTCTGTTCTGACTATCCCTTATTCGGTTCAGGGAGATATGCTGGTATCTAAATGGGGAAGCTTCTCTGACGCTTTTTCACAGAGATTTTGAAACATTAATCTCACAACCCGTTTCCACCTTAGGCTCCAATGGGATTCCCCATAGAACATGCAAACCTGAATTCTTTCCGGCTAGATGTGAGAAGCACTTTCTGCTGCTTGTTCTCCTAGAGGAAAACTTCCTTCCAAAAGCTCAACGTCCCGTGATCGTTTTTGGCAGAGATATACAAAACAATTTGGAAGCGTATTTGGAGGCCGTTTGCAGTGTGACTTAGCGTGTAATTTCCCAAACCAAACTCTTTGCAGCTCTAACTCTGTTCTGACTACCACTTATTGGGTTCAGTGAGATATGCTGGTATCTAAATGGGGAAGCTTCTCTGATGCTTATTCACAGAGATTTTGAAACACTCATCTCACAACCCGTTTCCACCATAGGCTCCAATGGGTTTCCCCATAAAACATGCACACGTGAATTGCTACAGGCTAGAGGAGAGATGCACATTCGGCTGCTTGTTCGCTTAGAGGTAAAATTCCTTCTCAAAGCTCAACGTCCAGGGAGCGAATTTGGCGCCGATACACAGAAAACACTTTGGAAGCGTATTGGAGTATCGTTTGCAGTGTGATTTCGCGTGTAATTTCCCAAACCAAACTGTTTGCAGCTCTAACTCTGTTCTGACTATCCCTTATTCGGTTCAGGGAGATATGCTGGTATCTAAATGGGGAAGCTTCTCTGACGCTTTTTCACAGAGATTTTGAAACATTAATCTCACAACCCGTTTCCACCTTAGGCTCCAATGGGATTCCCCATAGAACATGCAAACCTGAATTCTTTCCGGCTAGATGTGAGAAGCACTTTCTGCTGCTTGTTCTCCTAGAGGAAAACTTCCTTCCAAAAGCTCAACGTCCCGTGATCGTTTTTGGCAGAGATATACAAAACAATTTGGAAGCGTATTTGGAGGCCGTTTGCAGTGTGACTTAGCGTGTAATTTCCCAAACCAAACTCTTTGCAGCTCTAACTCTGTTCTGACTACCACTTATTCGGTTCAGTGAGATATGCTGGTATCTAAATGGGGAAGCTTCTCTGATGCTTATTCACAGAGATTTTGAAACACTCATCTCACAACCCGTTTCCACCATAGGCTCCAATGGGCTTCCCCATCGAACATGCAAACCTGAATTGTTACAGGCTAGATGTGAGAAGAACATTCTGCTGCTTGGTCCCTTAGAGTTAAACTTGCTTGTCAAAAGGCAACGTCCAGTGAGTGTTTTTCGCAGAGATAACCACATAATTTGGAAGCCTACTTGAATGCCGTTTTCAGTGCGATTTCACGTACAATTTCCCAAAACAAACTGTTTGCAGCTATGACACTGTTCTGACTACCACTTCTTCGATTCAGTGAGATATTTTGGAAGGTAAATGGGGAAGCCTTCTCTGACGCTTTCTCACAGAGATTTTGAAACACTCATCTCACAACCCGTTTCCACCTTATGCTGCAATGGGCTTCCCCATAGAACGTGCAAACCTGATTCCTACAGGCTAGATGTGAGAAGCACTTTCTCCTGCTTGTTCTCCTAGAGGTAAACTTCCTTCTAAAAGCTCAACGTCCTGTTAGTGTTTTTCGCAGAGATATACAACATACTTTGGAAGCCTATTTGAATGCCGTTTTCAGTGTGATTTCACGTACAATTTCCAAAACCAAACTCTTAGGAGCTCTACCTTTCTTCTACCTACGACTTCTTCCGTTAAGTGAGTTATTCTTTATTCTAAACAGGATGCTTCTCTGACGCTTTTTCACTGAGATTTTGAAACACTAATGTCACAACCCGTTTCCACCATAGGCTCCAATGGGTTTCCCCATAGAACATGCACACGTGAATTGCTACAGGCTAGAGGAGAGATGCACATTCGGCTGCTTGTTCGCTTAGAGGTAAAATTCCTTCTCAAAGCTCAACGTCCAGGGAGCGAATTTGGCGGCGATACACAGAAAACACTTTGGAAGCGTATTGGAGTATCGTTTGCAGTGTGATTTCGCGTGTAATTTCCCAAACCAAACTGTTTGCAGCTCTAACTCTGTTCTGACTATCCCTTATTCGGTTCAGGGAGATATGCTGGTATCTAAATGGGGAAGCTTCTCTGACGCTTTTTCACAGAGATTTTGAAACATTAATCTCACAACCCGTTTCCACCTTAGGCTCCAATGGGATTCCCCATAGAACATGCAAACCTGAATTCTTTCCGGCTAGATGTGAGAAGCACTTTCTGCTGCTTGTTCTCCTAGAGGAAAACTTCCTTCCAAAAGCTCAACGTCCCGTGATCGTTTTTGGCAGAGATATACAAAACAATTTGGAAGCGTATTTGGAGGCCGTTTGCAGTGTGACTTAGCGTGTAATTTCCCAAACCAAACTCTTTGCAGCTCTAACTCTGTTCTGACTACCACTTATTGGGTTCAGTGAGATATGCTGGTATCTAAATGGGGAAGCTTCTCTGATGCTTATTCACAGAGATTTTGAAACACTCATCTCACAACCCGTTTCCACCATAGGCTCCAATGGGTTTCCCCATAAAACATGCACACGTGAATTGCTACAGGCTAGAGGAGAGATGCACATTCGGCTGCTTGTTCGCTTAGAGGTAAAATTCCTTCTCAAAGCTCAACGTCCAGGGAGCGAATTTGGCGCCGATACACAGAAAACACTTTGGAAGCGTATTGGAGTATCGTTTGCAGTGTGATTTCGCGTGTAATTTCCCAAACCAAACTGTTTGCAGCTCTAACTCTGTTCTGACTATACCTTATTCGGTTCAGGGAGATATGCTGGTATCTAAATGGGGAAGCTTCTCTGACGCTTTTTCACAGAGATTTTGAAACATTAATCTCACAACCCGTTTCCACCTTAGGCTCCAATGGGATTCCCCATAGAACATGCAAACCTGAATTCTTACCGGCAAGATGTGAGAAGCACTTTCTGCTGCTTGTTCTCCTAGAGGAAAACTTCCTTCCAAAAGCTCAACGTCCCGTGACCATTTTTGGCAGAGATATACAAACCAATTTGGAAGCGTATTTGAAGGCCGTTTGCAGTGTGACTAAGCGTGTAATTTCCCAAACCAAACTCTTTGCAGCTCTAACTCTGTTCTGACTACCACTTATTCGGTTCAGTGAGATATGCTGGTATCTAAATGGGGAAGCTTCTCTGATGCTTATTCACAGAGATTTTGAAACACTCATCTCACAACCCGTTTCCAAAATAGGCTCCAATGGGCTTCCCCATAGAACATGCAAACCTGAATTTTTACAGGCTAGATGTGAGAAGAACATTCTGCTGCTTGGTCCCTTAGAGTTAAACTTGCTTGTCAAAAGGCAACGTCCAGTGAGTGTTTTCCGCAGAGATAACCACATAATTTGGAAGCCTTCTTGAATGCCGTTTTCAGTGCGATTTCACGTACAATTTCCCAAAACAAACTGTTTGCAGCTATGACACTGTTCTGACTACCACTTCTTCGATTCAGTGAGATATTTTGGAAGGTAAATGGGGAAGCCTTCTCTGACGCTTTCTCACAGAGATTTTGAAACACTCATCTCACAACCCGTTTCCACCTTATGCTCCAATGGGCTTCCCCATAGAACGTGCAAACCTGATTCCTACAGGCTAGATGTGAGAAGCACTTTCTCCTGCTTGTTCTCCTAGAGGTAAACTTCCTTCTAAAAGCTCAACGTCCTGTTAGTGTTTTTCGCAGAGATATACAACATACTTTGGAAGCCTATTTGAATGCCGTTTTCAGTGTGATTTCACGTACAATTTCCAAAACCAAACTCTTAGGAGCTCTACCTTTCTTCTACCTACGACTTCTTCCGTTAAGTGAGTTATTCTTTATTCTAAACAGGATGCTTCTCTGACGCTTTTTCACTGAGATTTTGAAACACTAATGTCACAACCCGTTTCCACCATAGGCTCCAATGGGTTTCCCCATAGAACATGCACACGTGAATTGCTACAGGCTAGAGGAGAGATGCACATTCGGCTGCTTGTTCGCTTAGAGGTAAAATTCCTTCTCAAAGCTCAACGTCCAGGGAGCGAATTTGGCGGCGATACACAGAAAACACTTTGGAAGCGTATTGGAGTATCGTTTGCAGTGTGATTTCGCGTGTAATTTCCCAAAAGAAACTGTTTGCAGCTCTAACTCTGTTCTGACTATCCCTTATTCGGTTCAGGGAGATATGCTGGTATCTAAATGGGGAAGCTTCTCTGACGCTTTTTCACAGAGATTTTGAAACATTAATCTCACAACCCGTTTCCACCTTAGGCTCCAATGGGATTCCCCATAGAACATGCAAACCTGAATTCTTTCCGGCTAGATGTGAGAAGCACTTTCTGCTGCTTGTTCTCCTAGAGGAAAACTTCCTTCCAAAAGCTCAACGTCCCGTGATCGTTTTTGGCAGAGATATACAAAACAATTTGGAAGCGTATTTGGAGGCCGTTTGCAGTGTGACTTAGCGTGTAATTTCCCTAACCAAACTCTTTGCAGCTCTAACTCTGTTCTGACTACCACTTATTCGGTTCAGTGAGATATGCTGGTATCTAAATGGGGAAGCTTCTCTGATGCTTATTCACAGAGATTTTGAAACACTCATCTCACAACCCGTTTCCACCATAGGCTCCAATGGGCTTCCCCATAGAACATGCAAACCTGAATTGTTACAGGCTAGATGTGAGAAGAACATTCTGCTGCTTGGTCCCTTAGAGTTAAACTTGCTTGTCAAAAGGCAACGTCCAGTGAGTGTTTTTCGCAGAGATAACCACATAATTTGGAAGCCTACTTGAATGCCGTTTTCAGTGCGATTTCACGTACAATTTCCCAAAACAAACTGTTTGCAGCTATGACACTGTTCTGACTACCACTTCTTCGATTCAGTGAGATATTTTGGAAGGTAAATGGGGAAGCCTTCTCTGACGCTTTCTCACAGAGATTTTGAAACACTCATCTCACAATCCGTTTCCACCTTAGGCTCCAATGGGCTTCCCCATCGAACGTGCAAACCTGATTCCTACAGGCTAGATGTGAGAGGCACATTCTGCTGCTTGATCGCTTAGAGGTAAACTTCCTTCTAAAAGCTCAATGTCCCGTGATCGTTTTTGTCAGATATATACAAAACAATTTGGAAGCGTATTTGAGGGCCGTTTGCAGTGTGATTTAGCGTGTGATTTCCCAAACCACACTGTTTGCAGCTCTAACTCTTTTCTGCCTACCACGTATTCGGTTCAGTGAGATATGCTGGTATCTAAATGGGGATGCTTCTCTGAGGCTTATTCACAGAGACATTGAAACACTCATCTCACAACCCGTTTCCACCATAGGCTCCAATGGGATTCCCCTTAGAATTCGCAAACCGGATTCCTACCGGCTGGATGTGAGAACCCCATTCTGCTGCTTGTTCTCTTAGAGGTAAACTTGCTTCTTAAACCTCCAGGTCCAGTGAGTGTTTTTGGCAGAGATATACAGCATAATTTTGAGCCTATTTAAATGCCGTTTTCAGTGCGATTTCACGCATAATTTCCCACCCCACACTGTTTGCAGCTCCGACACTGTTCTGACTACCATTTCTTCCCTTCAGTGAGATATGCTGGAATGGAAATGGGGAAGCTTCTCTGATGCTTTTTCACGGAGTCTTTGAAACACTAATCTCACAACCCCTTTCCACCATAGGCTCCATTGGGCTTCCCCATATAACATGCAATCCTGAATTGCAAAAGGCTAAATATGAGAAGCACATTCTGCTGCTTGTTCCCTTTGATTTAAACTTGCTTCTAAAAGCTCAACATCCAGTGAGTGTTTTTTGGCATAGATATACCACACTCTTTGGAAGCCTATTTGAATACCGTTTGCAGTTCGATTTCGTGTATAATTTCCCAAACCAAGCTGTTTGCAGCTCTAACTCTCTCCTGACTACCACTTCTTCGTTTCAATGAGATATGCAGGAATCTAGAAGTCGAAGATTCTCTGGCGCCTTTTTCACAGAAATTTTGAGACACAATTCGCCCAAGCTGTTTCCACCATCGGCTCCAAGGGGCTTCCCCATAGAGGTTGCAATCCTGAATTCCCACAAGCTGGATGTGTGAAGCACATTCTCGTGCTTGTTCGCTTAGAGTTAAACTTGCTTCTAAACGCTCAACTTCCACTGAGTGTTTTTGGCAGTGATATACAACACACTTTGGAAGCGTATTTGAATATCGTTTGCAGTGCGATTTCGCGTGTAATTTCCCAAACCAAACTGTTTGCAGCTCTAACTCTGTTCTGCCTACCACTTATTCGGTTCAGTGAGATATGCTGGTATCTAAATGGGGAAGCTTCTCTGATGCTTATTCACAGAGATTTTGAAACACTAATGTCACAACCCGTTTCCACCATAGGCTCCAATGGGTTTCCCCATAGAACTTGCACACGTGAATTGCTACAGGCTAGAGGAGAGATGCACATTCGGCTGCTTGTTCGCTTAGAGGTAAAATTCCTTCTCAAAGCTCAACGTCCAGGGAGCGAATTTGGCGGAGATACACAAAAAACCCTTTGGAAGCGTATTGGAGTATCGTTTGCAGTGTGATTTCGCGTGTAATTTCCCAAACCATACTGTTTGCAGC
Organism: Cynocephalus volans; assembly: GCF_027409185.1. Classification (NCBI taxonomy): domain Eukaryota; kingdom Metazoa; phylum Chordata; class Mammalia; order Dermoptera; family Cynocephalidae; genus Cynocephalus; species Cynocephalus volans. Next base: position 5,791,128 of record NC_084479.1, read on the forward strand.
TCTAACTCTGTTCTGACTATCCATTATTCGGTTCAGGGAGATATGCTGGTATCTAAATGGGGAAGCTTCTCTGACGCTTTTTCACAGAGATTTTGAAACATTAATCTCACAACCCGTTTCCACCTTAGGCTCCAATGGGATTCCCCATAGAACATGCAAACCTGAATTCTTACCGGCTAGATGTGAGAAGCACTTTCTGCTGCTTCTTTTCCCAGAGGAAAACTTCCTTCCAAAAGCTCAACGTCCCGTGATCGTTTTTGGCAGAGATATACAAAACAATTTGGAAGCGTATTTGAAGGCCGTTTGCAGTGTGACTTAGCGTGTAATTTCCCAAACCAAACTCTTTGCAGCTCTAACTCTGTTCTGACTACCACTTATTCGGTTCAGTGAGATATGCTGGTACCTAAATGGGGAAGCTTCTCTGATGCTTATTCACAGAGATTTTGAAACACTCATCTCACAACCCGTTTCCACCATAGGCTCCAATGGGCTTCCCCATAGAACATGCAAACCTGAATTGTTACAGGCTAGATGTGAGAAGAACATTCTGCTGCTTGGTCCCTTAGAGTTAAACTTGCTTGTCAAAAGGCAACGTCCAGTGAGTGTTTTTCGCAGAGATAACCACATAATTTGGAAGCCTACTTGAATGCCGTTTTCAGTGCGATTTCACGTACAATTTCCCAAAACAAACTGTTTGCAGCTATGACACTGTTCTGACTACCACTTCTTCGATTCAGTGAGATATTTTGGAAGGTAAATGGGGAAGCCTTCTCTGACGCTTTCTCACAGAGATTTTGAAACACTCATCTCACAACACGTTTCCACCTTAGGCTCCAATGGGCTTCCCCATCGAACGTGCAAACCTGATTCCTACAGGCTAGATGTGAGAGGCACATTCTGCTGCTTGTTCGCTTAGAGGTAAACTTTCTTCTAAAAGCTCGACGTCCAGTGAGCGTTTTGGGCAGAGATATACAAAACAATTTGGAAGCGTATTTGAATATCTTTTGCAGTGTGATTTCGCGTGTAATTTTCCAAACCAAACTGTTTGCTGCTCTAACTCTCTTCTGATTACCACTTATTCAGTTCAGTGAGATATGCTGGTACATAAATGGGGAAGATTCTCAGACACTTTATCACAGAGATTTTGAAACACTCATCTCAAAACCCGTTTCCACCATAGCCTCCAGTGGGATTCCCCATTGAACATGCAAACCTGAATTCTTACCGGCTACCTGTGAGAAGCACTTTCTCCTGCTTGTTCTCGTAGAGGTAAACTTCATTCTAAAAGCTCAACGTCCCGTGATCGTTTTTGGCAGAGATATACAAAACAATTTGGAAGCGTATTTGAAGGCCTTTTGCAGTGTGACTTAGCGTGTAATTTCCCAAACCAAACTCTTTGCAGCTCTAACTCTGTTCTGACTACCACTTATTCGGTTCAGTGAGATATGCTGTTATCTAAATGGGGGAGCTTCTCTGATGCTTATTCACAGAGATTTTGAAACACTCATCTCACAACCCGTGTCCACCATAGGCTCCAATGGGCTTCCCCATAGAACATGCAAACCTGAATTGTTACAGGCTAGATGTGAGAAGAACATCTGCTGCTTGGTCCCTTAGAGTTAAACTTGCTTGTCAAAAGGCAACGTCCAGTGAGTGTTTTTCGCAGAGATAACCACATAATTTGGAAGCCTACTTGAATGCCGTTTTCAGTGCGATTTCACGTACAATTTCCCAAAACAAACTGTTTGCAGCTATGACACTGTTCTGACTACCACTTCTTCGATTCAGTGAGATATTTTGGAAGGTAAATGGGGAAGCCTTCTCTGACGCTTTCTCACAGAGATTTTGAAACACTCATCTCACAACCCGTTTCCACCTTATGCTCCAATGGGCTTCCCCATAGAACGTGCAAACCTGATTCCTACAGGCTAGATGTGAGAAGCACTTTCTCCTGCTTGTTCTCCTAGAGGTAAACTTCCTTCTAAAAGCTCAACGTCCTGTTAGTGTTTTTCGCAGAGATATACAACATACTTTGGAAGCCTATTTGAATGCCGTTTTCAGTGTGATTTCACGTACAATTTCCAAAACCAAACTCTTAGGAGCTCTACCTTTCTTCTACCTACGACTTCTTCCGTTAAGTGAGTTATTCTTTATTCTAAACAGGATGCTTCTCTGACGCTTTTTCACTGAGATTTTGAAACACTAATGTCACAACCCGTTTCCACCATAGGCTCCAATGGGTTTCCCCATAGAACATGCACACGTGAATTGCTACAGGCTAGAGGAGAGATGCACATTCGGCTGCTTGTTCGCTTAGAGGTAAAATTCCTTCTCAAAGCTCAACGTCCAGGGAGCGAATTTGGCGGCGATACACAGAAAACACTTTGGAAGCGTATTGGAGTATCGTTTGCAGTGTGATTTCGCGTGTAATTTCCCAAACCAAACTGTTTGCAGCTCTAACTCTGTTCTGACTATCCCTTATTCGGTTCAGGGAGATATGCTGGTATCAAAATGGGGAAGCTTCTCTGACGCTTTTTCACAGAGATTTTGAAACATTAATCTCACAACCCGTTTCCACCTTAGGCTCCAATGGGATTCCCCATAGAACATGCAAACCTGAATTCTTTCCGGCTAGATGTGAGAAGCACTTTCTGCTGCTTGTTCTCCTAGAGGAAAACTTCCTTCCAAAAGCTCAACGTCCCGTGATCGTTTTTGGCAGAGATATACAAAACAATTTGGAAGCGTATTTGGAGGCCGTTTGCAGTGTGACTTAGCGTGTAATTTCCCAAACCAAACTCTTTGCAGCTCTAACTCTGTTCTGACTACCACTTATTCGGTTCAGTGAGATATGCTGGTATCTAAATGGGGAAGCTTCTCTGATGCTTATTCACAGAGATTTTGAAACACTCATCTCACAACCCGTTTCCACCATAGGCTCCAATGGGCTTCCCCATCGAACATGCAAACCTGAATTGTTACAGGCTAGATGTGAGAAGAACATTCTGCTGCTTGGTCCCTTAGAGTTAAACTTGCTTGTCAAAAGGCAACGTCCAGTGAGTGTTTTCCGCAGAGATAACCACATAATTTGGAAGCCTACTTGAATGCCGTTTTCAGTGCGATTTCACGTACAATTTCCCAAAACAAACTGTTTGCAGCTATGACACTGTTCTGACTACCACTTCTTCGATTCAGTGAGATATTTTGGAAGGTAAATGGGGAAGCCTTCTCTGACGCTTTCTCACAGAGATTTTGAAACACTCATCTCACAACCCGTTTCCACCTTATGCTCCAATGGGCTTCCCCATAGAACGTGCAAACCTGATTCCTACAGGCTAGATGTGAGAAGCACTTTCTCCTGCTTGTTCTCCTAGAGGTAAACTTCCTTTTAAAAGCTCAACGTCCTGTTAGTGTTTTTCGCAGAGATATACAACATACTTTGGAAGCCTATTTGAATGCCGTTTTCAGTGTGATTTCACGTACAATTTCCAAAACCAAACTCTTAGGAGCTCTACCTTTCTTCTACCTACGACTTCTTCCGTTAAGTGAGTTATTCTTTATTCTAAACAGGATGCTTCTCTGACGCTTTTTCACTGAGATTTTGAAACACTAATGTCACAACCCGTTTCCACCATAGGCTCCAATGGGTTTCCCCATAGAACATGCACACGTGAATTGCTACAGGCTAGAGGAGAGATGCACATTCGGCTGCTTGTTCGCTTAGAGGTAAAATTCCTTCTCAAAGCTCAACGTCCAGGGAGCGAATTTGGCGGCGATACACAGAAAACACTTTGGAAGCGTATTGGAGTATCGTTTGCAGTGTGATTTCGCGTGTAATTTCCCAAACCAAACTGTTTGCAGCTCTAACTCTGTTCTGACTATCCCTTATTCGGTTCAGGGAGATATGCTGGTATCTAAATGGGGAAGCTTCTCTGACGCTTTTTCACAGAGATTTTGAAACATTAATCTCACAACCCGTTTCCACCTTAGGCTCCAATGGGATTCCCCATAGAACATGCAAACCTGAATTCTTTCCGGCTAGATGTGAGAAGCACTTTCTGCTGCTTGTTCTCCTAGAGGAAAACTTCCTTCCAAAAGCTCAACGTCCCGTGATCGTTTTTGGCAGAGATATACAAAACAATTTGGAAGCGTATTTGGAGGCCGTTTGCAGTGTGACTTAGCGTGTAATTTCCCAAACCAAACTCTTTGCAGCTCTAACTCTGTTCTGACTACCACTTATTCGGTTCAGTGAGATATGCTGGTATCTAAATGGGGAAGCTTCTCTGATGCTTATTCACAGAGATTTTGAAACACTCATCTCACAACCCGTTTCCACCATAGGCTCCAATGGGCTTCCCCATCGAACATGCAAACCTGAATTGTTACAGGCTAGATGTGAGAAGAACATTCTGCTGCTTGGTCCCTTAGAGTTAAACTTGCTTGTCAAAAGGCAACGTCCAGTGAGTGTTTTTCGCAGAGATAACCACATAATTTGGAAGCCTACTTGAATGCCGTTTTCAGTGCGATTTCACGTACAATTTCCCAAAACAAACTGTTTGCAGCTATGACACTGTTCTGACTACCACTTCTTCGATTCAGTGAGATATTTTGGAAGGTAAATGGGGAAGCCTTCTCTGACGCTTTCTCACAGAGATTTTGAAACACTCATCTCACAACCCGTTTCCACCTTATGCTCCAATGGGCTTCCCCATAGAACGTGCAAACCTGATTCCTACAGGCTAGATGTGAGAAGCACTTTCTCCTGCTTGTTCTCCTAGAGGTAAACTTCCTTTTAAAAGCTCAACGTCCTGTTAGTGTTTTTCGCAGAGATATACAACATACTTTGGAAGCCTATTTGAATGCCGTTTTCAGTGTGATTTCACGTACAATTTCCAAAACCAAACTCTTAGGAGCTCTACCTTTCTTCTACCTACGACTTCTTCCGTTAAGTGAGTTATTCTTTATTCTAAACAGGATGCTTCTCTGACGCTTTTTCACTGAGATTTTGAAACACTAATGTCACAACCCGTTTCCACCATAGGCTCCAATGGGTTTCCCCATAGAACATGCACACGTGAATTGCTACAGGCTAGAGGAGAGATGCACATTCGGCTGCTTGTTCGCTTAGAGGTAAAATTCCTTCTCAAAGCTCAACGTCCAGGGAGCGAATTTGGCGGCGATACACAGAAAACACTTTGGAAGCGTATTGGAGTATCGTTTGCAGTGTGATTTCGCGTGTAATTTCCCAAACCAAACTGTTTGCAGCTCTAACTCTGTTCTGACTATCCCTTATTCGGTTCAGGGAGATATGCTGGTATCTAAATGGGGAAGCTTCTCTGACGCTTTTTCACAGAGATTTTGAAACATTAATCTCACAACCCGTTTCCACCTTAGGCTCCAATGGGATTCCCCATAGAACATGCAAACCTGAATTCTTTCCGGCTAGATGTGAGAAGCACTTTCTGCTGCTTGTTCTCCTAGAGGAAAACTTCCTTCCAAAAGCTCAACGTCCCGTGATCGTTTTTGGCAGAGATATACAAAACAATTTGGAAGCGTATTTGGAGGCCGTTTGCAGTGTGACTTAGCGTGTAATTTCCCAAACCAAACTCTTTGCAGCTCTAACTCTGTTCTGACTACCACTTAATCGGTTCAGTGAGATATGCTGGTATCTAAATGGGGAAGCTTCTCTGATGCTTATTCACAGAGATTTTGAAACACTCATCTCACAACCCGTTTCCACCATAGGCTCCAATGGGCTTCCCCATCGAACATGCAAACCTGAATTGTTACAGGCTAGATGTGAGAAGAACATTCTGCTGCTTGGTCCCTTAGAGTTAAACTTGCTTGTCAAAAGGCAACGTCCAGTGAGTGTTTTTCGCAGAGATAACCACATAATTTGGAAGCCTATTGAATGCCGTTTTCAGTGCGATTTCACGTACAATTTCCCAAAACAAACTGTTTGCAGCTATGACACTGTTCTGACTACCACTTCTTCGATTCAGTGAGATATTTTGGAAGGTAAATGGGGAAGCCTTCTCTGACGCTTTCTCACAGAGATTTTGAAACACTCATCTCACAACCCGTTTCCACCTTATGCTGCAATGGGCTTCCCCATAGAACGTGCAAACCTGATTCCTACAGGCTAGATGTGAGAAGCACTTTCTCCTGCTTGTTCTCCTAGAGGTAAACTTCCTTCTAAAAGCTCAACGTCCTGTTAGTGTTTTTCGCAGAGATATACAACATACTTTGGAAGCCTATTTGAATGCCGTTTTCAGTGTGATTTCACGTACAATTTCCAAAACCAAACTCTTAGGAGCTCTACCTTTCTTCTACCTACGACTTCTTCCGTTAAGTGAGTTATTCTTTATTCTAAACAGGATGCTTCTCTGACGCTTTTTCACTGAGATTTTGAAACACTAATGTCACAACCCGTTTCCACCATAGGCTCCAATGGGTTTCCCCATAGAACATGCACACGTGAATTGCTACAGGCTAGAGGAGAGATGCACATTCGGCTGCTTGTTCGCTTAGAGGTAAAATTCCTTCTCAAAGCTCAACGTCCAGGGAGCGAATTTGGCGGCGATACACAGAAAACACTTTGGAAGCGTATTGGAGTATCGTTTGCAGTGTGATTTCGCGTGTAATTTCCCAAACCAAACTGTTTGCAGCTCTAACTCTGTTCTGACTATCCCTTATTCGGTTCAGGGAGATATGCTGGTATCTAAATGGGGAAGCTTCTCTGACGCTTTTTCACAGAGATTTTGAAACATTAATCTCACAACCCGTTTCCACCTTAGGCTCCAATGGGATTCCCCATAGAACATGCAAACCTGAATTCTTTCCGGCTAGATGTGAGAAGCACTTTCTGCTGCTTGTTCTCCTAGAGGAAAACTTCCTTCCAAAAGCTCAACGTCCCGTGATCGTTTTTGGCAGAGATATACAAAACAATTTGGAAGCGTATTTGGAGGCCGTTTGCAGTGTGACTTAGCGTGTAATTTCCCAAACCAAACTCTTTGCAGCTCTAACTCTGTTCTGACTACCACTTATTCGGTTCAGTGAGATATGCTGGTATCTAAATGGGGAAGCTTCTCTGATGCTTATTCACAGAGATTTTGAAACACTCATCTCACAACCCGTTTCCACCATAGGCTCCAATGGGTTTCCCCATAAAACATGCACACGTGAATTGCTACAGGCTAGAGGAGAGATGCACATTCGGCTGCTTGTTCGCTTAGAGGTAAAATTCCTTCTCAAAGCTCAACGTCCAGGGAGCGAATTTGGCGGCGATACACAGAAAACACTTTGGAAGCGTATTGGAGTATCGTTTGCAGTGTGATTTCGCGTGTAATTTCCCAAACCAAACTGTTTGCAGCTCTAACTCTGTTCTGACTATACCTTATTCGGTTCAGGGAGATATGCTGGTATCTAAATGGGGAAGCTTCTCTGACGCTTTTTCACAGAGATTTTGAAACATTAATCTCACAACCCGTTTCCACCTTAGGCTCCAATGGGATTCCCCATAGAACATGCAAACCTGAATTCTTACCGGCAAGATGTGAGAAGCACTTTCTGCTGCTTGTTCTCCTAGAGGAAAACTTCCTTACAAAAGCTCAACGTCCCGTGACCATTTTTGGCAGAGATATACAAACCAATTTGGAAGCGTATTTGAAGGCCGTTTGCAGTGTGACTAAGCGTGTAATTTCCCAAACCAAACTCTTTGCAGCTCTAACTCTGTTCTGACTACCACTTATTCGGTTCAGTGAGATATGCTGGTATCTAAATGGGGAAGCTTCTCTGATGCTTATTCACAGAGATTTTGAAACACTCATCTCACAACCCGTTTCCAAAATAGGCTCCAATGGGCTTCCCCATAGAACATGCAAACCTGAATTTTTACAGGCTAGATGTGAGAAGAACATTCTGCTGCTTGGTCCCTTAGAGTTAAACTTGCTTGTCAAAAGGCAACGTCCAGTGAGTGTTTTCCGCAGAGATAACCACATAATTTGGAAGCCTTCTTGAATGCCGTTTTCAGTGCGATTTCACGTACAATTTCCCAAAACAAACTGTTTGCAGCTATGACACTGTTCTGACTACCACTTCTTCGATTCAGTGAGATATTTTGGAAGGTAAATGGGGAAGCCTTCTCTGACGCTTTCTCACAGAGATTTTGAAACACTCATCTCACAACCCGTTTCCACCTTATGCTCCAATGGGCTTCCCCATAGAACGTGCAAACCTGATTCCTACAGGCTAGATGTGAGAAGCACTTTCTCCTGCTTGTTCTCCTAGAGGTAAACTTCCTTCTAAAAGCTCAACGTCCTGTTAGTGTTTTTCGCAGAGATATACAACATACTTTGGAAGCCTATTTGAATGCCGTTTTCAGTGTGATTTCACGTACAATTTCCAAAACCAAACTCTTAGGAGCTCTACCTTTCTTCTACCTACGACTTCTTCCGTTAAGTGAGTTATTCTTTATTCTAAACAGGATGCTTCTCTGACGCTTTTTCACTGAGATTTTGAAACACTAATGTCACAACCCGTTTCCACCATAGGCTCCAATGGGTTTCCCCATAGAACATGCACACGTGAATTGCTACAGGCTAGAGGAGAGATGCACATTCGGCTGCTTGTTCGCTTAGAGGTAAAATTCCTTCTCAAAGCTCAACGTCCAGGGAGCGAATTTGGCGGCGATACACAGAAAACACTTTGGAAGCGTATTGGAGTATCGTTTGCAGTGTGATTTCGCGTGTAATTTCCCAAAAGAAACTGTTTGCAGCTCTAACTCTGTTCTGACTATCCCTTATTCGGTTCAGGGAGATATGCTGGTATCTAAATGGGGAAGCTTCTCTGACGCTTTTTCACAGAGATTTTGAAACATTAATCTCACAACCCGTTTCCACCTTAGGCTCCAATGGGATTCCCCATAGAACATGCAAACCTGAATTCTTTCCGGCTAGATGTGAGAAGCACTTTCTGCTGCTTGTTCTCCTAGAGGAAAACTTCCTTCCAAAAGCTCAACGTCCCGTGATCGTTTTTGGCAGAGATATACAAAACAATTTGGAAGCGTATTTGGAGGCCGTTTGCAGTGTGACTTAGCGTGTAATTTCCCTAACCAAACTCTTTGCAGCTCTAACTCTGTTCTGACTACCACTTATTCGGTTCAGTGAGATATGCTGGTATCTAAATGGGGAAGCTTCTCTGATGCTTATTCACAGAGATTTTGAAACACTCATCTCACAACCCGTTTCCACCATAGGCTCCAATGGGCTTCCCCATAGAACATGCAAACCTGAATTGTTACAGGCTAGATGTGAGAAGAACATTCTGCTGCTTGGTCCCTTAGAGTTAAACTTGCTTGTCAAAAGGCAACGTCCAGTGAGTGTTTTTCGCAGAGATAACCACATAATTTGGAAGCCTACTTGAATGCCGTTTTCAGTGCGATTTCACGTACAATTTCCCAAAACAAACTGTTTGCAGCTATGACACTGTTCTGACTACCACTTCTTCGATTCAGTGAGATATTTTGGAAGGTAAATGGGGAAGCCTTCTCTGACGCTTTCTCACAGAGATTTTGAAACACTCATCTCACAACCCGTTTCCACCTTATGCTGCAATGGGCTTCCCCATAGAACGTGCAAACCTGATTCCTACAGGCTAGATGTGAGAAGCACTTTCTCCTGCTTGTTCTCCTAGAGGTAAACTTCCTTCTAAAAGCTCAACGTCCTGTTAGTGTTTTTCGCAGAGATATACAACATACTTTGGAAGCCTATTTGAATGCCGTTTTCAGTGTGATTTCACGTACAATTTCCAAAACCAAACTCTTAGGAGCTCTACCTTTCTTCTACCTACGACTTCTTCCGTTAAGTGAGTTATTCTTTATTCTAAACAGGATGCTTCTCTGACGCTTTTTCACTGAGATTTTGAAGCACTAATGTCACAACCCGTTTCCACCATAGGCTCCAATGGGTTTCCCCATAAAACATGCACACGTGAATTGCTACAGGCTAGAGGAGAGATGCACATTCGGCTGCTTGTTCGCTTAGAGGTAAAATTCCTTCTCAAAGCTCAACGTCCAGGGAGCGAATTTGGCGGCGATACACAGAAAACACTTTGGAAGCGTATTGGAGTATCGTTTGCAGTGTGATTTCGCGTGTCATTTCCCAAACCAAACTGTTTGCAGCTCTAACTCTGTTCTGACTATCCCTTATTCGGTTCAGAGAGATATGCTGGTATCTAAATGGGGAAGCTTCTCTGACGCTTTTTCACAGAGATTTTGAAACATTAATCTCACAACCCGTTTCCACCTTAGGCTCCAATGGGATTCCCCATAGAACATGCAAACCTGAATTCTTACCGGCTAGATGTGAGAAGCACTTTCTGCTGCTTGTTCTCCTAGAGGAAAACTTCCTTCCAAAAGCTCAACGTCCCGTGACCATTTTTGGCAGAGATATACAAAACAATTTGGAAGCGTATTTGAAGGCCGTTTGCAGTGTGACTAAGCGTGTAATTTCCCAAACCAAACTCTTTGCAGCTCTAACTCTGTTCTGACTACCACTTATTCGGTTCAGTGAGATATGCTGGTATCTAAATGGGGAAGCTTCTCTGATGCTTATTCACAGAGATTTTGAAACACTCATCTCACAACCCGTTTCCAAAATAGGCTCCAATGGGCTTCCCCATAGAACATGCAAACCTGAATTTTTACAGGCTAGATGTGAGAAGAACATTCTGCTGCTTGGTCCCTTAGAGTTAAACTTGCTTGTCAAAAGGCAACGTCCAGTGAGTGTTTTCCGCAGAGATAACCACATAATTTGGAAGCCTACTTGAATGCCGTTTTCAGTGCGATTTCACGTACAATTTCCCAAAACAAACTGTTTGCAGCTATGACACTGTTCTGACTACCACTTCTTCGATTCAGTGAGATATTTTGGAAGGTAAATGGGGAAGCCTTCTCTGACGCTTTCTCACAGAGATTTTGAAACACTCATCTCACAACCCGTTTCCACCTTATGCTGCAATGGGCTTCCCCATAGAACGTGCAAACCTGATTCCTACAGGCTAGATGTGAGAAGCACTTTCTCCTGCTTGTTCTCCTAGAGGTAAACTTCCTTCTAAAAGCTCAACGTCCTGTTAGTGTTTTTCGCAGAGATATACAACATACTTTGGAAGCCTATTTGAATGCCGTTTTCAGTGTGATTTCACGTACAATTTCCAAAACCAAACTCTTAGGAGCTCTACCTTTCTTCTACCTACGACTTCTTCCGTTAAGTGAGTTATTCTTTATTCTAAACAGGATGCTTCTCTGACGCTTTTTCACTGAGATTTTGAAACACTAATGTCACAACCCGTTTCCACCATAGGCTCCAATGGGTTTCCCCATAGAACATGCACACGTGAATTGCTACAGGCTAGAGGAGAGATGCACATTCGGCTGCTTGTTCGCTTAGAGGTAAAATTCCTTCTCAAAGCTCAACGTCCAGGGAGCGAATTTGGCGGCGATACACAGAAAACACTTTGGAAGCGTATTGGAGTATCGTTTGCAGTGTGATTTCGCGTGTAATTTCCCAAACCAAACTGTTTGCAGCTCTAACTCTGTTCTGACTATCCCTTATTCGGTTCAGGGAGATATGCTGGTATCAAAATGGGGAAGCTTCTCTGACGCTTTTTCACAGAGATTTTGAAACATTAATCTCACAACCCGTTTCCACCTTAGGCTCCAATGGGATTCCCCATAGAACATGCAAACCTGAATTCTTTCCGGCTAGATGTGAGAAGCACTTTCTGCTGCTTGTTCTCCTAGAGGAAAACTTCCTTCCAAAAGCTCAACGTCCCGTGATCGTTTTTGGCAGAGATATACAAAACAATTTGGAAGCGTATTTGGAGGCCGTTTGCAGTGTGACTTAGCGTGTAATTTCCCAAACCAAACTCTTTGCAGCTCTAACTCTGTTCTGACTACCACTTATTCGGTTCAGTGAGATATGCTGGTATCTAAATGGGGAAGCTTCTCTGATGCTTATTCACAGAGATTTTGAAACACTCATCTCACAACCCGTTTCCACCATAGGCTCCAATGGGCTTCCCCATCGAACATGCAAACCTGAATTGTTACAGGCTAGATGTGAGAAGAACATTCTGCTGCTTGGTCCCTTAGAGTTAAACTTGCTTGTCAAAAGGCAACGTCCAGTGAGTGTTTTTCGCAGAGATAACCACATAATTTGGAAGCCTACTTGAATGCCGTTTTCAGTGCGATTTCACGTACAATTTCCCAAAACAAACTGTTTGCAGCTATGACACTGTTCTGACTACCACTTCTTCGATTCAGTGAGATATTTTGGAAGGTAAATGGGGAAGCCTTCTCTGACGCTTTCTCACAGAGATTTTGAAACACTCATCTCACAACCCGTTTCCACCTTATGCTCCAATGGGCTTCCCCATAGAACGTGCAAACCTGATTCCTACAGGCTAGATGTGAGAAGCACTTTCTCCTGCTTGTTCTCCTAGAGGTAAACTTCCTTCTAAAAGCTCAACGTCCTGTTAGTGTTTTTCGCAGAGATATACAACATACTTTGGAAGCCTATTTGAATGCCGTTTTCAGTGTGATTTCACGTACAATTTCCAAAACCAAACTCTTAGGAGCTCTACCTTTCTTCTACCTACGACTTCTTCCGTTAAGTGAGTTATTCTTTATTCTAAACAGGATGCTTCTCTGACGCTTTTTCACTGAGATTTTGAAACACTAATGTCACAACCCGTTTCCACCATAGGCTCCAATGGGTTTCCCCATAGAACATGCACACGTGAATTGCTACAGGCTAGAGGAGAGATGCACATTCGGCTGCTTGTTCGCTTAGAGGTAAAATTCCTTCTCAAAGCTCAACGTCCAGGGAGCGAATTTGGCGGCGATACACAGAAAACACTTTGGAAGCGTATTGGAGTATCGTTTGCAGTGTGATTTCGCGTGTAATTTCCCAAACCAAACTGTTTGCAGCTCTAACTCTGTTCTGACTATCCCTTATTCGGTTCAGGGAGATATGCTGGTATCTAAATGGGGAAGCTTCTCTGACGCTTTTTCACAGAGATTTTGAAACATTAATCTCACAACCCGTTTCCACCTTAGGCTCCAATGGGATTCCCCATAGAACATGCAAACCTGAATTCTTACCGGCTAGATGTGAGAAGCACTTTCTGCTGCTTGTTCTCCTAGAGGAAAACTTCCTTCCAAAAGCTCAACGTCCCGTGATCATTTTTGGCAGAGATATACAAAACAATTTGGAAGCGTATTTGAAGGCCGTTTGCAGTGTGACTAAGCGTGTAATTTCCCAAACCAAACTCTTTGCAGCTCTAACTCTGTTCTGACTACCACTTATTCGGTTCAGTGAGATATGCTGGTATCTAAATGGGGAAGCTTCTCTGATGCTTATTCACAGAGATTTTGAAACACTCATCTCACAACCCGTTTCCAAAATAGGCTCCAATGGGCTTCCCCATAGAACATGCAAACCTGAATTTTTACAGGCTAGATGTGAGAAGAACATTCTGCTGCTTGGTCCCTTAGAGTTAAACTTGCTTGTCAAAAGGCAACGTCCAGTGAGTGTTTTCCGCAGAGATAACCACATAATTTGGAAGCCTACTTGAATGCCGTTTTCAGTGCGATTTCACGTACAATTTCCCAAAACAAACTGTTTGCAGCTATGACACTGTTCTGACTACCACTTCTTCGATTCAGTGAGATATTTTGGAAGGTAAATGGGGAAGCCTTCTCTGACGCTTTCTCACAGAGATTTTGAAACACTCATCTCACAACCCGTTTCCACCTTATGCTCCAATGGGTTTCCCCATAGAACGTGCAAACCTGATTCCTACAGGCTAGATGTGAGAAGCACTTTCTCCTGCTTGTTCTCCTAGAGGTAAACTTCCTTCTAAAAGCTCAACGTCCTGTTAGTGTTTTTCGCAGAGATATACAACATACTTTGGAAGCCTATTTGAATGCCGTTTTCAGTGTGATTTCACGTACAATTTCCAAAACCAAACTCTTAGGAGCTCTACCTTTCTTCTACCTACGACTTCTTCCGTTAAGTGAGTTATTCTTTATTCTAAACAGGATGCTTCTCTGACGCTTTTTCACTGAGATTTTGAAACACTAATGTCACAACCCGTTTCCACCATAGGCTCCAATGGGTTTCCCCATAGAACATGCACACGTGAATTGCTACAGGCTAGAGGAGAGATGCACATTGGGCTGCTTGTTCGCTTAGAGGTAAAATTCCTTCTCAAAGCTCAACGTCCAGGGAGCGAATTTGGCGGCGATACACAGAAAACACTTTGGAAGCGTATTGGAGTATCGTTTGCAGTGTGATTTCGCGTGTAATTTCCCAAACCAAACTGTTTGCAGCTCTAACTCTGTTCTGACTATCCCTTATTCGGTTCAGGGAGATATGCTGGTATCAAAATGGGGAAGCTTCTCTGACGCTTTTTCACAGAGATTTTGAAACATTAATCTCACAACCCGTTTCCACATTAGGCTCCAATGGGATTCCCCATAGAACATGCAAACCTGAATTCTTTCCGGCTAGATGTGAGAAGCACTTTCTGCTGCTTGTTCTCCTAGAGGAAAACTTCCTTCCAAAAGCTCAACGTCCCGTGATCGTTTTTGGCAGAGATATACAAAACAATTTGGAAGCGTATTTGGAGGCCGTTTGCAGTGTGACTTAGCGTGTAATTTCCCAAACCAAACTCTTTGCAGCTCTAACTCTGTTCTGACTACCACTTATTCGGTTCAGTGAGATATGCTGGTATCTAAATGGGAAAGCTTCTCTGATGCTTATTCACAGAGATTTTGAGACACTCATCTCACAACCCGTTTCCACCTTAGGCTCAAATGGGATTCACCATAGAACATGGAAACCTGAATTCTTTCCGGCTAGATGTGAGAAGCACTTTCTGCTGCTGTTCTCCTAGAGGAAAACTTCCTTCCAAAAGCTCAACGTCCCGTGATCATTTTTGGCAGAGATATACAAAACAATTTGGAAGCGTATTTGAAGACCGTTTGCAGTGTGACTAAGCGTGTAATTTCCCAAACCAAACTCTTTGCAGCTCTAACTCTGTTCTGACTACCACTTATTCGGTTCAGTGAGATATGCTGGTATCTAAATGGGGAAGCTTCTCTGATGCTTATTCACAGAGATTTTGACACACTCATCTCACAACCCGTTTCCAAAATAGGCTCCAATGGGCTTCCCCATAGAACATGCAAACCTGAATTTTTACAGGCTAGATGTGAGAAGAACATTCTGCTGCTTGGTCCCTTAGAGTTAAACTTGCTTGTCAAAAGGCAACGTCCAGTGAGTGTTTTCCGCAGAGATAACCACATAATTTGGAAGCCTACTTGAATGCCGTTTTCAGTGCGATTTCACGTACAATTTCCCAAAACAAACTGTTTGCAGCTATGACACTGTTCTGACTACCACTTCTTCGATTCAGTGAGATATTTTGGAAGGTAAATGGGGAAGCCTTCTCTGACGCTTTCTCACAGAGATTTTGAAACACTCATCTCACAACCCGTTTCCACCTTATGCTCCAATGGGCTTCCCCATAGAACGTGCAAACCTGATTCCTACAGGCTAGATGTGAGAAGCACTTTCTCCTGCTTGTTCTCCTAGAGGTAAACTTCCTTCTAAAAGCTCAACGTCCTGTTAGTGTTTTTCGCAGAGATATACAACATACTTTGGAAGCCTATTTGAATGCCGTTTTCAGTGTGATTTCACGTACAATTTCCAAAACCAAACTCTTAGGAGCTCTACCTTTCTTCTACCTACGACTTCTTCCGTTAAGTGAGTTATTCTTTATTCTAAACAGGATGCTTCTCTGACGCTTTTTCACTGAGATTTTGAAACACTAATGTCACAACCCGTTTCCACCATAGGCTCCAATGGGTTTCCCCATAGAACATGCACACGTGAATTGCTACAGGCTAGAGGAGAGATGCACATTTGGCTGCTTGTTCGCTTAGAGGTAAAATTCCTTCTCAAAGCTCAACGTCCAGGGAGCGAATTTGGCGGCGATACACAGAAAACACTTTGGAAGCGTATTGGAGTATCGTTTGCAGTGTGATTTCGCGTGTAATTTCCCAAACCAAACTGTTTGCAGCTCTAACTCTGTTCTGACTATCCCTTATTCGGTTCAGGGAGATATGCTGGTATCAAAATGGGGAAGCTTCTCTGACGCTTTTTCACAGAGATTTTGAAACATTAATCTCACAACCCGTTTCCACCTTAGGCTCCAATGGGATTCCCCATAGAACATGCAAACCTGAATTCTTTCCGGCTAGATGTGAGAAGCACTTTCTGCTGCTTGTTCTCCTAGAGGAAAACTTCCTTCCAAAAGCTCAACGTCCCGTGATCGTTTTTGGCAGAGATATACAAAACAATTTGGAAGCGTATTTGGAGGCCGTTTGCAGTGTGACTTAGCGTGTAATTTCCCAAACCAAACTCTTTGCAGCTCTAACTCTGTTCTGACTACCACTTATTCGGTTCAGTGAGATATGCTGGTATCTAAATGGGGAAGCTTCTCTGATGCTTATTCACAGAGATTTTGAAACACTCATCTCACAACCCGTTTCCACCATAGGCTCCAATGGGCTTCCCCATCGAACATGCAAACCTGAATTGTTACAGGCTAGATGTGAGAAGAACATTCTGCTGCTTGGTCCCTTAGAGTTAAACTTGCTTGTCAAAAGGCAACGTCCAGTGAGTGTTTTTCGCAGAGATAACCACATAATTTGGAAGCCTACTTGAATGCCGTTTTCAGTGCGATTTCACGTACAATTTCCCAAAACAAACTGTTTGCAGCTATGACACTGTTCTGACTACCACTTCTTCGATTCAGTGAGATATTTTGGAAGGTAAATGGGGAAGCCTTCTCTGACGCTTTCTCACAGAGATTTTGAAACACTCATCTCACAACCCGTTTCCACCTTATGCTCCAATGGGCTTCCCCATAGAACGTGCAAACCTGATTCCTACAGGCTAGATGTGAGAAGCACTTTCTCCTGCTTGTTCTCCTAGAGGTAAACTTCCTTCTAAAAGCTCAACGTCCTGTTAGTGTTTTTCGCAGAGATATACAACATACTTTGGAAGCCTATTTGAATGCCGTTTTCAGTGTGATTTCACGTACAATTTCCAAAACCAAACTCTTAGGAGCTCTACCTTTCTTCTACCTACGACTTCTTCCGTTAAGTGAGTTATTCTTTATTCTAAACAGGATGCTTCTCTGACGCTTTTTCACTGAGATTTTGAAACACTAATGTCACAACCTGTTTCCACCATAGGCTCCAATGGGTTTCCCCATAGAACATGCACACGTGAATTGCTACAGGCTAGAGGAGAGATGCACATTCGGCTGCTTGTTCGCTTAGAGGTAAAATTCCTTCTCAAAGCTCAACGTCCAGGGAGCGAATTTGGCGGCGATACACAGAAAACACTTTGGAAGCGTATTGGAGTATCGTTTGCAGTGTGATTTCGCGTGTAATTTCCCAAACCAAACTGTTTGCAGCTCTAACTCTGTTCTGACTATCCCTTATTCGGTTCAGGGAGATATGCTGGTATCTAAATGGGGAAGCTTCTCTGACGCTTTTTCACAGAGATTTTGAAACATTAATCTCACAACCCGTTTCCACCTTAGGCTCCAATGGGATTCCCCATAGAACATGCAAACCTGAATTCTTTCCGGCTAGATGTGAGAAGCACTTTCTGCTGCTTGTTCTCCTAGAGGAAAACTTCCTTCCAAAAGCTCAACGTCCCGTGATCGTTTTTGGCAGAGATATACAAAACAATTTGGAAGCGTATTTGGAGGCCGTTTGCAGTGTGACTTAGCGTGTAATTTCCCAAACCAAACTCTTTGCAGCTCTAACTCTGTTCTGACTACCACTTATTCGGTTCAGTGAGATATGCTGGTATCTAAATGGGGAAGCTTCTCTGATGCTTATTCACAGAGATTTTGAAACACTCATCTCACAACCCGTTTCCACCATAGGCTCCAATGGGCTTCCCCATAGAACATGCAAACCTGAATTGTTACAGGCTAGATGTGAGAAGAACATTCTGCTGCTTGGTCCCTTAGAGTTAAACTTGCTTGTCAAAAGGCAACGTCCAGTGAGTGTTTTTCGCAGAGATAACCACATAATTTGGAAGCCTACTTGAATGCCGTTTTCAGTGCGATTTCACGTACAATTTCCCAAAACAAACTGTTTGCAGCTATGACACTGTTCTGACTACCACTTCTTCGATTCAGTGAGATATTTTGGAAGGTAAATGGGGAAGCCTTCTCTGACGCTTTCTCACAGAGATTTTGAAACACTCATCTCACAACCCGTTTCCACCTTATGCTCCAATGGGCTTCCCCATAGAACGTGCAAACCTGATTCCTACAGGCTAGATGTGAGAAGCACTTTCTCCTGCTTGTTCTCCTAGAGGTAAACTTCCTTCTAAAAGCTCAACGTCCTGTTAGTGTTTTTCGCAGAGATATACAACATACTTTGGAAGCCTATTTGAATGCCGTTTTCAGTGTGATTTCACGTACAATTTCCAAAACCAAACTCTTAGGAGCTCTACCTTTCTTCTACCTACGACTTCTTCCGTTAAGTGAGTTATTCTTTATTCTAAACAGGATGCTTCTCTGACGCTTTTTCACTGAGATTTTGAAACACTAATGTCACAACCCGTTTCCACCATAGGCTCCAATGGGTTTCCCCATAGAACATGCACACGTGAATTGCTACAGGCTAGAGGAGAGATGCACATTCGGCTGCTTGTTCGCTTAGAGGTAAAATTCCTTCTCAAAGCTCAACGTCCAGGGAGCGAATTTGGCGGCGATACACAGAAAACACTTTGGAAGCGTATTGGAGTATCGTTTGCAGTGTGATTTCGCGTGTAATTTCCCAAACCAAACTGTTTGCAGCTCTAACTCTGTTCTGACTATCCCTTATTCGGTTCAGGGAGATATGCTGGTATCTAAATGGGGAAGCTTCTCTGACGCTTTTTCACAGAGATTTTGAAACATTAATCTCACAACCCATTTCCACCATAGGCTCCAATGGGCTTCCCCATAGAACATGCAAACCTGAATTGTTACAGGCTAGATGTGAGAAGAACATTCTGCTGCTTGGTCCCTTAGAGTTAAACTTGCTTGTCAAAAGGCAACGTCCAGTGAGTGTTTTCCGCAGAGATAACCACATAATTTGGAAGCCTACTTGAATGCCGTTTTCAGTGCGATTTCACGTACAATTTCCCAAAACAAACTGTTTGCAGCTATGACACTGTTCTGACTACCACTTCTTCGATTCAGTGAGATATTTTGGAAGGTAAATGGGGAAGCCTTCTCTGACGCTTTCTCACAGAGATTTTGAAACACTCATCTCACAACCCGTTTCCACCTTATGCTCCAATGGGCTTCCCCATAGAACGTGCAAACCTGATTCCTACAGGCTAGATGTGAGAAGCACTTTCTCCTGCTTGTTCTCCTAGAGGTAAACTTCCTTCTAAAAGCTCAACGTCCTGTTAGTGTTTTTCGCAGAGATATACAACATACTTTGGAAGCCTATTTGAATGCCGTTTTCAGTGTGATTTCACGTACAATTTCCAAAACCAAACTCTTAGGAGCTCTACCTTTCTTCTACCTACGACTTCTTCCGTTAAGTGAGTTATTCTTTATTCTAAACAGGATGCTTCTCTGACGCTTTTTCACTGAGATTTTGAAACACTAATGTCACAACCCGTTTCCACCATAGGCTCCAATGGGTTTCCCCATAGAACATGCACACGTGAATTGCTACAGGCTAGAGGAGAGATGCACATTCGGCTGCTTGTTCGCTTAGAGGTAAAATTCCTTCTCAAAGCTCAACGTCCAGGGAGCGAATTTGGCGGCGATACACAGAAAACACTTTGGAAGCGTATTGGAGTATCGTTTGCAGTGTGATTTCGCGTGTAATTTCCCAAACCAAACTGTTTGCAGCTCTAACTCTGTTCTGACTATCCCTTATTCGGTTCAGGGAGATATGCTGGTATCAAAATGGGGAAGCTTCTCTGACGCTTTTTCACAGAGATTTTGAAACATTAATCTCACAACCCGTTTCCACCTTAGGCTCCAATGGGATTCCCCATAGAACATGCAAACCTGAATTCTTTCCGGCTAGATGTGAGAAGCACTTTCTGCTGCTTGTTCTCCTAGAGGAAAACTTCCTTCCAAAAGCTCAACGTCCCGTGATCGTTTTTGGCAGAGATATACAAAACAATTTGGAAGCGTATTTGGAGGCCGTTTGCAGTGTGACTTAGCGTGTAATTTCCCAAACCAAACTCTTTGCAGCTCTAACTCTGTTCTGACTACCACTTATTCGGTTCAGTGAGATATGCTGGTATCTAAATGGGGAAGCTTCTCTGATGCTTATTCACAGAGATTTTGAAACACTCATCTCACAACCCGTTTCCACCATAGGCTCCAATGGGCTTCCCCATCGAACATGCAAACCTGAATTGTTACAGGCTAGATGTGAGAAGAACATTCTGCTGCTTGGTCCCTTAGAGTTAAACTTGCTTGTCAAAAGGCAACGTCCAGTGAGTGTTTTTCGCAGAGATAACCACATAATTTGGAAGCCTACTTGAATGCCGTTTTCAGTGCGATTTCACGTACAATTTCCCAAAACAAACTGTTTGCAGCTATGACACTGTTCTGACTACCACTTCTTCGATTCAGTGAGATATTTTGGAAGGTAAATGGGGAAGCCTTCTCTGACGCTTTCTCACAGAGATTTTGAAACACTCATCTCACAACCCGTTTCCACCTTATGCTCCAATGGGCTTCCCCATAGAACGTGCAAACCTGATTCCTACAGGCTAGATGTGAGAAGCACTTTCTCCTGCTTGTTCTCCTAGAGGTAAACTTCCTTCTAAAAGCTCAACGTCCTGTTAGTGTTTTTCGCAGAGATATACAACATACTTTGGAAGCCTATTTGAATGCCGTTTTCAGTGTGATTTCACGTACAATTTCCAAAACCAAACTCTTAGGAGCTCTACCTTTCTTCTACCTACGACTTCTTCCGTTAAGTGAGTTATTCTTTATTCTAAACAGGATGCTTCTCTGACGCTTTTTCACTGAGATTTTGAAACACTAATGTCACAACCCGTTTCCACCATAGGCTCCAATGGGTTTCCCCATAGAACATGCACACGTGAATTGCTACAGGCTAGAGGAGAGATGCACATTCGGCTGCTTGTTCGCTTAGAGGTAAAATTCCTTCTCAAAGCTCAACGTCCAGGGAGCGAATTTGGCGGCGATACACAGAAAACACTTTGGAAGCGTATTGGAGTATCGTTTGCAGTGTGATTTCGCGTGTAATTTCCCAAACCAAACTGTTTGCAGCTCTAACTCTGTTCTGACTATCCCTTATTCGGTTCAGGGAGATATGCTGGTATCTAAATGGGGAAGCTTCTCTGACGCTTTTTCACAGAGATTTTGAAACATTAATCTCACAACCCGTTTCCACCTTAGGCTCCAATGGGATTCCCCATAGAACATGCAAACCTGAATTCTTTCCGGCTAGATGTGAGAAGCACTTTCTGCTGCTTGTTCTCCTAGAGGAAAACTTCCTTCCAAAAGCTCAACGTCCCGTGACCGTTTTTGGCAGAGATATACAAAACAATTTGGAAGCGTATTTGGAGGCCGTTTGCAGTGTGACTTAGCGTGTAATTTCCCAAACCAAACTCTTTGCAGCTCTAACTCTGTTCTGACTACCACTTATTCGGTTCAGTGAGATATGCTGGTATCTAAATGGGGAAGCTTCTCTGATGCTTATTCACAGAGATTTTGACACACTCATCTCACAACCCGTTTCCGAAATAGGCTCCAATGGGCTTCCCCATCGAACATGCAAACCTGAATTGTTACAGGCTAGATGTGAGAAGAACATTCTGCTGCTTGGTCCCTTAGAGTTAAACTTGCTTGTCAAAAGGCAACGTCCAGTGAGTGTTTTCCGCAGAGATAACCACATAATTTGGAAGCCTACTTGAATGCCGTTTTCAGTGCGATTTCACGTACAATTTCCCAAAACAAACTGTTTGCAGCTATGACACTGTTCTGACTACCACTTCTTCGATTCAGTGAGATATTTTGGAAGGTAAATGGGGAAGCCTTCTCTGACGCTTTCTCACAGAGATTTTGAAACACTCATCTCACAACCCGTTTCCACCTTATGCTCCAATGGGCTTCCCCATAGAACGTGCAAACCTGATTCCTACAGGCTAGATGTGAGAAGCACTTTCTCCTGCTTGTTCTCCTAGAGGTAAACTTCCTTCTAAAAGCTCAACGTCCTGTTAGTGTTTTTCGCAGAGATATACAACATACTTTGGAAGCCTATTTGAATGCCGTTTTCAGTGTGATTTCACGTACAAATTCCAAAACCAAACTCTTAGGAGCTCTACCTTTCTTCTACCTACGACTTCTTCCGTTAAGTGAGTTATTCTTTATTCTAAACAGGATGCTTCTCTGACGCTTTTTCACTGAGATTTTGAAACACTAATGTCACAACCCGTTTCCACCATAGGCTCCAATGGGTTTCCCCATAGAACATGCACACGTGAATTGCTACAGGCTAGAGGAGAGATGCACATTCGGCTGCTTGTTCGCTTAGAGGTAAAATTCCTTCTCAAAGCTCAACGTCCAGGGAGCGAATTTGGCGGCGATACACAGAAAACACTTTGGAAGCGTATTGGAGTATCGTTT
The DNA here is from genome assembly GCF_027409185.1 of Cynocephalus volans. Taxonomy (NCBI): domain Eukaryota; kingdom Metazoa; phylum Chordata; class Mammalia; order Dermoptera; family Cynocephalidae; genus Cynocephalus; species Cynocephalus volans. The sequence goes on from NC_084479.1 coordinate 5,813,895, forward strand.
GCAGTGTGATTTCGCGTGTAATTTCCCAAACCAAACTGTTTGCAGCTCTAACTCTGTTCTGACTATCCCTTATTCGGTTCAGGGAGATATGCTAGTATCTAAATGGGGAAGCTTCTCTGACGCTTTTTCACAGAGATTTTGAAACATTAATCTCACAACCCGTTTCCACCTTAGGCTCCAATGGGATTCCCCATAGAACATGCAAACCTGAATTCTTTCCGGCTAGATGTGAGAAGCACTTTCTGCTGCTTGTTCTCCTAGAGGAAAACTTCCTTCCAAAAGCTCAACGTCCCGTGATCGTTTTTGGCAGAGATATACAAAACAATTTGGAAGCGTATTTGGAGGCCGTTTGCAGTGTGACTTAGCGTGTAATTTCCCAAACCAAACTCTTTGCAGCTCTAACTCTGTTCTGACTACCACTTATTCGGTTCAGTGAGATATGCTGGTATCTAAATGGGGAAGCTTCTCTGATGCTTATTCACAGAGATTTTGAAACACTCATCTCACAACCCGTTTCCACCATAGGCTCCAATGGGCTTCCCCATCGAACATGCAAACCTGAATTGTTACAGGCTAGATGTGAGAAAAACATTCTGCTGCTTGGTCCCTTAGAGTTAAACTTGCTTGTCAAAAGGCAACGTCCAGTGAGTGTTTTTCGCAGAGATAACCACATAATTTGGAAGCCTACTTGAATGCCGTTTTCAGTGCGATTTCACGTACAATTTCCCAAAACAAACTGTTTGCAGCTATGACACTGTTCTGACTACCACTTCTTCGATTCAGTGAGATATTTTGGAAGGTAAATGGGGAAGCCTTCTCTGACGCTTTCTCACAGAGATTTTGAAACACTCATCTCACAACCCGTTTCCACCTTATGCTCCAATGGGCTTCCCCATAGAACGTGCAAACCTGATTCCTACAGGCTAGATGTGAGAAGCACTTTCTCCTGCTTGTTCTCCTAGAGGTAAACTTCCTTCTAAAAGCTCAACGTCCTGTTAGTGTTTTTCGCAGAGATATACAACATACTTTGGAAGCCTATTTGAATGCCGTTTTCAGTGTGATTTCACGTACAATTTCCAAAACCAAACTCTTAGGAGCTCTACCTTTCTTCTACCTACGACTTCTTCCGTTAAGTGAGTTATTCTTTATTCTAAACAGGATGCTTCTCTGACGCTTTTTCACTGAGATTTTGAAACACTAATGTCACAACCCGTTTCCACCATAGGCTCCAATGGGTTTCCCCATAGAACATGCACACGTGAATTGCTACAGGCTAGAGGAGAGATGCACATTCGGCTGCTTGTTCGCTTAGAGGTAAAATTCCTTCTCAAAGCTCAACGTCCAGGGAGCGAATTTGGCGGAGATACACAGAAAACACTTTGGAAGCGTATTGGAGTATCGTTTGCAGTGTGATTTCGCGTGTAATTTCCCAAACCAAACTGTTTGCAGCTCTAACTCTGTTCTGACTATCCCTTATTCGGTTCAGGGAGATATGCTGGTATCTAAATGGGGAAGCTTCTTTAACGCTTTTTCACAGAGATTTTGAAACATTAATCTCACAACCCGTTTCCACCTTAGGCTCCAATGGGATTCCCCATAGAACATGCAAACCTGAATTCTTTCCGGCTAGATGTGAGAAGCACTTTCTGCTGCTTGTTCTCCTAGAGGAAAACTTCCTTCCAAAAGCTCAACGTCCCGTGATCGTTTTTGGCAGAGATATACAAAACAATTTGGAAGCGTATTTGGAGGCCGTTTGCAGTGTGACTTAGCGTGTAATTTCCCAAACCAAACTCTTTGCAGCTCTAACTCTGTTCTGACTACCACTTATTCGGTTCAGTGAGATATGCTGGTATCTAAATGGGGAAGCTTCTCTGATGCTTATTCACAGAGATTTTGAAACACTCATCTCACAACCCGTTTCCACCATAGGCTCCAATGGGCTTCCCCATCGAACATGCAAACCTGAATTGTTACAGGCTAGATGTGAGAAGAACATTCTGCTGCTTGGTCCCTTAGAGTTAAACTTGCTTGTCAAAAGGCAACGTCCAGTGAGTGTTTTTCGCAGAGATAACCACATAATTTGGAAGCCTACTTGAATGCCGTTTTCAGTGCGATTTCACGTACAATTTCCCAAAACAAACTGTTTGCAGCTATGACACTGTTCTGACTACCACTTCTTCGATTCAGTGAGATATTTTGGAAGGTAAATGGGGAAGCCTTCTCTGACGCTTTCTCACAGAGATTTTGAAACACTCATCTCACAACCCGTTTCCACCTTATGCTCCAATGGGCTTCCCCATAGAACGTGCAAACCTGATTCCTACAGGCTAGATGTGAGAAGCACTTTCTCCTGCTTGTTCTCCTAGAGGTAAACTTCCTTCTAAAAGCTCAACGTCCTGTTAGTGTTTTTCGCAGAGATATACAACATACTTTGGAAGCCTATTTGAATGCCGTTTTCAGTGTGATTTCACGTACAATTTCCAAAACCAAACTCTTAGGAGCTCTACCTTTCTTCTACCTACGACTTCTTCCGTTAAGTGAGTTATTCTTTATTCTAAACAGGATGCTTCTCTGACGCTTTTTCACTGAGATTTTGAAACACTAATGTCACAACCCGTTTCCACCATAGGCTCCAATGGGTTTCCCCATAGAACATGCACACGTGAATTGCTACAGGCTAGAGGAGAGATGCACATTCGGCTGCTTGTTCGCTTAGAGGTAAAATTCCTTCTCAAAGCTCAACGTCCAGGGAGCGAATTTGGCGGAGATACACAGAAAACACTTTGGAAGCGTATTGGAGTATCGTTTGCAGTGTGATTTCGCGTGTAATTTCCCAAACCAAACTGTTTGCAGCTCTAACTCTGTTCTGACTATCCCTTATTCGGTTCAGGGAGATATGCTGGTATCTAAATGGGGAAGCTTCTTTAACGCTTTTTCACAGAGATTTTGAAACATTAATCTCACAACCCGTTTCCACCTTAGGCTCCAATGGGATTCCCCATAGAACATGCAAACCTGAATTCTTTCCGGCTAGATGTGAGAAGCACTTTCTGCTGCTTGTTCTCCTAGAGGAAAACTTCCTTCCAAAAGCTCAACGTCCCGTGATCGTTTTTGGCAGAGATATACAAAACAATTTGGAAGCGTATTTGGAGGCCGTTTGCAGTGTGACTTAGCGTGTAATTTCCCAAACCAAACTCTTTGCAGCTCTAACTCTGTTCTGACTACCACTTATTCGGTTCAGTGAGATATGCTGGTATCTAAATGGGGAAGCTTCTCTGATGCTTATTCACAGAGATTTTGAAACACTCATCTCACAACCCGTTTCCACCATAGGCTCCAATGGGCTTCCCCATCGAACATGCAAACCTGAATTGTTACAGGCTAGATGTGAGAAGAACATTCTGCTGCTTGGTCCCTTAGAGTTAAACTTGCTTGTCAAAAGGCAACGTCCAGTGAGTGTTTTTCGCAGAGATAACCACATAATTTGGAAGCCTACTTGAATGCCGTTTTCAGTGCGATTTCACGTACAATTTCCCAAAACAAACTGTTTGCAGCTATGACACTGTTCTGACTACCACTTCTTCGATTCAGTGAGATATTTTGGAAGGTAAATGGGGAAGCCTTCTCTGACGCTTTCTCACAGAGATTTTGAAACACTCATCTCACAACCCGTTTCCACCTTATGCTCCAATGGGCTTCCCCATAGAACGTGCAAACCTGATTCCTACAGGCTAGATGTGAGAAGCACTTTCTCCTGCTTGTTCTCCTAGAGGTAAACTTCCTTCTAAAAGCTCAACGTCCTGTTAGTGTTTTTCGCAGAGATATACAACATACTTTGGAAGCCTATTTGAATGCCGTTTTCAGTGTGATTTCACGTACAATTTCCAAAACCAAACTCTTAGGAGCTCTACCTTTCTTCTACCTACGACTTCTTCCGTTAAGTGAGTTATTCTTTATTCTAAACAGGATGCTTCTCTGACGCTTTTTCACTGAGATTTTGAAACACTAATGTCACAACCCGTTTCCACCATAGGCTCCAATGGGTTTCCCCATAGAACATGCACACGTGAATTGCTACAGGCTAGAGGAGAGATGCACATTCGGCTGCTTGTTCGCTTAGAGGTAAAATTCCTTCTCAAAGCTCAACGTCCAGGGAGCGAATTTGGCGGAGATACACAGAAAACACTTTGGAAGCGTATTGGAGTATCGTTTGCAGTGTGATTTCGCGTGTAATTTCCCAAACCAAACTGTTTGCAGCTCTAACTCTGTTCTGACTATCCCTTATTCGGTTCAGGGAGATATGCTGGTATCTAAATGGGGAAGCTTCTTTAACGCTTTTTCACAGAGATTTTGAAACATTAATCTCACAACCCGTTTCCACCTTAGGCTCCAATGGGATTCCCCATAGAACATGCAAACCTGAATTCTTTCCGGCTAGATGTGAGAAGCACTTTCTGCTGCTTGTTCTCCTAGAGGAAAACTTCCTTCCAAAAGCTCAACGTCCCGTGATCGTTTTTGGCAGAGATATACAAAACAATTTGGAAGCGTATTTGGAGGCCGTTTGCAGTGTGACTTAGCGTGTAATTTCCCAAACCAAACTCTTTGCAGCTCTAACTCTGTTCTGACTACCACTTATTCGGTTCAGTGAGATATGCTGGTATCTAAATGGGGAAGCTTCTCTGATGCTTATTCACAGAGATTTTGAAACACTCATCTCACAACCCGTTTCCACCATAGGCTCCAATGGGCTTCCCCATCGAACATGCAAACCTGAATTGTTACAGGCTAGATGTGAGAAGAACATTCTGCTGCTTGGTCCCTTAGAGTTAAACTTGCTTGTCAAAAGGCAACGTCCAGTGAGTGTTTTTCGCAGAGATAACCACATAATTTGGAAGCCTACTTGAATGCCGTTTTCAGTGCGATTTCACGTACAATTTCCCAAAACAAACTGTTTGCAGCTATGACACTGTTCTGACTACCACTTCTTCGATTCAGTGAGATATTTTGGAAGGTAAATGGGGAAGCCTTCTCTGACGCTTTCTCACAGAGATTTTGAAACACTCATCTCACAACCCGTTTCCACCTTATGCTCCAATGGGCTTCCCCATAGAACGTGCAAACCTGATTCCTACAGGCTAGATGTGAGAAGCACTTTCTCCTGCTTGTTCTCCTAGAGGTAAACTTCCTTCTAAAAGCTCAACGTCCTGTTAGTGTTTTTCGCAGAGATATACAACATACTTTGGAAGCCTATTTGAATGCCGTTTTCAGTGTGATTTCACGTACAATTTCCAAAACCAAACTCTTAGGAGCTCTACCTTTCTTCTACCTACGACTTCTTCCGTTAAGTGAGTTATTCTTTATTCTAAACAGGATGCTTCTCTGACGCTTTTTCACTGAGATTTTGAAACACTAATGTCACAACCCGTTTCCACCATAGGCTCCAATGGGTTTCCCCATAGAACATGCACACGTGAATTGCTACAGGCTAGAGGAGAGATGCACATTCGGCTGCTTGTTCGCTTAGAGGTAAAATTCCTTCTCAAAGCTCAACGTCCAGGGAGCGAATTTGGCGGAGATACACAGAAAACACTTTGGAAGCGTATTGGAGTATCGTTTGCAGTGTGATTTCGCGTGTAATTTCCCAAACCAAACTGTTTGCAGCTCTAACTCTGTTCTGACTATCCCTTATTCGGTTCAGGGAGATATGCTGGTATCTAAATGGGGAAGCTTCTTTAACGCTTTTTCACAGAGATTTTGAAACATTAATCTCACAACCCGTTTCCACCTTAGGCTCCAATGGGATTCCCCATAGAACATGCAAACCTGAATTCTTTCCGGCTAGATGTGAGAAGCACTTTCTGCTGCTTGTTCTCCTAGAGGAAAACTTCCTTCCAAAAGCTCAACGTCCCGTGATCGTTTTTGGCAGAGATATACAAAACAATTTGGAAGCGTATTTGGAGGCCGTTTGCAGTGTGACTTAGCGTGTAATTTCCCAAACCAAACTCTTTGCAGCTCTAACTCTGTTCTGACTACCACTTATTCGGTTCAGTGAGATATGCTGGTATCTAAATGGGGAAGCTTCTCTGATGCTTATTCACAGAGATTTTGAAACACTCATCTCACAACCCGTTTCCACCATAGGCTCCAATGGGCTTCCCCATCGAACATGCAAACCTGAATTGTTACAGGCTAGATGTGAGAAGAACATTCTGCTGCTTGGTCCCTTAGAGTTAAACTTGCTTGTCAAAAGGCAACGTCCAGTGAGTGTTTTTCGCAGAGATAACCACATAATTTGGAAGCCTACTTGAATGCCGTTTTCAGTGCGATTTCACGTACAATTTCCCAAAACAAACTGTTTGCAGCTATGACACTGTTCTGACTACCACTTCTTCGATTCAGTGAGATATTTTGGAAGGTAAATGGGGAAGCCTTCTCTGACGCTTTCTCACAGAGATTTTGAAACACTCATCTCACAACCCGTTTCCACCTTATGCTCCAATGGGCTTCCCCATAGAACGTGCAAACCTGATTCCTACAGGCTAGATGTGAGAAGCACTTTCTCCTGCTTGTTCTCCTAGAGGTAAACTTCCTTCTAAAAGCTCAACGTCCTGTTAGTGTTTTTCGCAGAGATATACAACATACTTTGGAAGCCTATTTGAATGCCGTTTTCAGTGTGATTTCACGTACAATTTCCAAAACCAAACTCTTAGGAGCTCTACCTTTCTTCTACCTACGACTTCTTCCGTTAAGTGAGTTATTCTTTATTCTAAACAGGATGCTTCTCTGACGCTTTTTCACTGAGATTTTGAAACACTAATGTCACAACCCGTTTCCACCATAGGCTCCAATGGGTTTCCCCATAGAACATGCACACGTGAATTGCTACAGGCTAGAGGAGAGATGCACATTCGGCTGCTTGTTCGCTTAGAGGTAAAATTCCTTCTCAAAGCTCAACGTCCAGGGAGCGAATTTGGCGGAGATACACAGAAAACACTTTGGAAGCGTATTGGAGTATCGTTTGCAGTGTGATTTCGCGTGTAATTTCCCAAACCAAACTGTTTGCAGCTCTAACTCTGTTCTGACTATCCCTTATTCGGTTCAGGGAGATATGCTGGTATCTAAATGGGGAAGCTTCTTTAACGCTTTTTCACAGAGATTTTGAAACATTACTCTCACAACCCGTTTCCACCTTAGGCTCCAATGGGATTCCCCATAGAACATGCAAACCTGAATTCTTTCCGGCTAGATGTGAGAAGCACTTTCTGCTGCTTGTTCTCCTAGAGGAAAACTTCCTTCCAAAAGCTCAACGTCCCGTGATCGTTTTTGGCAGAGATATACAAAACAATTTGGAAGCGTATTTGGAGGCCGTTTGCAGTGTGACTTAGCGTGTAATTTCCCAAACCAAACTCTTTGCAGCTCTAACTCTGTTCTGACTACCACTTATTCGGTTCAGTGAGATATGCTGGTATCTAAATGGGGAAGCTTCTCTGATGCTTATTCACAGAGATTTTGAAACACTCATCTCACAACCCGTTTCCACCATAGGCTCCAATGGGCTTCCCCATCGAACATGCAAACCTGAATTGTTACAGGCTAGATGTGAGAAGAACATTCTGCTGCTTGGTCCCTTAGAGTTAAACTTGCTTGTCAAAAGGCAACGTCCAGTGAGTGTTTTTCGCAGAGATAACCACATAATTTGGAAGCCTACTTGAATGCCGTTTTCAGTGCGATTTCACGTACAATTTCCCAAAACAAACTGTTTGCAGCTATGACACTGTTCTGACTACCACTTCTTCGATTCAGTGAGATATTTTGGAAGGTAAATGGGGAAGCCTTCTCTGACGCTTTCTCACAGAGATTTTGAAACACTCATCTCACAACCCGTTTCCACCTTATGCTCCAATGGGCTTCCCCATAGAACGTGCAAACCTGATTCCTACAGGCTAGATGTGAGAAGCACTTTCTCCTGCTTGTTCTCCTAGAGGTAAACTTCCTTCTAAAAGCTCAACGTCCTGTTAGTGTTTTTCGCAGAGATATACAACATACTTTGGAAGCCTATTTGAATGCCGTTTTCAGTGTGATTTCACGTACAATTTCCAAAACCAAACTCTTAGGAGCTCTACCTTTCTTCTACCTACGACTTCTTCCGTTAAGTGAGTTATTCTTTATTCTAAACAGGATGCTTCTCTGACGCTTTTTCACTGAGATTTTGAAACACTAATGTCACAACCCGTTTCCACCATAGGCTCCAATGGGTTTCCCCATAGAACATGCACACGTGAATTGCTACAGGCTAGAGGAGAGATGCACATTCGGCTGCTTGTTCGCTTAGAGGTAAAATTCCTTCTCAAAGCTCAACGTCCAGGGAGCGAATTTGGCGGAGATACACAGAAAACACTTTGGAAGCGTATTGGAGTATCGTTTGCAGTGTGATTTCGCGTGTAATTTCCCAAACCAAACTGTTTGCAGCTCTAACTCTGTTCTGACTATCCCTTATTCGGTTCAGGGAGATATGCTGGTATCTAAATGGGGAAGCTTCTTTAACGCTTTTTCACAGAGATTTTGAAACATTAATCTCACAACCCGTTTCCACCTTAGGCTCCAATGGGATTCCCCATAGAACATGCAAACCTGAATTCTTTCCGGCTAGATGTGAGAAGCACTTTCTGCTGCTTGTTCTCCTAGAGGAAAACTTCCTTCCAAAAGCTCAACGTCCCGTGATCGTTTTTGGCAGAGATATACAAAACAATTTGGAAGCGTATTTGGAGGCCGTTTGCAGTGTGACTTAGCGTGTAATTTCCCAAACCAAACTCTTTGCAGCTCTAACTCTGTTCTGACTACCACTTATTCGGTTCAGTGAGATATGCTGGTATCTAAATGGGGAAGCTTCTCTGATGCTTATTCACAGAGATTTTGAAACACTCATCTCACAACCCGTTTCCACCATAGGCTCCAATGGGCTTCCCCATCGAACATGCAAACCTGAATTGTTACAGGCTAGATGTGAGAAGAACATTCTGCTGCTTGGTCCCTTAGAGTTAAACTTGCTTGTCAAAAGGCAACGTCCAGTGAGTGTTTTTCGCAGAGATAACCACATAATTTGGAAGCCTACTTGAATGCCGTTTTCAGTGCGATTTCACGTACAATTTCCCAAAACAAACTGTTTGCAGCTATGACACTGTTCTGACTACCACTTCTTCGATTCAGTGAGATATTTTGGAAGGTAAATGGGGAAGCCTTCTCTGACGCTTTCTCACAGAGATTTTGAAACACTCATCTCACAACCCGTTTCCACCTTATGCTCCAATGGGCTTCCCCATAGAACGTGCAAACCTGATTCCTACAGGCTAGATGTGAGAAGCACTTTCTCCTGCTTGTTCTCCTAGAGGTAAACTTCCTTCTAAAAGCTCAACGTCCTGTTAGTGTTTTTCGCAGAGATATACAACATACTTTGGAAGCCTATTTGAATGCCGTTTTCAGTGTGATTTCACGTACAATTTCCAAAACCAAACTCTTAGGAGCTCTACCTTTCTTCTACCTACGACTTCTTCCGTTAAGTGAGTTATTCTTTATTCTAAACAGGATGCTTCTCTGACGCTTTTTCACTGAGATTTTGAAACACTAATGTCACAACCCGTTTCCACCATAGGCTCCAATGGGTTTCCCCATAGAACATGCACACGTGAATTGCTACAGGCTAGAGGAGAGATGCACATTCGGCTGCTTGTTCGCTTAGAGGTAAAATTCCTTCTCAAAGCTCAACGTCCAGGGAGCGAATTTGGCGGAGATACACAGAAAACACTTTGGAAGCGTATTGGAGTATCGTTTGCAGTGTGATTTCGCGTGTAATTTCCCAAACCAAACTGTTTGCAGCTCTAACTCTGTTCTGACTATCCCTTATTCGGTTCAGGGAGATATGCTGGTATCTAAATGGGGAAGCTTCTTTAACGCTTTTTCACAGAGATTTTGAAACATTAATCTCACAACCCGTTTCCACCTTAGGCTCCAATGGGATTCCCCATAGAACATGCAAACCTGAATTCTTTCCGGCTAGATGTGAGAAGCACTTTCTGCTGCTTGTTCTCCTAGAGGAAAACTTCCTTCCAAAAGCTCAACGTCCCGTGATCGTTTTTGGCAGAGATATACAAAACAATTTGGAAGCGTATTTGGAGGCCGTTTGCAGTGTGACTTAGCGTGTAATTTCCCAAACCAAACTCTTTGCAGCTCTAACTCTGTTCTGACTACCACTTATTCGGTTCAGTGAGATATGCTGGTATCTAAATGGGGAAGCTTCTCTGATGCTTATTCACAGAGATTTTGAAACACTCATCTCACAACCCGTTTCCACCATAGGCTCCAATGGGCTTCCCCATCGAACATGCAAACCTGAATTGTTACAGGCTAGATGTGAGAAGAACATTCTGCTGCTTGGTCCCTTAGAGTTAAACTTGCTTGTCAAAAGGCAACGTCCAGTGAGTGTTTTTCGCAGAGATAACCACATAATTTGGAAGCCTACTTGAATGCCGTTTTCAGTGCGATTTCACGTACAATTTCCCAAAACAAACTGTTTGCAGCTATGACACTGTTCTGACTACCACTTCTTCGATTCAGTGAGATATTTTGGAAGGTAAATGGGGAAGCCTTCTCTGACGCTTTCTCACAGAGATTTTGAAACACTCATCTCACAACCCGTTTCCACCTTATGCTCCAATGGGCTTCCCCATAGAACGTGCAAACCTGATTCCTACAGGCTAGATGTGAGAAGCACTTTCTCCTGCTTGTTCTCCTAGAGGTAAACTTCCTTCTAAAAGCTCAACGTCCTGTTAGTGTTTTTCGCAGAGATATACAACATACTTTGGAAGCCTATTTGAATGCCGTTTTCAGTGTGATTTCACGTACAATTTCCAAAACCAAACTCTTAGGAGCTCTACCTTTCTTCTACCTACGACTTCTTCCGTTAAGTGAGTTATTCTTTATTCTAAACAGGATGCTTCTCTGACGCTTTTTCACTGAGATTTTGAAACACTAATGTCACAACCCGTTTCCACCATAGGCTCCAATGGGTTTCCCCATAGAACATGCACACGTGAATTGCTACAGGCTAGAGGAGAGATGCACATTCGGCTGCTTGTTCGCTTAGAGGTAAAATTCCTTCTCAAAGCTCAACGTCCAGGGAGCGAATTTGGCGGCGATACACAGAAAACACTTTGGAAGCGTATTGGAGTATCGTTTGCAGTGTGATTTCGCGTGTAATTTCCCAAACCAAACTGTTTGCAGCTCTAACTCTGTTCTGACTATCCCTTATTCGGTTCAGGGAGATATGCTGGTATCTAAATGGGGAAGCTTCTCTGACGCTTTTTCACAGAGATTTTGAAACATTAATCTCACAACCCGTTTCCACCTTAGGCTCCAATGGGATTCCCCATAGAACATGCAAACCTGAATTCTTTCCGGCTAGATGTGAGAAGCACTTTCTGCTGCTTGTTCTCCTAGAGGAAAACTTCCTTCCAAAAGCTCAACGTCCCGTGACCGTTTTTGGCAGAGATATACAAAACAATTTGGAAGCGTATTTGGAGGCCGTTTGCAGTGTGACTTAGCGTGTAATTTCCCAAACCAAACTCTTTGCAGCTCTAACTCTGTTCTGACTACCACTTATTCGGTTCAGTGAGATATGCTGGTATCTAAATGGGGAAGCTTCTCTGATGCTTATTCACAGAGATTTTGACACACTCATCTCACAACCCGTTTCCGAAATAGGCTCCAATGGGCTTCCCCATAGAACATGCAAACCTGAATTGTTACAGGCTAGATGTGAGAAGAACATTCTGCTGCTTGGTCCCTTAGAGTTAAACTTGCTTGTCAAAAGGCAACGTCCAGTGAGTGTTTTCCGCAGAGATAACCACATAATTTGGAAGCCTACTTGAATGCCGTTTTCAGTGCGATTTCACGTACAATTTCCCAAAACAAACTGTTTGCAGCTATGACACTGTTCTGACTACCACTTCTTCGATTCAGTGAGATATTTTGGAAGGTAAATGGGGAAGCCTTCTCTGACGCTTTCTCACAGAGATTTTGAAACACTCATCTCACAACCCGTTTCCACCTTATGCTCCAATGGGCTTCCCCATAGAACGTGCAAACCTGATTCCTACAGGCTAGATGTGAGAAGCACTTTCTCCTGCTTGTTCTCCTAGAGGTAAACTTCCTTCTAAAAGCTCAACGTCCTGTTAGTGTTTTTCGCAGAGATATACAACATACTTTGGAAGCCTATTTGAATGCCGTTTTCAGTGTGATTTCACGTACAATTTCCAAAACCAAACTCTTAGGAGCTCAACCTTTCTTCTACCTACGACTTCTTCCGTTAAGTGAGTTATTCTTTATTCTAAACAGGATGCTTCTCTGATGCTTTTTCACTGAGATTTTGAAACACTAATGTCACAACCCGTTTCCACCATAGGCTCCAATGGGTTTCCCCATAGAACATGCACACGTGAATTGCTACAGGCTAGAGGAGAGATGCACATTCGGCTGCTTGTTCGCTTAGAGGTAAAATTCCTTCTCAAAGCTCAACGTCCAGGGAGCGAATTTGGCGGCGATACACAGAAAACACTTTGGAAGCGTATTGGAGTATCGTTTGCAGTGTGATTTCGCGTGTAATTTCCCAAACCAAACTGTTTGCAGCTCTAACTCTGTTCTGACTATCCCTTATTCGGTTCAGGGAGATATGCTGGTATCAAAATGGGGAAGCTTCTCTGACGCTTTTTCACAGAGATTTTGAAACATTAATCTCACAACCCGTTTCCACCTTAGGCTCCAATGGGATTCCCCATAGAACATGCAAACCTGAATTCTTTCCGGCTAGATGTGAGAAGCACTTTCTGCTGCTTGTTCTCCTAGAGGAAAACTTCCTTCCAAAAGCTCAACGTCCCGTGATCGTTTTTGGCAGAGATATACAAAACAATTTGGAAGCGTATTTGGAGGCCGTTTGCAGTGTGACTTAGCGTGTAATTTCCCAAACCAAACTCTTTGCAGCTCTAACTCTGTTCTGACTACCACTTATTCGGTTCAGTGAGATATGCTGGTATCTAAATGGGGAAGCTTCTCTGATGCTTATTCACAGAGATTTTGAAACACTCATCTCACAACCCGTTTCCACCATAGGCTCCAATGGGCTTCCCCATCGAACATGCAAACCTGAATTGTTACAGGCTAGATGTGAGAAGAACATTCTGCTGCTTGGTCCCTTAGAGTTAAACTTGCTTGTCAAAAGGCAACGTCCAGTGAGTGTTTTTCGCAGAGATAACCACATAATTTGGAAGCCTACTTGAATGCCGTTTTCAGTGCGATTTCACGTACAATTTCCCAAAACAAACTGTTTGCAGCTATGACACTGTTCTGACTACCACTTCTTCGATTCAGTGAGATATTTTGGAAGGTAAATGGGGAAGCCTTCTCTGACGCTTTCTCACAGAGATTTTGAAACACTCATCTCACAACCCGTTTCCACCTTATGCTCCAATGGGCTTCCCCATAGAACGTGCAAACCTGATTCCTACAGGCTAGATGTGAGAAGCACTTTCTCCTGCTTGTTCTCCTAGAGGTAAACTTCCTTCTAAAAGCTCAACGTCCTGTTAGTGTTTTTCGCAGAGATATACAACATACTTTGGAAGCCTATTTGAATGCCGTTTTCAGTGTGATTTCACGTACAATTTCCAAAACCAAACTCTTAGGAGCTCTACCTTTCTTCTACCTACGACTTCTTCCGTTAAGTGAGTTATTCTTTATTCTAAACAGGATGCTTCTCTGACGCTTTTTCACTGAGATTTTGAAACACTAATGTCACAACCCGTTTCCACCATAGGCTCCAATGGGTTTCCCCATAGAACATGCACACGTGAATTGCTACAGGCTAGAGGAGAGATGCACATTCGGCTGCTTGTTCGCTTAGAGGTAAAATTCCTTCTCAAAGCTCAACGTCCAGGGAGCGAATTTGGCGGCGATACACAGAAAACACTTTGGAAGCGTATTGGAGTATCGTTTGCAGTGTGATTTCGCGTGTAATTTCCCAAACCAAACTGTTTGCAGCTCTAACTCTGTTCTGACTATCCCTTATTCGGTTCAGGGAGATATGCTGGTATCTAAATGGGGAAGCTTCTCTGACGCTTTTTCACAGAGATTTTGAAACATTAATCTCACAACCCGTTTCCACCTTAGGCTCCAATGGGATTCCCCATAGAACATGCAAACCTGAATTCTTTCCGGCTAGATGTGAGAAGCACTTTCTGCTGCTTGTTCTCCTAGAGGAAAACTTCCTTCCAAAAGCTCAACGTCCCGTGACCGTTTTTGGCAGAGATATACAAAACAATTTGGAAGCGTATTTGGAGGCCGTTTGCAGTGTGACTTAGCGTGTAATTTCCCAAACCAAACTCTTTGCAGCTCTAACTCTGTTCTGACTACCACTTATTCGGTTCAGTGAGATATGCTGGTATCTAAATGGGGAAGCTTCTCTGATGCTTATTCACAGAGATTTTGACACACTCATCTCACAACCCGTTTCCGAAATAGGCTCCAATGGGCTTCCCCATAGAACATGCAAACCTGAATTGTTACAGGCTAGATGTGAGAAGAACATTCTGCTGCTTGGTCCCTTAGAGTTAAACTTGCTTGTCAAAAGGCAACGTCCAGTGAGTGTTTTCCGCAGAGATAACCACATAATTTGGAAGCCTACTTGAATGCCGTTTTCAGTGCGATTTCACGTACAATTTCCCAAAACAAACTGTTTGCAGCTATGACACTGTTCTGACTACCACTTCTTCGATTCAGTGAGATATTTTGGAAGGTAAATGGGGAAGCCTTCTCTGACGCTTTCTCACAGAGATTTTGAAACACTCATCTCACAACCCGTTTCCACCTTATGCTCCAATGGGCTTCCCCATAGAACGTGCAAACCTGATTCCTACAGGCTAGATGTGAGAAGCACTTTCTCCTGCTTGTTCTCCTAGAGGTAAACTTCCTTCTAAAAGCTCAACGTCCTGTTAGTGTTTTTCGCAGAGATATACAACATACTTTGGAAGCCTATTTGAATGCCGTTTTCAGTGTGATTTCACGTACAATTTCCAAAACCAAACTCTTAGGAGCTCAACCTTTCTTCTACCTACGACTTCTTCCGTTAAGTGAGTTATTCTTTATTCTAAACAGGATGCTTCTCTGATGCTTTTTCACTGAGATTTTGAAACACTAATGTCACAACCCGTTTCCACCATAGGCTCCAATGGGTTTCCCCATAGAACATGCACACGTGAATTGCTACAGGCTAGAGGAGAGATGCACATTCGGCTGCTTGTTCGCTTAGAGGTAAAATTCCTTCTCAAAGCTCAACGTCCAGGGAGCGAATTTGGCGGCGATACACAGAAAACACTTTGGAAGCGTATTGGAGTATCGTTTGCAGTGTGATTTCGCGTGTAATTTCCCAAACCAAACTGTTTGCAGCTCTAACTCTGTTCTGACTATCCCTTATTCGGTTCAGGGAGATATGCTGGTATCAAAATGGGGAAGCTTCTCTGACGCTTTTTCACAGAGATTTTGAAACATTAATCTCACAACCCGTTTCCACCTTAGGCTCCAATGGGATTCCCCATAGAACATGCAAACCTGAATTCTTTCCGGCTAGATGTGAGAAGCACTTTCTGCTGCTTGTTCTCCTAGAGGAAAACTTCCTTCCAAAAGCTCAACGTCCCGTGATCGTTTTTGGCAGAGATATACAAAACAATTTGGAAGCGTATTTGGAGGCCGTTTGCAGTGTGACTTAGCGTGTAATTTCCCAAACCAAACTCTTTGCAGCTCTAACTCTGTTCTGACTACCACTTATTCGGTTCAGTGATATATGCTGGTATCTAAATGGGGAAGCTTCTCTGATGCTTATTCACAGAGATTTTGAAACACTCATCTCACAACCCGTTTCCACCATAGGCTCCAATGGGCTTCCCCATAGAACATGCAAACCTGAATTGTTACAGGCTAGATGTGAGAAGAACATTCTGCTGCTTGGTCCCTTAGAGTTAAACTTGCTTGTCAAAAGGCAACGTCCAGTGAGTGTTTTCCGCAGAGATAACCACATAATTTGGAAGCCTACTTGAATGCCGTTTTCAGTGCGATTTCACGTACAATTTCCCAAAACAAACTGTTTGCAGCTATGACACTGTTCTGACTACCACTTCTTCGATTCAGTGAGATATTTTGGAAGGTAAATGGGGAAGCCTTCTCTGACGCTTTCTCACAGAGATTTTGAAACACTCATCTCACAACCCGTTTCCACCTTATGCTCCAATGGGCTTCCCCATAGAACGTGCAAACCTGATTCCTACAGGCTAGATGTGAGAAGCACTTTCTCCTGCTTGTTCTCCTAGAGGTAAACTTCCTTCTAAAAGCTCAACGTCCTGTTAGTGTTTTTCGCAGAGATATACAACATACTTTGGAAGCCTATTTGAATGCCGTTTTCAGTGTGATTTCACGTACAATTTCCAAAACCAAACTCTTAGGAGCTCTACCTTTCTTCTACCTACGACTTCTTCCGTTAAGTGAGTTATTCTTTATTCTAAACAGGATGCTTCTCTGACGCTTTTTCACTGAGATTTTGAAACACTAATGTCACAACCCGTTTCCACCATAGGCTCCAATGGGTTTCCCCATAGAACATGCACACGTGAATTGCTACAGGCTAGAGGAGAGATGCACATTCGGCTGCTTGTTCGCTTAGAGGTAAAATTCCTTCTCAAAGCTCAACGTCCAGGGAGCGAATGTGGCGGCGATACACAGAAAACACTTTGGAAGCGTATTGGAGTATCGTTTGCAGTGTGATTTCGCGTGTAATTTCCCAAACCAAACTGTTTGCAGCTCTAACTCTGTTCTGACTATCCCTTATTCGGTTCAGGGAGATATGCTGGTATCAAAATGGGGAAGCTTCTCTGACGCTTTTTCACAGAGATTTTGAAACATTAATCTCACAACCCGTTTCCACCTTAGGCTCCAATGGGATTCCCCATAGAACATGCAAACCTGAATTCTTTCCGGCTAGATGTGAGAAGCACTTTCTGCTGCTTGTTCTCCTAGAGGAAAACTTCCTTCCAAAAGCTCAACGTCCCGTGATCGTTTTTGGCAGAGATATACAAAACAATTTGGAAGCGTATTTGGAGGCCGTTTGCAGTGTGACTTAGCGTGTAATTTCCCAAACCAAACTCTTTGCAGCTCTAACTCTGTTCTGACTACCACTTATTCGGTTCAGTGAGATATGCTGGTATCTAAATGGGGAAGCTTCTCTGATGCTTATTCACAGAGATTTTGAAACACTCATCTCACAACCCGTTTCCACCATAGGCTCCAATGGGCTTCCCCATCGAACATGCAAACCTGAATTGTTACAGGCTAGATGTGAGAAGAACATTCTGCTGCTTGGTCCTTTAGAGTTAAACTTGCTTGTCAAAAGGCAACGTCCAGTGAGTGTTTTTCGCAGAGATAACCACATAATTTGGAAGCCTACTTGAATGCCGTTTTCAGTGCGATTTCACGTACAATTTCCCAAAACAAACTGTTTGCAGCTATGACACTGTTCTGACTACCACTTCTTCGATTCAGTGAGATATTTTGGAAGGTAAATGGGGAAGCCTTCTCTGACGCTTTCTCACAGAGATTTTGAAACACTCATCTCACAACCCGTTTCCACCTTATGCTCCAATGGGCTTCCCCATAGAACGTGCAAACCTGATTCCTACAGGCTAGATGTGAGAAGCACTTTCTCCTGCTTGTTCTCCTAGAGGTAAACTTCCTTCTAAAAGCTCAACGTCCTGTTAGTGTTTTTCGCAGAGATATACAACATACTTTGGAAGCCTATTTGAATGCCGTTTTCAGTGTGATTTCACGTACAATTTCCAAAACCAAACTCTTAGGAGCTCTACCTTTCTTCTACCTACGACTTCTTCCGTTAAGTGAGTTATTCTTTATTCTAAACAGGATGCTTCTCTGACGCTTTTTCACTGAGATTTTGAAACACTAATGTCACAACCCGTTTCCACCATAGGCTCCAATGGGTTTCCCCATAGAACATGCACACGTGAATTGCTACAGGCTAGAGGAGAGATGCACATTCGGCTGCTTGTTCGCTTAGAGGTAAAATTCCTTCTCAAAGCTCAACGTCCAGGGAGCGAATTTGGCGGAGATACACAGAAAACACTTTGGAAGCGTATTGGAGTATCGTTTGCAGTGTGATTTCGCGTGTAATTTCCCAAACCAAACTGTTTGCAGCTCTAACTCTGTTCTGACTATCCCTTATTCGGTTCAGGGAGATATGCTGGTATCTAAATGGGGAAGCTTCTCTGACGCTTTTTCACAGAGATTTTGAAACATTAATCACACAACCCGTTTCCACCTTAGGCTCCAATGGGATTCCCCATAGAACATGCAAACCTGAATTCTTTCCGGCTAGATGTGAGAAGCACTTTCTGCTGCTTGTTCTCCTAGAGGAAAACTTCCTTCCAAAAGCTCAACGTCCCGTGATCGTTTTTGGCAGAGATATACAAAACAATTTGGAAGCGTATTTGGAGGCCGTTTGCAGTGTGACTTAGCGTGTAATTTCCCAAACCAAACTCTTTGCAGCTCTAACTCTGTTCTGACTACCACTTATTCGGTTCAGTGAGATATGCTGGTATCTAAATGGGGAAGCTTCTCTGATGCTTATTCACAGAGATTTTGAAACACTCATCTCACAACCCGTTTCCACCATAGGCTCCAATGGGCTTCCCCATCGAACATGCAAACCTGAATTGTTACAGGCTAGATGTGAGAAGAACATTCTGCTGCTTGGTCCCTTAGAGTTAAACTTGCTTGTCAAAAGGCAACGTCCAGTGAGTGTTTTTCGCAGAGATAACCACATAATTTGGAAGCCTACTTGAATGCCGTTTTCAGTGCGATTTCACGTACAATTTCCCAAAACAAACTGTTTGCAGCTATGACACTGTTCTGACTACCACTTCTTCGATTCAGTGAGATATTTTGGAAGGTAAATGGGGAAGCCTTCTCTGACGCTTTCTCACAGAGATTTTGAAACACTCATCTCACAACCCGTTTCCACCTTATGCTCCAATGGGCTTCCCCATAGAACGTGCAAACCTGATTCCTACAGGCTAGATGTGAGAAGCACTTTCTCCTGCTTGTTCTCCTAGAGGTAAACTTCCTTCTAAAAGCTCAACGTCCTGTTAGTGTTTTTCGCAGAGATATACAACATACTTTGGAAGCCTATTTGAATGCCGTTTTCAGTGTGATTTCACGTACAATTTCCAAAACCAAACTCTTAGGAGCTCTACCTTTCTTCTACCTACGACTTCTTCCGTTAAGTGAGTTATTCTTTATTCTAAACAGGATGCTTCTCTGACGCTTTTTCACTGAGATTTTGAAACACTAATGTCACAACCCGTTTCCACCATAGGCTCCAATGGGTTTCCCCATAGAACATGCACACGTGAATTGCTACAGGCTAGAGGAGAGATGCACATTCGGCTGCTTGTTCGCTTAGAGGTAAAATTCCTTCTCAAAGCTCAACGTCCAGGGAGCGAATTTGGCGGCGATACACAGAAAACACTTTGGAAGCGTATTGGAGTATCGTTTGCAGTGTGATTTCGCGTGTAATTTCCCAAACCAAACTGTTTGCAGCTCTAACTCTGTTCTGACTATCCCTTATTCGGTTCAGGGAGATATGCTGGTATCAAAATGGGGAAGCTTCTCTGACGCTTTTTCACAGAGATTTTGAAACATTAATCTCACAACCCGTTTCCACCTTAGGCTCCAATGGGATTCCCCATAGAACATGCAAACCTGAATTCTTTCCGGCTAGATGTGAGAAGCACTTTCTGCTGCTTGTTCTCCTAGAGGAAAACTTCCTTCCAAAAGCTCAACGTCCCGTGACCGTTTTTGGCAGAGATATACAAAACAATTTGGAAGCGTATTTGGAGGCCGTTTGCAGTGTGACTTAGCGTGTAATTTCCCAAACCAAACTCTTTGCAGCTCTAACTCTGTTCTGACTACCACTTATTCGGTTCAGTGAGATATGCTGGTATCTAAATGGGGAAGCTTCTCTGATGCTTATTCACAGAGATTTTGACACACTCATCTCACAACCCGTTTCCGAAATAGGCTCCAATGGGCTTCCCCATAGAACATGCAAACCTGAATTGTTACAGGCTAGATGTGAGAAGAACATTCTGCTGCTTGGTCCCTTAGAGTTAAACTTGCTTGTCAAAAGGCAACGTCCAGTGAGTGTTTTCCGCAGAGATAACCACATAATTTGGAAGCCTACTTGAATGCCGTTTTCAGTGCGATTTCACGTACAATTTCCCAAAACAAACTGTTTGCAGCTATGACACTGTTCTGACTACCACTTCTTCGATTCAGTGAGATATTTTGGAAGGTAAATGGGGAAGCCTTCTCTGACGCTTTCTCACAGAGATTTTGAAACACTCATCTCACAACCCGTTTCCACCTTATGCTCCAATGGGCTTCCCCATAGAACGTGCAAACCTGATTCCTACAGGCTAGATGTGAGAAGCACTTTCTCCTGCTTGTTCTCCTAGAGGTAAACTTCCTTCTAAAAGCTCAACGTCCTGTTAGTGTTTTTCGCAGAGATATACAACATACTTTGGAAGCCTATTTGAATGCCGTTTTCAGTGTGATTTCACGTACAATTTCCAAAACCAAACTCTTAGGAGCTCAACCTTTCTTCTACCTACGACTTCTTCCGTTAAGTGAGTTATTCTTTATTCTAAACAGGATGCTTCTCTGACGCTTTTTCACTGAGATTTTGAAACACTAATGTCACAACCCGTTTCCACCATAGGCTCCAATGGGTTTCCCCATAGAACATGCACACGTGAATTGCTACAAGCTAGAGGAGAGATGCACATTCGGCTGCTTGTTCGCTTAGAGGTAAAATTCCTTCTCAAAGCTCAACGTCCAGGGAGCGAATTTGGCGGCGATACACAGAAAACACTTTGGAAGCGTATTGGAGTATCGTTTGCAGTGTGATTTCGCGTGTAATTTCCCAAACCAAACTGTTTGCAGCTCTAACTCTGTTCTGACTATCCCTTATTCGGTTCAGGGAGATATGCTGGTATCAAAATGGGGAAGCTTCTCTGACGCTTTTTCACAGAGATTTTGAAACATTAATCTCACAACCCGTTTCCACCTTAGGCTCCAATGGGATTCCCCATAGAACATGCAAACCTGAATTCTTTCCGGCTAGATGTGAGAAGCACTTTCTGCTGCTTGTTCTCCTAGAGGAAAACTTCCTTCCAAAAGCTCAACGTCCCGTGATCGTTTTTGGCAGAGATATACAAAACAATTTGGAAGCGTATTTGGAGGCCGTTTGCAGTGTGACTTAGCGTGTAATTTCCCAAACCAAACTCTTTGCAGCTCTAACTCTGTTCTGACTACCACTTATTCGGTTCAGTGAGATATGCTGGTATCTAAATGGGGAAGCTTCTCTGATGCTTATTCACAGAGATTTTGAAACACTCATCTCACAACCCGTTTCCACCATAGGCTCCAATGGGCTTCCCCATCGAACATGCAAACCTGAATTGTTACAGGCTAGATGTGAGAAGAACATTCTGCTGCTTGGTCCCTTAGAGTTAAACTTGCTTGTCAAAAGGCAACGTCCAGTGAGTGTTTTCCGCAGAGATAACCACATAATTTGGAAGCCTACTTGAATGCCGTTTTCAGTGCGATTTCACGTACAATTTCCCAAAACAAACTGTTTGCAGCTATGACACTGTTCTGACTACCACTTCTTCGATTCAGTGAGATATTTTGGAAGGTAAATGGGGAAGCCTTCTCTGACGCTTTCTCACAGAGATTTTGAAACACTCATCTCACAACCCGTTTCCACCTTATGCTCCAATGGGCTTCCCCATAGAACGTGCAAACCTGATTCCTACAGGCTAGATGTGAGAAGCACTTTCTCCTGCTTGTTCTCCTAGAGGTAAACTTCCTTCTAAAAGCTCAACGTCCTGTTAGTGTTTTTCGCAGAGATATACAACATACTTTGGAAGCCTATTTGAATGCCGTTTTCAGTGTGATTTCACGTACAATTTCCAAAACCAATCTCTTAGGAGCTCTACCTTTCTTCTACCTACGACTTCTTCCGTTAAGTGAGTTATTCTTTATTCTAAACAGGATGCTTCTCTGACGCTTTTTCACTGAGATTTTGAAACACTAATGTCACAACCCGTTTCCACCATAGGCTCCAATGGGTTTCCCCATAGAACATGCACACGTGAATTGCTACAGGCTAGAGGAGAGATGCACATTCGGCTGCTTGTTCGCTTAGAGGTAAAATTCCTTCTCAAAGCTCAACGTCCAGGGAGCGAATGTGGCGGCGATACACAGAAAACACTTTGGAAGCGTATTGGAGTATCGTTTGCAGTGTGATTTCGCGTGTAATTTCCCAAACCAAACTGTTTGCAGCTCTAACTCTGTTCTGACTATCCCTTATTCGGTTCAGGGAGATATGCTGGTATCAAAATGGGGAAGCTTCTCTGACGCTTTTTCACAGAGATTTTGAAACATTAATCTCACAACCCGTTTCCACCTTAGGCTCCAATGGGATTCCCCATAGAACATGCAAACCTGAATTCTTTCCGGCTAGATGTGAGAAGCACTTTCTGCTGCTTGTTCTCCTAGAGGAAAACTTCCTTCCAAAAGCTCAACGTCCCGTGATCGTTTTTGGCAGAGATATACAAAACAATTTGGAAGCGTATTTGGAGGCCGTTTGCAGTGTGACTTAGCGTGTAATTTCCCAAACCAAACTCTTTGCAGCTCTAACTCTGTTCTGACTACCACTTATTCGGTTCAGTGAGATATGCTGGTATCTAAATGGGGAAGCTTCTCTGATGCTTATTCACAGAGATTTTGAAACACTCATCTCACAACCCGTTTCCACCATAGGCTCCAATGGGCTTCCCCATCGAACATGCAAACCTGAATTGTTACAGGCTAGATGTGAGAAGAACATTCTGCTGCTTGGTCCCTTAGAGTTAAACTTGCTTGTCAAAAGGCAACGTCCAGTGAGTGTTTTTCGCAGAGATAACCACATAATTTGGAAGCCTACTTGAATGCCGTTTTCAGTGCGATTTCACGTACAATTTCCCAAAACAAACTGTTTGCAGCTATGACACTGTTCTGACTACCACTTCTTCGATTCAGTGAGATATTTTGGAAGGTAAATGGGGAAGCCTTCTCTGACGCTTTCTCACAGAGATTTTGAAACACTCATCTCACAACCCGTTTCCACCTCATGCTCCAATGGGCTTCCCCATAGAACGTGCAAACCTGATTCCTACAGGCTAGATGTGAGAAGCACTTTCTCCTGCTTGTTCTCCTAGAGGTAAACTTCCTTCTAAAAGCTCAACGTCCTGTTAGTGTTTTTCGCAGAGATATACAACATACTTTGGAAGCCTATTTGAATGCCGTTTTCAGTGTGATTTCACGTACAATTTCCAAAACCAAACTCTTAGGAGCTCTACCTTTCTTCTACCTACGACTTCTTCCGTTAAGTGAGTTATTCTTTATTCTAAACAGGATGCTTCTCTGACGCTTTTTCACTGAGATTTTGAAACACTAATGTCACAACCCGTTTCCACCATAGGCTCCAATGGGTTTCCCCATAGAACATGCACACGTGAATTGCTACAGGCTAGAGGAGAGATGCACATTCGGCTGCTTGTTCGCTTAGAGGTAAAATTCCTTCTCAAAGCTCAACGTCCAGGGAGCGAATTTGGCGGCGATACACAGAAAACACTTTGGAAGCGTATTGGAGTATCGTTTGCAGTGTGATTTCGCGTGTAATTTCCCAAACCAAACTGTTTGCAGCTCTAACTCTGTTCTGACTATCCCTTATTCGGTTCAGGGAGATATGCTGGTATCTAAATGGGGAAGCTTCTCTGACGCTTTTTCACAGAGATTTTGAAACATTAATCTCACAACCCGTTTCCACCTTAGGCTCCAATGGGATTCCCCATAGAACATGCAAACCTGAATTCTTTCCGGCTAGATGTGAGAAGCACTTTCTGCTGCTTGTTCTCCTAGAGGAAAACTTCCTTCCAAAAGCTCAACGTCCCGTGACCGTTTTTGGCAGAGATATACAAAACAATTTGGAAGCGTATTTGGAGGCCGTTTGCAGTGTGACTTAGCGTGTAATTTCCCAAACCAAACTCTTTGCAGCTCTAACTCTGTTCTGACTACCACTTATTCGGTTCAGTGAGATATGCTGGTATCTAAATGGGGAAGCTTCTCTGATGCTTATTCACAGAGATTTTGACACACTCATCTCACAACCCGTTTCCGAAATAGGCTCCAATGGGCTTCCCCATAGAACATGCAAACCTGAATTGTTACAGGCTAGATGTGAGAAGAACATTCTGCTGCTTGGTCCCTTAGAGTTAAACTTGCTTGTCAAAAGGCAACGTCCAGTGAGTGTTTTCCGCAGAGATAACCACATAATTTGGAAGCCTACTTGAATGCCGTTTTCAGTGCGATTTCACGTACAATTTCCCAAAACAAACTGTTTGCAGCTATGACACTGTTCTGACTACCACTTCTTCGATTCAGTGAGATATTTTGGAAGGTAAATGGGGAAGCCTTCTCTGACGCTTTCTCACAGAGATTTTGAAACACTCATCTCACAACCCGTTTCCACCTTATGCTCCAATGGGCTTCCCCATAGAACGTGCAAACCTGATTCCTACAGGCTAGATGTGAGAAGCACTTTCTCCTGCTTGTTCTCCTAGAGGTAAACTTCCTTCTAAAAGCTCAACGTCCTGTTAGTGTTTTTCGCAGAGATATACAACATACTTTGGAAGCCTATTTGAATGCCGTTTTCAGTGTGATTTCACGTACAATTTCCAAAACCAAACTCTTAGGAGCTCTACCTTTCTTCTACCTACGACTTCTTCCGTTAAGTGAGTTATTCTTTATTCTAAACAGGATGCTTCTCTGACGCTTTTTCACTGAGATTTTGAAACACTAATGTCACAACCCGTTTCCACCATAGGCTCCAATGGGTTTCCCCATAGAACATGCACACGTGAATTGCTACAGGCTAGAGGAGAGATGCACATTCGGCTGCTTGTTCGCTTAGAGGTAAAATTCCTTCTCAAAGCTCAACGTCCAGGGAGCGAATTTGGCGGCGATACACAGAAAACACTTTGGAAGCGTATTGGAGTATCGTTTGCAGTGTGATTTCGCGTGTAATTTCCCAAACCAAACTGTTTGCAGCTCTAACTCTGTTCTGACTATCCCTTATACGGTTCAGGGAGATATGCTGGTATCTAAATGGGGAAGCTTCTCTGACGCTTTTTCACAGAGATTTTGAAACATTAATCTCACAACCCGTTTCCACCTTAGGCTCCAATGGGATTCCCCATAGAACATGCAAACCTGAATTCTTTCCGGCTAGATGTGAGAAGCACTTTCTGCTGTTTGTTCTCCTAGAGGAAAACTTCCTTCCAAAAGCTCAACGTCCCGTGATCGTTTTTGGCAGAGATATAGAAAACAATTTGGAAGCGTATTTGGAGGCCGTTTGCAGTGTGACTTAGCGTGTAATTTCCCAAACCAAACTCTTTGCAGCTCTAACTCTGTTCTGACTACCACTTATTCGGTTCAGTGAGATATGCTGGTATCTAAATGGGGAAGCTTCTCTGATGCTTATTCACAGAGATTTTGAAACACTCATCTCACAACCCGTTTCCACCATAGGCTCCAATGGGCTTCCCCATCGAACATGCAAACCTGAATTGTTACAGGCTAGATGTGAGAAGAACATTCTGCTGCTTGGTCCCTTAGAGTTAAACTTGCTTGTCAAAAGGCAACGTCCAGTGAGTGTTTTTCGCAGAGATAACCACATAATTTGGAAGCCTACTTGAATGCCGTTTTCAGTGCGATTTCACGTACAATTTCCCAAAACAAACTGTTTGCAGCTATGACACTGTTCTGACTACCACTTCTTCGATTCAGTGAGATATTTTGGAAGGTAAATGGGGAAGCCTTCTCTGACGCTTTCTCACAGAGATTTTGAAACACTCATCTCACAACCCGTTTCCACCTTATGCTCCAATGGGCTTCCCCATAGAACGTGCAAACCTGATTCCTACAGGCTAGATGTGAGAAGCACTTTCTCCTGCTTGTTCTCCTAGAGGTAAACTTCCTTCTAAAAGCTCAACGTCCTGTTAGTGTTTTTCGCAGAGATATACAACATACTTTGGAAGCCTATTTGAATGCCGTTTTCAGTGTGATTTCACGTACAATTTCCAAAACCAAACTCTTAGGAGCTCAACCTTTCTTCTACCTACGACTTCTTCCGTTAAGTGAGTTATTCTTTATTCTAAACAGGATGCTTCTCTGACGCTTTTTCACTGAGATTTTGAAACACTAATGTCACAACCCGTTTCCACCATAGGCTCCAATGGGTTTCCCCATAGAACATGCACACGTGAATTGCTACAGGCTAGAGGAGAGATGCACATTCGGCTGCTTGTTCGCTTAGAGGTAAAATTCCTTCTCAAAGCTCAACGTCCAGGGAGCGAATTTGGCGGCGATACACAGAAAACACTTTGGAAGCGTATTGGAGTATCGTTTGCAGTGTGATTTCGCGTGTAATTTCCCAAACCAAACTGTTTGCAGCTCTAACTCTGTTCTGACTATCCCTTATTCGGTTCAGGGAGATATGCTGGTATCAAAATGGGGAAGCTTCTCTGACGCTTTTTCACAGAGATTTTGAAACATTAATCTCACAACCCGTTTCCACCTTAGGCTCCAATGGGATTCCCCATAGAACATGCAAACCTGAATTCTTTCCGGCTAGATGTGAGAAGCACTTTCTGCTGCTTGTTCTCCTAGAGGAAAACTTCCTTCCAAAAGCTCAACGTCCCGTGATCGTTTTTGGCAGAGATATACAAAACAATTTGGAAGCGTATTTGGAGGCCGTTTGCAGTGTGACTTAGCGTGTAATTTCCCAAACCAAACTCTTTGCAGCTCTAACTCTGTTCTGACTACCACTTATTCGGTTCAGTGAGATATGCTGGTATCTAAATGGGGAAGCTTCTCTGATGCTTATTCACAGAGATTTTGAAACACTCATCTCACAACCCGTTTCCACCATAGGCTCCAATGGGCTTCCCCATAGAACATGCAAACCTGAATTGTTACAGGCTAGATGTGAGAAGAACATTCTGCTGCTTGGTCCCTTAGAGTTAAACTTGCTTGTCAAAAGGCAACGTCCAGTGAGTGTTTTCCGCAGAGATAACCACATAATTTGGAAGCCTACTTGAATGCCGTTTTCAGTGCGATTTCACGTACAATTTCCCAAAACAAACTGTTTGCAGCTATGACACTGTTCTGACTACCACTTCTTCGATTCAGTGAGATATTTTGGAAGGTAAATGGGGAAGCCTTCTCTGACGCTTTCTCACAGAGATTTTGAAACACTCATCTCACAACCCGTTTCCACCTTATGCTCCAATGGGCTTCCCCATAGAACGTGCAAACCTGATTCCTACAGGCTAGATGTGAGAAGCACTTTCTCCTGCTTGTTCTCCTAGAGGTAAACTTCCTTCTAAAAGCTCAACGTCCTGTTAGTGTTTTTCGCAGAGATATACAACATACTTTGGAAGCCTATTTGAATGCCGTTTTCAGTGTGATTTCACGTACAATTTCCAAAACCAAACTCTTAGGAGCTCTACCTTTCTTCTACCTACGACTTCTTCCGTTAAGTGAGTTATTCTTTATTCTAAACAGGATGCTTCTCTGACGCTTTTTCACTGAGATTTTGAAACACTAATGTCACAACCCGTTTCCACCATAGGCTCCAATGGGTTTCCCCATAGAACATGCACACGTGAATTGCTACAGGCTAGAGGAGAGATGCACATTCGGCTGCTTGTTCGCTTAGAGGTAAAATTCCTTCTCAAAGCTCAACGTCCAGGGAGCGAATGTGGCGGCGATACACAGAAAACACTTTGGAAGCGTATTGGAGTATCGTTTGCAGTGTGATTTCGCGTGTAATTTCCCAAACCAAACTGTTTGCAGCTCTAACTCTGTTCTGACTATCCCTTATTCGGTTCAGGGAGATATGCTGGTATCAAAATGGGGAAGCTTCTCTGACGCTTTTTCACAGAGATTTTGAAACATTAATCTCACAACCCGTTTCCACCTTAGGCTCCAATGGGATTCCCCATAGAACATGCAAACCTGAATTCTTTCCGGCTAGATGTGAGAAGCACTTTCTGCTGCTTGTTCTCCTAGAGGAAAACTTCCTTCCAAAAGCTCAACGTCCCGTGATCGTTTTTGGCAGAGATATACAAAACAATTTGGAAGCGTATTTGGAGGCCGTTTGCAGTGTGACTTAGCGTGTAATTTCCCAAACCAAACTCTTTGCAGCTCTAACTCTGTTCTGACTACCACTTATTCGGTTCAGTGAGATATGCTGGTATCTAAATGGGGAAGCTTCTCTGATGCTTATTCACAGAGATTTTGACACACTCATCTCACAACCCGTTTCCGAAATAGGCTCCAATGGGCTTCCCCATAGAACATGCAAACCTGAATTGTTACAGGCTAGATGTGAGAAGAACATTCTGCTGCTTGGTCCCTTAGAGTTAAACTTGCTTGTCAAAAGGCAACGTCCAGTGAGTGTTTTCCGCAGAGATAACCACATAATTTGGAAGCCTACTTGAATGCCGTTTTCAGTGCGATTTCACGTACAATTTCCCAAAACAAACTGTTTGCAGCTATGACACTGTTCTGACTACCACTTCTTCGATTCAGTGAGATATTTTGGAAGGTAAATGGGGAAGCCTTCTCTGACGCTTTCTCACAGAGATTTTGAAACACTCATCTCACAACCCGTTTCCACCTTATGCTCCAATGGGCTTCCCCATAGAACGTGCAAACCTGATTCCTACAGGCTAGATGTGAGAAGCACTTTCTCCTGCTTGTTCTCCTAGAGGTAAACTTCCTTCTAAAAGCTCAACGTCCTGTTAGTGTTTTTCGCAGAGATATACAACATACTTTGGAAGCCTATTTGAATGCCGTTTTCAGTGTGATTTCACGTACAATTTCCAAAACCAAACTCTTAGGAGCTCAACCTTTCTTCTACCTACGACTTCTTCCGTTAAGTGAGTTATTCTTTATTCTAAACAGGATGCTTCTCTGACGCTTTTTCACTGAGATTTTGAAACACTAATGTCACAACCCGTTTCCACCATAGGCTCCAATGGGTTTCCCCATAGAACATGCACACGTGAATTGCTACAGGCTAGAGGAGAGATGCACATTCGGCTGCTTGTTCGCTTAGAGGTAAAATTCCTTCTCAAAGCTCAACGTCCAGGGAGCGAATTTGGCGGCGATACACAGAAAACACTTTGGAAGCGTATTGGAGTATCGTTTGCAGTGTGATTTCGCGTGTAATTTCCCAAACCAAACTGTTTGCAGCTCTAACTCTGTTCTGACTATCCCTTATTCGGTTCAGGGAGATATGCTGGTATCAAAATGGGGAAGCTTCTCTGACGCTTTTTCACAGAGATTTTGAAACATTAATCTCACAACCCGTTTCCACCTTAGGCTCCAATGGGATTCCCCATAGAACATGCAAACCTGAATTCTTTCCGGCTAGATGTGAGAAGCACTTTCTGCTGCTTGTTCTCCTAGAGGAAAACTTCCTTCCAAAAGCTCAACGTCCCGTGATCGTTTTTGGCAGAGATATACAAAACAATTTGGAAGCGTATTTGGAGGCCGTTTGCAGTGTGACTTAGCGTGTAATTTCCCAAACCAAACTCTTTGCAGCTCTAACTCTGTTCTGACTACCACTTATTCGGTTCAGTGAGATATGCTGGTATCTAAATGGGGAAGCTTCTCTGATGCTTATTCACAGAGATTTTGAAACACTCATCTCACAACCCGTTTCCACCATAGGCTCCAATGGGCTTCCCCATAGAACATGCAAACCTGAATTGTTACA
Organism: Cynocephalus volans; assembly: GCF_027409185.1. NCBI lineage: Eukaryota > Metazoa > Chordata > Mammalia > Dermoptera > Cynocephalidae > Cynocephalus > Cynocephalus volans. The sequence goes on from NC_084479.1 coordinate 5,843,950, forward strand.
GGCTAGATGTGAGAAGAACATTCTGCTGCTTGGTCCCTTAGAGTTAAACTTGCTTGTCAAAAGGCAACGTCCAGTGAGTGTTTTCCGCAGAGATAACCACATAATTTGGAAGCCTACTTGAATGCCGTTTTCAGTGCGATTTCACCTACAATTTCCCAAAACAAACTGTTTGCAGCTATGACACTGTTCTGACTACCACTTCTTCGATTCAGTGAGATATTTTGGAAGGTAAATGGGGAAGCCTTCTCTGACGCTTTCTCACAGAGATTTTGAAACACTCATCTCACAACCCGTTTCCACCTTATGCTCCAATGGACTTCCCCATAGAACGTGCAAACCTGATTCCTACAGGCTAGATGTGAGAAGCACTTTCTCCTGCTTGTTCTCCTAGAGGTAAACTTCCTTCTAAAAGCTCAACGTCCTGTTAGTGTTTTTCGCAGAGATATACAACATACTTTGGAAGCCTATTTGAATGCCGTTTTCAGTGTGATTTCACGTACAATTTCCAAAACCAAACTCTTAGGAGCTCTACCTTTCTTCTACCTACGACTTCTTCCGTTAAGTGAGTTATTCTTTATTCTAAACAGGATGCTTCTCTGACGCTTTTTCACTGAGATTTTGAAACACTAATGTCACAACCCGTTTCCACCATAGGCTCCAATGGGTTTCCCCATAGAACATGCACACGTGAATTGCTACAGGCTAGAGGAGAGATGCACATTCGGCTGCTTGTTCGCTTAGAGGTAAAATTCATTCTCAAAGCTCAACGTCCAGGGAGCGAATGTGGCGGCGATACACAGAAAACACTTTGGAAGCGTATTGGAGTATCGTTTGCAGTGTGATTTCGCGTGTAATTTCCCAAACCATACTGTTTGCAGCTCTAACTCTGTTCTGACTATCCCTTATTCGGTTCAGGGAGATATGCTGGTATCAAAATGGGGAAGCTTCTCTGACGCTTTTTCACAGAGATTTTGAAACATTAATCTCACAACCCGTTTCCACCTTAGGCTCCAATGGGATTCCCCATAGAACATGCAAACCTGAATTCTTTCCGGCTAGATGTGAGAAGCACTTTCTGCTGCTTGTTCTCCTAGAGGAAAACTTCCTTCCAAAAGCTCAACGTCCCGTGATCGTTTTTGGCAGAGATATACAAAACAATTTGGAAGCGTATTTGGAGGCCGTTTGCAGTGTGACTTAGCGTGTAATTTCCCAAACCAAACTCTTTGCAGCTCTAACTCTGTTCTGACTACCACTTATTCGGTTCAGTGAGATATGCTGGTATCTAAATGGGGAAGCTTCTCTGATGCTTATTCACAGAGATTTTGAAACACTCATCTCACAACCCGTTTCCACCATAGGCTCCAATGGGCTTCCCCATCGAACATGCAAACCTGAATTGTTACAGGCTAGATGTGAGAAGAACATTCTGCTGCTTGGTCCCTTAGAGTTAAACTTGCTTGTCAAAAGGCAACGTCCAGTGAGTGTTTTTCGCAGAGATAACCACATAATTTGGAAGCCTACTTGAATGCCGTTTTCAGTGCGATTTCACGTACAATTTCCCAAAACAAACTGTTTGCAGCTATGACACTGTTCTGACTACCACTTCTTCGATTCAGTGAGATATTTTGGAAGGTAAATGGGGAAGCCTTCTCTGACGCTTTCTCACAGAGATTTTGAAACACTCATCTCACAACCCGTTTCCACCTTATGCTCCAATGGGCTTCCCCATAGAACGTGCAAACCTGATTCCTACAGGCTAGATGTGAGAAGCACTTTCTCCTGCTTGTTCTCCTAGAGGTAAACTTCCTTCTAAAAGCTCAACGTCCTGTTAGTGTTTTTCGCAGAGATATACAACATACTTTGGAAGCCTATTTGAATGCCGTTTTCAGTGTGATTTCACGTACAATTTCCAAAACCAAACTCTTAGGAGCTCTACCTTTCTTCTACCTACGACTTCTTCCGTTAAGTGAGTTATTCTTTATTCTAAACAGGATGCTTCTCTGACGCTTTTTCACTGAGATTTTGAAACACTAATGTCACAACCCGTTTCCACCATAGGCTCCAATGGGTTTCCCCATAGAACATGCACACGTGAATTGCTACAGGCTAGAGGAGAGATGCACATTCGGCTGCTTGTTCGCTTAGAGGTAAAATTCCTTCTCAAAGCTCAACGTCCAGGGAGCGAATGTGGCGGCGATACACAGAAAACACTTTGGAAGCGTATTGGAGTATCGTTTGCAGTGTGATTTCGCGTGTAATTTCCCAAACCAAACTGTTTGCAGCTCTAACTCTGTTCTGACTATCCCTTATTCGGTTCAGGGAGATATGCTGGTATCTAAATGGGGAAGCTTCTCTGACGCTTTTTCACAGAGATTTTGAAACATTAATCTCACAACCCGTTTCCACCTTAGGCTCCAATGGGATTCCCCATAGAACATGCAAACCTGAATTCTTTCCGGCTAGATGTGAGAAGCACTTTCTGCTGCTTGTTCTCCTAGAGGAAAACTTCCTTCCAAAAGCTCAACGTCCCGTGATCGTTTTTGGCAGAGATATACAAAACAATTTGGAAGCGTATTTGGAGGCCGTTTGCAGTGTGACTTAGCGTGTAATTTCCCAAACCAAACTCTTTGCAGCTCTAACTCTGTTCTGACTACCACTTATTCGGTTCAGTGAGATATGCTGGTATCTAAATGGGGAAGCTTCTCTGATGCTTATTCACAGAGATTTTGAAACACTCATCTCACAACCCGTTTCCACCATAGGCTCCAATGGGCTTCCCCATCGAACATGCAAACCTGAATTGTTACAGGCTAGATGTGAGAAGAACATTCTGCTGCTTGGTCCCTTAGAGTTAAACTTGCTTGTCAAAAGGCAACGTCCAGTGAGTGTTTTTCGCAGAGATAACCACATAATTTGGAAGCCTACTTGAATGCCGTATTCAGTGCGATTTCACGTACAATTTCCCAAAACAAACTGTTTGCAGCTATGACACTGTTCTGACTACCACTTCTTCGATTCAGTGAGATATTTTGGAAGGTAAATGGGGAAGCCTTCTCTGACGCTTTCTCACAGAGATTTTGAAACACTCATCTCACAACCCGTTTCCACCTTATGCTCCAATGGGCTTCCCCATAGAACGTGCAAACCTGATTCCTACAGGCTAGATGTGAGAAGCACTTTCTCCTGCTTGTTCTCCTAGAGGTAAACTTCCTTCTAAAAGCTCAACGTCCTGTTAGTGTTTTTCGCAGAGATATACAACATACTTTGGAAGCCTATTTGAATGCCGTTTTCAGTGTGATTTCACGTACAATTTCCAAAACCAAACTCTTAGGAGCTCTACCTTTCTTCTACCTACGACTTCTTCCGTTAAGTGAGTTATTCTTTATTCTAAACAGGATGCTTCTCTGACGCTTTTTCACTGAGATTTTGAAACACTAATGTCACAACCTGTTTCCACCATAGGCTCCAATGCGTTTCCCCATAGAACATGCACACGTGAATTGCTACAGGCTAGAGGAGAGATGCACATTCGGCTGCTTGTTCGCTTAGAGGTAAAATTCCTTCTCAAAGCTCAACGTCCAGGGAGCGAATTTGGCGGAGATACACAGAAAACACTTTGGAAGCGTATTGGAGTATCGTTTGCAGTGTGATTTCGTGTGTAATTTCCCAAACCAAACTGTTTGCAGCTCTAACTCTGTTCTGACTATCCCTTATTCGGTTCAGGGAGATATGCTGGTATCTAAATGGGGAAGCTTCTCTGACGCTTTTTCACAGAGATTTTGAAACATTAATCTCACAACCCGTTTCCACCTTAGGCTCCAATGGGATTCCCCATAGAACATGCAAACCTGAATTCTTACCGGCTAGATGTGAGAAGCACTTTCTGCTGCTTGTTCTCCTAGAGGAAAACTTCCTTCCAAAAGCTCAACGTCCCGTGATCGTTTTTGGCAGAGATATAGAAAACAATTTGGAAGCGTATTTGGAGGCCGTTTGCAGTGTGACTTAGCGTGTAATTTCCCAAACCAAACTCTTTGCAGCTCTAACTCTGTTCTGACTACCACTTATTCGGTTCAGTGAGATATGCTGGTATCTAAATGGGGAAGCTTCTCTGATGCTTATTCACAGAGATTTTGAAACACTCATCTCACAACCCGTTTCCACCATAGGCTCCAATGGGCTTCCCCATCGAACATGCAAACCTGAATTGTTACAGGCTAGATGTGAGAAGAACATTCTGCTGCTTGGTCCCTTAGAGTTAAACTTGCTTGTCAAAAGGCAACGTCCAGTGAGTGTTTTTCGCACTGATAACCACATAATTTGGAAGCCTACTTGAATGCCGTTTTCAGTTCGATTTCACGTACAATTTCCCAAAACAAACTGTTTGCAGCTATGACACTGTTCTGACTACCACTTCTTCGATTCAGTGAGATATTTTGGAAGGTAAATGGGGAAGCCTTCTCTGACGCTTTCTCACAGAGATTTTGAAACACTCATCTCACAACCCGTTTCCACCTTATGCTCCAATGGGCTTCCCCATAGAACGTGCAAACCTGATTCCTACAGGCTAGATGTGAGAAGCACTTTCTCCTGCTTGTTCTCCTAGAGGTAAACTTCCTTCTAAAAGCTCAACGTCCTGTTAGTGTTTTTCGTAGAGATATACAACATACTTTGGAAGCCTATTTGAATGCCGTTTTCAGTGTGATTTCACGTACAATTTCCAAAACCAAACTCTTAGGAGCTCTACCTTTCTTCTACCTACGACTTCTTCCGTTAAGTGAGTTATTCTTTATTCTAAACAGGATGCTTCTCTGACGCTTTTTCACTGAGATTTTGAAACACTAATGTCACAACCCGTTTCCACCATAGGCTCCAATGGGTTTCCCCATAGAACATGCACACGTGAATTGCTACAGGCTAGAGGAGAGATGCACATTCGGCTGCTTGTTCGCTTAGAGGTAAAATTCCTTCTCAAAGCTCAACGTCCAGGGAGCGAATTTGGCGGCGATACACAGAAAACACTTTGGAAGCGTATTGGAGTATCGTTTGCAGTGTGATTTCGCGTGTAATTTCCCAAACCAAACTGTTTGCAGCTCTAACTCTGTTCTGACTATCCCTTATTCGGTTCAGGGATATATGCTGGTATCTAAATGGGGAAGCTTCTCTGACGCTTTTTCACAGAGATTTTGAAACATTAATCTCACAACCCGTTTCCACCTTAGGCTCCAATGGGATTCCCCATAGAACATGCAAACCTGAATTCTTTCCGGCTAGATGTGAGAAGCACTTTCTGCTGCTTGTTCTCCTAGAGGAAAACTTCCTTCCAAAAGCTCAACGTCCCGTGATCGTTTTTGGCAGAGATATAGAAAACAATTTGGAAGCGTATTTGGAGGCCGTTTGCAGTGTGACTTAGCGTGTAATTTCCCAAACCAAACTCTTTGCAGCTCTAACTCTGTTCTGACTACCACTTATTCGGTTCAGTGAGATATGCTGGTATCTAAATGGGGAAGCTTCTCTGATGCTTATTCACAGAGATTTTGAAACACTCATCTCACAACCCGTTTCCACCATAGGCTCCAATGGGCTTCCCCATCGAACATGCAAACCTGAATTGTTACAGGCTAGATGTGAGAAGAACATTCTGCTGCTTGGTCCCTTAGAGTTAAACTTGCTTGTCAAAAGGCAACGTCCAGTGAGTGTTTTTCGCAGAGATAACCACATAATTTGGAAGCCTACTTGAATGCCGTTTTCAGTGCGATTTCACGTACAATTTCCCAAAACAAACTGTTTGCAGCTATGACACTGTTCTGACTACCACTTCTTCGATTCAGTGAGATATTTTGGAAGGTAAATGGGGAAGCCTTCTCTGACGCTTTCTCACAGAGATTTTGAAACACTCATCTCACAACCCGTTTCCACCTTATGCTCCAATGGGCTTCCCCATAGAACGTGCAAACCTGATTCCTACAGGCTAGATGTGAGAAGCACTTTCTCCTGCTTGTTCTCCTAGAGGTAAACTTCCTTCTAAAAGCTCAACGTCCTGTTAGTGTTTTTCGCAGAGATATACAACATACTTTGGAAGCCTATTTGAATGCCGTTTTCAGTGTGATTTCACGTACAATTTCCAAAACCAAACTCTTAGGAGCTCTACCTTTCTTCTACCTACGACTTCTTCCGTTAAGTGAGTTATTCTTTATTCTAAACAGGATGCTTCTCTGACGCTTTTTCACTGAGATTTTGAAACACTAATGTCACAACCCGTTTCCACCATAGGCTCCAATGGGTTTCCCCATAGAACATGCACACGTGAATTGCTACAGGCTAGAGGAGAGATGCACATTCGGCTGCTTGTTCGCTTAGAGGTAAAATTCCTTCTCAAAGCTCAACGTCCAGGGAGCGAATTTCGCGGCGATACACAGAAAACACTGTGGAAGCGTATTGGAGTATCGTTTGCAGTGTGATTTCGCGTGTAATTTCCCAAACCAAACTGTTTGCAGCTCTAACTCTGTTCTGACTATCCCTTATTCGGTTCAGGGAGATATGCTGGTATCTAAATGGGGAAGCTTCTCTAACGCTTTTTCACAGAGATTTTGAAACATTAATCTCACAACCCGTTTCCACCTTAGGCTCCAATGGGATTCCCCATAGAACATGCAAACCTGAATTCTTTCCGGCTAGATGTGAGAAGCACTTTCTGCTGCTTGTTCTCCTAGAGGAAAACTTCCTTCCAAAAGCTCAACGTCCCGTGATCGTTTTTGGCAGAGATATACAAAACAATTTGGAAGCGTATTTGGAGGCCGTTTGCAGTGTGACTTAGCGTGTAATTTCCCAAACCAAACTCTTTGCAGCTCTAACTCTGTTCTGACTACCACTTATTCGGTTCAGTGAGATATGCTGGTATCTAAATGGGGAAGCTTCTCTGATGCTTATTCACAGAGATTTTGAAACACTCATCTCACAACCCGTTTCCACCATAGGCTCCAATGGGCTTCCCCATCGAACATGCAAACCTGAATTGTTACAGGCTAGATGTGAGAAGAACATTCTGCTGCTTGGTCCCTTAGAGTTAAACTTGCTTGTCAAAAGGCAACGTCCAGTGAGTGTTTTTCGCAGAGATAACCACATAATTTGGAAGCCTACTTGAATGCCGTTTTCAGTGCGATTTCACGTACAATTTCCCAAAACAAACTGTTTGCAGCTATGACACTGTTCTGACTACCACTTCTTCGATTCAGTGAGATATTTTGGAAGGTAAATGGGGAAGCCTTCTCTGACGCTTTCTCACAGAGATTTTGAAACACTCATCTCACAACCCGTTTCCACCTTATGCTCCAATGGGCTTCCCCATAGAACGTGCAAACCTGATTCCTACAGGCTAGATGTGAGAAGCACTTTCTCCTGCTTGTTCTCCTAGAGGTAAACTTCCTTCTAAAAGCTCAACGTCCTGTTAGTGTTTTTCGCAGAGATATACAACATACTTTGGAAGCCTATTTGAATGCCGTTTTCAGTGTGATTTCACGTACAATTTCCAAAACCAAACTCTTAGGAGCTCTACCTTTCTTCTACCTACGACTTCTTCCGTTAAGTGAGTTATTCTTTATTCTAAACAGGATGCTTCTCTGACGCTTTTTCACTGAGATTTTGAAACACTAATGTCACAACCCGTTTCCACCATAGGCTCCAATGGGTTTCCCCATAGAACATGCACACGTGAATTGCTACAGGCTAGAGGAGAGATGCACATTCGGCTGCTTGTTCGCTTAGAGGTAAAATTCCTTCTCAAAGCTCAACGTCCAGGGAGCGAATTTCGCGGCGATACACAGAAAACACTTTGGAAGCGTATTGGAGTATCGTTTGCAGTGTGATTTCGCGTGTAATTTCCCAAACCAAACTGTTTGCAGCTCTAACTCTGTTCTGACTATCCCTTATTCGGTTCAGGGAGATATGCTGGTATCTAAATGGGGAAGCTTCTCTGACGCTTTTTCACAGAGATTTTGAAACATTAATCTCACAACCCGTTTCCACCTTAGGCTCCAATGGGATTCCCCATAGAACATGCAAACCTGAATTCTTTCCGGCTAGATGTGAGAAGCACTTTCTGCTGCTTGTTCTCCTAGAGGAAAACTTCCTTCCAAAAGCTCAACGTCCCGTGATCGTTTTTGACAGAGATATACAAAACAATTTGGAAGCGTATTTGGAGGCCGTTTGCAGTGTGACTTAGCGTGTAATTTCCCAAACCAAACTCTTTGCAGCTCTAACTCTGTTCTGACTACCACTTATTCGGTTCAGTGAGATATGCTGGTATCTAAATGGGGAAGCTTCTCTGATGCTTATTCACAGAGATTTTGAAACACTCATCTCACAACCCGTTTCCACCATAGGCTCCAATGGGCTTCCCCATCGAACATGCAAACCTGAATTGTTACAGGCTAGATGTGAGAAGAACATTCTGCTGCTTGGTCCCTTAGAGTTAAACTTGCTTGTCAAAAGGCAACGTCCAGTGAGTGTTTTCCGCAGAGATAACCACATAATTTGGAAGCCTACTTGAATGCCGTTTTCAGTGCGATTTCACGTACAATTTCCCAAAACAAACTGTTTGCAGCTATGACACTGTTCTGACTACCACTTCTTCGATTCAGTCAGATATTTTGGAAGGTAAATGGGGAAGCCTTCTCTGACGCTTTCTCACAGAGATTTTGAAACACTCATCTCACAACCCGTTTCCACCTTATGCTCCAATGGGCTTCCCCATAGAACGTGCAAACCTGATTCCTACAGGCTAGATGTGAGAAGCACTTTCTCCTGCTTGTTCTCCTAGAGGTAAACTTCCTTCTAAAAGCTCAACGTCCTGTTAGTGTTTTTCGCAGAGATATACAACATACTTTGGAAGCCTATTTGAATGCCGTTTTCAGTGTGATTCCACGTACAATTTCCAAAACCAAACTCTTAGGAGCTCTACCTTTCTTCTACCTACGACTTCTTCCGTTAAGTGAGTTATTCTTTATTCTAAACAGGATGCTTCTCTGACGCTTTTTCACTGAGATTTTGAAACACTAATGTCACAACCCGTTTCCACCATAGGCTCCAATGGGTTTCCCCATAGAACATGCACACGTGAATTGCTACAGGCTAGAGGAGAGATGCACATTCGGCTGCTTGTTCGCTTAGAGGTAAAATTCCTTCTCAAAGCTCAACGTCCAGGGAGCGAATTTGGCGGCGATACACAGAAAACACTTTGGAAGCGTATTGGAGTATCGTTTGCAGTGTGATTTCGCGTGTAATTTCCCAAACCAAACTGTTTGCAGCTCTAACTCTGTTCTGACTATCCCTTATTCGGTTCAGGGAGATATGCTGGTATCTAAATGGGGAAGCTTCTCTGACGCTTTTTCACAGAGATTTTGAAACATTAATCTCACAACCCGTTTCCACCTTTGGCTCCAATGGGATTCCCCATAGAACATGGAAACCTGAATTCTTACCGGCTAGATGTCAGAAGCACTTTCTGCTGCTTGTTCTCCTAGAGGAAAACTTCCTTCCAAAAGCTCAACGTCCCGTGATCGTTTTTGGCAGAGATATACAAAACAATTTGGAAGCGTATTTGAAGGCCGTTTGCAGTGTGACTAAGCGTGTAATTTCCCAAACCAAACTCTTTGCAGCTCTAACTCTGTTCTGACTACCACTTATTCGGTTCAGTGAGATATGCTGGTATCTAAATGGGGAAGCTTCTCTGATGCTTATTCACAGAGATTTTGACACACTCATCTCACAACCCGTCTCCAAAATAGGCTCCAATGGGCTTCCCCATAGAACATGCAAACCTGAATTGTTACAGGCTAGATGTGAGAAGAACATTCTGCTGCTTGGTCCCTTAGAGTTAAACTTGCTTGTCAAAAGGCAACGTCCAGTGAGTGTTTTCCGCAGAGATAACCACATAATTTGGAAGCCTACTTGAATGCCGTTTTCAGTGCGATTTCACGTACAATTTCCCAAAACAAACTGTTTGCAGCTATGACACTGTTCTGACTACCACTTCTTCGATTCAGTGAGATATTTTGGAAGGTAAATGGGGAAGCCTTCTCTGACGCTTTCTCACAGAGATTTTGAAACACTCATCTCACAACCCGTTTCCACCTTATGCTCCAATGGGCTTCCCCATAGAACGTGCAAACCTGATTCCTACAGGCTAGATGTGAGAAGCACTTTCTCCTGCTTGTTCTCCAAGAGGTAAACTTCCTTCTACAAGCTCAACGTCCGGTAATCGTTTTTGGCAGAGATATACAAAACAATTTGGAAGCGTATTTGAATATCTTTTGCAGTGTGATTTCGCGTGAAATTTCCCAAACCAAACTGTTTGCTGCTCTAACTCTCTTCTGATTACCACTTATTCAGTTCAGTGAAATATGCTGGTTCGTAAATGGGGAAGCTTCTCTGACACTTTTTTACAGAGATTTTGAAACACTCATCTCACAACCCGTTTCCACCATAGCCTCCAGTGGGATTCCCCATTGAACATGCAAACCTGAATTCTTACCGGCTACATGTGAGAAGCAATTTCTCCTGCTTGTTCTCCTAGAGGTAAACTTCCTTCTAAAAGCTCAACGTCCTGTTAGTGTTTTTCGCAGAGATATACAACATACTTTGGAAGCCTATTTGAATGCCGTTTTCAGTGTGATTTCACGTACAATTTCCAAAACCAAACTCTTAGGAGCTCTACCTTTCTTCTACCTACGACTTCTTCCGTTAAGTGAGTTATTCTTTATTCTAAACAGGATGCTTCTCTGACGCTTTTTCACTGAGATTTTGAAACACTAATGTCACAACCCGTTTCCACCTTAGGCTCCAATGGGTTTCCCCATAGAACATGCACACGTGAATTGCTATAGGCTAGAGGAGAGATGCACATTCGGCTGCTTGTTCGCTTGGAGGAAAAATTCCTTCTAAAAGCTCAACGTCCAGGGTGCGATTTTGGCGGAGACATACCAAAAACACATTGGAAGCGTATTGGAGTATCGTTTGCAGTGTGATTTCGCGTGTAATTTCCCAAACCAAACTGTTTGCAGCTCTAACTCTGTTCTGACTATCCCTTATTCGGTTCAGGGAGATATGCTGGTATCTAAATGGGGAAGCTTCTCTGACGCTTTTCCACAGAGATTTTGAAACATTAATCTCACAACCCGTTTCCACCTTAGGCTCCAATGGGATTCCCCATAGAACATGCAAACCTGAATTCTTTCCGGCTAGATGTGAGAAGCACTTTCTGCTGCTTGTTCTCCTAGAGGAAAACTTCCTTCCAAAAGCTCAACGTCCCGTGACCGTTTTTGGCAGATATATACAAAACAATTTGGAAGCGTATTTGGAGGCCGTTTGCAGTGTGACTTAGCGTGTAATTTCCCAAACCAAACTCTTTGCAGCTCTAACTCTGTTCTGACTACCACTTATTCGGTTCAGTGAGATATGCTGGTATCTAAATGGGGAAGCTTCTCTGATGCTTATTCACAGAGATTTTGAAACACTCATCTCACAACCCGTTTCCACCATAGGCTCCAATGGGCTTCCCCATCGAACATGCAAACCTGAATTGTTACAGGCTAGATGTGAGAAGAACATTCTGATGCTTGGTCCCTTAGAGTTAAACTTGCTTGTCAAAAGGCAACGTCCAGTGAGTGTTTTTCGCAGAGATAACCACATAATTTGGAAGCCTACTTGAATGCCGTTTTCAGTGCGATTTCACGTACAATTTCCCAAAACAAACTGTTCGCAGCTATGACACTGTTCTGACTACCACTTCTTCGATTCAGTGAGATATTTTGGAAGGTAAATGGGGAAGCCTTCTCTGACGCTTTCTCACAGAGATTTTGAAACACTCATCTCACAACCCGTTTCCACCTTATGCTCCAATGGGCTTCCCCATAGAACGTGCAAACCTGATTCCTACAGGCTAGATGTGAGAAGCACTTTCTCCTGCTTGTTCTCCTAGAGGTAAACTTCCTTCTAAAAGCTCAACGTCCTGTTAGTGTTTTTCGCAGAGATATACAACATACTTTGGAAGCCTATTTGAATGCCGTTTTCAGTGTGATTTCACGTACAATTTCCAAAACCAAACTCTTAGGAGCTCTACCTTTCTTCTACCTACGACTTCTTCCGTTAAGTGAGTTATTCTTTATTCTAAACAGGATGCTTCTCTGACGCTTTTTCACTGAGATTTTGAAACACTAATGTCACAACCCGTTTCCACCATAGGCTCCAATGGGTTTCCCCATAGAACATGCACACGTGAATTGCTACAGGCTAGAGGAGAGATGCACATTCGGCTGCTTGTTCGCTTAGAGGTAAAATTCCTTCTCAAAGCTCAACGTCCAGGGAGCGAATTTGGCGGCGATACACAGAAAACACTTTGGAAGCGTATTGGAGTATCGTTTGCAGTGTGATTTCGCGTGTAATTTCCCAAACCAAACTGTTTGCAGCTCTAACTCTGTTCTGACTATCCCTTATTCGGTTCAGGGAGATATGCTGGTATCTAAATGGGGAAGCTTCTCTGACGCTTTTTCACAGAGATTTTGAAACATTAATCTCACAACCCGTTTCCACCTTAGGCTCCAATGGGATTCCCCATAGAACATGCAAACCTGAATTCTTTCCGGCTAGATGTGAGAAGCACTTTCTGCTGCTTGTTCTCCTAGAGGAAAACTTCCTTCCAAAAGCTCAACGTCCCGTGACCGTTTTTGGCAGAGATATACAAAACAATTTGGAAGCGTATTTGGAGGCCGTTTGCAGTGTGACTTAGCGTGTAATTTCCCAAACCAAACTCTTTGCAGCTCTAACTCTGTTCTGACTACCACTTATTCGGTTCAGTGAGATATGCTGGTATCTAAATGGGGAAGCTTCTCTGATGCTTATTCACAGAGATTTTGAAACACTCATCTCACAACCCGTTTCCACCATAGGCTCCAATGGGCTTCCCCATCGAACATGCAAACCTGAATTGTTACAGGCTAGATGTGAGAAGAACATTCTGCTGCTTGGTCCCTTAGAGTTAAACTTGCTTGTCAAAAGGCAACGTCCAGTGAGTGTTTTTCGCAGAGATAACCACATAATTTGGAAGCCTACTTGAATGCCGTTTTCAGTGCGATTTCACGTACAATTTCCCAAAACAAACTGTTTGCAGCTATGACACTGTTCTGACTACCACTTCTTCGATTCAGTGAGATATTTTGGAAGGTAAATGGGGAAGCCTTCTCTGACGCTTTCTCACAGAGATTTTGAAACACTCATCTCACAACCCGTTTCCACCTTATGCTCCAATGGGCTTCCCCATAGAACGTGCAAACCTGATTCCTACAGGCTAGATGTGAGAAGCACTTTCTCCTGCTTGTTCTCCTAGAGGTAAACTTCCTTCTAAAAGCTCAACGTCCTGTTAGTGTTTTTCGCAGAGATATACAACATACTTTGGAAGCCTATTTGAATGCCGTTTTCAGTGTGATTTCACGTACAATTTCCAAAACCAAACTCTTAGGAGCTCTACCTTTCTTCTACCTACGACTTCTTCCGTTAAGTGAGTTATTCTTTATTCTAAACAGGATGCTTCTCTGACGCTTTTTCACTGAGATTTTGAAACACTAATGTCACAACCCGTTTCCACCATAGGCTCCAATGGGTTTCCCCATAGAACATGCACACGTGAATTGCTACAGGCTAGAGGAGAGATGCACATTCGGCTGCTTGTTCGCTTAGAGGTAAAATTCCTTCTCAAAGCTCAACGTCCAGGGAGCGAATTTGGCGGCGATACACAGAAAACACTTTGGAAGCGTATTGGAGTATCGTTTGCAGTGTGATTTCGCGTGTAATTTCCCAAACCAAACTGTTTGCAGCTCTAACTCTGTTCTGACTATCCCTTATTCGGTTCAGGGAGATATGCTGGTATCTAAATGGGGAAGCTTCTCTGACGCTTTTTCACAGAGATTTTGAAACATTAATCTCACAACCCGTTTCCACCTTAGGCTCCAATGGGATTCCCCATAGAACATGGAAACCTGAATTCTTACCGGCTAGATGTGAGAAGCACTTTCTGCTGCTTGTTCTCCTAGAGGTAAACTTCCTTCTAAAAGCTCAACGTCCTGTTAGTGTTTTTCGCAGAGATATACAACATACTTTGGAAGCCTATTTGAATGCCGTTTTCAGTGTGATTTCACGTACAATTTCCAAAACCAAACTCTTAGGAGCTCTACCTTTCTTCTACCTACGACTTCTTCCGTTAAGTGAGTTATTCTTTATTCTAAACAGGATGCTTCTCTGACGCTTTTCCACTGAGATTTTGAAACACTAATGTCACAACCCGTTTCCACCATAGGCTCCAATGGGTTTCCCCATAGAACATGCACACGTGAATTGCTACAGGCTAGAGGAGAGATGCACATTCGGCTGCTTGTTCGCTTAGAGGTAAAATTCCTTCTCAAAGCTCAACGTCCAGGGAGCGAATTTGGCGGCGATACACAGAAAACACTTTGGAAGCGTATTGGAGTATCGTTTGCAGTGTGATTTCGCGTGTAATTTCCCAAACCAAACTGTTTGCAGCTCTAACTCTGTTCTGACTATCCCTTATTCGGTTCAGGGAGATATGCTGGTATCTAAATGGGGAAGCTTCTCTGACGCTTTTTCACAGAGATTTTGAAACATTAATCTCACAACCCGTTTCCACCTTAGGCTCCAATGGGATTCCCCATAGAACATGCAAACCTGAATTCTTTCCGGCTAGATGTGAGAAGCACTTTCTGCTGCTTGTTCTCCTAGAGGAAAACTTCCTTCCAAAAGCTCAACGTCCCGTGACCGTTTTTGGCAGAGATATACAAAACAATTTGGAAGCGTATTTGGAGGCCGTTTGCAGTGTGACTTAGCGTGTAATTTCCCAAACCAAACTCTTTGCAGCTCTAACTCTGTTCTGACTACCACTTATTCGGTTCAGTGAGATATGCTGGTATCTAAATGGGGAAGCTTCTCTGATGCTTATTCACAGAGATTTTGAAACACTCATCTCACAACCCGTTTCCACCATAGGCTCCAATGGGCTTCCCCATCGAACATGCAAACCTGAATTGTTACAGGCTAGATGTGAGAAGAACATTCTGCTGCTTGGTCCCTTAGAGTTAAACTTGCTTGTCAAAAGGCAACGTCCAGTGAGTGTTTTTCGCAGAGATAACCACATAATTTGGAAGCCTACTTGAATGCCGTTTTCAGTGCGATTTCACGTACAATTTCCCAAAACAAACTGTTTGCAGCTATGACACTGTTCTGACTACCACTTCTTCGATTCAGTGAGATATTTTGGAAGGTAAATGGGGAAGCCTTCTCTGACGCTTTCTCACAGAGATTTTGAAACACTCATCTCACAACCCGTTTCCACCTTATGCTCCAATGGGCTTCCCCATAGAACGTGCAAACCTGATTCCTACAGGCTAGATGTGAGAAGCACTTTCTCCTGCTTGTTCTCCTAGAGGTAAACTTCCTTCTAAAAGCTCAACGTCCTGTTAGTGTTTTTCGCAGAGATATACAACATACTTTGGAAGCCTATTTGAATGCCGTTTTCAGTGTGATTTCACGTACAATTTCCAAAACCAAACTCTTAGGAGCTCTACCTTTCTTCTACCTACGACTTCTTCCGTTAAGTGAGTTATTCTTTATTCTAAACAGGATGCTTCTCTGACGCTTTTTCACTGAGATTTTGAAACACTAATGTCACAACCCGTTTCCACCATAGGCTCCAATGGGTTTCCCCATAGAACATGCACACGTGAATTGCTACAGGCTAGAGGAGAGATGCACATTCGGCTGCTTGTTCGCTTAGAGGTAAAATTCCTTCTCAAAGCTCAACGTCCAGGGAGCGAATTTCGCGGCGATACACAGAAAACACTTTGGAAGCGTATTGGAGTATCGTTTGCAGTGTGATTTCGCGTGTAATTTCCCAACCCAAACTGTTTGCAGCTCTAACTCTGTTCTGACTATCCCTTATTCGGTTCAGGGAGATATGCTGGTATCTAAATGGGGAAGCTTCTCTGACGCTTTTTCACAGAGATTTTGAAACATTAATCTCACAACCCGTTTCCACCTTAGGCTCCAAAGGGATTCCCCATAGAACATGGAAACCTGAATTCTTACCGGCTAGATGTGAGAAGCACTTTCTGCTGCTTGTTCTCCTAGAGGTAAACTTCCTTCTAAAAGCTCAACGTCCTGTTAGTGTTTTTCGCAGAGATATACAACATACTTTGGAAGCCTATTTGAATGCCGTTTTCAGTGTGATTTCACGTACAATTTCCAAAACCAAACTCTTAGGAGCTCTACCTTTCTTCTACCTACGACTTCTTCCGTTAAGTGAGTTATTCTTTATTCTAAACAGGATGCTTCTCTGACGCTTTTCCACTGAGATTTTGAAACACTAATGTCACAACCCGTTTCCACCATAGGCTCCAATGGGTTTCCCCATAGAACATGCACACGTGAATTGCTACAGGCTAGAGGAGAGATGCACATTCGGCTGCTTGTTCGCTTAGAGGTAAAATTCCTTCTCAAAGCTCAACGTCCAGGGAGCGAATTTGGCGGCGATACACAGAAAACACTTTGGAAGCGTATTGGAGTATCGTTTGCAGTGTGATTTCGCGTGTAATTTCCCAAACCAAACTGTTTGCAGCTCTAACTCTGTTCTGACTATCCCTTATTCGGTTCAGGGAGATATGCTGGTATCTAAATGGGGAAGCTTCTCTGACGCTTTTTCACAGAGATTTTGAAACATTAATCTCACAACCCGTTTCCACCTTAGGCTCCAATGGGATTCCCCATAGAACATGCAAACCTGAATTCTTTCCGGCTAGATGTGAGAAGCACTTTCTGCTGCTTGTTCTCCTAGAGGAAAACTTCCTTCCAAAAGCTCAACGTCCCGTGACCGTTTTTGGCAGAGATATACAAAACAATTTGGAAGCGTATTTGGAGGCCGTTTGCAGTGTGACTTAGCGTGTAATTTCCCAAACCAAACTCTTTGCAGCTCTAACTCTGTTCTGACTACCACTTATTCGGTTCAGTGAGATATGCTGGTATCTAAATGGGGAAGCTTCTCTGATGCTTATTCACAGAGATTTTGAAACACTCATCTCACAACCCGTTTCCACCATAGGCTCCAATGGGCTTCCCCATCGAACATGCAAACCTGAATTGTTACAGGCTAGATGTGAGAAGAACATTCTGCTGCTTGGTCCCTTAGAGTTAAACTTGCTTGTCAAAAGGCAACGTCCAGTGAGTGTTTTTCGCAGAGATAACCACATAATTTGGAAGCCTACTTGAATGCCGTTTTCAGTGCGATTTCACGTACAATTTCCCAAAACAAACTGTTTGCAGCTATGACACTGTTCTGACTACCACTTCTTCGATTCAGTGAGATATTTTGGAAGGTAAATGGGGAAGCCTTCTCTGACGCTTTCTCACAGAGATTTTGAAACACTCATCTCACAACCCGTTTCCACCTTATGCTCCAATGGGCTTCCCCATAGAACGTGCAAACCTGATTCCTACAGGCTAGATGTGAGAAGCACTTTCTCCTGCTTGTTCTCCTAGAGGTAAACTTCCTTCTAAAAGCTCAACGTCCTGTTAGTGTTTTTCGCAGAGATATACAACATACTTTGGAAGCCTATTTGAATGCCGTTTTCAGTGTGATTTCACGTACAATTTCCAAAACCAAACTCTTAGGAGCTCTACCTTTCTTCTACCTACGACTTCTTCCGTTAAGTGAGTTATTCTTTATTCTAAACAGGATGCTTCTCTGACGCTTTTTCACTGAGATTTTGAAACACTAATGTCACAACCCGTTTCCACCATAGGCTCCAATGGGTTTCCCCATAGAACATGCACACGTGAATTGCTACAGGCTAGAGGAGAGATGCACATTGGGCTGCTTGTTCGCTTAGAGGTAAAATTCCTTCTCAAAGCTCAACGTCCAGGGAGCGAATTTGGCGGCGATACACAGAAAACACTTTGGAAGCGTATTGGAGTATCGTTTGCAGTGTGATTTCGCGTGTAATTTCCCAAACCAAACTGTTTGCAGCTCTAACTCTGTTCTGACTATCCCTTATTCGGTTCAGGGAGATATGCTGGTATCTAAATGGGGAAGCTTCTCTGACGCTTTTTCACAGAGATTTTGAAACATTAATCTCACAACCCGTTTCCACCTTAGGCTCCAATGGGATTCCCCATAGAACATGCAAACCTGAATTCTTTCCGGCTAGATGTGAGAAGCACTTTCTGCTGCTTGTTCTCCTAGAGGAAAACTTCCTTCCAAAAGCTCAACGTCCCGTGACCGTTTTTGGCAGAGATATACAAAACAATTTGGAAGCGTATTTGGAGGCCGTTTGCAGTGTGACTTAGCGTGTAATTTCCCAAACCAAACTCTTTGCAGCTCTAACTCTGTTCTGACTACCACTTATTCGGTTCAGTGAGATATGCTGGTATCTAAATGGGGAAGCTTCTCTGATGCTTATTCACAGAGATTTTGAAACACTCATCTCACAACCCGTTTCCACCATAGGCTCCAATGGGCTTCCCCATCGAACATGCAAACCTGAATTGTTACAGGCTAGATGTGAGAAGAACATTCTGCTGCTTGGTCCCTTAGAGTTAAACTTGCTTGTCAAAAGGCAACGTCCAGTGAGTGTTTTTCGCAGAGATAACCACATAATTTGGAAGCCTACTTGAATGCCGTTTTCAGTGCGATTTCACGTACAATTTCCCAAAACAAACTGTTTGCAGCTATGACACTGTTCTGACTACCACTTCTTCGATTCAGTGAGATATTTTGGAAGGTAAATGGGGAAGCCTTCTCTGACGCTTTCTCACAGAGATTTTGAAACACTCATCTCACAACCCGTTTCCACCTTATGCTCCAATGGGCTTCCCCATAGAACGTGCAAACCTGATTCCTACAGGCTAGATGTGAGAAGCACTTTCTCCTGCTTGTTCTCCTAGAGGTAAACTTCCTTCTAAAAGCTCAACGTCCTGTTAGTGTTTTTCGCAGAGATATACAACATACTTTGGAAGCCTATTTGAATGCCGTTTTCAGTGTGATTTCACGTACAATTTCCAAAACCAAACTCTTAGGAGCTCTACCTTTCTTCTACCTACGACTTCTTCCGTTAAGTGAGTTATTCTTTATTCTAAACAGGATGCTTCTCTGACGCTTTTTCACTGAGATTTTGAAACACTAATGTCACAACCCGTTTCCACCATAGGCTCCAATGGGTTTCCCCATAGAACATGCACACGTGAATTGCTACAGGCTAGAGGAGAGATGCACATTCGGCTGCTTGTTCGCTTAGAGGTAAAATTCCTTCTCAAAGCTCAACGTCCAGGGAGCGAATTTGGCGGCGATACACAGAAAACACTTTGGAAGCGTATTGGAGTATCGTTTGCAGTGTGATTTCGCGTGTAATTTCCCAAACCAAACTGTTTGCAGCTCTAACTCTGTTCTGACTATCCCTTATTCGGTTCAGGGAGATATGCTGGTATCTAAATGGGGAAGCTTCTCTGACGCTTTTTCACAGAGATTTTGAAACATTAATCTCACAACCCGTTTCCACCTTAGGCTCCAATGGGATTCCCCATAGAACATGCAAACCTGAATTCTTTCCGGCTAGATGTGAGAAGCACTTTCTGCTGCTTGTTCTCCTAGAGGTAAACTTCCTTCTAAAAGCTCAACGTCCTGTTAGTGTTTTTCGCAGAGATATACAACATACTTTGGAAGCCTATTTGAATGCCGTTTTCAGTGTGATTTCACGTACAATTTCCAAAACCAAACTCTTAGGAGCTCTACCTTTCTTCTACCTACGACTTCTTCCGTTAAGTGAGTTATTCTTTATTCTAAACAGGATGCTTCTCTGACGCTTTTCCACTGAGATTTTGAAACACTAATGTCACAACCCGTTTCCACCATAGGCTCCAATGGGTTTCCCCATAGAACATGCACACGTGAATTGCTACAGGCTAGAGGAGAGATGCACATTCGGCTGCTTGTTCGCTTAGAGGTAAAATTCCTTCTCAAAGCTCAACGTCCAGGGAGCGAATTTGGCGGCGATACACAGAAAACACTTTGGAAGCGTATTGGAGTATCGTTTGCAGTGTGATTTCGCGTGTAATTTCCCAAACCAAACTGTTTGCAGCTCTAACTCTGTTCTGACTATCCCTTATTCGGTTCAGGGAGATATGCTGGTATCTAAATGGGGAAGCTTCTCTGACGCTTTTTCACAGAGATTTTGAAACATTAATCTCACAACCCGTTTCCACCTTAGGCTCCAATGGGATTCCCCATAGAACATGCAAACCTGAATTCTTTCCGGCTAGATGTGAGAAGCACTTTCTGCTGCTTGTTCTCCTAGAGGAAAACTTCCTTCCAAAAGCTCAACGTCCCGTGATCGTTTTTGGCAGAGATATAGAAAACAATTTGGAAGCGTATTTGGAGGCCGTTTGCAGTGTGACTTAGCGTGTAATTTCCCAAACCAAACTCTTTGCAGCTCTAACTCTGTTCTGACTACCACTTATTCGGTTCAGTGAGATATGCTGGTATCTAAATGGGGAAGCTTCTCTGATGCTTATTCACAGAGATTTTGAAACACTCATCTCACAACCCGTTTCCACCATAGGCTCCAATGGGCTTCCCCATCGAACATGCAAACCTGAATTGTTACAGGCTAGATGTGAGAAGAACATTCTGCTGCTTGGTCCCTTAGAGTTAAACTTGCTTGTCAAAAGGCAACGTCCAGTGAGTGTTTTTCGCAGAGATAACCACATAATTTGGAAGCCTACTTGAATGCCGTTTTCAGTGCGATTTCACGTACAATTTCCCAAAACAAACTGTTTGCAGCTATGACACTGTTCTGACTACCACTTCTTCGATTCAGTGAGATATTTTGGAAGGTAAATGGGGAAGCCTTCTCTGACGCTTTCTCACAGAGATTTTGAAACACTCATCTCACAACCCGTTTCCACCTTATGCTCCAATGGGCTTCCCCATAGAACGTGCAAACCTGATTCCTACAGGCTAGATGTGAGAAGCACTTTCTCCTGCTTGTTCTCCTAGAGGTAAACTTCCTTCTAAAAGCTCAACGTCCTGTTAGTGTTTTTCGCAGAGATATACAACATACTTTGGAAGCCTATTTGAATGCCGTTTTCAGTGTGATTTCACGTACAATTTCCAAAACCAAACTCTTAGGAGCTCTACCTTTCTTCTACCTACGACTTCTTCCGTTAAGTGAGTTATTCTTTATTCTAAACAGGATGCTTCTCTGACGCTTTTTCACTGAGATTTTGAAACACTAATGTCACAACCCGTTTCCACCATAGGCTCCAATGGGTTTCCCCATAGAACATGCACACGTGAATTGCTACAGGCTAGAGGAGAGATGCACATTCGGCTGCTTGTTCGCTTAGAGGTAAAATTCCTTCTCAAAGCTCAACGTCCAGGGAGCGAATTTCGCGGCGATACTCAGAAAACACTGTGGAAGCGTATTGGAGTATCGTTTGCAGTGTGATTTCGCGTGTAATTTCCCAAACCAAACTGTTTGCAGCTCTAACTCTGTTCTGACTATCCCTTATTCGGTTCAGGGAGATATGCTGGTATCTAAATGGGGAAGCTTCTCTAACGCTTTTTCACAGAGATTTTGAAACATTAATCTCACAACCCGTTTCCACCTTAGGCTCCAATGGGATTCCCCATAGAACATGCAAACCTGAATTCTTTCCGGCTAGATGTGAGAAGCACTTTCTGCTGCTTGTTCTCCTAGAGGAAAACTTCCTTCCAAAAGCTCAACGTCCCGTGATCGTTTTTGACAGAGATATACAAAACAATTTGGAAGCGTATTTGGAGGCCGTTTGCAGTGTGACTTAGCGTGTAATTTCCCAAACCAAACTCTTTGCAGCTCTAACTCTGTTCTGACTACCACTTATTCGGTTCAGTGAGATATGCTGGTATCTAAATGGGGAAGCTTCTCTGATGCTTATTCACAGAGATTTTGAAACACTCATCTCACAACCCGTTTCCACCATAGGCTCCAATGGGCTTCCCCATCGAACATGCAAACCTGAATTGTTACAGGCTAGATGTGAGAAGAACATTCTGCTGCTTGGTCCCTTAGAGTTAAACTTGCTTGTCAAAAGGCAACGTCCAGTGAGTGTTTTTCGCAGAGATAACCACATAATTTGGAATCCTACTTGAATGCCGTTTTCAGTGCGATTTCACGTAAAATTTCCCAAAACAAACTGTTTGCAGCTATGACACTGTTCTGACTACCACTTCTTCGATTCAGTGAGATATTTTGGAAGGTAAATGGGGAAGCCTTCTCTGACGCTTTCTCACAGAGATTTTGAAACACTCATCTCACAACCCGTTTCCACCTTATGCTCCAATGGGCTTCCCCATAGAACGTGCAAACCTGATTCCTACAGGCTAGATGTGAGAAGCACTTTCTCCTGCTTGTTCTCCTAGAGGTAAACTTCCTTCTAAAAGCTCAACGTCCTGTTAGTGTTTTTCGCAGAGATATACAACATACTTTGGAAGCCTATTTGAATGCCGTTTTCAGTGTGATTTCACGTACAATTTCCAAAACCAAACTCTTAGGAGCTCTACCTTTCTTCTACCTACGACTTCTTCCGTTAAGTGAGTTATTCTTTATTCTAAACAGGATGCTTCTCTGACGCTTTTTCACTGAGATTTTGAAACACTAATGTCACAACCCGTTTCCACCATAGGCTCCAATGGGTTTCCCCATAGAACATGCACACGTGAATTGCTACAGGCTAGAGGAGAGATGCACATTCGGCTGCTTGTTCGCTTAGAGGTAAAATTCCTTCTCAAAGCTCAACGTCCAGGGAGCGAATTTCGCGGCGATACACAGAAAACACTTTGGAAGCGTATTGGAGTATCGTTTGCAGTGTGATTTCGCGTGTAATTTCCCAAACCAAACTGTTTGCAGCTCTAACTCTGTTCTGACTATCCCTTATTCGGTTCAGGGAGATATGCTGGTATCTAAATGGGGAAGCTTCTCTGACGCTTTTTCACAGAGATTTTGAAACATTAATCTCACAACCCGTTTCCACCTTAGGCTCCAATGGGATTCCCCATAGAACATGCAAACCTGAATTCTTTCCGGCTAGATGTGAGAAGCACTTTCTGCTGCTTGTTCTCCTAGAGGAAAACTTCCTTCCAAAAGCTCAACGTCCCGTGATCGTTTTTGACAGAGATATACAAAACAATTTGGAAGCGTATTTGGAGGCCGTTTGCAGTGTGACTTAGCGTGTAATTTCCCAAACCAAACTCTTTGCAGCTCTAACTCTGTTCTGACTACCACTTATTCGGTTCAGTGAGATATGCTGGTATCTAAATGGGGAAGCTTCTCTGATGCTTATTCACAGAGATTTTGAAACACTCATCTCACAACCCGTTTCCACCATAGGCTCCAATGGGCTTCCCCATCGAACATGCAAACCTGAATTGTTACAGGCTAGATGTGAGAAGAACATTCTGCTGCTTGGTCCCTTAGAGTTAAACTTGCTTGTCAAAAGGCAACGTCCAGTGAGTGTTTTCCGCAGAGATAACCACATAATTTGGAAGCCTACTTGAATGCCGTTTTCAGTGCGATTTCACGTACAATTTCCCAAAACAAACTGTTTGCAGCTATGACACTGTTCTGACTACCACTTCTTCGATTCAGTGAGATATTTTGGAAGGTAAATGGGGAAGCCTTCTCTGACGCTTTCTCACAGAGATTTTGAAACACTCATCTCACAACCCGTTTCCACCTTATGCTCCAATGGGCTTCCCCATAGAACGTGCAAACCTGATTCCTACAGGCTAGATGTGAGAAGCACTTTCTCCTGCTTGTTCTCCTAGAGGTAAACTTCCTTCTAAAAGCTCAACGTCCTGTTAGTGTTTTTCGCAGAGATATACAACATACTTTGGAAGCCTATTTGAATGCCGTTTTCAGTGTGATTCCACGTACAATTTCCAAAACCAAACTCTTAGGAGCTCTACCTTTCTTCTACCTACGACTTCTTCCGTTAAGTGAGTTATTCTTTATTCTAAACAGGATGCTTCTCTGACGCTTTTTCACTGAGATTTTGAAACACTAATGTCACAACCCGTTTCCACCATAGGCTCCAATGGGTTTCCCCATAGAACATGCACACGTGAATTGCTACAGGCTAGAGGAGAGATGCACATTCGGCTGCTTGTTCGCTTAGAGGTAAAATTCCTTCTCAAAGCTCAACGTCCAGGGAGCGAATTTGGCGGCGATACACAGAAAACACTTTGGAAGCGTATTGGAGTATCGTTTGCAGTGTGATTTCGCGTGTAATTTCCCAAACCAAACTGTTTGCAGCTCTAACTCTGTTCTGACTATCCCTTATTCGGTTCAGGGAGATATGCTGGTATCTAAATGGGGAAGCTTCTCTGACGCTTTTTCACAGAGATTTTGAAACATTAATCTCACAACCCGTTTCCACCTTAGGCTCCAATGGGATTCCCCATAGAACATGCAAACCTGAATTCTTTCCGGCTAGATGTGAGAAGCACTTTCTGCTGCTTGTTCTCCTAGAGGTAAACTTCCTTCTAAAAGCTCAACGTCCTGTTAGTGTTTTTCGCAGAGATATACAACATACTTTGGAAGCCTATTTGAATGCCGTTTTCAGTGTGATTTCACGTACAATTTCCAAAACCAAACTCTTAGGAGCTCTACCTTTCTTCTACCTACGACTTCTTCCGTTAAGTGAGTTATTCTTTATTCTAAACAGGATGCTTCTCTGACGCTTTTCCACTGAGATTTTGAAACACTAATGTCACAACCCGTTTCCACCATAGGCTCCAATGGGTTTCCCCATAGAACATGCACACGTGAATTGCTACAGGCTAGAGGAGAGATGCACATTCGGCTGCTTGTTCGCTTAGAGGTAAAATTCCTTCTCAAAGCTCAACGTCCAGGGAGCGAATTTGGCGGCGATACACAGAAAACACTTTGGAAGCGTATTGGAGTATCGTTTGCAGTGTGATTTCGCGTGTAATTTCCCAAACCAAACTGTTTGCAGCTCTAACTCTGTTCTGACTATCCCTTATTCGGTTCAGGGAGATATGCTGGTATCTAAATGGGGAAGCTTCTCTGACGCTTTTTCACAGAGATTTTGAAACATTAATCTCACAACCCGTTTCCACCTTAGGCTCCAATGGGATTCCCCATAGAACATGCAAACCTGAATTCTTTCCGGCTAGATGTGAGAAGCACTTTCTGCTGCTTGTTCTCCTAGAGGAAAACTTCCTTCCAAAAGCTCAACGTCCCGTGATCGTTTTTGGCAGAGATATAGAAAACAATTTGAAAGCGTATTTGGAGGCCGTTTGCAGTGTGACTTAGCGTGTAATTTCCCAAACCAAACTCTTTGCAGCTCTAACTCTGTTCTGACTACCACTTATTCGGTTCAGTGAGATATGCTGGTATCTAAATGGGGAAGCTTCTCTGATGCTTATTCACAGAGATTTTGAAACACTCATCTCACAACCCGTTTCCACCATAGGCTCCAATGGGCTTCCCCATCGAACATGCAAACCTGAATTGTTACAGGCTAGATGTGAGAAGAACATTCTGCTGCTTGGTCCCTTAGAGTTAAACTTGCTTGTCAAAAGGCAACGTCCAGTGAGTGTTTTTCGCAGAGATAACCACATAATTTGGAAGCCTACTTGAATGCCGTTTTCAGTGCGATTTCACGTACAATTTCCCAAAACAAACTGTTTGCAGCTATGACACTGTTCTGACTACCACTTCTTCGATTCAGTGAGATATTTTGGAAGGTAAATGGGGAAGCCTTCTCTGACGCTTTCTCACAGAGATTTTGAAACACTCATCTCACAACCCGTTTCCACCTTATGCTCCAATGGGCTTCCCCATAGAACGTGCAAACCTGATTCCTACAGGCTAGATGTGAGAAGCACTTTCTCCTGCTTGTTCTCCTAGAGGTAAACTTCCTTCTAAAAGCTCAACGTCCTGTTAGTGTTTTTCGCAGAGATATACAACATACTTTGGAAGCCTATTTGAATGCCGTTTTCAGTGTGATTTCACGTACAATTTCCAAAACCAAACTCTTAGGAGCTCTACCTTTCTTCTACCTACGACTTCTTCCGTTAAGTGAGTTATTCTTTATTCTAAACAGGATGCTTCTCTGACGCTTTTTCACTGAGATTTTGAAACACTAATGTCACAACCCGTTTCCACCATAGGCTCCAATGGGTTTCCCCATAGAACATGCACACGTGAATTGCTACAGGCTAGAGGAGAGATGCACATTCGGCTGCTTGTTCGCTTAGAGGTAAAATTCCTTCTCAAAGCTCAACGTCCAGGGAGCGAATTTCGCGGCGATACTCAGAAAACACTGTGGAAGCGTATTGGAGTATCGTTTGCAGTGTGATTTCGCGTGTAATTTCCCAAACCAAACTGTTTGCAGCTCTAACTCTGTTCTGACTATCCCTTATTCGGTTCAGGGAGATATGCTGGTATCTAAATGGGGAAGCTTCTCTAACGCTTTTTCACAGAGATTTTGAAACATTAATCTCACAACCCGTTTCCACCTTAGGCTCCAATGGGATTCCCCATAGAACATGCAAACCTGAATTCTTTCCGGCTAGATGTGAGAAGCACTTTCTGCTGCTTGTTCTCCTAGAGGAAAACTTCCTTCCAAAAGCTCAACGTCCCGTGATCGTTTTTGACAGAGATATACAAAACAATTTGGAAGCGTATTTGGAGGCCGTTTGCAGTGTGACTTAGCGTGTAATTTCCCAAACCAAACTCTTTGCAGCTCTAACTCTGTTCTGACTACCACTTATTCGGTTCAGTGAGATATGCTGGTATCTAAATGGGGAAGCTTCTCTGATGCTTATTCACAGAGATTTTGAAACACTCATCTCACAACCCGTTTCCACCATAGGCTCCAATGGGCTTCCCCATCGAACATGCAAACCTGAATTGTTACAGGCTAGATGTGAGAAGAACATTCTGCTGCTTGGTCCCTTAGAGTTAAACTTGCTTGTCAAAAGGCAACGTCCAGTGAGTGTTTTTCGCAGAGATAACCACATAATTTGGAATCCTACTTGAATGCCGTTTTCAGTGCGATTTCACGTAAAATTTCCCAAAACAAACTGTTTGCAGCTATGACACTGTTCTGACTACCACTTCTTCGATTCAGTGAGATATTTTGGAAGGTAAATGGGGAAGCCTTCTCTGACGCTTTCTCACAGAGATTTTGAAACACTCATCTCACAACCCGTTTCCACCTTATGCTCCAATGGGCTTCCCCATAGAACGTGCAAACCTGATTCCTACAGGCTAGATGTGAGAAGCACTTTCTCCTGCTTGTTCTCCTAGAGGTAAACTTCCTTCTAAAAGCTCAACGTCCTGTTAGTGTTTTTCGCAGAGATATACAACATACTTTGGAAGCCTATTTGAATGCCGTTTTCAGTGTGATTTCACGTACAATTTCCAAAACCAAACTCTTAGGAGCTCTACCTTTCTTCTACCTACGACTTCTTCCGTTAAGTGAGTTATTCTTTATTCTAAACAGGATGCTTCTCTGACGCTTTTTCACTGAGATTTTGAAACACTAATGTCACAACCCGTTTCCACCATAGGCTCCAATGGGTTTCCCCATAGAACATGCACACGTGAATTGCTACAGGCTAGAGGAGAGATGCACATTCGGCTGCTTGTTCGCTTAGAGGTAAAATTCCTTCTCAAAGCTCAACGTCCAGGGAGCGAATTTCGCGGCGATACACAGAAAACACTTTGGAAGCGTATTGGAGTATCGTTTGCAGTGTGATTTCGCGTGTAATTTCCCAAACCAAACTGTTTGCAGCTCTAACTCTGTTCTGACTATCCCTTATTCGGTTCAGGGAGATATGCTGGTATCTAAATGGGGAAGCTTCTCTGACGCTTTTTCACAGAGATTTTGAAACATTAATCTCACAACCCGTTTCCACCTTAGGCTCCAATGGGATTCCCCATAGAACATGCAAACCTGAATTCTTTCCGGCTAGATGTGAGAAGCACTTTCTGCTGCTTGTTCTCCTAGAGGAAAACTTCCTTCCAAAAGCTCAACGTCCCGTGATCGTTTTTGACAGAGATATACAAAACAATTTGGAAGCGTATTTGGAGGCCGTTTGCAGTGTGACTTAGCGTGTAATTTCCCAAACCAAACTCTTTGCAGCTCTAACTCTGTTCTGACTACCACTTATTCGGTTCAGTGAGATATGCTGGTATCTAAATGGGGAAGCTTCTCTGATGCTTATTCACAGAGATTTTGAAACACTCATCTCACAACCCGTTTCCACCATAGGCTCCAATGGGCTTCCCCATCGAACATGCAAACCTGAATTGTTACAGGCTAGATGTGAGAAGAACATTCTGCTGCTTGGTCCCTTAGAGTTAAACTTGCTTGTCAAAAGGCAACGTCCAGTGAGTGTTTTCCGCAGAGATAACCACATAATTTGGAAGCCTACTTGAATGCCGTTTTCAGTGCGATTTCACGTACAATTTCCCAAAACAAACTGTTTGCAGCTATGACACTGTTCTGACTACCACTTCTTCGATTCAGTGAGATATTTTGGAAGGTAAATGGGGAAGCCTTCTCTGACGCTTTCTCACAGAGATTTTGAAACACTCATCTCACAACCCGTTTCCACCTTATGCTCCAATGGGCTTCCCCATAGAACGTGCAAACCTGATTCCTACAGGCTAGATGTGAGAAGCACTTTCTCCTGCTTGTTCTCCTAGAGGTAAACTTCCTTCTAAAAGCTCAACGTCCTGTTAGTGTTTTTCGCAGAGATATACAACATACTTTGGAAGCCTATTTGAATGCCGTTTTCAGTGTGATTCCACGTACAATTTCCAAAACCAAACTCTTAGGAGCTCTACCTTTCTTCTACCTACGACTTCTTCCGTTAAGTGAGTTATTCTTTATTCTAAACAGGATGCTTCTCTGACGCTTTTTCACTGAGATTTTGAAACACTAATGTCACAACCCGTTTCCACCATAGGCTCCAATGGGTTTCCCCATAGAACATGCACACGTGAATTGCTACAGGCTAGAGGAGAGATGCACATTCGGCTGCTTGTTCGCTTAGAGGTAAAATTCCTTCTCAAAGCTCAACGTCCAGGGAGCGAATTTGGCGGCGATACACAGAAAACACTTTGGAAGCGTATTGGAGTATCGTTTGCAGTGTGATTTCGCGTGTAATTTCCCAAACCAAACTGTTTGCAGCTCTAACTCTGTTCTGACTATCCCTTATTCGGTTCAGGGAGATATGCTGGTATCTAAATGGGGAAGCTTCTCTGACGCTTTTTCACAGAGATTTTGAAACATTAATCTCACAACCCGTTTCCACCTTAGGCTCCAATGGGATTCCCCATAGAACATGGAAACCTGAATTCTTACCGGCTAGATGTCAGAAGCACTTTCTGCTGCTTGTTCTCCTAGAGGAAAACTTCCTTCCAAAAGCTCAACGTCCCGTGATCGTTTTTGGCAGAGATATACAAAACAATTTGGAAGCGTATTTGAAGGCCGTTTGCAGTGTGACTAAGCGTGTAATTTCCCAAACCAAACTCTTTGCAGCTCTAACTCTGTTCTGACTACCACTTATTCGGTTCAGTGAGATATGCTGGTATCTAAATGGGGAAGCTTCTCTGATGCTTATTCACAGAGATTTTGACACACTCATCTCACAACCCGTCTCCAAAATAGGCTCCAATGGGCTTCCCCATAGAACATGCAAACCTGAATTGTTACAGGCTAGATGTGAGAAGAACATTCTGCTGCTTGGTCCCTTAGAGTTAAACTTGCTTGTCAAAAGGCAACGTCCAGTGAGTGTTTTCCGCAGAGATAACCACATAATTTGGAAGCCTACTTGAATGCCGTTTTCAGTGCGATTTCACGTACAATTTCCCAAAACAAACTGTTTGCAGCTATGACACTGTTCTGACTACCACTTCTTCGATTCAGTGAGATATTTTGGAAGGTAAATGGGGAAGCCTTCTCTGACGCTTTCTCACAGAGATTTTGAAACACTCATCTCACAACCCGTTTCCACCTTATGCTCCAATGGGCTTCCCCATAGAACGTGCAAACCTGATTCCTACAGGCTAGATGTGAGAAGCACTTTCTCCTGCTTGTTCTCCAAGAGGTAAACTTCCTTCTACAAGCTCAACGTCCGGTAATCGTTTTTGGCAGAGATATACAAAACAATTTGGAAGCGTATTTGAATATCTTTTGCAGTGTGATTTCGCGTGAAATTTCCCAAACCAAACTGTTTGCTGCTCTAACTCTCTTCTGATTACCACTTATTCAGTTCAGTGAAATATGCTGGTTCGTAAATGGGGAAGCTTCTCTGACACTTTTTTACAGAGATTTTGAAACACTCATCTCACAACCCGTTTCCACCATAGCCTCCAGTGGGATTCCCCATTGAACATGCAAACCTGAATTCTTACCGGCTACATGTGAGAAGCAATTTCTCCTGCTTGTTCTCCTAGAGGTAAACTTCCTTCTAAAAGCTCAACGTCCTGTTAGTGTTTTTCGCAGAGATATACAACATACTTTGGAAGCCTATTTGAATGCCGTTTTCAGTGTGATTTCACGTACAATTTCCAAAACCAAACTCTTAGGAGCTCTACCTTTCTTCTACCTACGACTTCTTCCGTTAAGTGAGTTATTCTTTATTCTAAACAGGATGCTTCTCTGACGCTTTTTCACTGAGATTTTGAAACACTAATGTCACAACCCGTTTCCACCTTAGGCTCCAATGGGTTTCCCCATAGAACATGCACACGTGAATTGCTATAGGCTAGAGGAGAGATGCACATTCGGCTGCTTGTTCGCTTGGAGGAAAAATTCCTTCTAAAAGCTCAACGTCCATGGTGCGATTTTGGCGGAGACATACCAAAAACACATTGGAAGCGTATTGGAGTATCGTTTGCAGTGTGATTTCGCGTGTAATTTCCCAAACCAAACTGTTTGCAGCTCTAACTCTGTTCTGACTATCCCTTATTCGGTTCAGGGAGATATGCTGGTATCTAAATGGGGAAGCTTCTCTGACGCTTTTCCACAGAGATTTTGAAACATTAATCTCACAACCCGTTTCCACCTTAGGCTCCAATGGGATTCCCCATAGAACATGCAAACCTGAATTCTTTCCGGCTAGATGTGAGAAGCACTTTCTGCTGCTTGTTCTCCTAGAGGAAAACTTCCTTCCAAAAGCTCAACGTCCCGTGACCGTTTTTGGCAGAGATATACAAAACAATTTGGAAGCGTATTTGGAGGCCGTTTGCAGTGTGACTTAGCGTGTAATTTCCCAAACCAAACTCTTTGCAGCTCTAACTCTGTTCTGACTACCACTTATTCGGTTCAGTGAGATATGCTGGTATCTAAATGGGGAAGCTTCTCTGATGCTTATTCACAGAGATTTTGAAACACTCATCTCACAACCCGTTTCCACCATAGGCTCCAATGGGCTTCCCCATCGAACATGCAAACCTGAATTGTTACAGGCTAGATGTGAGAAGAACATTCTGCTGCTTGGTCCCTTAGAGTTAAACTTGCTTGTCAAAAGGCAACGTCCAGTGAGTGTTTTCCGCAGAGATAACCACATAATTTGGAAGCCTACTTGAATGCCGTTTTCAGTGCGATTTCACGTACAATTTCCCAAAACAAACTGTTCGCAGCTATGACACTGTTCTGACTACCACTTCTTCGATTCAGTGAGATATTTTGGAAGGTAAATGGGGAAGCCTTCTCTGACGCTTTCTCACAGAGATTTTGAAACACTCATCTCACAACCCGTTTCCACCTTATGCTCCAATGGGCTTCCCCATAGAACGTGCAAACCTGATTCCTACAGGCTAGATGTGAGAAGCACTTTCTCCTGCTTGTTCTCCTAGAGGTAAACTTCCTTCTAAAAGCTCAACGTCCTGTTAGTGTTTTTCGCAGAGATATACAACATACTTTGGAAGCCTATTTGAATGCCGTTTTCAGTGTGATTTCACGTACAATTTCCAAAACCAAACTCTTAGGAGCTCTACCTTTCTTCTACCTACGACTTCTTCCGTTAAGTGAGTTATTCTTTATTCTAAACAGGATGCTTCTCTGACGCTTTTTCACTGAGATTTTGAAACACTAATGTCACAACCCGTTTCCACCATAGGCTCCAATGGGTTTCCCCATAGAACATGCACACGTGAATTGCTACAGGCTAGAGGAGAGATGCACATTCGGCTGCTTGTTCGCTTAGAGGTAAAATTCCTTCTCAAAGCTCAACGTCCAGGGAGCGAATTTGGCGGCGATACACAGAAAACACTTTGGAAGCGTATTGGAGTATCGTTTGCAGTGTGATTTCGCGTGTAATTTCCCAAACCAAACTGTATGCAGCTCTAACTCTGTTCTGACTATCCCTTATTCGGTTCAGGGAGATATGCTGGTATCTAAATGGGGAAGCTTCTCTGACGCTTTTTCAAAGAGATTTTGAAACATTAATCTCACAACCCGTTTCCACCTTAGGCTCCAATGGGATTCCCCATAGAACATGCAAACCTGAATTCTTACCGGCTAGATGTGAGAAGCACTTTCTGCTGCTTGTACTCCTAGAGGAAAACTTCCTTCCAAAAGCTCAACGTCCCGTGATCGTTTTTGGCAGAGATATACAAAACAATTTGGAAGCGTATTTGAAGGCCGTTTGCAGTGTGACTAAGCGTGTAATTTCCCAAACCAAACTCTTTGCAGCTCTAACTCTGTTCTGACTACCACTTATTCGGTTCAGTGAGATATGCTGGTATCTAAATGGGGAAGCTTCTCTGATGCTTATTCACAGAGATTTTGAAACACTGATCTCACAACCCGTTTCCACCATAGGCTCCTATGGGCTTCCCCATCGAACATGCAAACCTGAATTGTTACAGGCTAGATGTGAGAAGAACATTCTGCTGCTTGGTCCCTTAGAGTTAAACTTGCTTGTCAAAAGGCAACGTCCAGTGAGTGTTTTCCGCAGAGATAACCACATAATTTGGAAGCCTACTTGAATGCCGTTTTCAGTGCGATTTCACGTACAATTTCCCAAAACAAACTGTTTGCAGCTATGACACTGTTCTGACTACCACTTCTTCGATTCAGTGAGATATTTTGGAAGGTAAATGGGGAAGCCTTCTCTGACGCTTTCTCACAGAGATTTTGAAACACTCATCTCACAACCCGTTTCCACCTTATGCTCCAATGGGCTTCCCCATAGAACATGCAAACCTGATTCCTACAGGCTAGATGTGAGAAGCACTTTCTCCTGCTTGTTCTCCTAGAGGTAAACTTCCTTCTAAAAGCTCAACGTCCTGTTAGTGTTTTTCGCAGAGATATACAACATACTTTGGAAGCCTATTTGAATGCCGTTTTCAGTGTGATTTCACGTACAATTTCCAAAACCAAACTCTTAGGAGCTCTACCTTTCTTCTACCTACGACTTCTTCCGTTAAGTGAGTTATTCTTTATTCTAAACAGGATGCTTCTCTGACGCTTTTTCACTGAGATTTTGAAACACTAATGTCACAACCCGTTTCCACCATAGGCTCCAATGGGTTTCCCCATAGAACATGCACACGTGAATTGCTACAGGCTAGAGGAGAGATGCACATTCGGCTGCTTGTTCGCTTAGAGGTAAAATTCCTTCTCAAAGCTCAACGTCCAGGGAGCGAATTTGGCGGCGATACACAGAAAACACTTTGGAACCGTATTGGAGTATCGTTTGCAGTGTGATTTCGCGTGTAATTTCCCAAACCAAACTGTTTGCAGCTCTAACTCTTTTCTGACTATCCCTTATTCGGTTCAGGGAGATATGCTGGTATCTAAATGGGGAAGCTTCTCTGACGCTTTTTCACAGAGATTTTGAAACATTAATCTCACAACCCGTTTCCACCTTAGGCTCCAATGGGATTCCCCATAGAACATGCAAACCTGAATTCTTTCCGGCTAGATGTGAGAAGCACTTTCTGCTGCTTGTTCTCCTAGAGGAAAACTTCCTTCCAAAAGCTCAACGTCCCGTGATCGTTTTTGGCAGAGATATACAAAACAATTTGGAAGCGTATTTGGAGGCCGTTTGCAGTGTGACTTAGC
This sequence comes from Cynocephalus volans, assembly GCF_027409185.1. Lineage (NCBI taxonomy): Eukaryota > Metazoa > Chordata > Mammalia > Dermoptera > Cynocephalidae > Cynocephalus > Cynocephalus volans. The sequence goes on from NC_084479.1 coordinate 5,878,147, forward strand.
GTGTAATTTCCCAAACCAAACTCTTTGCAGCTCTAACTCTGTTCTGACTACCACTTAATCGGTTCAGTGAGATATGCTGGTATCTAAATGGGGAAGCTTCTCTGATGCTTATTCACAGAGATTTTGAAACACTCATCTCACAACCCGTTTCCACCATAGGCTCCAATGGGCTTCCCCATCGAACATGCAAACCTGAATTGTTACAGGCTAGATGTGAGAAGAACATTCTGCTGCTTGGTCCCTTAGAGTTAAACTTGCTTGTCAAAAGGCAACGTCCAGTGAGTGTTTTTCGCAGAGATAACCACATAATTTGGAAGCCTACTTGAATGCCGTTTTCAGTGCGATTTCACGTACAATTTCCCAAAACAAACTGTTTGCAGCTATGACACTGTTCTGACTACCACTTCTTCGATTCAGTGAGATATTTTGGAAGGTAAATGGGGAAGCCTTCTCTGACGCTTTCTCACAGAGATTTTGAAACACTCATCTCACAACCCGTTTCCACCTTATGCTGCAATGGGCTTCCCCATAGAACGTGCAAACCTGATTCCTACAGGCTAGATGTGAGAAGCACTTTCTCCTGCTTGTTCTCCTAGAGGTAAACTTCCTTCTAAAAGCTCAACGTCCTGTTAGTGTTTTTCGCAGAGATATACAACATACTTTGGAAGCCTATTTGAATGCCGTTTTCAGTGTGAGTTCACGTACAATTTCCAAAACCAAACTCTTAGGAGCTCTACCTTTCTTCTACCTACGACTTCTTCCGTTAAGTGAGTTATTCTTTATTCTAAACAGGATGCTTCTCTGACGCTTTTTCACTGAGATTTTGAAACACTAATGTCACAACCCGTTTCCACCATAGGCTCCAATGGGTTTCCCCATAGAACATGCACACGTGAATTGCTACAGGCTAGAGGAGAGATGCACATTCGGCTGCTTGTTCGCTTAGAGGTAAAATTCCTTCTCAAAGCTCAACGTCCAGGGAGCGAATTTGGCGGCGATACACAGAAAACACTTTGGAAGCGTATTGGAGTATCGTTTGCAGTGTGATTTCGCGTGTAATTTCCCAAACCAAACTGTTTGCAGCTCTAACTCTGTTCTGACTATCCCTTATTCGGTTCAGGGAGATATGCTGGTATCTAAATGGGGAAGCTTCTCTGACGCTTTTTCACAGAGATTTTGAAACATTAATCTCACAACCCGTTTCCACCTTAGGCTCCAATGGGATTCCCCATAGAACATGCAAACCTGAATTCTTTCCGGCTAGATGTGAGAAGCACTTTCTGCTGCTTGTTCTCCTAGAGGAAAACTTCCTTCCAAAAGCTCAACGTCCCGTGATCGTTTTTGGCAGAGATATACAAAACAATTTGGAAGCGTATTTGGAGGCCGTTTGCAGTGTGACTTAGCGTGTAATTTCCCAAACCAAACTCTTTGCAGCTCTAACTCTGTTCTGACTACCACTTATTCGGTTCAGTGAGATATGCTGGTATCTAAATGGGGAAGCTTCTCTGATGCTTATTCACAGAGATTTTGAAACACTCATCTCACAACCCGTTTCCACCATAGGCTCCAATGGGCTTCCCCATCGAACATGCAAACCTGAATTGTTACAGGCTAGATGTGAGAAGAACATTCTGCTGCTTGGTCCCTTAGAGTTAAACTTGCTTGTCAAAAGGCAACGTCCAGTGAGTGTTTTCCGCAGAGATAACCACATAATTTGGAAGCCTACTTGAATGCCGTTTTCAGTGCGATTTCACGTACAATTTCCCAAAACAAACTGTTTGCAGCTATGACACTGTTCTGACTACCACTTCTTCGATTCAGTGAGATATTTTGGAAGGTAAATGGGGAAGCCTTCTCTGACGCTTTCTCACAGAGATTTTGAAACACTCATCTCACAACCCGTTTCCACCTTATGCTCCAATGGGCTTCCCCATAGAACGTGCAAACCTGATTCCTACAGGCTAGATGTGAGAAGCACTTTCTCCTGCTTGTTCTCCTAGAGGTAAACTTCCTTTTAAAAGCTCAACGTCCTGTTAGTGTTTTTCGCAGAGATATACAACATACTTTGGAAGCCTATTTGAATGCCGTTTTCAGTGTGATTTCACGTACAATTTCCAAAACCAAACTCTTAGGAGCTCTACCTTTCTTCTACCTACGACTTCTTCCGTTAAGTGAGTTATTCTTTATTCTAAACAGGATGCTTCTCTGACGCTTTTTCACTGAGATTTTGAAACACTAATGTCACAACCCGTTTCCACCATAGGCTCCAATGGGTTTCCCCATAGAACATGCACACGTGAATTGCTACAGGCTAGAGGAGAGATGCACATTCGGCTGCTTGTTCGCTTAGAGGTAAAATTCCTTCTCAAAGCTCAACGTCCAGGGAGCGAATTTCGCGGCGATACACAGAAAACACTTTGGAAGCGTATTGGAGTATCGTTTGCAGTGTGATTTCACGTGTAATTTCCCAAACCAAACTGTTTGCAGCTCTAACTCTGTTCTGACTATCCCTTATTCGGTTCAGGGAGATATGCTGGTATCTAAATGGGGAAGCTTCTCTGACGCTTTTTCACAGAGATTTTGAAACATTAATCTCACAACCCGTTTCCACCTTAGGCTCCAATGGGATTCCCCATAGAACATGCAAACCTGAATTCTTTCCGGCTAGATGTGAGAAGCACTTTCTGCTGCTTGTTCTCCTAGAGGAAAACTTCCTTCCAAAAGCTCAACGTCCCGTGATCGTTTTTGGCAGAGATATACAAAACAATTTGGAAGCGTATTTGGAGGCCGTTTGCAGTGTGACTTAGCGTGTAATTTCCCAAACCAAACTCTTTGCAGCTCTAACTCTGTTCTGACTACCACTTATTCGGTTCAGTGAGATATGCTGGTATCTAAATGGGGAAGCTTCTCTGATGCTTATTCACAGAGATTTTGAAACACTCATCTCACAACCCGTTTCCACCATAGGCTCCAATGGGCTTCCCCATCGAACATGCAAACCTGAATTGTTACAGGCTAGATGTGAGAAGAACATTCTGCTGCTTGGTCCCTTAGAGTTAAACTTGCTTGTCAAAAGGCAACGTCCAGTGAGTGTTTTTCGCAGAGATAACCACATAATTTGGAAGCCTACTTGAATGCCGTTTTCAGTGCGATTTCACGTACAATTTCCCAAAACAAACTGTTTGCAGCTATGACACTGTTCTGACTACCACTTCTTCGATTCAGTGAGATATTTTGGAAGGTAAATGGGGAAGCCTTCTCTGACGCTTTCTCACAGAGATTTTGAAACACTCATCTCACAACCCGTTTCCACCTTATGCTCCAATGGGCTTCCCCATAGAACGTGCAAACCTGATTCCTACAGGCTAGATGTGAGAAGCACTTTCTCCTGCTTGTTCTCCTAGAGGTAAACTTCCTTTTAAAAGCTCAACGTCCTGTTAGTGTTTTTCGCAGAGATATACAACATACTTTGGAAGCCTATTTGAATGCCGTTTTCAGTGTGATTTCACGTACAATTTCCAAAACCAAACTCTTAGGAGCTCTACCTTTCTTCTACCTACGACTTCTTCCGTTAAGTGAGTTATTCTTTATTCTAAACAGGATGCTTCTCTGACGCTTTTTCACTGAGATTTTGAAACACTAATGTCACAACCCGTTTCCACCATAGGCTCCAATGGGTTTCCCCATAGAACATGCACACGTGAATTGCTACAGGCTAGAGGAGAGATGCACATTCGGCTGCTTGTTCGCTTAGAGGTAAAATTCCTTCTCAAAGCTCAACGTCCAGGGAGCGAATTTGGCGGCGATACACAGAAAACACTTTGGAAGCGTATTGGAGTATCGTTTGCAGTGTGATTTCGCGTGTAATTTCCCAAACCAAACTGTTTGCAGCTCTAACTCTGTTCTGACTATCCCTTATTCGGTTCAGGGAGATATGCTGGTATCTAAATGGGGAAGCTTCTCTGACGCTTTTTCACAGAGATTTTGAAACATTAATCTCACAACCCGTTTCCACCTTAGGCTCCAATGGGATTCCCCATAGAACATGCAAACCTGAATTCTTTCCGGCTAGATGTGAGAAGCACTTTCTGCTGCTTGTTCTCCTAGAGGAAAACTTCCTTCCAAAAGCTCAACGTCCCGTGATCGTTTTTGGCAGAGATATACAAAACAATTTGGAAGCGTATTTGGAGGCCGTTTGCAGTGTGACTTAGCGTGTAATTTCCCAAACCAAACTCTTTGCAGCTCTAACTCTGTTCTGACTACCACTTAATCGGTTCAGTGAGATATGCTGGTATCTAAATGGGGAAGCTTCTCTGATGCTTATTCACAGAGATTTTGAAACACTCATCTCACAACCCGTTTCCACCATAGGCTCCAATGGGCTTCCCCATCGAACATGCAAACCTGAATTGTTACAGGCTAGATGTGAGAAGAACATTCTGCTGCTTGGTCCCTTAGAGTTAAACTTGCTTGTCAAAAGGCAACGTCCAGTGAGTGTTTTTCGCAGAGATAACCACATAATTTGGAAGCCTACTTGAATGCCGTTTTCAGTGCGATTTCACGTACAATTTCCCAAAACAAACTGTTTGCAGCTATGACACTGTTCTGACTACCACTTCTTCGATTCAGTGAGATATTTTGGAAGGTAAATGGGGAAGCCTTCTCTGACGCTTTCTCACAGAGATTTTGAAACACTCATCTCACAACCCGTTTCCACCTTATGCTGCAATGGGCTTCCCCATAGAACGTGCAAACCTGATTCCTACAGGCTAGATGTGAGAAGCACTTTCTCCTGCTTGTTCTCCTAGAGGTAAACTTCCTTCTAAAAGCTCAACGTCCTGTTAGTGTTTTTCGCAGAGATATACAACATACTTTGGAAGCCTATTTGAATGCCGTTTTCAGTGTGATTTCACGTACAATTTCCAAAACCAAACTCTTAGGAGCTCTACCTTTCTTCTACCTACGACTTCTTCCGTTAAGTGAGTTATTCTTTATTCTAAACAGGATGCTTCTCTGACGCTTTTTCACTGAGATTTTGAAACACTAATGTCACAACCCGTTTCCACCATAGGCTCCAATGGGTTTCCCCATAGAACATGCACACGTGAATTGCTACAGGCTAGAGGAGAGATGCACATTCGGCTGCTTGTTCGCTTAGAGGTAAAATTCCTTCTCAAAGCTCAACGTCCAGGGAGCGAATTTGGCGGCGATACACAGAAAACACTTTGGAAGCGTATTGGAGTATCGTTTGCAGTGTGATTTCGCGTGTAATTTCCCAAACCAAACTGTTTGCAGCTCTAACTCTGTTCTGACTATCCCTTATTCGGTTCAGGGAGATATGCTGGTATCTAAATGGGGAAGCTTCTCTGACGCTTTTTCACAGAGATTTTGAAACATTAATCTCACAACCCGTTTCCACCTTAGGCTCCAATGGGATTCCCCATAGAACATGCAAACCTGAATTCTTTCCGGCTAGATGTGAGAAGCACTTTCTGCTGCTTGTTCTCCTAGAGGAAAACTTCCTTCCAAAAGCTCAACGTCCCGTGATCGTTTTTGGCAGAGATATACAAAACAATTTGGAAGCGTATTTGGAGGCCGTTTGCAGTGTGACTTAGCGTGTAATTTCCCAAACCAAACTCTTTGCAGCTCTAACTCTGTTCTGACTACCACTTAATCGGTTCAGTGAGATATGCTGGTATCTAAATGGGGAAGCTTCTCTGATGCTTATTCACAGAGATTTTGAAACACTCATCTCACAACCCGTTTCCACCATAGGCTCCAATGGGCTTCCCCATCGAACATGCAAACCTGAATTGTTACAGGCTAGATGTGAGAAGAACATTCTGCTGCTTGGTCCCTTAGAGTTAAACTTGCTTGTCAAAAGGCAACGTCCAGTGAGTGTTTTTCGCAGAGATAACCACATAATTTGGAAGCCTACTTGAATGCCGTTTTCAGTGCGATTTCACGTACAATTTCCCAAAACAAACTGTTTGCAGCTATGACACTGTTCTGACTACCACTTCTTCGATTCAGTGAGATATTTTGGAAGGTAAATGGGGAAGCCTTCTCTGACGCTTTCTCACAGAGATTTTGAAACACTCATCTCACAACCCGTTTCCACCTTATGCTGCAATGGGCTTCCCCATAGAACGTGCAAACCTGATTCCTACAGGCTAGATGTGAGAAGCACTTTCTCCTGCTTGTTCTCCTAGAGGTAAACTTCCTTCTAAAAGCTCAACGTCCTGTTAGTGTTTTTCGCAGAGATATACAACATACTTTGGAAGCCTATTTGAATGCCGTTTTCAGTGTGAGTTCACGTACAATTTCCAAAACCAAACTCTTAGGAGCTCTACCTTTCTTCTACCTACGACTTCTTCCGTTAAGTGAGTTATTCTTTATTCTAAACAGGATGCTTCTCTGACGCTTTTTCACTGAGATTTTGAAACACTAATGTCACAACCCGTTTCCACCATAGGCTCCAATGGGTTTCCCCATAGAACATGCACACGTGAATTGCTACAGGCTAGAGGAGAGATGCACATTCGGCTGCTTGTTCGCTTAGAGGTAAAATTCCTTCTCAAAGCTCAACGTCCAGGGAGCGAATTTGGCGGCGATACACAGAAAACACTTTGGAAGCGTATTGGAGTATCGTTTGCAGTGTGATTTCGCGTGTAATTTCCCAAACCAAACTGTTTGCAGCTCTAACTCTGTTCTGACTATCCCTTATTCGGTTCAGGGAGATATGCTGGTATCTAAATGGGGAAGCTTCTCTGACGCTTTTTCACAGAGATTTTGAAACATTAATCTCACAACCCGTTTCCACCTTAGGCTCCAATGGGATTCCCCATAGAACATGCAAACCTGAATTCTTTCCGGCTAGATGTGAGAAGCACTTTCTGCTGCTTGTTCTCCTAGAGGAAAACTTCCTTCCAAAAGCTCAACGTCCCGTGATCGTTTTTGGCAGAGATATACAAAACAATTTGGAAGCGTATTTGGAGGCCGTTTGCAGTGTGACTTAGCGTGTAATTTCCCAAACCAAACTCTTTGCAGCTCTAACTCTGTTCTGACTACCACTTATTCGGTTCAGTGAGATATGCTGGTATCTAAATGGGGAAGCTTCTCTGATGCTTATTCACAGAGATTTTGAAACACTCATCTCACAACCCGTTTCCACCATAGGCTCCAATGGGCTTCCCCATCGAACATGCAAACCTGAATTGTTACAGGCTAGATGTGAGAAGAACATTCTGCTGCTTGGTCCCTTAGAGTTAAACTTGCTTGTCAAAAGGCAACGTCCAGTGAGTGTTTTCCGCAGAGATAACCACATAATTTGGAAGCCTACTTGAATGCCGTTTTCAGTGCGATTTCACGTACAATTTCCCAAAACAAACTGTTTGCAGCTATGACACTGTTCTGACTACCACTTCTTCGATTCAGTGAGATATTTTGGAAGGTAAATGGGGAAGCCTTCTCTGACGCTTTCTCACAGAGATTTTGAAACACTCATCTCACAACCCGTTTCCACCTTATGCTGCAATGGGCTTCCCCATAGAACGTGCAAACCTGATTCCTACAGGCTAGATGTGAGAAGCACTTTCTCCTGCTTGTTCTCCTAGAGGTAAACTTCCTTCTAAAAGCTCAACGTCCTGTTAGTGTTTTTCGCAGAGATATACAACATACTTTGGAAGCCTATTTGAATGCCGTTTTCAGTGTGAGTTCACGTACAATTTCCAAAACCAAACTCTTAGGAGCTCTACCTTTCTTCTACCTACGACTTCTTCCGTTAAGTGAGTTATTCTTTATTCTAAACAGGATGCTTCTCTGACGCTTTTTCACTGAGATTTTGAAACACTAATGTCACAACCCGTTTCCACCATAGGCTCCAATGGGTTTCCCCATAGAACATGCACACGTGAATTGCTACAGGCTAGAGGAGAGATGCACATTCGGCTGCTTGTTCGCTTAGAGGTAAAATTCCTTCTCAAAGCTCAACGTCCAGGGAGCGAATTTGGCGGCGATACACAGAAAACACTTTGGAAGCGTATTGGAGTATCGTTTGCAGTGTGATTTCGCGTGTAATTTCCCAAACCAAACTGTTTGCAGCTCTAACTCTGTTCTGACTATCCCTTATTCGGTTCAGGGAGATATGCTGGTATCTAAATGGGGAAGCTTCTCTGACGCTTTTTCACAGAGATTTTGAAACATTAATCTCACAACCCGTTTCCACCTTAGGCTCCAATGGGATTCCCCATAGAACATGCAAACCTGAATTCTTTCCGGCTAGATGTGAGAAGCACTTTCTGCTGCTTGTTCTCCTAGAGGAAAACTTCCTTCCAAAAGCTCAACGTCCCGTGATCGTTTTTGGCAGAGATATACAAAACAATTTGGAAGCGTATTTGGAGGCCGTTTGCAGTGTGACTTAGCGTGTAATTTCCCAAACCAAACTCTTTGCAGCTCTAACTCTGTTCTGACTACCACTTATTCGGTTCAGTGAGATATGCTGGTATCTAAATGGGGAAGCTTCTCTGATGCTTATTCACAGAGATTTTGAAACACTCATCTCACAACCCGTTTCCACCATAGGCTCCAATGGGCTTCCCCATCGAACATGCAAACCTGAATTGTTACAGGCTAGATGTGAGAAGAACATTCTGCTGCTTGGTCCCTTAGAGTTAAACTTGCTTGTCAAAAGGCAACGTCCAGTGAGTGTTTTCCGCAGAGATAACCACATAATTTGGAAGCCTACTTGAATGCCGTTTTCAGTGCGATTTCACGTACAATTTCCCAAAACAAACTGTTTGCAGCTATGACACTGTTCTGACTACCACTTCTTCGATTCAGTGAGATATTTTGGAAGGTAAATGGGGAAGCCTTCTCTGACGCTTTCTCACAGAGATTTTGAAACACTCATCTCACAACCCGTTTCCACCTTATGCTCCAATGGGCTTCCCCATAGAACGTGCAAACCTGATTCCTACAGGCTAGATGTGAGAAGCACTTTCTCCTGCTTGTTCTCCTAGAGGTAAACTTCCTTTTAAAAGCTCAACGTCCTGTTAGTGTTTTTCGCAGAGATATACAACATACTTTGGAAGCCTATTTGAATGCCGTTTTCAGTGTGATTTCACGTACAATTTCCAAAACCAAACTCTTAGGAGCTCTACCTTTCTTCTACCTACGACTTCTTCCGTTAAGTGAGTTATTCTTTATTCTAAACAGGATGCTTCTCTGACGCTTTTTCACTGAGATTTTGAAACACTAATGTCACAACCCGTTTCCACCATAGGCTCCAATGGGTTTCCCCATAGAACATGCACACGTGAATTGCTACAGGCTAGAGGAGAGATGCACATTCGGCTGCTTGTTCGCTTAGAGGTAAAATTCCTTCTCAAAGCTCAACGTCCAGGGAGCGAATTTCGCGGCGATACACAGAAAACACTTTGGAAGCGTATTGGAGTATCGTTTGCAGTGTGATTTCACGTGTAATTTCCCAAACCAAACTGTTTGCAGCTCTAACTCTGTTCTGACTATCCCTTATTCGGTTCAGGGAGATATGCTGGTATCTAAATGGGGAAGCTTCTCTGACGCTTTTTCACAGAGATTTTGAAACATTAATCTCACAACCCGTTTCCACCTTAGGCTCCAATGGGATTCCCCATAGAACATGCAAACCTGAATTCTTTCCGGCTAGATGTGAGAAGCACTTTCTGCTGCTTGTTCTCCTAGAGGAAAACTTCCTTCCAAAAGCTCAACGTCCCGTGATCGTTTTTGGCAGAGATATACAAAACAATTTGGAAGCGTATTTGGAGGCCGTTTGCAGTGTGACTTAGCGTGTAATTTCCCAAACCAAACTCTTTGCAGCTCTAACTCTGTTCTGACTACCACTTATTCGGTTCAGTGAGATATGCTGGTATCTAAATGGGGAAGCTTCTCTGATGCTTATTCACAGAGATTTTGAAACACTCATCTCACAACCCGTTTCCACCATAGGCTCCAATGGGCTTCCCCATCGAACATGCAAACCTGAATTGTTACAGGCTAGATGTGAGAAGAACATTCTGCTGCTTGGTCCCTTAGAGTTAAACTTGCTTGTCAAAAGGCAACGTCCAGTGAGTGTTTTTCGCAGAGATAACCACATAATTTGGAAGCCTACTTGAATGCCGTTTTCAGTGCGATTTCACGTACAATTTCCCAAAACAAACTGTTTGCAGCTATGACACTGTTCTGACTACCACTTCTTCGATTCAGTGAGATATTTTGGAAGGTAAATGGGGAAGCCTTCTCTGACGCTTTCTCACAGAGATTTTGAAACACTCATCTCACAACCCGTTTCCACCTTATGCTCCAATGGGCTTCCCCATAGAACGTGCAAACCTGATTCCTACAGGCTAGATGTGAGAAGCACTTTCTCCTGCTTGTTCTCCTAGAGGTAAACTTCCTTTTAAAAGCTCAACGTCCTGTTAGTGTTTTTCGCAGAGATATACAACATACTTTGGAAGCCTATTTGAATGCCGTTTTCAGTGTGATTTCACGTACAATTTCCAAAACCAAACTCTTAGGAGCTCTACCTTTCTTCTACCTACGACTTCTTCCGTTAAGTGAGTTATTCTTTATTCTAAACAGGATGCTTCTCTGACGCTTTTTCACTGAGATTTTGAAACACTAATGTCACAACCCGTTTCCACCATAGGCTCCAATGGGTTTCCCCATAGAACATGCACACGTGAATTGCTACAGGCTAGAGGAGAGATGCACATTCGGCTGCTTGTTCGCTTAGAGGTAAAATTCCTTCTCAAAGCTCAACGTCCAGGGAGCGAATTTGGCGGCGATACACAGAAAACACTTTGGAAGCGTATTGGAGTATCGTTTGCAGTGTGATTTCGCGTGTAATTTCCCAAACCAAACTGTTTGCAGCTCTAACTCTGTTCTGACTATCCCTTATTCGGTTCAGGGAGATATGCTGGTATCTAAATGGGGAAGCTTCTCTGACGCTTTTTCACAGAGATTTTGAAACATTAATCTCACAACCCGTTTCCACCTTAGGCTCCAATGGGATTCCCCATAGAACATGCAAACCTGAATTCTTTCCGGCTAGATGTGAGAAGCACTTTCTGCTGCTTGTTCTCCTAGAGGAAAACTTCCTTCCAAAAGCTCAACGTCCCGTGATCGTTTTTGGCAGAGATATACAAAACAATTTGGAAGCGTATTTGGAGGCCGTTTGCAGTGTGACTTAGCGTGTAATTTCCCAAACCAAACTCTTTGCAGCTCTAACTCTGTTCTGACTACCACTTAATCGGTTCAGTGAGATATGCTGGTATCTAAATGGGGAAGCTTCTCTGATGCTTATTCACAGAGATTTTGAAACACTCATCTCACAACCCGTTTCCACCATAGGCTCCAATGGGCTTCCCCATCGAACATGCAAACCTGAATTGTTACAGGCTAGATGTGAGAAGAACATTCTGCTGCTTGGTCCCTTAGAGTTAAACTTGCTTGTCAAAAGGCAACGTCCAGTGAGTGTTTTTCGCAGAGATAACCACATAATTTGGAAGCCTACTTGAATGCCGTTTTCAGTGCGATTTCACGTACAATTTCCCAAAACAAACTGTTTGCAGCTATGACACTGTTCTGACTACCACTTCTTCGATTCAGTGAGATATTTTGGAAGGTAAATGGGGAAGCCTTCTCTGACGCTTTCTCACAGAGATTTTGAAACACTCATCTCACAACCCGTTTCCACCTTATGCTGCAATGGGCTTCCCCATAGAACGTGCAAACCTGATTCCTACAGGCTAGATGTGAGAAGCACTTTCTCCTGCTTGTTCTCCTAGAGGTAAACTTCCTTCTAAAAGCTCAACGTCCTGTTAGTGTTTTTCGCAGAGATATACAACATACTTTGGAAGCCTATTTGAATGCCGTTTTCAGTGTGATTTCACGTACAATTTCCAAAACCAAACTCTTAGGAGCTCTACCTTTCTTCTACCTACGACTTCTTCCGTTAAGTGAGTTATTCTTTATTCTAAACAGGATGCTTCTCTGACGCTTTTTCACTGAGATTTTGAAACACTAATGTCACAACCCGTTTCCACCATAGGCTCCAATGGGTTTCCCCATAGAACATGCACACGTGAATTGCTACAGGCTAGAGGAGAGATGCACATTCGGCTGCTTGTTCGCTTAGAGGTAAAATTCCTTCTCAAAGCTCAACGTCCAGGGAGCGAATTTGGCGGCGATACACAGAAAACACTTTGGAAGCGTATTGGAGTATCGTTTGCAGTGTGATTTCGCGTGTAATTTCCCAAACCAAACTGTTTGCAGCTCTAACTCTGTTCTGACTATCCCTTATTCGGTTCAGGGAGATATGCTGGTATCTAAATGGGGAAGCTTCTCTGACGCTTTTTCACAGAGATTTTGAAACATTAATCTCACAACCCGTTTCCACCTTAGGCTCCAATGGGATTCCCCATAGAACATGCAAACCTGAATTCTTTCCGGCTAGATGTGAGAAGCACTTTCTGCTGCTTGTTCTCCTAGAGGAAAACTTCCTTCCAAAAGCTCAACGTCCCGTGATCGTTTTTGGCAGAGATATACAAAACAATTTGGAAGCGTATTTGGAGGCCGTTTGCAGTGTGACTTAGCGTGTAATTTCCCAAACCAAACTCTTTGCAGCTCTAACTCTGTTCTGACTACCACTTATTCGGTTCAGTGAGATATGCTGGTATCTAAATGGGGAAGCTTCTCTGATGCTTATTCACAGAGATTTTGAAACACTCATCTCACAACCCGTTTCCACCATAGGCTCCAATGGGCTTCCCCATCGAACATGCAAACCTGAATTGTTACAGGCTAGATGTGAGAAGAACATTCTGCTGCTTGGTCCCTTAGAGTTAAACTTGCTTGTCAAAAGGCAACGTCCAGTGAGTGTTTTCCGCAGAGATAACCACATAATTTGGAAGCCTACTTGAATGCCGTTTTCAGTGCGATTTCACGTACAATTTCCCAAAACAAACTGTTTGCAGCTATGACACTGTTCTGACTACCACTTCTTCGATTCAGTGAGATATTTTGGAAGGTAAATGGGGAAGCCTTCTCTGACGCTTTCTCACAGAGATTTTGAAACACTCATCTCACAACCCGTTTCCACCTTATGCTCCAATGGGCTTCCCCATAGAACGTGCAAACCTGATTCCTACAGGCTAGATGTGAGAAGCACTTTCTCCTGCTTGTTCTCCTAGAGGTAAACTTCCTTTTAAAAGCTCAACGTCCTGTTAGTGTTTTTCGCAGAGATATACAACATACTTTGGAAGCCTATTTGAATGCCGTTTTCAGTGTGATTTCACGTACAATTTCCAAAACCAAACTCTTAGGAGCTCTACCTTTCTTCTACCTACGACTTCTTCCGTTAAGTGAGTTATTCTTTATTCTAAACAGGATGCTTCTCTGACGCTTTTTCACTGAGATTTTGAAACACTAATGTCACAACCCGTTTCCACCATAGGCTCCAATGGGTTTCCCCATAGAACATGCACACGTGAATTGCTACAGGCTAGAGGAGAGATGCACATTCGGCTGCTTGTTCGCTTAGAGGTAAAATTCCTTCTCAAAGCTCAACGTCCAGGGAGCGAATTTCGCGGCGATACACAGAAAACACTTTGGAAGCGTATTGGAGTATCGTTTGCAGTGTGATTTCGCGTGTAATTTCCCAAACCAAACTGTTTGCAGCTCTAACTCTGTTCTGACTATCCCTTATTCGGTTCAGGGAGATATGCTGGTATCTAAATGGGGAAGCTTCTCTGACGCTTTTTCACAGAGATTTTGAAACATTAATCTCACAACCCGTTTCCACCTTAGGCTCCAATGGGATTCCCCATAGAACATGCAAACCTGAATTCTTTCCGGCTAGATGTGAGAAGCACTTTCTGCTGCTTGTTCTCCTAGAGGAAAACTTCCTTCCAAAAGCTCAACGTCCCGTGATCGTTTTTGGCAGAGATATACAAAACAATTTGGAAGCGTATTTGGAGGCCGTTTGCAGTGTGACTTAGCGTGTAATTTCCCAAACCAAACTCTTTGCAGCTCTAACTCTGTTCTGACTACCACTTATTCGGTTCAGTGAGATATGCTGGTATCTAAATGGGGAAGCTTCTCTGATGCTTATTCACAGAGATTTTGAAACACTCATCTCACAACCCGTTTCCACCATAGGCTCCAATGGGCTTCCCCATCGAACATGCAAACCTGAATTGTTACAGGCTAGATGTGAGAAGAACATTCTGCTGCTTGGTCCCTTAGAGTTAAACTTGCTTGTCAAAAGGCAACGTCCAGTGAGTGTTTTTCGCAGAGATAACCACATAATTTGGAAGCCTACTTGAATGCCGTTTTCAGTGCGATTTCACGTACAATTTCCCAAAACAAACTGTTTGCAGCTATGACACTGTTCTGACTACCACTTCTTCGATTCAGTGAGATATTTTGGAAGGTAAATGGGGAAGCCTTCTCTGACGCTTTCTCACAGAGATTTTGAAACACTCATCTCACAACCCGTTTCCACCTTATGCTCCAATGGGCTTCCCCATAGAACGTGCAAACCTGATTCCTACAGGCTAGATGTGAGAAGCACTTTCTCCTGCTTGTTCTCCTAGAGGTAAACTTCCTTTTAAAAGCTCAACGTCCTGTTAGTGTTTTTCGCAGAGATATACAACATACTTTGGAAGCCTATTTGAATGCCGTTTTCAGTGTGATTTCACGTACAATTTCCAAAACCAAACTCTTAGGAGCTCTACCTTTCTTCTACCTACGACTTCTTCCGTTAAGTGAGTTATTCTTTATTCTAAACAGGATGCTTCTCTGACGCTTTTTCACTGAGATTTTGAAACACTAATGTCACAACCCGTTTCCACCATAGGCTCCAATGGGTTTCCCCATAGAACATGCACACGTGAATTGCTACAGGCTAGAGGAGAGATGCACATTCGGCTGCTTGTTCGCTTAGAGGTAAAATTCCTTCTCAAAGCTCAACGTCCAGGGAGCGAATTTGGCGGCGATACACAGAAAACACTTTGGAAGCGTATTGGAGTATCGTTTGCAGTGTGATTTCGCGTGTAATTTCCCAAACCAAACTGTTTGCAGCTCTAACTCTGTTCTGACTATCCCTTATTCGGTTCAGGGAGATATGCTGGTATCTAAATGGGGAAGCTTCTCTGACGCTTTTTCACAGAGATTTTGAAACATTAATCTCACAACCCGTTTCCACCTTAGGCTCCAATGGGATTCCCCATAGAACATGCAAACCTGAATTCTTTCCGGCTAGATGTGAGAAGCACTTTCTGCTGCTTGTTCTCCTAGAGGAAAACTTCCTTCCAAAAGCTCAACGTCCCGTGATCGTTTTTGGCAGAGATATACAAAACAATTTGGAAGCGTATTTGGAGGCCGTTTGCAGTGTGACTTAGCGTGTAATTTCCCAAACCAAACTCTTTGCAGCTCTAACTCTGTTCTGACTACCACTTAATCGGTTCAGTGAGATATGCTGGTATCTAAATGGGGAAGCTTCTCTGATGCTTATTCACAGAGATTTTGAAACACTCATCTCACAACCCGTTTCCACCATAGGCTCCAATGGGCTTCCCCATCGAACATGCAAACCTGAATTGTTACAGGCTAGATGTGAGAAGAACATTCTGCTGCTTGGTCCCTTAGAGTTAAACTTGCTTGTCAAAAGGCAACGTCCAGTGAGTGTTTTTCGCAGAGATAACCACATAATTTGGAAGCCTACTTGAATGCCGTTTTCAGTGCGATTTCACGTACAATTTCCCAAAACAAACTGTTTGCAGCTATGACACTGTTCTGACTACCACTTCTTCGATTCAGTGAGATATTTTGGAAGGTAAATGGGGAAGCCTTCTCTGACGCTTTCTCACAGAGATTTTGAAACACTCATCTCACAACCCGTTTCCACCTTATGCTGCAATGGGCTTCCCCATAGAACGTGCAAACCTGATTCCTACAGGCTAGATGTGAGAAGCACTTTCTCCTGCTTGTTCTCCTAGAGGTAAACTTCCTTCTAAAAGCTCAACGTCCTGTTAGTGTTTTTCGCAGAGATATACAACATACTTTGGAAGCCTATTTGAATGCCGTTTTCAGTGTGATTTCACGTACAATTTCCAAAACCAAACTCTTAGGAGCTCTACCTTTCTTCTACCTACGACTTCTTCCGTTAAGTGAGTTATTCTTTATTCTAAACAGGATGCTTCTCTGACGCTTTTTCACTGAGATTTTGAAACACTAATGTCACAACCCGTTTCCACCATAGGCTCCAATGGGTTTCCCCATAGAACATGCACACGTGAATTGCTACAGGCTAGAGGAGAGATGCACATTCGGCTGCTTGTTCGCTTAGAGGTAAAATTCCTTCTCAAAGCTCAACGTCCAGGGAGCGAATTTGGCGGCGATACACAGAAAACACTTTGGAAGCGTATTGGAGTATCGTTTGCAGTGTGATTTCGCGTGTAATTTCCCAAACCAAACTGTTTGCAGCTCTAACTCTGTTCTGACTATCCCTTATTCGGTTCAGGGAGATATGCTGGTATCTAAATGGGGAAGCTTCTCTGACGCTTTTTCACAGAGATTTTGAAACATTAATCTCACAACCCGTTTCCACCTTAGGCTCCAATGGGATTCCCCATAGAACATGCAAACCTGAATTCTTTCCGGCTAGATGTGAGAAGCACTTTCTGCTGCTTGTTCTCCTAGAGGAAAACTTCCTTCCAAAAGCTCAACGTCCCGTGATCGTTTTTGGCAGAGATATACAAAACAATTTGGAAGCGTATTTGGAGGCCGTTTGCAGTGTGACTTAGCGTGTAATTTCCCAAACCAAACTCTTTGCAGCTCTAACTCTGTTCTGACTACCACTTATTCGGTTCAGTGAGATATGCTGGTATCTAAATGGGGAAGCTTCTCTGATGCTTATTCACAGAGATTTTGAAACACTCATCTCACAACCCGTTTCCACCATAGGCTCCAATGGGTTTCCCCATAAAACATGCACACGTGAATTGCTACAGGCTAGAGGAGAGATGCACATTCGGCTGCTTGTTCGCTTAGAGGTAAAATTCCTTCTCAAAGCTCAACGTCCAGGGAGCGAATTTGGCGGCGATACACAGAAAACACTTTGGAAGCGTATTGGAGTATCGTTTGCAGTGTGATTTCGCGTGTAATTTCCCAAACCAAACTGTTTGCAGCTCTAACTCTGTTCTGACTATACCTTATTCGGTTCAGGGAGATATGCTGGTATCTAAATGGGGAAGCTTCTCTGACGCTTTTTCACAGAGATTTTGAAACATTAATCTCACAACCCGTTTCCACCTTAGGCTCCAATGGGATTCCCCATAGAACATGCAAACCTGAATTCTTACCGGCAAGATGTGAGAAGCACTTTCTGCTGCTTGTTCTCCTAGAGGAAAACTTCCTTACAAAAGCTCAACGTCCCGTGACCATTTTTGGCAGAGATATACAAACCAATTTGGAAGCGTATTTGAAGGCCGTTTGCAGTGTGACTAAGCGTGTAATTTCCCAAACCAAACTCTTTGCAGCTCTAACTCTGTTATGACTACCACTTATTCGGTTCAGTGAGATATGCTGGTATCTAAATGGGGAAGCTTCTCTGATGCTTATTCACAGAGATTTTGAAACACTCATCTCACAACCCGTTTCCAAAATAGGCTCCAATGGGCTTCCCCATAGAACATGCAAACCTGAATTTTTACAGGCTAGATGTGAGAAGAACATTCTGCTGCTTGGTCCCTTAGAGTTAAACTTGCTTGTCAAAAGGCAACGTCCAGTGAGTGTTTTCCGCAGAGATAACCACATAATTTGGAAGCCTTCTTGAATGCCGTTTTCAGTGCGATTTCACGTACAATTTCCCAAAACAAACTGTTTGCAGCTATGACACTGTTCTGACTACCACTTCTTCGATTCAGTGAGATATTTTGGAAGGTAAATGGGGAAGCCTTCTCTGACGCTTTCTCACAGAGATTTTGAAACACTCATCTCACAACCCGTTTCCACCTTATGCTCCAATGGGCTTCCCCATAGAACGTGCAAACCTGATTCCTACAGGCTAGATGTGAGAAGCACTTTCTCCTGCTTGTTCTCCTAGAGGTAAACTTCCTTCTAAAAGCTCAACGTCCTGTTAGTGTTTTTCGCAGAGATATACAACATACTTTGGAAGCCTATTTGAATGCCGTTTTCAGTGTGATTTCACGTACAATTTCCAAAACCAAACTCTTAGGAGCTCTACCTTTCTTCTACCTACGACTTCTTCCGTTAAGTGAGTTATTCTTTATTCTAAACAGGATGCTTCTCTGACGCTTTTTCACTGAGATTTTGAAACACTAATGTCACAACCCGTTTCCACCATAGGCTCCAATGGGTTTCCCCATAGAACATGCACACGTGAATTGCTACAGGCTAGAGGAGAGATGCACATTCGGCTGCTTGTTCGCTTAGAGGTAAAATTCCTTCTCAAAGCTCAACGTCCAGGGAGCGAATTTGGCGGCGATACACAGAAAACACTTTGGAAGCGTATTGGAGTATCGTTTGCAGTGTGATTTCGCGTGTAATTTCCCAAAAGAAACTGTTTGCAGCTCTAACTCTGTTCTGACTATCCCTTATTCGGTTCAGGGAGATATGCTGGTATCTAAATGGGGAAGCTTCTCTGACGCTTTTTCACAGAGATTTTGAAACATTAATCTCACAACCCGTTTCCACCTTAGGCTCCAATGGGATTCCCCATAGAACATGCAAACCTGAATTCTTTCCGGCTAGATGTGAGAAGCACTTTCTGCTGCTTGTTCTCCTAGAGGAAAACTTCCTTCCAAAAGCTCAACGTCCCGTGATCGTTTTTGGCAGAGATATACAAAACAATTTGGAAGCGTATTTGGAGGCCGTTTGCAGTGTGACTTAGCGTGTAATTTCCCTAACCAAACTCTTTGCAGCTCTAACTCTGTTCTGACTACCACTTATTCGGTTCAGTGAGATATGCTGGTATCTAAATGGGGAAGCTTCTCTGATGCTTATTCACAGAGATTTTGAAACACTCATCTCACAACCCGTTTCCACCATAGGCTCCAATGGGCTTCCCCATAGAACATGCAAACCTGAATTGTTACAGGCTAGATGTGAGAAGAACATTCTGCTGCTTGGTCCCTTAGAGTTAAACTTGCTTGTCAAAAGGCAACGTCCAGTGAGTGTTTTTCGCAGAGATAACCACATAATTTGGAAGCCTACTTGAATGCCGTTTTCAGTGCGATTTCACGTACAATTTCCCAAAACAAACTGTTTGCAGCTATGACACTGTTCTGACTACCACTTCTTCGATTCAGTGAGATATTTTGGAAGGTAAATGGGGAAGCCTTCTCTGACGCTTTCTCACAGAGATTTTGAAACACTCATCTCACAACCCGTTTCCACCTTATGCTGCAATGGGCTTCCCCATAGAACGTGCAAACCTGATTCCTACAGGCTAGATGTGAGAAGCACTTTCTCCTGCTTGTTCTCCTAGAGGTAAACTTCCTTCTAAAAGCTCAACGTCCTGTTAGTGTTTTTCGCAGAGATATACAACATACTTTGGAAGCCTATTTGAATGCCGTTTTCAGTGTGATTTCACGTACAATTTCCAAAACCAAACTCTTAGGAGCTCTACCTTTCTTCTACCTACGACTTCTTCCGTTAAGTGAGTTATTCTTTATTCTAAACAGGATGCTTCTCTGACGCTTTTTCACTGAGATTTTGAAGCACTAATGTCACAACCCGTTTCCACCATAGGCTCCAATGGGTTTCCCCATAAAACATGCACACGTGAATTGCTACAGGCTAGAGGAGAGATGCACATTCGGCTGCTTGTTCGCTTAGAGGTAAAATTCCTTCTCAAAGCTCAACGTCCAGGGAGCGAATTTGGCGGCGATACACAGAAAACACTTTGGAAGCGTATTGGAGTATCGTTTGCAGTGTGATTTCGCGTGTAATTTCCCAAACCAAACTGTTTGCAGCTCTAACTCTGTTCTGACTATCCCTTATTCGGTTCAGGGAGATATGCTGGTATCAAAATGGGGAAGCTTCTCTGACGCTTTTTCACAGAGATTTTGAAACATTAATCTCACAACCCGTTTCCACCTTAGGCTCCAATGGGATTCCCCATAGAACATGCAAACCTGAATTCTTTCCGGCTAGATGTGAGAAGCACTTTCTGCTGCTTGTTCTCCTAGAGGAAAACTTCCTTCCAAAAGCTCAACGTCCCGTGATCGTTTTTGGCAGAGATATACAAAACAATTTGGAAGCGTATTTGGAGGCCGTTTGCAGTGTGACTTAGCGTGTAATTTCCCAAACCAAACTCTTTGCAGCTCTAACTCTGTTCTGACTACCACTTATTCGGTTCAGTGAGATATGCTGGTATCTAAATGGGGAAGCTTCTCTGATGCTTATTCACAGAGATTTTGAAACACTCATCTCACAACCCGTTTCCACCATAGGCTCCAATGGGCTTCCCCATCGAACATGCAAACCTGAATTGTTACAGGCTAGATGTGAGAAGAACATTCTGCTGCTTGGTCCCTTAGAGTTAAACTTGCTTGTCAAAAGGCAACGTCCAGTGAGTGTTTTTCGCAGAGATAACCACATAATTTGGAAGCCTACTTGAATGCCGTTTTCAGTGCGATTTCACGTACAATTTCCCAAAACAAACTGTTTGCAGCTATGACACTGTTCTGACTACCACTTCTTCGATTCAGTGAGATATTTTGGAAGGTAAATGGGGAAGCCTTCTCTGACGCTTTCTCACAGAGATTTTGAAACACTCATCTCACAACCCGTTTCCACCTTATGCTCCAATGGGCTTCCCCATAGAACGTGCAAACCTGATTCCTACAGGCTAGATGTGAGAAGCACTTTCTCCTGCTTGTTCTCCTAGAGGTAAACTTCCTTCTAAAAGCTCAACGTCCTGTTAGTGTTTTTCGCAGAGATATACAACATACTTTGGAAGCCTATTTGAATGCCGTTTTCAGTGTGATTTCACGTACAATTTCCAAAACCAAACTCTTAGGAGCTCTACCTTTCTTCTACCTACGACTTCTTCCGTTAAGTGAGTTATTCTTTATTCTAAACAGGATGCTTCTCTGACGCTTTTTCACTGAGATTTTGAAACACTAATGTCACAACCCGTTTCCACCATAGGCTCCAATGGGTTTCCCCATAGAACATGCACACGTGAATTGCTACAGGCTAGAGGAGAGATGCACATTCGGCTGCTTGTTCGCTTAGAGGTAAAATTCCTTCTCAAAGCTCAACGTCCAGGGAGCGAATTTGGCGGCGATACACAGAAAACACTTTGGAAGCGTATTGGAGTATCGTTTGCAGTGTGATTTCGCGTGTAATTTCCCAAACCAAACTGTTTGCAGCTCTAACTCTGTTCTGACTATCCCTTATTCGGTTCAGGGAGATATGCTGGTATCTAAATGGGGAAGCTTCTCTGACGCTTTTTCACAGAGATTTTGAAACATTAATCTCACAACCCGTTTCCACCTTAGGCTCCAATGGGATTCCCCATAGAACATGCAAACCTGAATTCTTACCGGCTAGATGTGAGAAGCACTTTCTGCTGCTTGTTCTCCTAGAGGAAAACTTCCTTCCAAAAGCTCAACGTCCCGTGATCATTTTTGGCAGAGATATACAAAACAATTTGGAAGCGTATTTGAAGGCCGTTTGCAGTGTGACTAAGCGTGTAATTTCCCAAACCAAACTCTTTGCAGCTCTAACTCTGTTCTGACTACCACTTATTCGGTTCAGTGAGATATGCTGGTATCTAAATGGGGAAGCTTCTCTGATGCTTATTCACAGAGATTTTGAAACACTCATCTCACAACCCGTTTCCAAAATAGGCTCCAATGGGCTTCCCCATAGAACATGCAAACCTGAATTTTTACAGGCTAGATGTGAGAAGAACATTCTGCTGCTTGGTCCCTTAGAGTTAAACTTGCTTGTCAAAAGGCAACGTCCAGTGAGTGTTTTCCGCAGAGATAACCACATAATTTGGAAGCCTTCTTGAATGCCGTTTTCAGTGCGATTTCACGTACAATTTCCCAAAACAAACTGTTTGCAGCTATGACACTGTTCTGACTACCACTTCTTCGATTCAGTGAGATATTTTGGAAGGTAAATGGGGAAGCCTTCTCTGACGCTTTCTCACAGAGATTTTGAAACACTCATCTCACAACCCGTTTCCACCTTATGCTCCAATGGGCTTCCCCATAGAACGTGCAAACCTGATTCCTACAGGCTAGATGTGAGAAGCACTTTCTCCTGCTTGTTCTCCTAGAGGTAAACTTCCTTCTAAAAGCTCAACGTCCTGTTAGTGTTTTTCGCAGAGATATACAACATACTTTGGAAGCCTATTTGAATGCCGTTTTCAGTGTGATTTCACGTACAATTTCCAAAACCAAACTCTTAGGAGCTCTACCTTTCTTCTACCTACGACTTCTTCCGTTAAGTGAGTTATTCTTTATTCTAAACAGGATGCTTCTCTGACGCTTTTTCACTGAGATTTTGAAACACTAATGTCACAACCCGTTTCCACCATAGGCTCCAATGGGTTTCCCCATAGAACATGCACACGTGAATTGCTACAGGCTAGAGGAGAGATGCACATTGGGCTGCTTGTTCGCTTAGAGGTAAAATTCCTTCTCAAAGCTCAACGTCCAGGGAGCGAATTTGGCGGCGATACACAGAAAACACTTTGGAAGCGTATTGGAGTATCGTTTGCAGTGTGATTTCGCGTGTAATTTCCCAAACCAAACTGTTTGCAGCTCTAACTCTGTTCTGACTATCCCTTATTCGGTTCAGGGAGATATGCTGGTATCAAAATGGGGAAGCTTCTCTGACGCTTTTTCACAGAGATTTTGAAACATTAATCTCACAACCCGTTTCCACATTAGGCTCCAATGGGATTCCCCATAGAACATGCAAACCTGAATTCTTTCCGGCTAGATGTGAGAAGCACTTTCTGCTGCTTGTTCTCCTAGAGGAAAACTTCCTTCCAAAAGCTCAACGTCCCGTGATCGTTTTTGGCAGAGATATACAAAACAATTTGGAAGCGTATTTGGAGGCCGTTTGCAGTGTGACTTAGCGTGTAATTTCCCAAACCAAACTCTTTGCAGCTCTAACTCTGTTCTGACTACCACTTATTCGGTTCAGTGAGATATGCTGGTATCTAAATGGGAAAGCTTCTCTGATGCTTATTCACAGAGATTTTGAGACACTCATCTCACAACCCGTTTCCACCTTAGGCTCAAATGGGATTCACCATAGAACATGGAAACCTGAATTCTTTCCGGCTAGATGTGAGAAGCACTTTCTGCTGCTGTTCTCCTAGAGGAAAACTTCCTTCCAAAAGCTCAACGTCCCGTGATCATTTTTGGCAGAGATATACAAAACAATTTGGAAGCGTATTTGAAGACCGTTTGCAGTGTGACTAAGCGTGTAATTTCCCAAACCAAACTCTTTGCAGCTCTAACTCTGTTCTGACTACCACTTATTCGGTTCAGTGAGATATGCTGGTATCTAAATGGGGAAGCTTCTCTGATGCTTATTCACAGAGATTTTGACACACTCATCTCACAACCCGTTTCCAAAATAGGCTCCAATGGGCTTCCCCATAGAACATGCAAACCTGAATTTTTACAGGCTAGATGTGAGAAGAACATTCTGCTGCTTGGTCCCTTAGAGTTAAACTTGCTTGTCAAAAGGCAACGTCCAGTGAGTGTTTTCCGCAGAGATAACCACATAATTTGGAAGCCTACTTGAATGCCGTTTTCAGTGCGATTTCACGTACAATTTCCCAAAACAAACTGTTTGCAGCTATGACACTGTTCTGACTACCACTTCTTCGATTCAGTGAGATATTTTGGAAGGTAAATGGGGAAGCCTTCTCTGACGCTTTCTCACAGAGATTTTGAAACACTCATCTCACAACCCGTTTCCACCTTATGCTCCAATGGGCTTCCCCATAGAACGTGCAAACCTGATTCCTACAGGCTAGATGTGAGAAGCACTTTCTCCTGCTTGTTCTCCTAGAGGTAAACTTCCTTCTAAAAGCTCAACGTCCTGTTAGTGTTTTTCGCAGAGATATACAACATACTTTGGAAGCCTATTTGAATGCCGTTTTCAGTGTGATTTCACGTACAATTTCCAAAACCAAACTCTTAGGAGCTCTACCTTTCTTCTACCTACGACTTCTTCCGTTAAGTGAGTTATTCTTTATTCTAAACAGGATGCTTCTCTGACGCTTTTTCACTGAGATTTTGAAACACTAATGTCACAACCCGTTTCCACCATAGGCTCCAATGGGTTTCCCCATAGAACATGCACACGTGAATTGCTACAGGCTAGAGGAGAGATGCACATTGGGCTGCTTGTTCGCTTAGAGGTAAAATTCCTTCTCAAAGCTCAACGTCCAGGGAGCGAATTTGGCGGCGATACACAGAAAACACTTTGGAAGCGTATTGGAGTATCGTTTGCAGTGTGATTTCGCGTGTAATTTCCCAAACCAAACTGTTTGCAGCTCTAACTCTGTTCTGACTATCCCTTATTCGGTTCAGGGAGATATGCTGGTATCTAAATGGGGAAGCTTCTCTGACGCTTTTTCACAGAGATTTTGAAACATTAATCTCACAACCCGTTTCCACCTTAGGCTCCAATGGGATTCCCCATAGAACATGCAAACCTGAATTCTTTCCGGCTAGATGTGAGAAGCACTTTCTGCTGCTTGTTCTCCTAGAGGAAAACTTCCTTCCAAAAGCTCAACGTCCCGTGATCGTTTTTGGCAGAGATATACAAAACAATTTGGAAGCGTATTTGGAGGCCGTTTGCAGTGTGACTTAGCGTGTAATTTCCCAAACCAAACTCTTTGCAGCTCTAACTCTGTTCTGACTACCACTTATTCGGTTCAGTGAGATATGCTGGTATCTAAATGGGGAAGCTTCTCTGATGCTTATTCACAGAGATTTTGAAACACTCATCTCACAACCCGTTTCCACCATAGGCTCCAATGGGCTTCCCCATCGAACATGCAAACCTGAATTGTTACAGGCTAGATGTGAGAAGAACATTCTGCTGCTTGGTCCCTTAGAGTTAAACTTGCTTGTCAAAAGGCAACGTCCAGTGAGTGTTTTTCGCAGAGATAACCACATAATTTGGAAGCCTACTTGAATGCCGTTTTCAGTGCGATTTCACGTACAATTTCCCAAAACAAACTGTTTGCAGCTATGACACTGTTCTGACTACCACTTCTTCGATTCAGTGAGATATTTTGGAAGGTAAATGGGGAAGCCTTCTCTGACGCTTTCTCACAGAGATTTTGAAACACTCATCTCACAACCCGTTTCCACCTTATGCTCCAATGGGCTTCCCCATAGAACGTGCAAACCTGATTCCTACAGGCTAGATGTGAGAAGCACTTTCTCCTGCTTGTTCTCCTAGAGGTAAACTTCCTTCTAAAAGCTCAACGTCCTGTTAGTGTTTTTCGCAGAGATATACAACATACTTTGGAAGCCTATTTGAATGCCGTTTTCAGTGTGATTTCACGTACAATTTCCAAAACCAAACTCTTAGGAGCTCTACCTTTCTTCTACCTACGACTTCTTCCGTTAAGTGAGTTATTCTTTATTCTAAACAGGATGCTTCTCTGACGCTTTTTCACTGAGATTTTGAAACACTAATGTCACAACCTGTTTCCACCATAGGCTCCAATGGGTTTCCCCATAGAACATGCACACGTGAATTGCTACAGGCTAGAGGAGAGATGCACATTCGGCTGCTTGTTCGCTTAGAGGTAAAATTCCTTCTCAAAGCTCAACGTCCAGGGAGCGAATTTGGCGGCGATACACAGAAAACACTTTGGAAGCGTATTGGAGTATCGTTTGCAGTGTGATTTCGCGTGTAATTTCCCAAACCAAACTGTTTGCAGCTCTAACTCTGTTCTGACTATCCCTTATTCGGTTCAGGGAGATATGCTGGTATCTAAATGGGGAAGCTTCTCTGACGCTTTTTCACAGAGATTTTGAAACATTAATCTCACAACCCGTTTCCACCTTAGGCTCCAATGGGATTCCCCATAGAACATGCAAACCTGAATTCTTTCCGGCTAGATGTGAGAAGCACTTTCTGCTGCTTGTTCTCCTAGAGGAAAACTTCCTTCCAAAAGCTCAACGTCCCGTGATCGTTTTTGGCAGAGATATACAAAACAATTTGGAAGCGTATTTGGAGGCCGTTTGCAGTGTGACTTAGCGTGTAATTTCCCAAACCAAACTCTTTGCAGCTCTAACTCTGTTCTGACTACCACTTATTCGGTTCAGTGAGATATGCTGGTATCTAAATGGGGAAGCTTCTCTGATGCTTATTCACAGAGATTTTGAAACACTCATCTCACAACCCGTTTCCACCATAGGCTCCAATGGGCTTCCCCATAGAACATGCAAACCTGAATTGTTACAGGCTAGATGTGAGAAGAACATTCTGCTGCTTGGTCCCTTAGAGTTAAACTTGCTTGTCAAAAGGCAACGTCCAGTGAGTGTTTTTCGCAGAGATAACCACATAATTTGGAAGCCTACTTGAATGCCGTTTTCAGTGCGATTTCACGTACAATTTCCCAAAACAAACTGTTTGCAGCTATGACACTGTTCTGACTACCACTTCTTCGATTCAGTGAGATATTTTGGAAGGTAAATGGGGAAGCCTTCTCTGACGCTTTCTCACAGAGATTTTGAAACACTCATCTCACAACCCGTTTCCACCTTATGCTCCAATGGGCTTCCCCATAGAACGTGCAAACCTGATTCCTACAGGCTAGATGTGAGAAGCACTTTCTCCTGCTTGTTCTCCTAGAGGTAAACTTCCTTCTAAAAGCTCAACGTCCTGTTAGTGTTTTTCGCAGAGATATACAACATACTTTGGAAGCCTATTTG
This sequence comes from Cynocephalus volans, assembly GCF_027409185.1. NCBI lineage: Eukaryota > Metazoa > Chordata > Mammalia > Dermoptera > Cynocephalidae > Cynocephalus > Cynocephalus volans. The sequence goes on from NC_084479.1 coordinate 5,905,149, forward strand.
AATGCCGTTTTCAGTGTGATTTCACGTACAATTTCCAAAACCAAACTCTTAGGAGCTCTACCTTTCTTCTACCTACGACTTCTTCCGTTAAGTGAGTTATTCTTTATTCTAAACAGGATGCTTCTCTGACGCTTTTTCACTGAGATTTTGAAACACTAATGTCACAACCCGTTTCCACCATAGGCTCCAATGGGTTTCCCCATAGAACATGCACACGTGAATTGCTACAGGCTAGAGGAGAGATGCACATTGGGCTGCTTGTTCGCTTAGAGGTAAAATTCCTTCTCAAAGCTCAACGTCCAGGGAGCGAATTTGGCGGCGATACACAGAAAACACTTTGGAAGCGTATTGGAGTATCGTTTGCAGTGTGATTTCGCGTGTAATTTCCCAAACCAAACTGTTTGCAGCTCTAACTCTGTTCTGACTATCCCTTATTCGGTTCAGGGAGATATGCTGGTATCTAAATGGGGAAGCTTCTCTGACGCTTTTTCACAGAGATTTTGAAACATTAATCTCACAACCCATTTCCACCATAGGCTCCAATGGGCTTCCCCATAGAACATGCAAACCTGAATTGTTACAGGCTAGATGTGAGAAGAACATTCTGCTGCTTGGTCCCTTAGAGTTAAACTTGCTTGTCAAAAGGCAACGTCCAGTGAGTGTTTTCCGCAGAGATAACCACATAATTTGGAAGCCTACTTGAATGCCGTTTTCAGTGCGATTTCACGTACAATTTCCCAAAACAAACTGTTTGCAGCTATGACACTGTTCTGACTACCACTTCTTCGATTCAGTGAGATATTTTGGAAGGTAAATGGGGAAGCCTTCTCTGACGCTTTCTCACAGAGATTTTGAAACACTCATCTCACAACCCGTTTCCACCTTATGCTCCAATGGGCTTCCCCATAGAACGTGCAAACCTGATTCCTACAGGCTAGATGTGAGAAGCACTTTCTCCTGCTTGTTCTCCTAGAGGTAAACTTCCTTCTAAAAGCTCAACGTCCTGTTAGTGTTTTTCGCAGAGATATACAACATACTTTGGAAGCCTATTTGAATGCCGTTTTCAGTGTGATTTCACGTACAATTTCCAAAACCAAACTCTTAGGAGCTCTACCTTTCTTCTACCTACGACTTCTTCCGTTAAGTGAGTTATTCTTTATTCTAAACAGGATGCTTCTCTGACGCTTTTTCACTGAGATTTTGAAACACTAATGTCACAACCCGTTTCCACCATAGGCTCCAATGGGTTTCCCCATAGAACATGCACACGTGAATTGCTACAGGCTAGAGGAGAGATGCACATTCGGCTGCTTGTTCGCTTAGAGGTAAAATTCCTTCTCAAAGCTCAACGTCCAGGGAGCGAATTTGGCGGCGATACACAGAAAACACTTTGGAAGCGTATTGGAGTATCGTTTGCAGTGTGATTTCGCGTGTAATTTCCCAAACCAAACTGTTTGCAGCTCTAACTCTGTTCTGACTATCCCTTATTCGGTTCAGGGAGATATGCTGGTATCAAAATGGGGAAGCTTCTCTGACGCTTTTTCACAGAGATTTTGAAACATTAATCTCACAACCCGTTTCCACCTTAGGCTCCAATGGGATTCCCCATAGAACATGCAAACCTGAATTCTTTCCGGCTAGATGTGAGAAGCACTTTCTGCTGCTTGTTCTCCTAGAGGAAAACTTCCTTCCAAAAGCTCAACGTCCCGTGATCGTTTTTGGCAGAGATATACAAAACAATTTGGAAGCGTATTTGGAGGCCGTTTGCAGTGTGACTTAGCGTGTAATTTCCCAAACCAAACTCTTTGCAGCTCTAACTCTGTTCTGACTACCACTTATTCGGTTCAGTGAGATATGCTGGTATCTAAATGGGGAAGCTTCTCTGATGCTTATTCACAGAGATTTTGAAACACTCATCTCACAACCCGTTTCCACCATAGGCTCCAATGGGCTTCCCCATCGAACATGCAAACCTGAATTGTTACAGGCTAGATGTGAGAAGAACATTCTGCTGCTTGGTCCCTTAGAGTTAAACTTGCTTGTCAAAAGGCAACGTCCAGTGAGTGTTTTTCGCAGAGATAACCACATAATTTGGAAGCCTACTTGAATGCCGTTTTCAGTGCGATTTCACGTACAATTTCCCAAAACAAACTGTTTGCAGCTATGACACTGTTCTGACTACCACTTCTTCGATTCAGTGAGATATTTTGGAAGGTAAATGGGGAAGCCTTCTCTGACGCTTTCTCACAGAGATTTTGAAACACTCATCTCACAACCCGTTTCCACCTTATGCTCCAATGGGCTTCCCCATAGAACGTGCAAACCTGATTCCTACAGGCTAGATGTGAGAAGCACTTTCTCCTGCTTGTTCTCCTAGAGGTAAACTTCCTTCTAAAAGCTCAACGTCCTGTTAGTGTTTTTCGCAGAGATATACAACATACTTTGGAAGCCTATTTGAATGCCGTTTTCAGTGTGATTTCACGTACAATTTCCAAAACCAAACTCTTAGGAGCTCTACCTTTCTTCTACCTACGACTTCTTCCGTTAAGTGAGTTATTCTTTATTCTAAACAGGATGCTTCTCTGACGCTTTTTCACTGAGATTTTGAAACACTAATGTCACAACCCGTTTCCACCATAGGCTCCAATGGGTTTCCCCATAGAACATGCACACGTGAATTGCTACAGGCTAGAGGAGAGATGCACATTCGGCTGCTTGTTCGCTTAGAGGTAAAATTCCTTCTCAAAGCTCAACGTCCAGGGAGCGAATTTGGCGGAGATACACAGAAAACACTTTGGAAGCGTATTGGAGTATCGTTTGCAGTGTGATTTCGCGTGTAATTTCCCAAACCAAACTGTTTGCAGCTCTAACTCTGTTCTGACTATCCCTTATTCGGTTCAGGGAGATATGCTGGTATCTAAATGGGGAAGCTTCTTTAACGCTTTTTCACAGAGATTTTGAAACATTAATCTCACAACCCGTTTCCACCTTAGGCTCCAATGGGATTCCCCATAGAACATGCAAACCTGAATTCTTTCCGGCTAGATGTGAGAAGCACTTTCTGCTGCTTGTTCTCCTAGAGGAAAACTTCCTTCCAAAAGCTCAACGTCCCGTGATCGTTTTTGGCAGAGATATACAAAACAATTTGGAAGCGTATTTGGAGGCCGTTTGCAGTGTGACTTAGCGTGTAATTTCCCAAACCAAACTCTTTGCAGCTCTAACTCTGTTCTGACTACCACTTATTCGGTTCAGTGAGATATGCTGGTATCTAAATGGGGAAGCTTCTCTGATGCTTATTCACAGAGATTTTGAAACACTCATCTCACAACCCGTTTCCACCATAGGCTCCAATGGGCTTCCCCATCGAACATGCAAACCTGAATTGTTACAGGCTAGATGTGAGAAGAACATTCTGCTGCTTGGTCCCTTAGAGTTAAACTTGCTTGTCAAAAGGCAACGTCCAGTGAGTGTTTTTCGCAGAGATAACCACATAATTTGGAAGCCTACTTGAATGCCGTTTTCAGTGCGATTTCACGTACAATTTCCCAAAACAAACTGTTTGCAGCTATGACACTGTTCTGACTACCACTTCTTCGATTCAGTGAGATATTTTGGAAGGTAAATGGGGAAGCCTTCTCTGACGCTTTCTCACAGAGATTTTGAAACACTCATCTCACAACCCGTTTCCACCTTATGCTCCAATGGGCTTCCCCATAGAACGTGCAAACCTGATTCCTACAGGCTAGATGTGAGAAGCACTTTCTCCTGCTTGTTCTCCTAGAGGTAAACTTCCTTCTAAAAGCTCAACGTCCTGTTAGTGTTTTTCGCAGAGATATACAACATACTTTGGAAGCCTATTTGAATGCCGTTTTCAGTGTGATTTCACGTACAATTTCCAAAACCAAACTCTTAGGAGCTCTACCTTTCTTCTACCTACGACTTCTTCCGTTAAGTGAGTTATTCTTTATTCTAAACAGGATGCTTCTCTGACGCTTTTTCACTGAGATTTTGAAACACTAATGTCACAACCCGTTTCCACCATAGGCTCCAATGGGTTTCCCCATAGAACATGCACACGTGAATTGCTACAGGCTAGAGGAGAGATGCACATTCGGCTGCTTGTTCGCTTAGAGGTAAAATTCCTTCTCAAAGCTCAACGTCCAGGGAGCGAATTTGGCGGAGATACACAGAAAACACTTTGGAAGCGTATTGGAGTATCGTTTGCAGTGTGATTTCGCGTGTAATTTCCCAAACCAAACTGTTTGCAGCTCTAACTCTGTTCTGACTATCCCTTATTCGGTTCAGGGAGATATGCTGGTATCTAAATGGGGAAGCTTCTTTAACGCTTTTTCACAGAGATTTTGAAACATTAATCTCACAACCCGTTTCCACCTTAGGCTCCAATGGGATTCCCCATAGAACATGCAAACCTGAATTCTTTCCGGCTAGATGTGAGAAGCACTTTCTGCTGCTTGTTCTCCTAGAGGAAAACTTCCTTCCAAAAGCTCAACGTCCCGTGATCGTTTTTGGCAGAGATATACAAAACAATTTGGAAGCGTATTTGGAGGCCGTTTGCAGTGTGACTTAGCGTGTAATTTCCCAAACCAAACTCTTTGCAGCTCTAACTCTGTTCTGACTACCACTTATTCGGTTCAGTGAGATATGCTGGTATCTAAATGGGGAAGCTTCTCTGATGCTTATTCACAGAGATTTTGAAACACTCATCTCACAACCCGTTTCCACCATAGGCTCCAATGGGCTTCCCCATCGAACATGCAAACCTGAATTGTTACAGGCTAGATGTGAGAAGAACATTCTGCTGCTTGGTCCCTTAGAGTTAAACTTGCTTGTCAAAAGGCAACGTCCAGTGAGTGTTTTTCGCAGAGATAACCACATAATTTGGAAGCCTACTTGAATGCCGTTTTCAGTGCGATTTCACGTACAATTTCCCAAAACAAACTGTTTGCAGCTATGACACTGTTCTGACTACCACTTCTTCGATTCAGTGAGATATTTTGGAAGGTAAATGGGGAAGCCTTCTCTGACGCTTTCTCACAGAGATTTTGAAACACTCATCTCACAACCCGTTTCCACCTTATGCTCCAATGGGCTTCCCCATAGAACGTGCAAACCTGATTCCTACAGGCTAGATGTGAGAAGCACTTTCTCCTGCTTGTTCTCCTAGAGGTAAACTTCCTTCTAAAAGCTCAACGTCCTGTTAGTGTTTTTCGCAGAGATATACAACATACTTTGGAAGCCTATTTGAATGCCGTTTTCAGTGTGATTTCACGTACAATTTCCAAAACCAAACTCTTAGGAGCTCTACCTTTCTTCTACCTACGACTTCTTCCGTTAAGTGAGTTATTCTTTATTCTAAACAGGATGCTTCTCTGACGCTTTTTCACTGAGATTTTGAAACACTAATGTCACAACCCGTTTCCACCATAGGCTCCAATGGGTTTCCCCATAGAACATGCACACGTGAATTGCTACAGGCTAGAGGAGAGATGCACATTCGGCTGCTTGTTCGCTTAGAGGTAAAATTCCTTCTCAAAGCTCAACGTCCAGGGAGCGAATTTGGCGGAGATACACAGAAAACACTTTGGAAGCGTATTGGAGTATCGTTTGCAGTGTGATTTCGCGTGTAATTTCCCAAACCAAACTGTTTGCAGCTCTAACTCTGTTCTGACTATCCCTTATTCGGTTCAGGGAGATATGCTGGTATCTAAATGGGGAAGCTTCTTTAACGCTTTTTCACAGAGATTTTGAAACATTAATCTCACAACCCGTTTCCACCTTAGGCTCCAATGGGATTCCCCATAGAACATGCAAACCTGAATTCTTTCCGGCTAGATGTGAGAAGCACTTTCTGCTGCTTGTTCTCCTAGAGGAAAACTTCCTTCCAAAAGCTCAACGTCCCGTGATCGTTTTTGGCAGAGATATACAAAACAATTTGGAAGCGTATTTGGAGGCCGTTTGCAGTGTGACTTAGCGTGTAATTTCCCAAACCAAACTCTTTGCAGCTCTAACTCTGTTCTGACTACCACTTATTCGGTTCAGTGAGATATGCTGGTATCTAAATGGGGAAGCTTCTCTGATGCTTATTCACAGAGATTTTGAAACACTCATCTCACAACCCGTTTCCACCATAGGCTCCAATGGGCTTCCCCATCGAACATGCAAACCTGAATTGTTACAGGCTAGATGTGAGAAGAACATTCTGCTGCTTGGTCCCTTAGAGTTAAACTTGCTTGTCAAAAGGCAACGTCCAGTGAGTGTTTTTCGCAGAGATAACCACATAATTTGGAAGCCTACTTGAATGCCGTTTTCAGTGCGATTTCACGTACAATTTCCCAAAACAAACTGTTTGCAGCTATGACACTGTTCTGACTACCACTTCTTCGATTCAGTGAGATATTTTGGAAGGTAAATGGGGAAGCCTTCTCTGACGCTTTCTCACAGAGATTTTGAAACACTCATCTCACAACCCGTTTCCACCTTATGCTCCAATGGGCTTCCCCATAGAACGTGCAAACCTGATTCCTACAGGCTAGATGTGAGAAGCACTTTCTCCTGCTTGTTCTCCTAGAGGTAAACTTCCTTCTAAAAGCTCAACGTCCTGTTAGTGTTTTTCGCAGAGATATACAACATACTTTGGAAGCCTATTTGAATGCCGTTTTCAGTGTGATTTCACGTACAATTTCCAAAACCAAACTCTTAGGAGCTCTACCTTTCTTCTACCTACGACTTCTTCCGTTAAGTGAGTTATTCTTTATTCTAAACAGGATGCTTCTCTGACGCTTTTTCACTGAGATTTTGAAACACTAATGTCACAACCCGTTTCCACCATAGGCTCCAATGGGTTTCCCCATAGAACATGCACACGTGAATTGCTACAGGCTAGAGGAGAGATGCACATTCGGCTGCTTGTTCGCTTAGAGGTAAAATTCCTTCTCAAAGCTCAACGTCCAGGGAGCGAATTTGGCGGAGATACACAGAAAACACTTTGGAAGCGTATTGGAGTATCGTTTGCAGTGTGATTTCGCGTGTAATTTCCCAAACCAAACTGTTTGCAGCTCTAACTCTGTTCTGACTATCCCTTATTCGGTTCAGGGAGATATGCTGGTATCTAAATGGGGAAGCTTCTTTAACGCTTTTTCACAGAGATTTTGAAACATTAATCTCACAACCCGTTTCCACCTTAGGCTCCAATGGGATTCCCCATAGAACATGCAAACCTGAATTCTTTCCGGCTAGATGTGAGAAGCACTTTCTGCTGCTTGTTCTCCTAGAGGAAAACTTCCTTCCAAAAGCTCAACGTCCCGTGATCGTTTTTGGCAGAGATATACAAAACAATTTGGAAGCGTATTTGGAGGCCGTTTGCAGTGTGACTTAGCGTGTAATTTCCCAAACCAAACTCTTTGCAGCTCTAACTCTGTTCTGACTACCACTTATTCGGTTCAGTGAGATATGCTGGTATCTAAATGGGGAAGCTTCTCTGATGCTTATTCACAGAGATTTTGAAACACTCATCTCACAACCCGTTTCCACCATAGGCTCCAATGGGCTTCCCCATCGAACATGCAAACCTGAATTGTTACAGGCTAGATGTGAGAAGAACATTCTGCTGCTTGGTCCCTTAGAGTTAAACTTGCTTGTCAAAAGGCAACGTCCAGTGAGTGTTTTTCGCAGAGATAACCACATAATTTGGAAGCCTACTTGAATGCCGTTTTCAGTGCGATTTCACGTACAATTTCCCAAAACAAACTGTTTGCAGCTATGACACTGTTCTGACTACCACTTCTTCGATTCAGTGAGATATTTTGGAAGGTAAATGGGGAAGCCTTCTCTGACGCTTTCTCACAGAGATTTTGAAACACTCATCTCACAACCCGTTTCCACCTTATGCTCCAATGGGCTTCCCCATAGAACGTGCAAACCTGATTCCTACAGGCTAGATGTGAGAAGCACTTTCTCCTGCTTGTTCTCCTAGAGGTAAACTTCCTTCTAAAAGCTCAACGTCCTGTTAGTGTTTTTCGCAGAGATATACAACATACTTTGGAAGCCTATTTGAATGCCGTTTTCAGTGTGATTTCACGTACAATTTCCAAAACCAAACTCTTAGGAGCTCTACCTTTCTTCTACCTACGACTTCTTCCGTTAAGTGAGTTATTCTTTATTCTAAACAGGATGCTTCTCTGACGCTTTTTCACTGAGATTTTGAAACACTAATGTCACAACCCGTTTCCACCATAGGCTCCAATGGGTTTCCCCATAGAACATGCACACGTGAATTGCTACAGGCTAGAGGAGAGATGCACATTCGGCTGCTTGTTCGCTTAGAGGTAAAATTCCTTCTCAAAGCTCAACGTCCAGGGAGCGAATTTGGCGGCGATACACAGAAAACACTTTGGAAGCGTATTGGAGTATCGTTTGCAGTGTGATTTCGCGTGTAATTTCCCAAACCAAACTGTTTGCAGCTCTAACTCTGTTCTGACTATCCCTTATTCGGTTCAGGGAGATATGCTGGTATCTAAATGGGGAAGCTTCTCTGACGCTTTTTCACAGAGATTTTGAAACATTAATCTCACAACCCGTTTCCACCTTAGGCTCCAATGGGATTCCCCATAGAACATGCAAACCTGAATTCTTTCCGGCTAGATGTGAGAAGCACTTTCTGCTGCTTGTTCTCCTAGAGGAAAACTTCCTTCCAAAAGCTCAACGTCCCGTGACCGTTTTTGGCAGAGATATACAAAACAATTTGGAAGCGTATTTGGAGGCCGTTTGCAGTGTGACTTAGCGTGTAATTTCCCAAACCAAACTCTTTGCAGCTCTAACTCTGTTCTGACTACCACTTATTCGGTTCAGTGAGATATGCTGGTATCTAAATGGGGAAGCTTCTCTGATGCTTATTCACAGAGATTTTGACACACTCATCTCACAACCCGTTTCCGAAATAGGCTCCAATGGGCTTCCCCATAGAACATGCAAACCTGAATTGTTACAGGCTAGATGTGAGAAGAACATTCTGCTGCTTGGTCCCTTAGAGTTAAACTTGCTTGTCAAAAGGCAACGTCCAGTGAGTGTTTTCCGCAGAGATAACCACATAATTTGGAAGCCTACTTGAATGCCGTTTTCAGTGCGATTTCACGTACAATTTCCCAAAACAAACTGTTTGCAGCTATGACACTGTTCTGACTACCACTTCTTCGATTCAGTGAGATATTTTGGAAGGTAAATGGGGAAGCCTTCTCTGACGCTTTCTCACAGAGATTTTGAAACACTCATCTCACAACCCGTTTCCACCTTATGCTCCAATGGGCTTCCCCATAGAACGTGCAAACCTGATTCCTACAGGCTAGATGTGAGAAGCACTTTCTCCTGCTTGTTCTCCTAGAGGTAAACTTCCTTCTAAAAGCTCAACGTCCTGTTAGTGTTTTTCGCAGAGATATACAACATACTTTGGAAGCCTATTTGAATGCCGTTTTCAGTGTGATTTCACGTACAATTTCCAAAACCAAACTCTTAGGAGCTCAACCTTTCTTCTACCTACGACTTCTTCCGTTAAGTGAGTTATTCTTTATTCTAAACAGGATGCTTCTCTGATGCTTTTTCACTGAGATTTTGAAACACTAATGTCACAACCCGTTTCCACCATAGGCTCCAATGGGTTTCCCCATAGAACATGCACACGTGAATTGCTACAGGCTAGAGGAGAGATGCACATTCGGCTGCTTGTTCGCTTAGAGGTAAAATTCCTTCTCAAAGCTCAACGTCCAGGGAGCGAATTTGGCGGCGATACACAGAAAACACTTTGGAAGCGTATTGGAGTATCGTTTGCAGTGTGATTTCGCGTGTAATTTCCCAAACCAAACTGTTTGCAGCTCTAACTCTGTTCTGACTATCCCTTATTCGGTTCAGGGAGATATGCTGGTATCAAAATGGGGAAGCTTCTCTGACGCTTTTTCACAGAGATTTTGAAACATTAATCTCACAACCCGTTTCCACCTTAGGCTCCAATGGGATTCCCCATAGAACATGCAAACCTGAATTCTTTCCGGCTAGATGTGAGAAGCACTTTCTGCTGCTTGTTCTCCTAGAGGAAAACTTCCTTCCAAAAGCTCAACGTCCCGTGATCGTTTTTGGCAGAGATATACAAAACAATTTGGAAGCGTATTTGGAGGCCGTTTGCAGTGTGACTTAGCGTGTAATTTCCCAAACCAAACTCTTTGCAGCTCTAACTCTGTTCTGACTACCACTTATTCGGTTCAGTGAGATATGCTGGTATCTAAATGGGGAAGCTTCTCTGATGCTTATTCACAGAGATTTTGAAACACTCATCTCACAACCCGTTTCCACCATAGGCTCCAATGGGCTTCCCCATAGAACATGCAAACCTGAATTGTTACAGGCTAGATGTGAGAAGAACATTCTGCTGCTTGGTCCCTTAGAGTTAAACTTGCTTGTCAAAAGGCAACGTCCAGTGAGTGTTTTCCGCAGAGATAACCACATAATTTGGAAGCCTACTTGAATGCCGTTTTCAGTGCGATTTCACGTACAATTTCCCAAAACAAACTGTTTGCAGCTATGACACTGTTCTGACTACCACTTCTTCGATTCAGTGAGATATTTTGGAAGGTAAATGGGGAAGCCTTCTCTGACGCTTTCTCACAGAGATTTTGAAACACTCATCTCACAACCCGTTTCCACCTTATGCTCCAATGGGCTTCCCCATAGAACGTGCAAACCTGATTCCTACAGGCTAGATGTGAGAAGCACTTTCTCCTGCTTGTTCTCCTAGAGGTAAACTTCCTTCTAAAAGCTCAACGTCCTGTTAGTGTTTTTCGCAGAGATATACAACATACTTTGGAAGCCTATTTGAATGCCGTTTTCAGTGTGATTTCACGTACAATTTCCAAAACCAAACTCTTAGGAGCTCTACCTTTCTTCTACCTACGACTTCTTCCGTTAAGTGAGTTATTCTTTATTCTAAACAGGATGCTTCTCTGACGCTTTTTCACTGAGATTTTGAAACACTAATGTCACAACCCGTTTCCACCATAGGCTCCAATGGGTTTCCCCATAGAACATGCACACGTGAATTGCTACAGGCTAGAGGAGAGATGCACATTCGGCTGCTTGTTCGCTTAGAGGTAAAATTCCTTCTCAAAGCTCAACGTCCAGGGAGCGAATGTGGCGGCGATACACAGAAAACACTTTGGAAGCGTATTGGAGTATCGTTTGCAGTGTGATTTCGCGTGTAATTTCCCAAACCAAACTGTTTGCAGCTCTAACTCTGTTCTGACTATCCCTTATTCGGTTCAGGGAGATATGCTGGTATCAAAATGGGGAAGCTTCTCTGACGCTTTTTCACAGAGATTTTGAAACATTAATCTCACAACCCGTTTCCACCTTAGGCTCCAATGGGATTCCCCATAGAACATGCAAACCTGAATTCTTTCCGGCTAGATGTGAGAAGCACTTTCTGCTGCTTGTTCTCCTAGAGGAAAACTTCCTTCCAAAAGCTCAACGTCCCGTGATCGTTTTTGGCAGAGATATACAAAACAATTTGGAAGCGTATTTGGAGGCCGTTTGCAGTGTGACTTAGCGTGTAATTTCCCAAACCAAACTCTTTGCAGCTCTAACTCTGTTCTGACTACCACTTATTCGGTTCAGTGAGATATGCTGGTATCTAAATGGGGAAGCTTCTCTGATGCTTATTCACAGAGATTTTGAAACACTCATCTCACAACCCGTTTCCACCATAGGCTCCAATGGGCTTCCCCATCGAACATGCAAACCTGAATTGTTACAGGCTAGATGTGAGAAGAACATTCTGCTGCTTGGTCCCTTAGAGTTAAACTTGCTTGTCAAAAGGCAACGTCCAGTGAGTGTTTTTCGCAGAGATAACCACATAATTTGGAAGCCTACTTGAATGCCGTTTTCAGTGCGATTTCACGTACAATTTCCCAAAACAAACTGTTTGCAGCTATGACACTGTTCTGACTACCACTTCTTCGATTCAGTGAGATATTTTGGAAGGTAAATGGGGAAGCCTTCTCTGACGCTTTCTCACAGAGATTTTGAAACACTCATCTCACAACCCGTTTCCACCTTATGCTCCAATGGGCTTCCCCATAGAACGTGCAAACCTGATTCCTACAGGCTAGATGTGAGAAGCACTTTCTCCTGCTTGTTCTCCTAGAGGTAAACTTCCTTCTAAAAGCTCAACGTCCTGTTAGTGTTTTTCGCAGAGATATACAACATACTTTGGAAGCCTATTTGAATGCCGTTTTCAGTGTGATTTCACGTACAATTTCCAAAACCAAACTCTTAGGAGCTCTACCTTTCTTCTACCTACGACTTCTTCCGTTAAGTGAGTTATTCTTTATTCTAAACAGGATGCTTCTCTGACGCTTTTTCACTGAGATTTTGAAACACTAATGTCACAACCCGTTTCCACCATAGGCTCCAATGGGTTTCCCCATAGAACATGCACACGTGAATTGCTACAGGCTAGAGGAGAGATGCACATTCGGCTGCTTGTTCGCTTAGAGGTAAAATTCCTTCTCAAAGCTCAACGTCCAGGGAGCGAATTTGGCGGAGATACACAGAAAACACTTTGGAAGCGTATTGGAGTATCGTTTGCAGTGTGATTTCGCGTGTAATTTCCCAAACCAAACTGTTTGCAGCTCTAACTCTGTTCTGACTATCCCTTATTCGGTTCAGGGAGATATGCTGGTATCTAAATGGGGAAGCTTCTTTAACGCTTTTTCACAGAGATTTTGAAACATTAATCTCACAACCCGTTTCCACCTTAGGCTCCAATGGGATTCCCCATAGAACATGCAAACCTGAATTCTTTCCGGCTAGATGTGAGAAGCACTTTCTGCTGCTTGTTCTCCTAGAGGAAAACTTCCTTCCAAAAGCTCAACGTCCCGTGATCGTTTTTGGCAGAGATATACAAAACAATTTGGAAGCGTATTTGGAGGCCGTTTGCAGTGTGACTTAGCGTGTAATTTCCCAAACCAAACTCTTTGCAGCTCTAACTCTGTTCTGACTACCACTTATTCGGTTCAGTGAGATATGCTGGTATCTAAATGGGGAAGCTTCTCTGATGCTTATTCACAGAGATTTTGAAACACTCATCTCACAACCCGTTTCCACCATAGGCTCCAATGGGCTTCCCCATCGAACATGCAAACCTGAATTGTTACAGGCTAGATGTGAGAAGAACATTCTGCTGCTTGGTCCCTTAGAGTTAAACTTGCTTGTCAAAAGGCAACGTCCAGTGAGTGTTTTTCGCAGAGATAACCACATAATTTGGAAGCCTACTTGAATGCCGTTTTCAGTGCGATTTCACGTACAATTTCCCAAAACAAACTGTTTGCAGCTATGACACTGTTCTGACTACCACTTCTTCGATTCAGTGAGATATTTTGGAAGGTAAATGGGGAAGCCTTCTCTGACGCTTTCTCACAGAGATTTTGAAACACTCATCTCACAACCCGTTTCCACCTTATGCTCCAATGGGCTTCCCCATAGAACGTGCAAACCTGATTCCTACAGGCTAGATGTGAGAAGCACTTTCTCCTGCTTGTTCTCCTAGAGGTAAACTTCCTTCTAAAAGCTCAACGTCCTGTTAGTGTTTTTCGCAGAGATATACAACATACTTTGGAAGCCTATTTGAATGCCGTTTTCAGTGTGATTTCACGTACAATTTCCAAAACCAAACTCTTAGGAGCTCTACCTTTCTTCTACCTACGACTTCTTCCGTTAAGTGAGTTATTCTTTATTCTAAACAGGATGCTTCTCTGACGCTTTTTCACTGAGATTTTGAAACACTAATGTCACAACCCGTTTCCACCATAGGCTCCAATGGGTTTCCCCATAGAACATGCACACGTGAATTGCTACAGGCTAGAGGAGAGATGCACATTCGGCTGCTTGTTCGCTTAGAGGTAAAATTCCTTCTCAAAGCTCAACGTCCAGGGAGCGAATTTGGCGGAGATACACAGAAAACACTTTGGAAGCGTATTGGAGTATCGTTTGCAGTGTGATTTCGCGTGTAATTTCCCAAACCAAACTGTTTGCAGCTCTAACTCTGTTCTGACTATCCCTTATTCGGTTCAGGGAGATATGCTGGTATCTAAATGGGGAAGCTTCTTTAACGCTTTTTCACAGAGATTTTGAAACATTAATCTCACAACCCGTTTCCACCTTAGGCTCCAATGGGATTCCCCATAGAACATGCAAACCTGAATTCTTTCCGGCTAGATGTGAGAAGCACTTTCTGCTGCTTGTTCTCCTAGAGGAAAACTTCCTTCCAAAAGCTCAACGTCCCGTGATCGTTTTTGGCAGAGATATACAAAACAATTTGGAAGCGTATTTGGAGGCCGTTTGCAGTGTGACTTAGCGTGTAATTTCCCAAACCAAACTCTTTGCAGCTCTAACTCTGTTCTGACTACCACTTATTCGGTTCAGTGAGATATGCTGGTATCTAAATGGGGAAGCTTCTCTGATGCTTATTCACAGAGATTTTGAAACACTCATCTCACAACCCGTTTCCACCATAGGCTCCAATGGGCTTCCCCATCGAACATGCAAACCTGAATTGTTACAGGCTAGATGTGAGAAGAACATTCTGCTGCTTGGTCCCTTAGAGTTAAACTTGCTTGTCAAAAGGCAACGTCCAGTGAGTGTTTTTCGCAGAGATAACCACATAATTTGGAAGCCTACTTGAATGCCGTTTTCAGTGCGATTTCACGTACAATTTCCCAAAACAAACTGTTTGCAGCTATGACACTGTTCTGACTACCACTTCTTCGATTCAGTGAGATATTTTGGAAGGTAAATGGGGAAGCCTTCTCTGACGCTTTCTCACAGAGATTTTGAAACACTCATCTCACAACCCGTTTCCACCTTATGCTCCAATGGGCTTCCCCATAGAACGTGCAAACCTGATTCCTACAGGCTAGATGTGAGAAGCACTTTCTCCTGCTTGTTCTCCTAGAGGTAAACTTCCTTCTAAAAGCTCAACGTCCTGTTAGTGTTTTTCGCAGAGATATACAACATACTTTGGAAGCCTATTTGAATGCCGTTTTCAGTGTGATTTCACGTACAATTTCCAAAACCAAACTCTTAGGAGCTCTACCTTTCTTCTACCTACGACTTCTTCCGTTAAGTGAGTTATTCTTTATTCTAAACAGGATGCTTCTCTGACGCTTTTTCACTGAGATTTTGAAACACTAATGTCACAACCCGTTTCCACCATAGGCTCCAATGGGTTTCCCCATAGAACATGCACACGTGAATTGCTACAGGCTAGAGGAGAGATGCACATTCGGCTGCTTGTTCGCTTAGAGGTAAAATTCCTTCTCAAAGCTCAACGTCCAGGGAGCGAATTTGGCGGAGATACACAGAAAACACTTTGGAAGCGTATTGGAGTATCGTTTGCAGTGTGATTTCGCGTGTAATTTCCCAAACCAAACTGTTTGCAGCTCTAACTCTGTTCTGACTATCCCTTATTCGGTTCAGGGAGATATGCTGGTATCTAAATGGGGAAGCTTCTTTAACGCTTTTTCACAGAGATTTTGAAACATTAATCTCACAACCCGTTTCCACCTTAGGCTCCAATGGGATTCCCCATAGAACATGCAAACCTGAATTCTTTCCGGCTAGATGTGAGAAGCACTTTCTGCTGCTTGTTCTCCTAGAGGAAAACTTCCTTCCAAAAGCTCAACGTCCCGTGATCGTTTTTGGCAGAGATATACAAAACAATTTGGAAGCGTATTTGGAGGCCGTTTGCAGTGTGACTTAGCGTGTAATTTCCCAAACCAAACTCTTTGCAGCTCTAACTCTGTTCTGACTACCACTTATTCGGTTCAGTGAGATATGCTGGTATCTAAATGGGGAAGCTTCTCTGATGCTTATTCACAGAGATTTTGAAACACTCATCTCACAACCCGTTTCCACCATAGGCTCCAATGGGCTTCCCCATCGAACATGCAAACCTGAATTGTTACAGGCTAGATGTGAGAAGAACATTCTGCTGCTTGGTCCCTTAGAGTTAAACTTGCTTGTCAAAAGGCAACGTCCAGTGAGTGTTTTTCGCAGAGATAACCACATAATTTGGAAGCCTACTTGAATGCCGTTTTCAGTGCGATTTCACGTACAATTTCCCAAAACAAACTGTTTGCAGCTATGACACTGTTCTGACTACCACTTCTTCGATTCAGTGAGATATTTTGGAAGGTAAATGGGGAAGCCTTCTCTGACGCTTTCTCACAGAGATTTTGAAACACTCATCTCACAACCCGTTTCCACCTTATGCTCCAATGGGCTTCCCCATAGAACGTGCAAACCTGATTCCTACAGGCTAGATGTGAGAAGCACTTTCTCCTGCTTGTTCTCCTAGAGGTAAACTTCCTTCTAAAAGCTCAACGTCCTGTTAGTGTTTTTCGCAGAGATATACAACATACTTTGGAAGCCTATTTGAATGCCGTTTTCAGTGTGATTTCACGTACAATTTCCAAAACCAAACTCTTAGGAGCTCTACCTTTCTTCTACCTACGACTTCTTCCGTTAAGTGAGTTATTCTTTATTCTAAACAGGATGCTTCTCTGACGCTTTTTCACTGAGATTTTGAAACACTAATGTCACAACCCGTTTCCACCATAGGCTCCAATGGGTTTCCCCATAGAACATGCACACGTGAATTGCTACAGGCTAGAGGAGAGATGCACATTCGGCTGCTTGTTCGCTTAGAGGTAAAATTCCTTCTCAAAGCTCAACGTCCAGGGAGCGAATTTGGCGGAGATACACAGAAAACACTTTGGAAGCGTATTGGAGTATCGTTTGCAGTGTGATTTCGCGTGTAATTTCCCAAACCAAACTGTTTGCAGCTCTAACTCTGTTCTGACTATCCCTTATTCGGTTCAGGGAGATATGCTGGTATCTAAATGGGGAAGCTTCTTTAACGCTTTTTCACAGAGATTTTGAAACATTAATCTCACAACCCGTTTCCACCTTAGGCTCCAATGGGATTCCCCATAGAACATGCAAACCTGAATTCTTTCCGGCTAGATGTGAGAAGCACTTTCTGCTGCTTGTTCTCCTAGAGGAAAACTTCCTTCCAAAAGCTCAACGTCCCGTGATCGTTTTTGGCAGAGATATACAAAACAATTTGGAAGCGTATTTGGAGGCCGTTTGCAGTGTGACTTAGCGTGTAATTTCCCAAACCAAACTCTTTGCAGCTCTAACTCTGTTCTGACTACCACTTATTCGGTTCAGTGAGATATGCTGGTATCTAAATGGGGAAGCTTCTCTGATGCTTATTCACAGAGATTTTGAAACACTCATCTCACAACCCGTTTCCACCATAGGCTCCAATGGGCTTCCCCATCGAACATGCAAACCTGAATTGTTACAGGCTAGATGTGAGAAGAACATTCTGCTGCTTGGTCCCTTAGAGTTAAACTTGCTTGTCAAAAGGCAACGTCCAGTGAGTGTTTTTCGCAGAGATAACCACATAATTTGGAAGCCTACTTGAATGCCGTTTTCAGTGCGATTTCACGTACAATTTCCCAAAACAAACTGTTTGCAGCTATGACACTGTTCTGACTACCACTTCTTCGATTCAGTGAGATATTTTGGAAGGTAAATGGGGAAGCCTTCTCTGACGCTTTCTCACAGAGATTTTGAAACACTCATCTCACAACCCGTTTCCACCTTATGCTCCAATGGGCTTCCCCATAGAACGTGCAAACCTGATTCCTACAGGCTAGATGTGAGAAGCACTTTCTCCTGCTTGTTCTCCTAGAGGTAAACTTCCTTCTAAAAGCTCAACGTCCTGTTAGTGTTTTTCGCAGAGATATACAACATACTTTGGAAGCCTATTTGAATGCCGTTTTCAGTGTGATTTCACGTACAATTTCCAAAACCAAACTCTTAGGAGCTCTACCTTTCTTCTACCTACGACTTCTTCCGTTAAGTGAGTTATTCTTTATTCTAAACAGGATGCTTCTCTGACGCTTTTTCACTGAGATTTTGAAACACTAATGTCACAACCCGTTTCCACCATAGGCTCCAATGGGTTTCCCCATAGAACATGCACACGTGAATTGCTACAGGCTAGAGGAGAGATGCACATTCGGCTGCTTGTTCGCTTAGAGGTAAAATTCCTTCTCAAAGCTCAACGTCCAGGGAGCGAATTTGGCGGCGATACACAGAAAACACTTTGGAAGCGTATTGGAGTATCGTTTGCAGTGTGATTTCGCGTGTAATTTCCCAAACCAAACTGTTTGCAGCTCTAACTCTGTTCTGACTATCCCTTATTCGGTTCAGGGAGATATGCTGGTATCTAAATGGGGAAGCTTCTCTGACGCTTTTTCACAGAGATTTTGAAACATTAATCTCACAACCCGTTTCCACCTTAGGCTCCAATGGGATTCCCCATAGAACATGCAAACCTGAATTCTTTCCGGCTAGATGTGAGAAGCACTTTCTGCTGCTTGTTCTCCTAGAGGAAAACTTCCTTCCAAAAGCTCAACGTCCCGTGATCGTTTTTGGCAGAGATATACAAAACAATTTGGAAGCGTATTTGGAGGCCGTTTGCAGTGTGACTTAGCGTGTAATTTCCCAAACCAAACTCTTTGCAGCTCTAACTCTGTTCTGACTACCACTTATTCGGTTCAGTGAGATATGCTGGTATCTAAATGGGGAAGCTTCTCTGATGCTTATTCACAGAGATTTTGAAACACTCATCTCACAACCCGTTTCCACCATAGGCTCCAATGGGCTTCCCCATAGAACATGCAAACCTGAATTGTTACAGGCTAGATGTGAGAAGAACATTCTGCTGCTTGGTCCCTTAGAGTTAAACTTGCTTGTCAAAAGGCAACGTCCAGTGAGTGTTTTCCGCAGAGATAACCACATAATTTGGAAGCCTACTTGAATGCCGTTTTCAGTGCGATTTCACGTACAATTTCCCAAAACAAACTGTTTGCAGCTATGACACTGTTCTGACTACCACTTCTTCGATTCAGTGAGATATTTTGGAAGGTAAATGGGGAAGCCTTCTCTGACGCTTTCTCACAGAGATTTTGAAACACTCATCTCACAACCCGTTTCCACCTTATGCTCCAATGGGCTTCCCCATAGAACGTGCAAACCTGATTCCTACAGGCTAGATGTGAGAAGCACTTTCTCCTGCTTGTTCTCCTAGAGGTAAACTTCCTTCTAAAAGCTCAACGTCCTGTTAGTGTTTTTCGCAGAGATATACAACATACTTTGGAAGCCTATTTGAATGCCGTTTTCAGTGTGATTTCACGTACAATTTCCAAAACCAAACTCTTAGGAGCTCTACCTTTCTTCTACCTACGACTTCTTCCGTTAAGTGAGTTATTCTTTATTCTAAACAGGATGCTTCTCTGACGCTTTTTCACTGAGATTTTGAAACACTAATGTCACAACCCGTTTCCACCATAGGCTCCAATGGGTTTCCCCATAGAACATGCACACGTGAATTGCTACAGGCTAGAGGAGAGATGCACATTCGGCTGCTTGTTCGCTTAGAGGTAAAATTCCTTCTCAAAGCTCAACGTCCAGGGAGCGAATGTGGCGGCGATACACAGAAAACACTTTGGAAGCGTATTGGAGTATCGTTTGCAGTGTGATTTCGCGTGTAATTTCCCAAACCAAACTGTTTGCAGCTCTAACTCTGTTCTGACTATCCCTTATTCGGTTCAGGGAGATATGCTGGTATCAAAATGGGGAAGCTTCTCTGACGCTTTTTCACAGAGATTTTGAAACATTAATCTCACAACCCGTTTCCACCTTAGGCTCCAATGGGATTCCCCATAGAACATGCAAACCTGAATTCTTTCCGGCTAGATGTGAGAAGCACTTTCTGCTGCTTGTTCTCCTAGAGGAAAACTTCCTTCCAAAAGCTCAACGTCCCGTGATCGTTTTTGGCAGAGATATACAAAACAATTTGGAAGCGTATTTGGAGGCCGTTTGCAGTGTGACTTAGCGTGTAATTTCCCAAACCAAACTCTTTGCAGCTCTAACTCTGTTCTGACTACCACTTATTCGGTTCAGTGAGATATGCTGGTATCTAAATGGGGAAGCTTCTCTGATGCTTATTCACAGAGATTTTGAAACACTCATCTCACAACCCGTTTCCACCATAGGCTCCAATGGGCTTCCCCATCGAACATGCAAACCTGAATTGTTACAGGCTAGATGTGAGAAGAACATTCTGCTGCTTGGTCCCTTAGAGTTAAACTTGCTTGTCAAAAGGCAACGTCCAGTGAGTGTTTTTCGCAGAGATAACCACATAATTTGGAAGCCTACTTGAATGCCGTTTTCAGTGCGATTTCACGTACAATTTCCCAAAACAAACTGTTTGCAGCTATGACACTGTTCTGACTACCACTTCTTCGATTCAGTGAGATATTTTGGAAGGTAAATGGGGAAGCCTTCTCTGACGCTTTCTCACAGAGATTTTGAAACACTCATCTCACAACCCGTTTCCACCTTATGCTCCAATGGGCTTCCCCATAGAACGTGCAAACCTGATTCCTACAGGCTAGATGTGAGAAGCACTTTCTCCTGCTTGTTCTCCTAGAGGTAAACTTCCTTCTAAAAGCTCAACGTCCTGTTAGTGTTTTTCGCAGAGATATACAACATACTTTGGAAGCCTATTTGAATGCCGTTTTCAGTGTGATTTCACGTACAATTTCCAAAACCAAACTCTTAGGAGCTCTACCTTTCTTCTACCTACGACTTCTTCCGTTAAGTGAGTTATTCTTTATTCTAAACAGGATGCTTCTCTGACGCTTTTTCACTGAGATTTTGAAACACTAATGTCACAACCCGTTTCCACCATAGGCTCCAATGGGTTTCCCCATAGAACATGCACACGTGAATTGCTACAGGCTAGAGGAGAGATGCACATTCGGCTGCTTGTTCGCTTAGAGGTAAAATTCCTTCTCAAAGCTCAACGTCCAGGGAGCGAATTTGGCGGAGATACACAGAAAACACTTTGGAAGCGTATTGGAGTATCGTTTGCAGTGTGATTTCGCGTGTAATTTCCCAAACCAAACTGTTTGCAGCTCTAACTCTGTTCTGACTATCCCTTATTCGGTTCAGGGAGATATGCTGGTATCTAAATGGGGAAGCTTCTCTGACGCTTTTTCACAGAGATTTTGAAACATTAATCTCACAACCCGTTTCCACCTTAGGCTCCAATGGGATTCCCCATAGAACATGCAAACCTGAATTCTTTCCGGCTAGATGTGAGAAGCACTTTCTGCTGCTTGTTCTCCTAGAGGAAAACTTCCTTCCAAAAGCTCAACGTCCCGTGATCGTTTTTGGCAGAGATATACAAAACAATTTGGAAGCGTATTTGGAGGCCGTTTGCAGTGTGACTTAGCGTGTAATTTCCCAAACCAAACTCTTTGCAGCTCTAACTCTGTTCTGACTACCACTTATTCGGTTCAGTGAGATATGCTGGTATCTAAATGGGGAAGCTTCTCTGATGCTTATTCACAGAGATTTTGAAACACTCATCTCACAACCCGTTTCCACCATAGGCTCCAATGGGCTTCCCCATCGAACATGCAAACCTGAATTGTTACAGGCTAGATGTGAGAAGAACATTCTGCTGCTTGGTCCCTTAGAGTTAAACTTGCTTGTCAAAAGGCAACGTCCAGTGAGTGTTTTTCGCAGAGATAACCACATAATTTGGAAGCCTACTTGAATGCCGTTTTCAGTGCGATTTCACGTACAATTTCCCAAAACAAACTGTTTGCAGCTATGACACTGTTCTGACTACCACTTCTTCGATTCAGTGAGATATTTTGGAAGGTAAATGGGGAAGCCTTCTCTGACGCTTTCTCACAGAGATTTTGAAACACTCATCTCACAACCCGTTTCCACCTTATGCTCCAATGGGCTTCCCCATAGAACGTGCAAACCTGATTCCTACAGGCTAGATGTGAGAAGCACTTTCTCCTGCTTGTTCTCCTAGAGGTAAACTTCCTTCTAAAAGCTCAACGTCCTGTTAGTGTTTTTCGCAGAGATATACAACATACTTTGGAAGCCTATTTGAATGCCGTTTTCAGTGTGATTTCACGTACAATTTCCAAAACCAAACTCTTAGGAGCTCTACCTTTCTTCTACCTACGACTTCTTCCGTTAAGTGAGTTATTCTTTATTCTAAACAGGATGCTTCTCTGACGCTTTTTCACTGAGATTTTGAAACACTAATGTCACAACCCGTTTCCACCATAGGCTCCAATGGGTTTCCCCATAGAACATGCACACGTGAATTGCTACAGGCTAGAGGAGAGATGCACATTCGGCTGCTTGTTCGCTTAGAGGTAAAATTCCTTCTCAAAGCTCAACGTCCAGGGAGCGAATTTGGCGGCGATACACAGAAAACACTTTGGAAGCGTATTGGAGTATCGTTTGCAGTGTGATTTCGCGTGTAATTTCCCAAACCAAACTGTTTGCAGCTCTAACTCTGTTCTGACTATCCCTTATTCGGTTCAGGGAGATATGCTGGTATCTAAATGGGGAAGCTTCTCTGACGCTTTTTCACAGAGATTTTGAAACATTAATCTCACAACCCGTTTCCACCTTAGGCTCCAATGGGATTCCCCATAGAACATGCAAACCTGAATTCTTTCCGGCTAGATGTGAGAAGCACTTTCTGCTGCTTGTTCTCCTAGAGGAAAACTTCCTTCCAAAAGCTCAACGTCCCGTGACCGTTTTTGGCAGAGATATACAAAACAATTTGGAAGCGTATTTGGAGGCCGTTTGCAGTGTGACTTAGCGTGTAATTTCCCAAACCAAACTCTTTGCAGCTCTAACTCTGTTCTGACTACCACTTATTCGGTTCAGTGAGATATGCTGGTATCTAAATGGGGAAGCTTCTCTGATGCTTATTCACAGAGATTTTGACACACTCATCTCACAACCCGTTTCCGAAATAGGCTCCAATGGGCTTCCCCATAGAACATGCAAACCTGAATTGTTACAGGCTAGATGTGAGAAGAACATTCTGCTGCTTGGTCCCTTAGAGTTAAACTTGCTTGTCAAAAGGCAACGTCCAGTGAGTGTTTTCCGCAGAGATAACCACATAATTTGGAAGCCTACTTGAATGCCGTTTTCAGTGCGATTTCACGTACAATTTCCCAAAACAAACTGTTTGCAGCTATGACACTGTTCTGACTACCACTTCTTCGATTCAGTGAGATATTTTGGAAGGTAAATGGGGAAGCCTTCTCTGACGCTTTCTCACAGAGATTTTGAAACACTCATCTCACAACCCGTTTCCACCTTATGCTCCAATGGGCTTCCCCATAGAACGTGCAAACCTGATTCCTACAGGCTAGATGTGAGAAGCACTTTCTCCTGCTTGTTCTCCTAGAGGTAAACTTCCTTCTAAAAGCTCAACGTCCTGTTAGTGTTTTTCGCAGAGATATACAACATACTTTGGAAGCCTATTTGAATGCCGTTTTCAGTGTGATTTCACGTACAATTTCCAAAACCAAACTCTTAGGAGCTCAACCTTTCTTCTACCTACGACTTCTTCCGTTAAGTGAGTTATTCTTTATTCTAAACAGGATGCTTCTCTGATGCTTTTTCACTGAGATTTTGAAACACTAATGTCACAACCCGTTTCCACCATAGGCTCCAATGGGTTTCCCCATAGAACATGCACACGTGAATTGCTACAAGCTAGAGGAGAGATGCACATTCGGCTGCTTGTTCGCTTAGAGGTAAAATTCCTTCTCAAAGCTCAACGTCCAGGGAGCGAATTTGGCGGCGATACACAGAAAACACTTTGGAAGCGTATTGGAGTATCGTTTGCAGTGTGATTTCGCGTGTAATTTCCCAAACCAAACTGTTTGCAGCTCTAACTCTGTTCTGACTATCCCTTATTCGGTTCAGGGAGATATGCTGGTATCAAAATGGGGAAGCTTCTCTGACGCTTTTTCACAGAGATTTTGAAACATTAATCTCACAACCCGTTTCCACCTTAGGCTCCAATGGGATTCCCCATAGAACATGCAAACCTGAATTCTTTCCGGCTAGATGTGAGAAGCACTTTCTGCTGCTTGTTCTCCTAGAGGAAAACTTCCTTCCAAAAGCTCAACGTCCCGTGATCGTTTTTGGCAGAGATATACAAAACAATTTGGAAGCGTATTTGGAGGCCGTTTGCAGTGTGACTTAGCGTGTAATTTCCCAAACCAAACTCTTTGCAGCTCTAACTCTGTTCTGACTACCACTTATTCGGTTCAGTGAGATATGCTGGTATCTAAATGGGGAAGCTTCTCTGATGCTTATTCACAGAGATTTTGAAACACTCATCTCACAACCCGTTTCCACCATAGGCTCCAATGGGCTTCCCCATCGAACATGCAAACCTGAATTGTTACAGGCTAGATGTGAGAAGAACATTCTGCTGCTTGGTCCCTTAGAGTTAAACTTGCTTGTCAAAAGGCAACGTCCAGTGAGTGTTTTCCGCAGAGATAACCACATAATTTGGAAGCCTACTTGAATGCCGTTTTCAGTGCGATTTCACGTACAATTTCCCAAAACAAACTGTTTGCAGCTATGACACTGTTCTGACTACCACTTCTTCGATTCAGTGAGATATTTTGGAAGGTAAATGGGGAAGCCTTCTCTGACGCTTTCTCACAGAGATTTTGAAACACTCATCTCACAACCCGTTTCCACCTTATGCTCCAATGGGCTTCCCCATAGAACGTGCAAACCTGATTCCTACAGGCTAGATGTGAGAAGCACTTTCTCCTGCTTGTTCTCCTAGAGGTAAACTTCCTTCTAAAAGCTCAACGTCCTGTTAGTGTTTTTCGCAGAGATATACAACATACTTTGGAAGCCTATTTGAATGCCGTTTTCAGTGTGATTTCACGTACAATTTCCAAAACCAATCTCTTAGGAGCTCTACCTTTCTTCTACCTACGACTTCTTCCGTTAAGTGAGTTATTCTTTATTCTAAACAGGATGCTTCTCTGACGCTTTTTCACTGAGATTTTGAAACACTAATGTCACAACCCGTTTCCACCATAGGCTCCAATGGGTTTCCCCATAGAACATGCACACGTGAATTGCTACAGGCTAGAGGAGAGATGCACATTCGGCTGCTTGTTCGCTTAGAGGTAAAATTCCTTCTCAAAGCTCAACGTCCAGGGAGCGAATGTGGCGGCGATACACAGAAAACACTTTGGAAGCGTATTGGAGTATCGTTTGCAGTGTGATTTCGCGTGTAATTTCCCAAACCAAACTGTTTGCAGCTCTAACTCTGTTCTGACTATCCCTTATTCGGTTCAGGGAGATATGCTGGTATCAAAATGGGGAAGCTTCTCTGACGCTTTTTCACAGAGATTTTGAAACATTAATCTCACAACCCGTTTCCACCTTAGGCTCCAATGGGATTCCCCATAGAACATGCAAACCTGAATTCTTTCCGGCTAGATGTGAGAAGCACTTTCTGCTGCTTGTTCTCCTAGAGGAAAACTTCCTTCCAAAAGCTCAACGTCCCGTGATCGTTTTTGGCAGAGATATACAAAACAATTTGGAAGCGTATTTGGAGGCCGTTTGCAGTGTGACTTAGCGTGTAATTTCCCAAACCAAACTCTTTGCAGCTCTAACTCTGTTCTGACTACCACTTATTCGGTTCAGTGAGATATGCTGGTATCTAAATGGGGAAGCTTCTCTGATGCTTATTCACAGAGATTTTGAAACACTCATCTCACAACCCGTTTCCACCATAGGCTCCAATGGGCTTCCCCATCGAACATGCAAACCTGAATTGTTACAGGCTAGATGTGAGAAGAACATTCTGCTGCTTGGTCCCTTAGAGTTAAACTTGCTTGTCAAAAGGCAACGTCCAGTGAGTGTTTTTCGCACTGATAACCACATAATTTGGAAGCCTACTTGAATGCCGTTTTCAGTGCGATTTCACGTACAATTTCCCAAAACAAACTGTTTGCAGCTATGACACTGTTCTGACTACCACTTCTTCGATTCAGTGAGATATTTTGGAAGGTAAATGGGGAAGCCTTCTCTGACGCTTTCTCACAGAGATTTTGAAACACTCATCTCACAACCCGTTTCCACCTCATGCTCCAATGGGCTTCCCCATAGAACGTGCAAACCTGATTCCTACAGGCTAGATGTGAGAAGCACTTTCTCCTGCTTGTTCTCCTAGAGGTAAACTTCCTTCTAAAAGCTCAACGTCCTGTTAGTGTTTTTCGCAGAGATATACAACATACTTTGGAAGCCTATTTGAATGCCGTTTTCAGTGTGATTTCACGTACAATTTCCAAAACCAAACTCTTAGGAGCTCTACCTTTCTTCTACCTACGACTTCTTCCGTTAAGTGAGTTATTCTTTATTCTAAACAGGATGCTTCTCTGACGCTTTTTCACTGAGATTTTGAAACACTAATGTCACAACCCGTTTCCACCATAGGCTCCAATGGGTTTCCCCATAGAACATGCACACGTGAATTGCTACAGGCTAGAGGAGAGATGCACATTCGGCTGCTTGTTCGCTTAGAGGTAAAATTCCTTCTCAAAGCTCAACGTCCAGGGAGCGAATTTGGCGGCGATACACAGAAAACACTTTGGAAGCGTATTGGAGTATCGTTTGCAGTGTGATTTCGCGTGTAATTTCCCAAACCAAACTGTTTGCAGCTCTAACTCTGTTCTGACTATCCCTTATTCGGTTCAGGGAGATATGCTGGTATCTAAATGGGGAAGCTTCTCTGACGCTTTTTCACAGAGATTTTGAAACATTAATCTCACAACCCGTTTCCACCTTAGGCTCCAATGGGATTCCCCATAGAACATGCAAACCTGAATTCTTTCCGGCTAGATGTGAGAAGCACTTTCTGCTGCTTGTTCTCCTAGAGGAAAACTTCCTTCCAAAAGCTCAACGTCCCGTGACCGTTTTTGGCAGAGATATACAAAACAATTTGGAAGCGTATTTGGAGGCCGTTTGCAGTGTGACTTAGCGTGTAATTTCCCAAACCAAACTCTTTGCAGCTCTAACTCTGTTCTGACTACCACTTATTCGGTTCAGTGAGATATGCTGGTATCTAAATGGGGAAGCTTCTCTGATGCTTATTCACAGAGATTTTGACACACTCATCTCACAACCCGTTTCCGAAATAGGCTCCAATGGGCTTCCCCATAGAACATGCAAACCTGAATTGTTACAGGCTAGATGTGAGAAGAACATTCTGCTGCTTGGTCCCTTAGAGTTAAACTTGCTTGTCAAAAGGCAACGTCCAGTGAGTGTTTTCCGCAGAGATAACCACATAATTTGGAAGCCTACTTGAATGCCGTTTTCAGTGCGATTTCACGTACAATTTCCCAAAACAAACTGTTTGCAGCTATGACACTGTTCTGACTACCACTTCTTCGATTCAGTGAGATATTTTGGAAGGTAAATGGGGAAGCCTTCTCTGACGCTTTCTCACAGAGATTTTGAAACACTCATCTCACAACCCGTTTCCACCTTATGCTCCAATGGGCTTCCCCATAGAACGTGCAAACCTGATTCCTACAGGCTAGATGTGAGAAGCACTTTCTCCTGCTTGTTCTCCTAGAGGTAAACTTCCTTCTAAAAGCTCAACGTCCTGTTAGTGTTTTTCGCAGAGATATACAACATACTTTGGAAGCCTATTTGAATGCCGTTTTCAGTGTGATTTCACGTACAATTTCCAAAACCAAACTCTTAGGAGCTCTACCTTTCTTCTACCTACGACTTCTTCCGTTAAGTGAGTTATTCTTTATTCTAAACAGGATGCTTCTCTGACGCTTTTTCACTGAGATTTTGAAACACTAATGTCACAACCCGTTTCCACCATAGGCTCCAATGGGTTTCCCCATAGAACATGCACACGTGAATTGCTACAGGCTAGAGGAGAGATGCACATTCGGCTGCTTGTTCGCTTAGAGGTAAAATTCCTTCTCAAAGCTCAACGTCCAGGGAGCGAATTTGGCGGCGATACACAGAAAACACTTTGGAAGCGTATTGGAGTATCGTTTGCAGTGTGATTTCGCGTGTAATTTCCCAAACCAAACTGTTTGCAGCTCTAACTCTGTTCTGACTATCCCTTATACGGTTCAGGGAGATATGCTGGTATCTAAATGGGGAAGCTTCTCTGACGCTTTTTCACAGAGATTTTGAAACGTTAATCTCACAACCCGTTTCCACCTTAGGCTCCAATGGGATTCCCCATAGAACATGCAAACCTGAATTCTTTCCGGCTAGATGTGAGAAGCACTTTCTGCTGCTTGTTCTCCTAGAGGAAAACTTCCTTCCAAAAGCTCAACGTCCCGTGATCGTTTTTGGCAGAGATATAGAAAACAATTTGGAAGCGTATTTGGAGGCCGTTTGCAGTGTGACTTAGCGTGTAATTTCCCAAACCAAACTCTTTGCAGCTCTAACTCTGTTCTGACTACCACTTATTCGGTTCAGTGAGATATGCTGGTATCTAAATGGGGAAGCTTCTCTGATGCTTATTCACAGAGATTTTGAAACACTCATCTCACAACCCGTTTCCACCATAGGCTCCAATGGGCTTCCCCATCGAACATGCAAACCTGAATTGTTACAGGCTAGATGTGAGAAGAACATTCTGCTGCTTGGTCCCTTAGAGTTAAACTTGCTTGTCAAAAGGCAACGTCCAGTGAGTGTTTTTCGCAGAGATAACCACATAATTTGGAAGCCTACTTGAATGCCGTTTTCAGTGCGATTTCACGTACAATTTCCCAAAACAAACTGTTTGCAGCTATGACACTGTTCTGACTACCACTTCTTCGATTCAGTGAGATATTTTGGAAGGTAAATGGGGAAGCCTTCTCTGACGCTTTCTCACAGAGATTTTGAAACACTCATCTCACAACCCGTTTCCACCTTATGCTCCAATGGGCTTCCCCATAGAACGTGCAAACCTGATTCCTACAGGCTAGATGTGAGAAGCACTTTCTCCTGCTTGTTCTCCTAGAGGTAAACTTCCTTCTAAAAGCTCAACGTCCTGTTAGTATTTTTCGCAGAGATATACAACATACTTTGGAAGCCTATTTGAATGCCGTTTTCAGTGTGATTTCACGTACAATTTCCAAAACCAAACTCTTAGGAGCTCTACCTTTCTTCTACCTACGACTTCTTCCGTTAAGTGAGTTATTCTTTATTCTAAACAGGATGCTTCTCTGACGCTTTTTCACTGAGATTTTGAAACACTAATGTCACAACCCGTTTCCACCATAGGCTCCAATGGGTTTCCCCATAGAACATGCACACGTGAATTGCTACAGGCTAGAGGAGAGATGCACATTCGGCTGCTTGTTCGCTTAGAGGTAAAATTCCTTCTCAAAGCTCAACGTCCAGGGAGCGAATTTGGCGGCGATACACAGAAAACACTTTGGAAGCGTATTGGAGTATCGTTTGCAGTGTGATTTCGCGTGTAATTTCCCAAACCAAACTGTTTGCAGCTCTAACTCTGTTCTGACTATCCCTTATTCGGTTCAGGGAGATATGCTGGTATCTAAATGGGGAAGCTTCTCTGACGCTTTTTCACAGAGATTTTGAAACATTAATCTCACAACCCGTTTCCACCTTAGGCTCCAATGGGATTCCCCATAGAACATGCAAACCTGAATTCTTTCCGGCTAGATGTGAGAAGCACTTTCTGCTGCTTGTTCTCCTAGAGGAAAACTTCCTTCCAAAAGCTCAACGTCCCGTGACCGTTTTTGGCAGAGATATACAAAACAATTTGGAAGCGTATTTGGAGGCCGTTTGCAGTGTGACTTAGCGTGTAATTTCCCAAACCAAACTCTTTGCAGCTCTAACTCTGTTCTGACTACCACTTATTCGGTTCAGTGAGATATGCTGGTATCTAAATGGGGAAGCTTCTCTGATGCTTATTCACAGAGATTTTGACACACTCATCTCACAACCCGTTTCCGAAATAGGCTCCAATGGGCTTCCCCATAGAACATGCAAACCTGAATTGTTACAGGCTAGATGTGAGAAGAACATTCTGCTGCTTGGTCCCTTAGAGTTAAACTTGCTTGTCAAAAGGCAACGTCCAGTGAGTGTTTTCCGCAGAGATAACCACATAATTTGGAAGCCTACTTGAATGCCGTTTTCAGTGCGATTTCACGTACAATTTCCCAAAACAAACTGTTTGCAGCTATGACACTGTTCTGACTACCACTTCTTCGATTCAGTGAGATATTTTGGAAGGTAAATGGGGAAGCCTTCTCTGACGCTTTCTCACAGAGATTTTGAAACACTCATCTCACAACCCGTTTCCACCTTATGCTCCAATGGGCTTCCCCATAGAACGTGCAAACCTGATTCCTACAGGCTAGATGTGAGAAGCACTTTCTCCTGCTTGTTCTCCTAGAGGTAAACTTCCTTCTAAAAGCTCAACGTCCTGTTAGTGTTTTTCGCAGAGATATACAACATACTTTGGAAGCCTATTTGAATGCCGTTTTCAGTGTGATTTCACGTACAATTTCCAAAACCAAACTCTTAGGAGCTCAACCTTTCTTCTACCTACGACTTCTTCCGTTAAGTGAGTTATTCTTTATTCTAAACAGGATGCTTCTCTGACGCTTTTTCACTGAGATTTTGAAACACTAATGTCACAACCCGTTTCCACCATAGGCTCCAATGGGTTTCCCCATAGAACATGCACACGTGAATTGCTACAGGCTAGAGGAGAGATGCACATTCGGCTGCTTGTTCGCTTAGAGGTAAAATTCCTTCTCAAAGCTCAACGTCCAGGGAGCGAATTTGGCGGCGATACACAGAAAACACTTTGGAAGCGTATTGGAGTATCGTTTGCAGTGTGATTTCGCGTGTAATTTCCCAAACCAAACTGTTTGCAGCTCTAACTCTGTTCTGACTATCCCTTATTCGGTTCAGGGAGATATGCTGGTATCTAAATGGGGAAGCTTCTCTGACGCTTTTTCACAGAGATTTTGAAACATTAATCTCACAACCCGTTTCCACCTTAGGCTCCAATGGGATTCCCCATAGAACATGCAAACCTGAATTCTTTCCGGCTAGATGTGAGAAGCACTTTCTGCTGCTTGTTCTCCTAGAGGAAAACTTCCTTCCAAAAGCTCAACGTCCCGTGATCGTTTTTGGCAGAGATATACAAAACAATTTGGAAGCGTATTTGGAGGCCGTTTGCAGTGTGACTTAGCGTGTAATTTCCCAAACCAAACTCTTTGCAGCTCTAACTCTGTTCTGACTACCACTTATTCGGTTCAGTGAGATATGCTGGTATCTAAATGGGGAAGCTTCTCTGATGCTTATTCACAGAGATTTTGACACACTCATCTCACAACCCGTTTCCGAAATAGGCTCCAATGGGCTTCCCCATAGAACATGCAAACCTGAATTGTTACAGGCTAGATGTGAGAAGAACATTCTGCTGCTTGGTCCCTTAGAGTTAAACTTGCTTGTCAAAAGGCAACGTCCAGTGAGTGTTTTCCGCAGAGATAACCACATAATTTGGAAGCCTACTTGAATGCCGTTTTCAGTGCGATTTCACGTACAATTTCCCAAAACAAACTGTTTGCAGCTATGACACTGTTCTGACTACCACTTCTTCGATTCAGTGAGATATTTTGGAAGGTAAATGGGGAAGCCTTCTCTGACGCTTTCTCACAGAGATTTTGAAACACTCATCTCACAACCCGTTTCCACCTTATGCTCCAATGGGCTTCCCCATAGAACGTGCAAACCTGATTCCTACAGGCTAGATGTGAGAAGCACTTTCTCCTGCTTGTTCTCCTAGAGGTAAACTTCCTTCTAAAAGCTCAACGTCCTGTTAGTGTTTTTCGCAGAGATATACAACATACTTTGGAAGCCTATTTGAATGCCGTTTTCAGTGTGATTTCACGTACAATTTCCAAAACCAAACTCTTAGGAGCTCAACCTTTCTTCTACCTACGACTTCTTCCGTTAAGTGAGTTATTCTTTATTCTAAACAGGATGCTTCTCTGACGCTTTTTCACTGAGATTTTGAAACACTAATGTCACAACCCGTTTCCACCATAGGCTCCAATGGGTTTCCCCATAGAACATGCACACGTGAATTGCTACAGGCTAGAGGAGAGATGCACATTCGGCTGCTTGTTCGCTTAGAGGTAAAATTCCTTCTCAAAGCTCAACGTCCAGGGAGCGAATTTGGCGGCGATACACAGAAAACACTTTGGAAGCGTATTGGAGTATCGTTTGCAGTGTGATTTCGCGTGTAATTTCCCAAACCAAACTGTTTGCAGCTCTAACTCTGTTCTGACTATCCCTTATTCGGTTCAGGGAGATATGCTGGTATCAAAATGGGGAAGCTTCTCTGACGCTTTTTCACAGAGATTTTGAAACATTAATCTCACAACCCGTTTCCACCTTAGGCTCCAATGGGATTCCCCATAGAACATGCAAACCTGAATTCTTTCCGGCTAGATGTGAGAAGCACTTTCTGCTGCTTGTTCTCCTAGAGGAAAACTTCCTTCCAAAAGCTCAACGTCCCGTGATCGTTTTTGGCAGAGATATACAAAACAATTTGGAAGCGTATTTGGAGGCCGTTTGCAGTGTGACTTAGCGTGTAATTTCCCAAACCAAACTCTTTGCAGCTCTAACTCTGTTCTGACTACCACTTATTCGGTTCAGTGAGATATGCTGGTATCTAAATGGGGAAGCTTCTCTGATGCTTATTCACAGAGATTTTGAAACACTCATCTCACAACCCGTTTCCACCATAGGCTCCAATGGGCTTCCCCATAGAACATGCAAACCTGAATTGTTACAGGCTAGATGTGAGAAGAACATTCTGCTGCTTGGTCCCTTAGAGTTAAACTTGCTTGTCAAAAGGCAACGTCCAGTGAGTGTTTTCCGCAGAGATAACCACATAATTTGGAAGCCTACTTGAATGCCGTTTTCAGTGCGATTTCACCTACAATTTCCCAAAACAAACTGTTTGCAGCTATGACACTGTTCTGACTACCACTTCTTCGATTCAGTGAGATATTTTGGAAGGTAAATGGGGAAGCCTTCTCTGACGCTTTCTCACAGAGATTTTGAAACACTCATCTCACAACCCGTTTCCACCTTATGCTCCAATGGACTTCCCCATAGAACGTGCAAACCTGATTCCTACAGGCTAGATGTGAGAAGCACTTTCTCCTGCTTGTTCTCCTAGAGGTAAACTTCCTTCTAAAAGCTCAACGTCCTGTTAGTGTTTTTCGCAGAGATATACAACATACTTTGGAAGCCTATTTGAATGCCGTTTTCAGTGTGATTTCACGTACAATTTCCAAAACCAAACTCTTAGGAGCTCTACCTTTCTTCTACCTACGACTTCTTCCGTTAAGTGAGTTATTCTTTATTCTAAACAGGATGCTTCTCTGACGCTTTTTCACTGAGATTTTGAAACACTAATGTCACAACCCGTTTCCACCATAGGCTCCAATGGGTTTCCCCATAGAACATGCACACGTGAATTGCTACAGGCTAGAGGAGAGATGCACATTCGGCTGCTTGTTCGCTTAGAGGTAAAATTCCTTCTCAAAGCTCAACGTCCAGGGAGCGAATTTCGCGGCGATACACAGAAAACACTTTGGAAGCGTATTGGAGTATCGTTTGCAGTGTGATTTCGCGTGTAATTTCCCAAACCATACTGTTTGCAGCTCTAACTCTGTTCTGACTATCCCTTATTCGGTTCAGGGAGATATGCTGGTATCAAAATGGGGAAGCTTCTCTGACGCTTTTTCACAGAGATTTTGAAACATTAATCTCACAACCCGTTTCCACCTTAGGCTCCAATGGGATTCCCCATAGAACATGCAAACCTGAATTCTTTCCGGCTAGATGTGAGAAGCACTTTCTGCTGCTTGTTCTCCTAGAGGAAAACTTCCTTCCAAAAGCTCAACGTCCCGTGATCGTTTTTGGCAGAGATATACAAAACAATTTGGAAGCGTATTTGGAGGCCGTTTGCAGTGTGACTTAGCGTGTAATTTCCCAAACCAAACTCTTTGCAGCTCTAACTCTGTTCTGACTACCACTTATTCGGTTCAGTGAGATATGCTGGTATCTAAATGGGGAAGCTTCTCTGATGCTTATTCACAGAGATTTTGAAACACTCATCTCACAACCCGTTTCCACCATAGGCTCCAATGGGCTTCCCCATCGAACATGCAAACCTGAATTGTTACAGGCTAGATGTGAGAAGAACATTCTGCTGCTTGGTCCCTTAGAGTTAAACTTGCTTGTCAAAAGGCAACGTCCAGTGAGTGTTTTTCGCAGAGATAACCACATAATTTGGAAGCCTACTTGAATGCCGTTTTCAGTGCGATTTCACGTACAATTTCCCAAAACAAACTGTTTGCAGCTATGACACTGTTCTGACTACCACTTCTTCGATTCAGTGAGATATTTTGGAAGGTAAATGGGGAAGCCTTCTCTGACGCTTTCTCACAGAGATTTTGAAACACTCATCTCACAACCCGTTTCCACCTTATGCTCCAATGGGCTTCCCCATAGAACG
Organism: Cynocephalus volans; assembly: GCF_027409185.1. Lineage (NCBI taxonomy): Eukaryota > Metazoa > Chordata > Mammalia > Dermoptera > Cynocephalidae > Cynocephalus > Cynocephalus volans. Next base: position 5,939,758 of record NC_084479.1, read on the forward strand.
TGCAAACCTGATTCCTACAGGCTAGATGTGAGAAGCACTTTCTCCTGCTTGTTCTCCTAGAGGTAAACTTCCTTCTAAAAGCTCAACGTCCTGTTAGTGTTTTTCGCAGAGATATACAACATACTTTGGAAGCCTATTTGAATGCCGTTTTCAGTGTGATTTCACGTACAATTTCCAAAACCAAACTCTTAGGAGCTCTACCTTTCTTCTACCTACGACTTCTTCCGTTAAGTGAGTTATTCTTTATTCTAAACAGGATGCTTCTCTGACGCTTTTTCACTGAGATTTTGAAACACTAATGTCACAACCCGTTTCCACCATAGGCTCCAATGGGTTTCCCCATAGAACATGCACACGTGAATTGCTACAGGCTAGAGGAGAGATGCACATTCGGCTGCTTGTTCGCTTAGAGGTAAAATTCCTTCTCAAAGCTCAACGTCCAGGGAGCGAATTTGGCGGAGATACACAGAAAACACTTTGGAAGCGTATTGGAGTATCGTTTGCAGTGTGATTTCGCGTGTAATTTCCCAAACCAAACTGTTTGCAGCTCTAACTCTGTTCTGACTATCCCTTATTCGGTTCAGGGAGATATGCTGGTATCTAAATGGGGAAGCTTCTTTAACGCTTTTTCACAGAGATTTTGAAACATTAATCTCACAACCCGTTTCCACCTTAGGCTCCAATGGGATTCCCCATAGAACATGCAAACCTGAATTCTTTCCGGCTAGATGTGAGAAGCACTTTCTGCTGCTTGTTCTCCTAGAGGAAAACTTCCTTCCAAAAGCTCAACGTCCCGTGATCGTTTTTGGCAGAGATATACAAAACAATTTGGAAGCGTATTTGGAGGCCGTTTGCAGTGTGACTTAGCGTGTAATTTCCCAAACCAAACTCTTTGCAGCTCTAACTCTGTTCTGACTACCACTTATTCGGTTCAGTGAGATATGCTGGTATCTAAATGGGGAAGCTTCTCTGATGCTTATTCACAGAGATTTTGAAACACTCATCTCACAACCCGTTTCCACCATAGGCTCCAATGGGCTTCCCCATCGAACATGCAAACCTGAATTGTTACAGGCTAGATGTGAGAAGAACATTCTGCTGCTTGGTCCCTTAGAGTTAAACTTGCTTGTCAAAAGGCAACGTCCAGTGAGTGTTTTTCGCAGAGATAACCACATAATTTGGAAGCCTACTTGAATGCCGTTTTCAGTGCGATTTCACGTACAATTTCCCAAAACAAACTGTTTGCAGCTATGACACTGTTCTGACTACCACTTCTTCGATTCAGTGAGATATTTTGGAAGGTAAATGGGGAAGCCTTCTCTGACGCTTTCTCACAGAGATTTTGAAACACTCATCTCACAACCCGTTTCCACCTTATGCTCCAATGGGCTTCCCCATAGAACGTGCAAACCTGATTCCTACAGGCTAGATGTGAGAAGCACTTTCTCCTGCTTGTTCTCCTAGAGGTAAACTTCCTTCTAAAAGCTCAACGTCCTGTTAGTGTTTTTCGCAGAGATATACAACATACTTTGGAAGCCTATTTGAATGCCGTTTTCAGTGTGATTTCACGTACAATTTCCAAAACCAAACTCTTAGGAGCTCTACCTTTCTTCTACCTACGACTTCTTCCGTTAAGTGAGTTATTCTTTATTCTAAACAGGATGCTTCTCTGACGCTTTTTCACTGAGATTTTGAAACACTAATGTCACAACCCGTTTCCACCATAGGCTCCAATGGGTTTCCCCATAGAACATGCACACGTGAATTGCTACAGGCTAGAGGAGAGATGCACATTCGGCTGCTTGTTCGCTTAGAGGTAAAATTCCTTCTCAAAGCTCAACGTCCAGGGAGCGAATTTGGCGGAGATACACAGAAAACACTTTGGAAGCGTATTGGAGTATCGTTTGCAGTGTGATTTCGCGTGTAATTTCCCAAACCAAACTGTTTGCAGCTCTAACTCTGTTCTGACTATCCCTTATTCGGTTCAGGGAGATATGCTGGTATCTAAATGGGGAAGCTTCTTTAACGCTTTTTCACAGAGATTTTGAAACATTAATCTCACAACCCGTTTCCACCTTAGGCTCCAATGGGATTCCCCATAGAACATGCAAACCTGAATTCTTTCCGGCTAGATGTGAGAAGCACTTTCTGCTGCTTGTTCTCCTAGAGGAAAACTTCCTTCCAAAAGCTCAACGTCCCGTGATCGTTTTTGGCAGAGATATACAAAACAATTTGGAAGCGTATTTGGAGGCCGTTTGCAGTGTGACTTAGCGTGTAATTTCCCAAACCAAACTCTTTGCAGCTCTAACTCTGTTCTGACTACCACTTATTCGGTTCAGTGAGATATGCTGGTATCTAAATGGGGAAGCTTCTCTGATGCTTATTCACAGAGATTTTGAAACACTCATCTCACAACCCGTTTCCACCATAGGCTCCAATGGGCTTCCCCATCGAACATGCAAACCTGAATTGTTACAGGCTAGATGTGAGAAGAACATTCTGCTGCTTGGTCCCTTAGAGTTAAACTTGCTTGTCAAAAGGCAACGTCCAGTGAGTGTTTTTCGCAGAGATAACCACATAATTTGGAAGCCTACTTGAATGCCGTTTTCAGTGCGATTTCACGTACAATTTCCCAAAACAAACTGTTTGCAGCTATGACACTGTTCTGACTACCACTTCTTCGATTCAGTGAGATATTTTGGAAGGTAAATGGGGAAGCCTTCTCTGACGCTTTCTCACAGAGATTTTGAAACACTCATCTCACAACCCGTTTCCACCTTATGCTCCAATGGGCTTCCCCATAGAACGTGCAAACCTGATTCCTACAGGCTAGATGTGAGAAGCACTTTCTCCTGCTTGTTCTCCTAGAGGTAAACTTCCTTCTAAAAGCTCAACGTCCTGTTAGTGTTTTTCGCAGAGATATACAACATACTTTGGAAGCCTATTTGAATGCCGTTTTCAGTGTGATTTCACGTACAATTTCCAAAACCAAACTCTTAGGAGCTCTACCTTTCTTCTACCTACGACTTCTTCCGTTAAGTGAGTTATTCTTTATTCTAAACAGGATGCTTCTCTGACGCTTTTTCACTGAGATTTTGAAACACTAATGTCACAACCCGTTTCCACCATAGGCTCCAATGGGTTTCCCCATAGAACATGCACACGTGAATTGCTACAGGCTAGAGGAGAGATGCACATTCGGCTGCTTGTTCGCTTAGAGGTAAAATTCCTTCTCAAAGCTCAACGTCCAGGGAGCGAATTTGGCGGCGATACACAGAAAACACTTTGGAAGCGTATTGGAGTATCGTTTGCAGTGTGATTTCGCGTGTAATTTCCCAAACCAAACTGTTTGCAGCTCTAACTCTGTTCTGACTATCCCTTATTCGGTTCAGGGAGATATGCTGGTATCTAAATGGGGAAGCTTCTCTGACGCTTTTTCACAGAGATTTTGAAACATTAATCTCACAACCCGTTTCCACCTTAGGCTCCAATGGGATTCCCCATAGAACATGCAAACCTGAATTCTTTCCGGCTAGATGTGAGAAGCACTTTCTGCTGCTTGTTCTCCTAGAGGAAAACTTCCTTCCAAAAGCTCAACGTCCCGTGACCGTTTTTGGCAGAGATATACAAAACAATTTGGAAGCGTATTTGGAGGCCGTTTGCAGTGTGACTTAGCGTGTAATTTCCCAAACCAAACTCTTTGCAGCTCTAACTCTGTTCTGACTACCACTTATTCGGTTCAGTGAGATATGCTGGTATCTAAATGGGGAAGCTTCTCTGATGCTTATTCACAGAGATTTTGACACACTCATCTCACAACCCGTTTCCGAAATAGGCTCCAATGGGCTTCCCCATAGAACATGCAAACCTGAATTGTTACAGGCTAGATGTGAGAAGAACATTCTGCTGCTTGGTCCCTTAGAGTTAAACTTGCTTGTCAAAAGGCAACGTCCAGTGAGTGTTTTCCGCAGAGATAACCACATAATTTGGAAGCCTACTTGAATGCCGTTTTCAGTGCGATTTCACGTACAATTTCCCAAAACAAACTGTTTGCAGCTATGACACTGTTCTGACTACCACTTCTTCGATTCAGTGAGATATTTTGGAAGGTAAATGGGGAAGCCTTCTCTGACGCTTTCTCACAGAGATTTTGAAACACTCATCTCACAACCCGTTTCCACCTTATGCTCCAATGGGCTTCCCCATAGAACGTGCAAACCTGATTCCTACAGGCTAGATGTGAGAAGCACTTTCTCCTGCTTGTTCTCCTAGAGGTAAACTTCCTTCTAAAAGCTCAACGTCCTGTTAGTGTTTTTCGCAGAGATATACAACATACTTTGGAAGCCTATTTGAATGCCGTTTTCAGTGTGATTTCACGTACAATTTCCAAAACCAAACTCTTAGGAGCTCTACCTTTCTTCTACCTACGACTTCTTCCGTTAAGTGAGTTATTCTTTATTCTAAACAGGATGCTTCTCTGACGCTTTTTCACTGAGATTTTGAAACACTAATGTCACAACCTGTTTCCACCATAGGCTCCAATGGGTTTCCCCATAGAACATGCACACGTGAATTGCTACAGGCTAGAGGAGAGATGCACATTCGGCTGCTTGTTCGCTTAGAGGTAAAATTCCTTCTCAAAGCTCAACGTCCAGGGAGCGAATTTGGCGGAGATACACAGAAAACACTTTGGAAGCGTATTGGAGTATCGTTTGCAGTGTGATTTCGCGTGTAATTTCCCAAACCAAACTGTTTGCAGCTCTAACTCTGTTCTGACTATCCCTTATTCGGTTCAGGGAGATATGCTGGTATCTAAATGGGGAAGCTTCTCTGACGCTTTTTCACAGAGATTTTGAAACATTAATCTCACAACCCGTTTCCACCTTAGGCTCCAATGGGATTCCCCATAGAACATGCAAACCTGAATTCTTACCGGCTAGATGTGAGAAGCACTTTCTGCTGCTTGTTCTCCTAGAGGAAAACTTCCTTCCAAAAGCTCAACGTCCCGTGATCGTTTTTGGCAGAGATATAGAAAACAATTTGGAAGCGTATTTGGAGGCCGTTTGCAGTGTGACTTAGCGTGTAATTTCCCAAACCAAACTCTTTGCAGCTCTAACTCTGTTCTGACTACCACTTATTCGGTTCAGTGAGATATGCTGGTATCTAAATGGGGAAGCTTCTCTGATGCTTATTCACAGAGATTTTGAAACACTCATCTCACAACCCGTTTCCACCATAGGCTCCAATGGGCTTCCCCATCGAACATGCAAACCTGAATTGTTACAGGCTAGATGTGAGAAGAACATTCTGCTGCTTGGTCCCTTAGAGTTAAACTTGCTTGTCAAAAGGCAACGTCCAGTGAGTGTTTTTCGCACTGATAACCACATAATTTGGAAGCCTACTTGAATGCCGTTTTCAGTTCGATTTCACGTACAATTTCCCAAAACAAACTGTTTGCAGCTATGACACTGTTCTGACTACCACTTCTTCGATTCAGTGAGATATTTTGGAAGGTAAATGGGGAAGCCTTCTCTGACGCTTTCTCACAGAGATTTTGAAACACTCATCTCACAACCCGTTTCCACCTTATGCTCCAATGGGCTTCCCCATAGAACGTGCAAACCTGATTCCTACAGGCTAGATGTGAGAAGCACTTTCTCCTGCTTGTTCTCCTAGAGGTAAACTTCCTTCTAAAAGCTCAACGTCCTGTTAGTGTTTTTCGCAGAGATATACAACATACTTTGGAAGCCTATTTGAATGCCGTTTTCAGTGTGATTTCACGTACAATTTCCAAAACCAAACTCTTAGGAGCTCTACCTTTCTTCTACCTACGACTTCTTCCGTTAAGTGAGTTATTCTTTATTCTAAACAGGATGCTTCTCTGACGCTTTTTCACTGAGATTTTGAAACACTAATGTCACAACCCGTTTCCACCATAGGCTCCAATGGGTTTCCCCATAGAACATGCACACGTGAATTGCTACAGGCTAGAGGAGAGATGCACATTCGGCTGCTTGTTCGCTTAGAGGTAAAATTCCTTCTCAAAGCTCAACGTCCAGGGAGCGAATTTGGCGGCGATACACAGAAAACACTTTGGAAGCGTATTGGAGTATCGTTTGCAGTGTGATTTCGCGTGTAATTTCCCAAACCAAACTGTTTGCAGCTCTAACTCTGTTCTGACTATCCCTTATTCGGTTCAGGGAGATATGCTGGTATCTAAATGGGGAAGCTTCTCTGACGCTTTTTCACAGAGATTTTGAAACATTAATCTCACAACCCGTTTCCACCTTAGGCTCCAATGGGATTCCCCATAGAACATGCAAACCTGAATTCTTTCCGGCTAGATGTGAGAAGCACTTTCTGCTGCTTGTTCTCCTAGAGGAAAACTTCCTTCCAAAAGCTCAACGTCCCGTGACCGTTTTTGGCAGAGATATACAAAACAATTTGGAAGCGTATTTGGAGGCCGTTTGCAGTGTGACTTAGCGTGTAATTTCCCAAACCAAACTCTTTGCAGCTCTAACTCTGTTCTGACTACCACTTATTCGGTTCAGTGAGATATGCTGGTATCTAAATGGGGAAGCTTCTCTGATGCTTATTCACAGAGATTTTGAAACACTCATCTCACAACCCGTTTCCACCATAGGCTCCAATGGGCTTCCCCATCGAACATGCAAACCTGAATTGTTACAGGCTAGATGTGAGAAGAACATTCTGCTGCTTGGTCCCTTAGAGTTAAACTTGCTTGTCAAAAGGCAACGTCCAGTGAGTGTTTTTCGCAGAGATAACCACATAATTTGGAAGCCTACTTGAATGCCGTATTCAGTGCGATTTCACGTACAATTTCCCAAAACAAACTGTTTGCAGCTATGACACTGTTCTGACTACCACTTCTTCGATTCAGTGAGATATTTTGGAAGGTAAATGGGGAAGCCTTCTCTGACGCTTTCTCACAGAGATTTTGAAACACTCATCTCACAACCCGTTTCCACCTTATGCTCCAATGGGCTTCCCCATAGAACGTGCAAACCTGATTCCTACAGGCTAGATGTGAGAAGCACTTTCTCCTGCTTGTTCTCCTAGAGGTAAACTTCCTTCTAAAAGCTCAACGTCCTGTTAGTGTTTTTCGCAGAGATATACAACATACTTTGGAAGCCTATTTGAATGCCGTTTTCAGTGTGATTTCACGTACAATTTCCAAAACCAAACTCTTAGGAGCTCAACCTTTCTTCTACCTACGACTTCTTCCGTTAAGTGAGTTATTCTTTATTCTAAACAGGATGCTTCTCTGATGCTTTTTCACTGAGATTTTGAAACACTAATGTCACAACCCGTTTCCACCATAGGCTCCAATGGGTTTCCCCATAGAACATGCACACGTGAATTGCTACAGGCTAGAGGAGAGATGCACATTCGGCTGCTTGTTCGCTTAGAGGTAAAATTCCTTCTCAAAGCTCAACGTCCAGGGAGCGAATTTGGCGGCGATACACAGAAAACACTTTGGAAGCGTATTGGAGTATCGTTTGCAGTGTGATTTCGCGTGTAATTTCCCAAACCAAACTGTTTGCAGCTCTAACTCTGTTCTGACTATCCCTTATTCGGTTCAGGGAGATATGCTGGTATCAAAATGGGGAAGCTTCTCTGACGCTTTTTCACAGAGATTTTGAAACATTAATCTCACAACCCGTTTCCACCTTAGGCTCCAATGGGATTCCCCATAGAACATGCAAACCTGAATTCTTTCCGGCTAGATGTGAGAAGCACTTTCTGCTGCTTGTTCTCCTAGAGGAAAACTTCCTTCCAAAAGCTCAACGTCCCGTGATCGTTTTTGGCAGAGATATACAAAACAATTTGGAAGCGTATTTGGAGGCCGTTTGCAGTGTGACTTAGCGTGTAATTTCCCAAACCAAACTCTTTGCAGCTCTAACTCTGTTCTGACTACCACTTATTCGGTTCAGTGAGATATGCTGGTATCTAAATGGGGAAGCTTCTCTGATGCTTATTCACAGAGATTTTGAAACACTCATCTCACAACCCGTTTCCACCATAGGCTCCAATGGGCTTCCCCATAGAACATGCAAACCTGAATTGTTACAGGCTAGATGTGAGAAGAACATTCTGCTGCTTGGTCCCTTAGAGTTAAACTTGCTTGTCAAAAGGCAACGTCCAGTGAGTGTTTTCCGCAGAGATAACCACATAATTTGGAAGCCTACTTGAATGCCGTTTTCAGTGCGATTTCACGTACAATTTCCCAAAACAAACTGTTTGCAGCTATGACACTGTTCTGACTACCACTTCTTCGATTCAGTGAGATATTTTGGAAGGTAAATGGGGAAGCCTTCTCTGACGCTTTCTCACAGAGATTTTGAAACACTCATCTCACAACCCGTTTCCACCTTATGCTCCAATGGGCTTCCCCATAGAACGTGCAAACCTGATTCCTACAGGCTAGATGTGAGAAGCACTTTCTCCTGCTTGTTCTCCTAGAGGTAAACTTCCTTCTAAAAGCTCAACGTCCTGTTAGTGTTTTTCGCAGAGATATACAACATACTTTGGAAGCCTATTTGAATGCCGTTTTCAGTGTGATTTCACGTACAATTTCCAAAACCAAACTCTTAGGAGCTCTACCTTTCTTCTACCTACGACTTCTTCCGTTAAGTGAGTTATTCTTTATTCTAAACAGGATGCTTCTCTGACGCTTTTTCACTGAGATTTTGAAACACTAATGTCACAACCCGTTTCCACCATAGGCTCCAATGGGTTTCCCCATAGAACATGCACACGTGAATTGCTACAGGCTAGAGGAGAGATGCACATTCGGCTGCTTGTTCGCTTAGAGGTAAAATTCCTTCTCAAAGCTCAACGTCCAGGGAGCGAATGTGGCGGCGATACACAGAAAACACTTTGGAAGCGTATTGGAGTATCGTTTGCAGTGTGATTTCGCGTGTAATTTCCCAAACCAAACTGTTTGCAGCTCTAACTCTGTTCTGACTATCCCTTATTCGGTTCAGGGAGATATGCTGGTATCAAAATGGGGAAGCTTCTCTGACGCTTTTTCACAGAGATTTTGAAACATTAATCTCACAACCCGTTTCCACCTTAGGCTCCAATGGGATTCCCCATAGAACATGCAAACCTGAATTCTTTCCGGCTAGATGTGAGAAGCACTTTCTGCTGCTTGTTCTCCTAGAGGAAAACTTCCTTCCAAAAGCTCAACGTCCCGTGATCGTTTTTGGCAGAGATATACAAAACAATTTGGAAGCGTATTTGGAGGCCGTTTGCAGTGTGACTTAGCGTGTAATTTCCCAAACCAAACTCTTTGCAGCTCTAACTCTGTTCTGACTACCACTTATTCGGTTCAGTGAGATATGCTGGTATCTAAATGGGGAAGCTTCTCTGATGCTTATTCACAGAGATTTTGAAACACTCATCTCACAACCCGTTTCCACCATAGGCTCCAATGGGCTTCCCCATCGAACATGCAAACCTGAATTGTTACAGGCTAGATGTGAGAAGAACATTCTGCTGCTTGGTCCCTTAGAGTTAAACTTGCTTGTCAAAAGGCAACGTCCAGTGAGTGTTTTTCGCAGAGATAACCACATAATTTGGAAGCCTACTTGAATGCCGTTTTCAGTGCGATTTCACGTACAATTTCCCAAAACAAACTGTTTGCAGCTATGACACTGTTCTGACTACCACTTCTTCGATTCAGTGAGATATTTTGGAAGGTAAATGGGGAAGCCTTCTCTGACGCTTTCTCACAGAGATTTTGAAACACTCATCTCACAACCCGTTTCCACCTTATGCTCCAATGGGCTTCCCCATAGAACGTGCAAACCTGATTCCTACAGGCTAGATGTGAGAAGCACTTTCTCCTGCTTGTTCTCCTAGAGGTAAACTTCCTTCTAAAAGCTCAACGTCCTGTTAGTGTTTTTCGCAGAGATATACAACATACTTTGGAAGCCTATTTGAATGCCGTTTTCAGTGTGATTTCACGTACAATTTCCAAAACCAAACTCTTAGGAGCTCTACCTTTCTTCTACCTACGACTTCTTCCGTTAAGTGAGTTATTCTTTATTCTAAACAGGATGCTTCTCTGACGCTTTTTCACTGAGATTTTGAAACACTAATGTCACAACCCGTTTCCACCATAGGCTCCAATGGGTTTCCCCATAGAACATGCACACGTGAATTGCTACAGGCTAGAGGAGAGATGCACATTCGGCTGCTTGTTCGCTTAGAGGTAAAATTCCTTCTCAAAGCTCAACGTCCAGGGAGCGAATTTGGCGGCGATACACAGAAAACACTTTGGAAGCGTATTGGAGTATCGTTTGCAGTGTGATTTCGCGTGTAATTTCCCAAACCAAACTGTTTGCAGCTCTAACTCTGTTCTGACTATCCCTTATTCGGTTCAGGGAGATATGCTGGTATCTAAATGGGGAAGCTTCTCTGACGCTTTTTCACAGAGATTTTGAAACATTAATCTCACAACCCGTTTCCACCTTAGGCTCCAATGGGATTCCCCATAGAACATGCAAACCTGAATTCTTTCCGGCTAGATGTGAGAAGCACTTTCTGCTGCTTGTTCTCCTAGAGGAAAACTTCCTTCCAAAAGCTCAACGTCCCGTGATCGTTTTTGGCAGAGATATACAAAACAATTTGGAAGCGTATTTGGAGGCCGTTTGCAGTGTGACTTAGCGTGTAATTTCCCAAAACAAACTCTTTGCAGCTCTAACTCTGTTCTGACTACCACTTATTCGGTTCAGTGAGATATGCTGGTATCTAAATGGGGAAGCTTCTCTGATGCTTATTCACAGAGATTTTGAAACACTCATCTCACAACCCGTTTCCACCATAGGCTCCAATGGGCTTCCCCATCGAACATGCAAACCTGAATTGTTACAGGCTAGATGTGAGAAGAACATTCTGCTGCTTGGTCCCTTAGAGTTAAACTTGCTTGTCAAAAGGCAACGTCCAGTGAGTGTTTTTCGCAGAGATAACCACATAATTTGGAAGCCTACTTGAATGCCGTTTTCAGTGCGATTTCACGTACAATTTCCCAAAACAAACTGTTTGCAGCTATGACACTGTTCTGACTACCACTTCTTCGATTCAGTGAGATATTTTGGAAGGTAAATGGGGAAGCCTTCTCTGACGCTTTCTCACAGAGATTTTGAAACACTCATCTCACAACCCGTTTCCACCTTATGCTCCAATGGGCTTCCCCATAGAACGTGCAAACCTGATTCCTACAGGCTAGATGTGAGAAGCACTTTCTCCTGCTTGTTCTCCTAGAGGTAAACTTCCTTCTAAAAGCTCAACGTCCTGTTAGTGTTTTTCGCAGAGATATACAACATACTTTGGAAGCCTATTTGAATGCCGTTTTCAGTGTGATTTCACGTACAATTTCCAAAACCAAACTCTTAGGAGCTCTACCTTTCTTCTACCTACGACTTCTTCCGTTAAGTGAGTTATTCTTTATTCTAAACAGGATGCTTCTCTGACGCTTTTTCACTGAGATTTTGAAACACTAATGTCACAACCCGTTTCCACCATAGGCTCCAATGGGTTTCCCCATAGAACATGCACACGTGAATTGCTACAGGCTAGAGGAGAGATGCACATTCGGCTGCTTGTTCGCTTAGAGGTAAAATTCCTTCTCAAAGCTCAACGTCCAGGGAGCGAATTTGGCGGAGATACACAGAAAACACTTTGGAAGCGTATTGGAGTATCGTTTGCAGTGTGATTTCGCGTGTAATTTCCCAAACCAAACTGTTTGCAGCTCTAACTCTGTTCTGACTATCCCTTATTCGGTTCAGGGAGATATGCTGGTATCTAAATGGGGAAGCTTCTTTAACGCTTTTTCACAGAGATTTTGAAACATTAATCTCACAACCCGTTTCCACCTTAGGCTCCAATGGGATTCCCCATAGAACATGCAAACCTGAATTCTTTCCGGCTAGATGTGAGAAGCACTTTCTGCTGCTTGTTCTCCTAGAGGAAAACTTCCTTCCAAAAGCTCAACGTCCCGTGATCGTTTTTGGCAGAGATATACAAAACAATTTGGAAGCGTATTTGGAGGCCGTTTGCAGTGTGACTTAGCGTGTAATTTCCCAAACCAAACTCTTTGCAGCTCTAACTCTGTTCTGACTACCACTTATTCGGTTCAGTGAGATATGCTGGTATCTAAATGGGGAAGCTTCTCTGATGCTTATTCACAGAGATTTTGAAACACTCATCTCACAACCCGTTTCCACCATAGGCTCCAATGGGCTTCCCCATCGAACATGCAAACCTGAATTGTTACAGGCTAGATGTGAGAAGAACATTCTGCTGCTTGGTCCCTTAGAGTTAAACTTGCTTGTCAAAAGGCAACGTCCAGTGAGTGTTTTTCGCAGAGATAACCACATAATTTGGAAGCCTACTTGAATGCCGTTTTCAGTGCGATTTCACGTACAATTTCCCAAAACAAACTGTTTGCAGCTATGACACTGTTCTGACTACCACTTCTTCGATTCAGTGAGATATTTTGGAAGGTAAATGGGGAAGCCTTCTCTGACGCTTTCTCACAGAGATTTTGAAACACTCATCTCACAACCCGTTTCCACCTTATGCTCCAATGGGCTTCCCCATAGAACGTGCAAACCTGATTCCTACAGGCTAGATGTGAGAAGCACTTTCTCCTGCTTGTTCTCCTAGAGGTAAACTTCCTTCTAAAAGCTCAACGTCCTGTTAGTGTTTTTCGCAGAGATATACAACATACTTTGGAAGCCTATTTGAATGCCGTTTTCAGTGTGATTTCACGTACAATTTCCAAAACCAAACTCTTAGGAGCTCTACCTTTCTTCTACCTACGACTTCTTCCGTTAAGTGAGTTATTCTTTATTCTAAACAGGATGCTTCTCTGACGCTTTTTCACTGAGATTTTGAAACACTAATGTCACAACCCGTTTCCACCATAGGCTCCAATGGGTTTCCCCATAGAACATGCACACGTGAATTGCTACAGGCTAGAGGAGAGATGCACATTCGGCTGCTTGTTCGCTTAGAGGTAAAATTCCTTCTCAAAGCTCAACGTCCAGGGAGCGAATTTGGCGGAGATACACAGAAAACACTTTGGAAGCGTATTGGAGTATCGTTTGCAGTGTGATTTCGCGTGTAATTTCCCAAACCAAACTGTTTGCAGCTCTAACTCTGTTCTGACTATCCCTTATTCGGTTCAGGGAGATATGCTGGTATCTAAATGGGGAAGCTTCTTTAACGCTTTTTCACAGAGATTTTGAAACATTAATCTCACAACCCGTTTCCACCTTAGGCTCCAATGGGATTCCCCATAGAACATGCAAACCTGAATTCTTTCCGGCTAGATGTGAGAAGCACTTTCTGCTGCTTGTTCTCCTAGAGGAAAACTTCCTTCCAAAAGCTCAACGTCCCGTGATCGTTTTTGGCAGAGATATACAAAACAATTTGGAAGCGTATTTGGAGGCCGTTTGCAGTGTGACTTAGCGTGTAATTTCCCAAACCAAACTCTTTGCAGCTCTAACTCTGTTCTGACTACCACTTATTCGGTTCAGTGAGATATGCTGGTATCTAAATGGGGAAGCTTCTCTGATGCTTATTCACAGAGATTTTGAAACACTCATCTCACAACCCGTTTCCACCATAGGCTCCAATGGGCTTCCCCATCGAACATGCAAACCTGAATTGTTACAGGCTAGATGTGAGAAGAACATTCTGCTGCTTGGTCCCTTAGAGTTAAACTTGCTTGTCAAAAGGCAACGTCCAGTGAGTGTTTTTCGCAGAGATAACCACATAATTTGGAAGCCTACTTGAATGCCGTTTTCAGTGCGATTTCACGTACAATTTCCCAAAACAAACTGTTTGCAGCTATGACACTGTTCTGACTACCACTTCTTCGATTCAGTGAGATATTTTGGAAGGTAAATGGGGAAGCCTTCTCTGACGCTTTCTCACAGAGATTTTGAAACACTCATCTCACAACCCGTTTCCACCTTATGCTCCAATGGGCTTCCCCATAGAACGTGCAAACCTGATTCCTACAGGCTAGATGTGAGAAGCACTTTCTCCTGCTTGTTCTCCTAGAGGTAAACTTCCTTCTAAAAGCTCAACGTCCTGTTAGTGTTTTTCGCAGAGATATACAACATACTTTGGAAGCCTATTTGAATGCCGTTTTCAGTGTGATTTCACGTACAATTTCCAAAACCAAACTCTTAGGAGCTCAACCTTTCTTCTACCTACGACTTCTTCCGTTAAGTGAGTTATTCTTTATTCTAAACAGGATGCTTCTCTGATGCTTTTTCACTGAGATTTTGAAACACTAATGTCACAACCCGTTTCCACCATAGGCTCCAATGGGTTTCCCCATAGAACATGCACACGTGAATTGCTACAGGCTAGAGGAGAGATGCACATTCGGCTGCTTGTTCGCTTAGAGGTAAAATTCCTTCTCAAAGCTCAACGTCCAGGGAGCGAATGTGGCGGCGATACACAGAAAACACTTTGGAAGCGTATTGGAGTATCGTTTGCAGTGTGATTTCGCGTGTAATTTCCCAAACCAAACTGTTTGCAGCTCTAACTCTGTTCTGACTATCCCTTATTCGGTTCAGGGAGATATGCTGGTATCAAAATGGGGAAGCTTCTCTGACGCTTTTTCACAGAGATTTTGAAACATTAATCTCACAACCCGTTTCCACCTTAGGCTCCAATGGGATTCCCCATAGAACATGCAAACCTGAATTCTTTCCGGCTAGATGTGAGAAGCACTTTCTGCTGCTTGTTCTCCTAGAGGAAAACTTCCTTCCAAAAGCTCAACGTCCCGTGATCGTTTTTGGCAGAGATATACAAAACAATTTGGAAGCGTATTTGGAGGCCGTTTGCAGTGTGACTTAGCGTGTAATTTCCCAAACCAAACTCTTTGCAGCTCTAACTCTGTTCTGACTACCACTTATTCGGTTCAGTGAGATATGCTGGTATCTAAATGGGGAAGCTTCTCTGATGCTTATTCACAGAGATTTTGAAACACTCATCTCACAACCCGTTTCCACCATAGGCTCCAATGGGCTTCCCCATAGAACATGCAAACCTGAATTGTTACAGGCTAGATGTGAGAAGAACATTCTGCTGCTTGGTCCCTTAGAGTTAAACTTGCTTGTCAAAAGGCAACGTCCAGTGAGTGTTTTCCGCAGAGATAACCACATAATTTGGAAGCCTACTTGAATGCCGTTTTCAGTTCGATTTCACGTACAATTTCCCAAAACAAACTGTTTGCAGCTATGACACTGTTCTGACTACCACTTCTTCGATTCAGTGAGATATTTTGGAAGGTAAATGGGGAAGCCTTCTCTGACGCTTTCTCACAGAGATTTTGAAACACTCATCTCACAACCCGTTTCCACCTTATGCTCCAATGGGCTTCCCCATAGAACGTGCAAACCTGATTCCTACAGGCTAGATGTGAGAAGCACTTTCTCCTGCTTGTTCTCCTAGAGGTAAACTTCCTTCTAAAAGCTCAACGTCCTGTTAGTGTTTTTCGCAGAGATATACAACATACTTTGGAAGCCTATTTGAATGCCGTTTTCAGTGTGATTTCACGTACAATTTCCAAAACCAAACTCTTAGGAGCTCTACCTTTCTTCTACCTACGACTTCTTCCGTTAAGTGAGTTATTCTTTATTCTAAACAGGATGCTTCTCTGACGCTTTTTCACTGAGATTTTGAAACACTAATGTCACAACCCGTTTCCACCATAGGCTCCAATGGGTTTCCCCATAGAACATGCACACGTGAATTGCTACAGGCTAGAGGAGAGATGCACATTCGGCTGCTTGTTCGCTTAGAGGTAAAATTCCTTCTCAAAGCTCAACGTCCAGGGAGCGAATGTGGCGGCGATACACAGAAAACACTTTGGAAGCGTATTGGAGTATCGTTTGCAGTGTGATTTCGCGTGTAATTTCCCAAACCAAACTGTTTGCAGCTCTAACTCTGTTCTGACTATCCCTTATTCGGTTCAGGGAGATATGCTGGTATCAAAATGGGGAAGCTTCTCTGACGCTTTTTCACAGAGATTTTGAAACATTAATCTCACAACCCGTTTCCACCTTAGGCTCCAATGGGATTCCCCATAGAACATGCAAACCTGAATTCTTTCCGGCTAGATGTGAGAAGCACTTTCTGCTGCTTGTTCTCCTAGAGGAAAACTTCCTTCCAAAAGCTCAACGTCCCGTGATCGTTTTTGGCAGAGATATACAAAACAATTTGGAAGCGTATTTGGAGGCCGTTTGCAGTGTGACTTAGCGTGTAATTTCCCAAACCAAACTCTTTGCAGCTCTAACTCTGTTCTGACTACCACTTATTCGGTTCAGTGAGATATGCTGGTATCTAAATGGGGAAGCTTCTCTGATGCTTATTCACAGAGATTTTGAAACACTCATCTCACAACCCGTTTCCACCATAGGCTCCAATGGGCTTCCCCATCGAACATGCAAACCTGAATTGTTACAGGCTAGATGTGAGAAGAACATTCTGCTGCTTGGTCCCTTAGAGTTAAACTTGCTTGTCAAAAGGCAACGTCCAGTGAGTGTTTTTCGCAGAGATAACCACATAATTTGGAAGCCTACTTGAATGCCGTTTTCAGTGCGATTTCACGTACAATTTCCCAAAACAAACTGTTTGCAGCTATGACACTGTTCTGACTACCACTTCTTCGATTCAGTGAGATATTTTGGAAGGTAAATGGGGAAGCCTTCTCTGACGCTTTCTCACAGAGATTTTGAAACACTCATCTCACAACCCGTTTCCACCTTATGCTCCAATGGGCTTCCCCATAGAACGTGCAAACCTGATTCCTACAGGCTAGATGTGAGAAGCACTTTCTCCTGCTTGTTCTCCTAGAGGTAAACTTCCTTCTAAAAGCTCAACGTCCTGTTAGTGTTTTTCGCAGAGATATACAACATACTTTGGAAGCCTATTTGAATGCCGTTTTCAGTGTGATTTCACGTACAATTTCCAAAACCAAACTCTTAGGAGCTCAACCTTTCTTCTACCTACGACTTCTTCCGTTAAGTGAGTTATTCTTTATTCTAAACAGGATGCTTCTCTGACGCTTTTTCACTGAGATTTTGAAACACTAATGTCACAACCCGTTTCCACCATAGGCTCCAATGGGTTTCCCCATAGAACATGCACACGTGAATTGCTACAGGCTAGAGGAGAGATGCACATTCGGCTGCTTGTTCGCTTAGAGGTAAAATTCCTTCTCAAAGCTCAACGTCCAGGGAGCGAATTTGGCGGCGATACACAGAAAACACTTTGGAAGCGTATTGGAGTATCGTTTGCAGTGTGATTTCGCGTGTAATTTCCCAAACCAAACTGTTTGCAGCTCTAACTCTGTTCTGACTATCCCTTATTCGGTTCAGGGAGATATGCTGGTATCAAAATGGGGAAGCTTCTCTGACGCTTTTTCACAGAGATTTTGAAACATTAATCTCACAACCCGTTTCCACCTTAGGCTCCAATGGGATTCCCCATAGAACATGCAAACCTGAATTCTTTCCGGCTAGATGTGAGAAGCACTTTCTGCTGCTTGTTCTCCTAGAGGAAAACTTCCTTCCAAAAGCTCAACGTCCCGTGATCGTTTTTGGCAGAGATATACAAAACAATTTGGAAGCGTATTTGGAGGCCGTTTGCAGTGTGACTTAGCGTGTAATTTCCCAAACCAAACTCTTTGCAGCTCTAACTCTGTTCTGACTACCACTTATTCGGTTCAGTGAGATATGCTGGTATCTAAATGGGGAAGCTTCTCTGATGCTTATTCACAGAGATTTTGAAACACTCATCTCACAACCCGTTTCCACCATAGGCTCCAATGGGCTTCCCCATAGAACATGCAAACCTGAATTGTTACAGGCTAGATGTGAGAAGAACATTCTGCTGCTTGGTCCCTTAGAGTTAAACTTGCTTGTCAAAAGGCAACGTCCAGTGAGTGTTTTCCGCAGAGATAACCACATAATTTGGAAGCCTACTTGAATGCCGTTTTCAGTGCGATTTCACGTACAATTTCCCAAAACAAACTGTTTGCAGCTATGACACTGTTCTGACTACCACTTCTTCGATTCAGTGAGATATTTTGGAAGGTAAATGGGGAAGCCTTCTCTGACGCTTTCTCACAGAGATTTTGAAACACTCATCTCACAACCCGTTTCCACCTTATGCTCCAATGGGCTTCCCCATAGAACGTGCAAACCTGATTCCTACAGGCTAGATGTGAGAAGCACTTTCTCCTGCTTGTTCTCCTAGAGGTAAACTTCCTTCTAAAAGCTCAACGTCCTGTTAGTGTTTTTCGCAGAGATATACAACATACTTTGGAAGCCTATTTGAATGCCGTTTTCAGTGTGATTTCACGTACAATTTCCAAAACCAAACTCTTAGGAGCTCAACCTTTCTTCTACCTACGACTTCTTCCGTTAAGTGAGTTATTCTTTATTCTAAACAGGATGCTTCTCTGATGCTTTTTCACTGAGATTTTGAAACACTAATGTCACAACCCGTTTCCACCATAGGCTCCAATGGGTTTCCCCATAGAACATGCACACGTGAATTGCTACAGGCTAGAGGAGAGATGCACATTCGGCTGCTTGTTCGCTTAGAGGTAAAATTCCTTCTCAAAGCTCAACGTCCAGGGAGCGAATTTGGCGGCGATACACAGAAAACACTTTGGAAGCGTATTGGAGTATCGTTTGCAGTGTGATTTCGCGTGTAATTTCCCAAACCAAACTGTTTGCAGCTCTAACTCTGTTCTGACTATCCCTTATTCGGTTCAGGGAGATATGCTGGTATCAAAATGGGGAAGCTTCTCTGACGCTTTTTCACAGAGATTTTGAAACATTAATCTCACAACCCGTTTCCACCTTAGGCTCCAATGGGATTCCCCATAGAACATGCAAACCTGAATTCTTTCCGGCTAGATGTGAGAAGCACTTTCTGCTGCTTGTTCTCCTAGAGGAAAACTTCCTTCCAAAAGCTCAACGTCCCGTGATCGTTTTTGGCAGAGATATACAAAACAATTTGGAAGCGTATTTGGAGGCCGTTTGCAGTGTGACTTAGCGTGTAATTTCCCAAACCAAACTCTTTGCAGCTCTAACTCTGTTCTGACTACCACTTATTCGGTTCAGTGAGATATGCTGGTATCTAAATGGGGAAGCTTCTCTGATGCTTATTCACAGAGATTTTGAAACACTCATCTCACAACCCGTTTCCACCATAGGCTCCAATGGGCTTCCCCATAGAACATGCAAACCTGAATTGTTACAGGCTAGATGTGAGAAGAACATTCTGCTGCTTGGTCCCTTAGAGTTAAACTTGCTTGTCAAAAGGCAACGTCCAGTGAGTGTTTTCCGCAGAGATAACCACATAATTTGGAAGCCTACTTGAATGCCGTTTTCAGTGCGATTTCACGTACAATTTCCCAAAACAAACTGTTTGCAGCTATGACACTGTTCTGACTACCACTTCTTCGATTCAGTGAGATATTTTGGAAGGTAAATGGGGAAGCCTTCTCTGACGCTTTCTCACAGAGATTTTGAAACACTCATCTCACAACCCGTTTCCACCTTATGCTCCAATGGGCTTCCCCATAGAACGTGCAAACCTGATTCCTACAGGCTAGATGTGAGAAGCACTTTCTCCTGCTTGTTCTCCTAGAGGTAAACTTCCTTCTAAAAGCTCAACGTCCTGTTAGTGTTTTTCGCAGAGATATACAACATACTTTGGAAGCCTATTTGAATGCCGTTTTCAGTGTGATTTCACGTACAATTTCCAAAACCAAACTCTTAGGAGCTCTACCTTTCTTCTACCTACGACTTCTTCCGTTAAGTGAGTTATTCTTTATTCTAAACAGGATGCTTCTCTGACGCTTTTTCACTGAGATTTTGAAACACTAATGTCACAACCCGTTTCCACCATAGGCTCCAATGGGTTTCCCCATAGAACATGCACACGTGAATTGCTACAGGCTAGAGGAGAGATGCACATTCGGCTGCTTGTTCGCTTAGAGGTAAAATTCCTTCTCAAAGCTCAACGTCCAGGGAGCGAATGTGGCGGCGATACACAGAAAACACTTTGGAAGCGTATTGGAGTATCGTTTGCAGTGTGATTTCGCGTGTAATTTCCCAAACCAAACTGTTTGCAGCTCTAACTCTGTTCTGACTATCCCTTATTCGGTTCAGGGAGATATGCTGGTATCAAAATGGGGAAGCTTCTCTGACGCTTTTTCACAGAGATTTTGAAACATTAATCTCACAACCCGTTTCCACCTTAGGCTCCAATGGGATTCCCCATAGAACATGCAAACCTGAATTCTTTCCGGCTAGATGTGAGAAGCACTTTCTGCTGCTTGTTCTCCTAGAGGAAAACTTCCTTCCAAAAGCTCAACGTCCCGTGATCGTTTTTGGCAGAGATATACAAAACAATTTGGAAGCGTATTTGGAGGCCGTTTGCAGTGTGACTTAGCGTGTAATTTCCCAAACCAAACTCTTTGCAGCTCTAACTCTGTTCTGACTACCACTTATTCGGTTCAGTGAGATATGCTGGTATCTAAATGGGGAAGCTTCTCTGATGCTTATTCACAGAGATTTTGAAACACTCATCTCACAACCCGTTTCCACCATAGGCTCCAATGGGCTTCCCCATCGAACATGCAAACCTGAATTGTTACAGGCTAGATGTGAGAAGAACATTCTGCTGCTTGGTCCCTTAGAGTTAAACTTGCTTGTCAAAAGGCAACGTCCAGTGAGTGTTTTTCGCAGAGATAACCACATAATTTGGAAGCCTACTTGAATGCCGTTTTCAGTGCGATTTCACGTACAATTTCCCAAAACAAACTGTTTGCAGCTATGACACTGTTCTGACTACCACTTCTTCGATTCAGTGAGATATTTTGGAAGGTAAATGGGGAAGCCTTCTCTGACGCTTTCTCACAGAGATTTTGAAACACTCATCTCACAACCCGTTTCCACCTTATGCTCCAATGGGCTTCCCCATAGAACGTGCAAACCTGATTCCTACAGGCTAGATGTGAGAAGCACTTTCTCCTGCTTGTTCTCCTAGAGGTAAACTTCCTTCTAAAAGCTCAACGTCCTGTTAGTGTTTTTCGCAGAGATATACAACATACTTTGGAAGCCTATTTGAATGCCGTTTTCAGTGTGATTTCACGTACAATTTCCAAAACCAAACTCTTAGGAGCTCTACCTTTCTTCTACCTACGACTTCTTCCGTTAAGTGAGTTATTCTTTATTCTAAACAGGATGCTTCTCTGACGCTTTTTCACTGAGATTTTGAAACACTAATGTCACAACCCGTTTCCACCATAGGCTCCAATGGGTTTCCCCATAGAACATGCACACGTGAATTGCTACAGGCTAGAGGAGAGATGCACATTCGGCTGCTTGTTCGCTTAGAGGTAAAATTCCTTCTCAAAGCTCAACGTCCAGGGAGCGAATTTGGCGGCGATACACAGAAAACACTTTGGAAGCGTATTGGAGTATCGTTTGCAGTGTGATTTCGCGTGTAATTTCCCAAACCAAACTGTTTGCAGCTCTAACTCTGTTCTGACTATCCCTTATTCGGTTCAGGGAGATATGCTGGTATCTAAATGGGGAAGCTTCTCTGACGCTTTTTCACAGAGATTTTGAAACATTAATCTCACAACCCGTTTCCACCTTAGGCTCCAATGGGATTCCCCATAGAACATGCAAACCTGAATTCTTTCCGGCTAGATGTGAGAAGCACTTTCTGCTGCTTGTTCTCCTAGAGGAAAACTTCCTTCCAAAAGCTCAACGTCCCGTGACCGTTTTTGGCAGAGATATACAAAACAATTTGGAAGCGTATTTGGAGGCCGTTTGCAGTGTGACTTAGCGTGTAATTTCCCAAACCAAACTCTTTGCAGCTCTAACTCTGTTCTGACTACCACTTATTCGGTTCAGTGAGATATGCTGGTATCTAAATGGGGAAGCTTCTCTGATGCTTATTCACAGAGATTTTGACACACTCATCTCACAACCCGTTTCCGAAATAGGCTCCAATGGGCTTCCCCATAGAACATGCAAACCTGAATTGTTACAGGCTAGATGTGAGAAGAACATTCTGCTGCTTGGTCCCTTAGAGTTAAACTTGCTTGTCAAAAGGCAACGTCCAGTGAGTGTTTTCCGCAGAGATAACCACATAATTTGGAAGCCTACTTGAATGCCGTTTTCAGTGCGATTTCACGTACAATTTCCCAAAACAAACTGTTTGCAGCTATGACACTGTTCTGACTACCACTTCTTCGATTCAGTGAGATATTTTGGAAGGTAAATGGGGAAGCCTTCTCTGACGCTCTCTCACAGAGATTTTGAAACACTCATCTCACAACCCGTTTCCACCTTATGCTCCAATGGGCTTCCCCATAGAACGTGCAAACCTGATTCCTACAGGCTAGATGTGAGAAGCACTTTCTCCTGCTTGTTCTCCTAGAGGTAAACTTCCTTCTAAAAGCTCAACGTCCTGTTAGTGTTTTTCGCAGAGATATACAACATACTTTGGAAGCCTATTTGAATGCCGTTTTCAGTGTGATTTCACGTACAATTTCCAAAACCAAACTCTTAGGAGCTCAACCTTTCTTCTACCTACGACTTCTTCCGTTAAGTGAGTTATTCTTTATTCTAAACAGGATGCTTCTCTGACGCTTTTTCACTGAGATTTTGAAACACTAATGTCACAACCCGTTTCCACCATAGGCTCCAATGGGTTTCCCCATAGAACATGCACACGTGAATTGCTACAAGCTAGAGGAGAGATGCACATTCGGCTGCTTGTTCGCTTAGAGGTAAAATTCCTTCTCAAAGCTCAACGTCCAGGGAGCGAATTTGGCGGCGATACACAGAAAACACTTTGGAAGCGTATTGGAGTATCGTTTGCAGTGTGATTTCGCGTGTAATTTCCCAAACCAAACTGTTTGCAGCTCTAACTCTGTTCTGACTATCCCTTATTCGGTTCAGGGAGATATGCTGGTATCAAAATGGGGAAGCTTCTCTGACGCTTTTTCACAGAGATTTTGAAACATTAATCTCACAACCCGTTTCCACCTTAGGCTCCAATGGGATTCCCCATAGAACATGCAAACCTGAATTCTTTCCGGCTAGATGTGAGAAGCACTTTCTGCTGCTTGTTCTCCTAGAGGAAAACTTCCTTCCAAAAGCTCAACGTCCCGTGATCGTTTTTGGCAGAGATATACAAAACAATTTGGAAGCGTATTTGGAGGCCGTTTGCAGTGTGACTTAGCGTGTAATTTCCCAAACCAAACTCTTTGCAGCTCTAACTCTGTTCTGACTACCACTTATTCGGTTCAGTGAGATATGCTGGTATCTAAATGGGGAAGCTTCTCTGATGCTTATTCACAGAGATTTTGAAACACTCATCTCACAACCCGTTTCCACCATAGGCTCCAATGGGCTTCCCCATCGAACATGCAAACCTGAATTGTTACAGGCTAGATGTGAGAAGAACATTCTGCTGCTTGGTCCCTTAGAGTTAAACTTGCTTGTCAAAAGGCAACGTCCAGTGAGTGTTTTCCGCAGAGATAACCACATAATTTGGAAGCCTACTTGAATGCCGTTTTCAGTGCGATTTCACGTACAATTTCCCAAAACAAACTGTTTGCAGCTATGACACTGTTCTGACTACCACTTCTTCGATTCAGTGAGATATTTTGGAAGGTAAATGGGGAAGCCTTCTCTGACGCTTTCTCACAGAGATTTTGAAACACTCATCTCACAACCCGTTTCCACCTTATGCTCCAATGGGCTTCCCCATAGAACGTGCAAACCTGATTCCTACAGGCTAGATGTGAGAAGCACTTTCTCCTGCTTGTTCTCCTAGAGGTAAACTTCCTTCTAAAAGCTCAACGTCCTGTTAGTGTTTTTCGCAGAGATATACAACATACTTTGGAAGCCTATTTGAATGCCGTTTTCAGTGTGATTTCACGTACAATTTCCAAAACCAATCTCTTAGGAGCTCTACCTTTCTTCTACCTACGACTTCTTCCGTTAAGTGAGTTATTCTTTATTCTAAACAGGATGCTTCTCTGACGCTTTTTCACTGAGATTTTGAAACACTAATGTCACAACCCGTTTCCACCATAGGCTCCAATGGGTTTCCCCATAGAACATGCACACGTGAATTGCTACAGGCTAGAGGAGAGATGCACATTCGGCTGCTTGTTCGCTTAGAGGTAAAATTCCTTCTCAAAGCTCAACGTCCAGGGAGCGAATGTGGCGGCGATACACAGAAAACACTTTGGAAGCGTATTGGAGTATCGTTTGCAGTGTGATTTCGCGTGTAATTTCCCAAACCAAACTGTTTGCAGCTCTAACTCTGTTCTGACTATCCCTTATTCGGTTCAGGGAGATATGCTGGTATCAAAATGGGGAAGCTTCTCTGACGCTTTTTCACAGAGATTTTGAAACATTAATCTCACAACCCGTTTCCACCTTAGGCTCCAATGGGATTCCCCATAGAACATGCAAACCTGAATTCTTTCCGGCTAGATGTGAGAAGCACTTTCTGCTGCTTGTTCTCCTAGAGGAAAACTTCCTTCCAAAAGCTCAACGTCCCGTGATCGTTTTTGGCAGAGATATACAAAACAATTTGGAAGCGTATTTGGAGGCCGTTTGCAGTGTGACTTAGCGTGTAATTTCCCAAACCAAACTCTTTGCAGCTCTAACTCTGTTCTGACTACCACTTATTCGGTTCAGTGAGATATGCTGGTATCTAAATGGGGAAGCTTCTCTGATGCTTATTCACAGAGATTTTGAAACACTCATCTCACAACCCGTTTCCACCATAGGCTCCAATGGGCTTCCCCATCGAACATGCAAACCTGAATTGTTACAGGCTAGATGTGAGAAGAACATTCTGCTGCTTGGTCCCTTAGAGTTAAACTTGCTTGTCAAAAGGCAACGTCCAGTGAGTGTTTTTCGCAGAGATAACCACATAATTTGGAAGCCTACTTGAATGCCGTTTTCAGTGCGATTTCACGTACAATTTCCCAAAACAAACTGTTTGCAGCTATGACACTGTTCTGACTACCACTTCTTCGATTCAGTGAGATATTTTGGAAGGTAAATGGGGAAGCCTTCTCTGACGCTTTCTCACAGAGATTTTGAAACACTCATCTCACAACCCGTTTCCACCTCATGCTCCAATGGGCTTCCCCATAGAACGTGCAAACCTGATTCCTACAGGCTAGATGTGAGAAGCACTTTCTCCTGCTTGTTCTCCTAGAGGTAAACTTCCTTCTAAAAGCTCAACGTCCTGTTAGTGTTTTTCGCAGAGATATACAACATACTTTGGAAGCCTATTTGAATGCCGTTTTCAGTGTGATTTCACGTACAATTTCCAAAACCAAACTCTTAGGAGCTCTACCTTTCTTCTACCTACGACTTCTTCCGTTAAGTGAGTTATTCTTTATTCTAAACAGGATGCTTCTCTGACGCTTTTTCACTGAGATTTTGAAACACTAATGTCACAACCCGTTTCCACCATAGGCTCCAATGGGTTTCCCCATAGAACATGCACACGTGAATTGCTACAGGCTAGAGGAGAGATGCACATTCGGCTGCTTGTTCGCTTAGAGGTAAAATTCCTTCTCAAAGCTCAACGTCCAGGGAGCGAATTTGGCGGCGATACACAGAAAACACTTTGGAAGCGTATTGGAGTATCGTTTGCAGTGTGATTTCGCGTGTAATTTCCCAAACCAAACTGTTTGCAGCTCTAACTCTGTTCTGACTATCCCTTATTCGGTTCAGGGAGATATGCTGGTATCTAAATGGGGAAGCTTCTCTGACGCTTTTTCACAGAGATTTTGAAACATTAATCTCACAACCCGTTTCCACCTTAGGCTCCAATGGGATTCCCCATAGAACATGCAAACCTGAATTCTTTCCGGCTAGATGTGAGAAGCACTTTCTGCTGCTTGTTCTCCTAGAGGAAAACTTCCTTCCAAAAGCTCAACGTCCCGTGACCGTTTTTGGCAGAGATATACAAAACAATTTGGAAGCGTATTTGGAGGCCGTTTGCAGTGTGACTTAGCGTGTAATTTCCCAAACCAAACTCTTTGCAGCTCTAACTCTGTTCTGACTACCACTTATTCGGTTCAGTGAGATATGCTGGTATCTAAATGGGGAAGCTTCTCTGATGCTTATTCACAGAGATTTTGACACACTCATCTCACAACCCGTTTCCGAAATAGGCTCCAATGGGCTTCCCCATAGAACATGCAAACCTGAATTGTTACAGGCTAGATGTGAGAAGAACATTCTGCTGCTTGGTCCCTTAGAGTTAAACTTGCTTGTCAAAAGGCAACGTCCAGTGAGTGTTTTCCGCAGAGATAACCACATAATTTGGAAGCCTACTTGAATGCCGTTTTCAGTGCGATTTCACGTACAATTTCCCAAAACAAACTGTTTGCAGCTATGACACTGTTCTGACTACCACTTCTTCGATTCAGTGAGATATTTTGGAAGGTAAATGGGGAAGCCTTCTCTGACGCTTTCTCACAGAGATTTTGAAACACTCATCTCACAACCCGTTTCCACCTTATGCTCCAATGGGCTTCCCCATAGAACGTGCAAACCTGATTCCTACAGGCTAGATGTGAGAAGCACTTTCTCCTGCTTGTTCTCCTAGAGGTAAACTTCCTTCTAAAAGCTCAACGTCCTGTTAGTGTTTTTCGCAGAGATATACAACATACTTTGGAAGCCTATTTGAATGCCGTTTTCAGTGTGATTTCACGTACAATTTCCAAAACCAAACTCTTAGGAGCTCTACCTTTCTTCTACCTACGACTTCTTCCGTTAAGTGAGTTATTCTTTATTCTAAACAGGATGCTTCTCTGACGCTTTTTCACTGAGATTTTGAAACACTAATGTCACAACCCGTTTCCACCATAGGCTCCAATGGGTTTCCCCATAGAACATGCACACGTGAATTGCTACAGGCTAGAGGAGAGATGCACATTCGGCTGCTTGTTCGCTTAGAGGTAAAATTCCTTCTCAAAGCTCAACGTCCAGGGAGCGAATTTGGCGGCGATACACAGAAAACACTTTGGAAGCGTATTGGAGTATCGTTTGCAGTGTGATTTCGCGTGTAATTTCCCAAACCAAACTGTTTGCAGCTCTAACTCTGTTCTGACTATCACTTATACGGTTCAGGGAGATATGCTGGTATCTAAATGGGGAAGCTTCTCTGACGCTTTTTCACAGAGATTTTGAAACATTAATCTCACAACCCGTTTCCACCTTAGGCTCCAATGGGATTCCCCATAGAACATGCAAACCTGAATTCTTTCCGGCTAGATGTGAGAAGCACTTTCTGCTGCTTGTTCTCCTAGAGGAAAACTTCCTTCCAAAAGCTCAACGTCCCGTGATCGTTTTTGGCAGAGATATAGAAAACAATTTGGAAGCGTATTTGGAGGCCGTTTGCAGTGTGACTTAGCGTGTAATTTCCCAAACCAAACTCTTTGCAGCTCTAACTCTGTTCTGACTACCACTTATTCGGTTCAGTGAGATATGCTGGTATCTAAATGGGGAAGCTTCTCTGATGCTTATTCACAGAGATTTTGAAACACTCATCTCACAACCCGTTTCCACCATAGGCTCCAATGGGCTTCCCCATCGAACATGCAAACCTGAATTGTTACAGGCTAGATGTGAGAAGAACATTCTGCTGCTTGGTCCCTTAGAGTTAAACTTGCTTGTCAAAAGGCAACGTCCAGTGAGTGTTTTTCGCAGAGATAACCACATAATTTGGAAGCCTACTTGAATGCCGTTTTCAGTGCGATTTCACGTACAATTTCCCAAAACAAACTGTTTGCAGCTATGACACTGTTCTGACTACCACTTCTTCGATTCAGTGAGATATTTTGGAAGGTAAATGGGGAAGCCTTCTCTGACGCTTTCTCACAGAGATTTTGAAACACTCATCTCACAACCCGTTTCCACCTTATGCTCCAATGGGCTTCCCCATAGAACGTGCAAACCTGATTCCTACAGGCTAGATGTGAGAAGCACTTTCTCCTGCTTGTTCTCCTAGAGGTAAACTTCCTTCTAAAAGCTCAACGTCCTGTTAGTATTTTTCGCAGAGATATACAACATACTTTGGAAGCCTATTTGAATGCCGTTTTCAGTGTGATTTCACGTACAATTTCCAAAACCAAACTCTTAGGAGCTCTACCTTTCTTCTACCTACGACTTCTTCCGTTAAGTGAGTTATTCTTTATTCTAAACAGGATGCTTCTCTGACGCTTTTTCACTGAGATTTTGAAACACTAATGTCACAACCCGTTTCCACCATAGGCTCCAATGGGTTTCCCCATAGAACATGCACACGTGAATTGCTACAGGCTAGAGGAGAGATGCACATTCGGCTGCTTGTTCGCTTAGAGGTAAAATTCCTTCTCAAAGCTCAACGTCCAGGGAGCGAATTTGGCGGCGATACACAGAAAACACTTTGGAAGCGTATTGGAGTATCGTTTGCAGTGTGATTTCGCGTGTAATTTCCCAAACCAAACTGTTTGCAGCTCTAACTCTGTTCTGACTATCCCTTATTCGGTTCAGGGAGATATGCTGGTATCTAAATGGGGAAGCTTCTCTGACGCTTTTTCACAGAGATTTTGAAACATTAATCTCACAACCCGTTTCCACCTTAGGCTCCAATGGGATTCCCCATAGAACATGCAAACCTGAATTCTTTCCGGCTAGATGTGAGAAGCACTTTCTGCTGCTTGTTCTCCTAGAGGAAAACTTCCTTCCAAAAGCTCAACGTCCCGTGACCGTTTTTGGCAGAGATATACAAAACAATTTGGAAGCGTATTTGGAGGCCGTTTGCAGTGTGACTTAGCGTGTAATTTCCCAAACCAAACTCTTTGCAGCTCTAACTCTGTTCTGACTACCACTTATTCGGTTCAGTGAGATATGCTGGTATCTAAATGGGGAAGCTTCTCTGATGCTTATTCACAGAGATTTTGACACACTCATCTCACAACCCGTTTCCGAAATAGGCTCCAATGGGCTTCCCCATAGAACATGCAAACCTGAATTGTTACAGGCTAGATGTGAGAAGAACATTCTGCTGCTTGGTCCCTTAGAGTTAAACTTGCTTGTCAAAAGGCAACGTCCAGTGAGTGTTTTCCGCAGAGATAACCACATAATTTGGAAGCCTACTTGAATGCCGTTTTCAGTGCGATTTCACGTACAATTTCCCAAAACAAACTGTTTGCAGCTATGACACTGTTCTGACTACCACTTCTTCGATTCAGTGAGATATTTTGGAAGGTAAATGGGGAAGCCTTCTCTGACGCTTTCTCACAGAGATTTTGAAACACTCATCTCACAACCCGTTTCCACCTTATGCTCCAATGGGCTTCCCCATAGAACGTGCAAACCTGATTCCTACAGGCTAGATGTGAGAAGCACTTTCTCCTGCTTGTTCTCCTAGAGGTAAACTTCCTTCTAAAAGCTCAACGTCCTGTTAGTGTTTTTCGCAGAGATATACAACATACTTTGGAAGCCTATTTGAATGCCGTTTTCAGTGTGATTTCACGTACAATTTCCAAAACCAAACTCTTAGGAGCTCAACCTTTCTTCTACCTACGACTTCTTCCGTTAAGTGAGTTATTCTTTATTCTAAACAGGATGCTTCTCTGACGCTTTTTCACTGAGATTTTGAAACACTAATGTCACAACCCGTTTCCACCATAGGCTCCAATGGGTTTCCCCATAGAACATGCACACGTGAATTGCTACAGGCTAGAGGAGAGATGCACATTCGGCTGCTTGTTCGCTTAGAGGTAAAATTCCTTCTCAAAGCTCAACGTCCAGGGAGCGAATTTGGCGGCGATACACAGAAAACACTTTGGAAGCGTATTGGAGTATCGTTTGCAGTGTGATTTCGCGTGTAATTTCCCAAACCAAACTGTTTGCAGCTCTAACTCTGTTCTGACTATCCCTTATTCGGTTCAGGGAGATATGCTGGTATCAAAATGGGGAAGCTTCTCTGACGCTTTTTCACAGAGATTTTGAAACATTAATCTCACAACCCGTTTCCACCTTAGGCTCCAATGGGATTCCCCATAGAACATGCAAACCTGAATTCTTTCCGGCTAGATGTGAGAAGCACTTTCTGCTGCTTGTTCTCCTAGAGGAAAACTTCCTTCCAAAAGCTCAACGTCCCGTGATCGTTTTTGGCAGAGATATACAAAACAATTTGGAAGCGTATTTGGAGGCCGTTTGCAGTGTGACTTAGCGTGTAATTTCCCAAACCAAACTCTTTGCAGCTCTAACTCTGTTCTGACTACCACTTATTCGGTTCAGTGAGATATGCTGGTATCTAAATGGGGAAGCTTCTCTGATGCTTATTCACAGAGATTTTGAAACACTCATCTCACAACCCGTTTCCACCATAGGCTCCAATGGGCTTCCCCATAGAACATGCAAACCTGAATTGTTACAGGCTAGATGTGAGAAGAACATTCTGCTGCTTGGTCCCTTAGAGTTAAACTTGCTTGTCAAAAGGCAACGTCCAGTGAGTGTTTTCCGCAGAGATAACCACATAATTTGGAAGCCTACTTGAATGCCGTTTTCAGTGCGATTTCACGTACAATTTCCCAAAACAAACTGTTTGCAGCTATGACACTGTTCTGACTACCACTTCTTCGATTCAGTGAGATATTTTGGAAGGTAAATGGGGAAGCCTTCTCTGACGCTTTCTCACAGAGATTTTGAAACACTCATCTCACAACCCGTTTCCACCTTATGCTCCAATGGGCTTCCCCATAGAACGTGCAAACCTGATTCCTACAGGCTAGATGTGAGAAGCACTTTCTCCTGCTTGTTCTCCTAGAGGTAAACTTCCTTCTAAAAGCTCAACGTCCTGTTAGTGTTTTTCGCAGAGATATACAACATACTTTGGAAGCCTATTTGAATGCCGTTTTCAGTGTGATTTCACGTACAATTTCCAAAACCAAACTCTTAGGAGCTCAACCTTTCTTCTACCTACGACTTCTTCCGTTAAGTGAGTTATTCTTTATTCTAAACAGGATGCTTCTCTGACGCTTTTTCACTGAGATTTTGAAACACTAATGTCACAACCCGTTTCCACCATAGGCTCCAATGGGTTTCCCCATAGAACATGCACACGTGAATTGCTACAGGCTAGAGGAGAGATGCACATTCGGCTGCTTGTTCGCTTAGAGGTAAAATTCCTTCTCAAAGCTCAACGTCCAGGGAGCGAATTTGGCGGCGATACACAGAAAACACTTTGGAAGCGTATTGGAGTATCGTTTGCAGTGTGATTTCGCGTGTAATTTCCCAAACCAAACTGTTTGCAGCTCTAACTCTGTTCTGACTATCCCTTATTCGGTTCAGGGAGATATGCTGGTATCAAAATGGGGAAGCTTCTCTGACGCTTTTTCACAGAGATTTTGAAACATTAATCTCACAACCCGTTTCCACCTTAGGCTCCAATGGGATTCCCCATAGAACATGCAAACCTGAATTCTTTCCGGCTAGATGTGAGAAGCACTTTCTGCTGCTTGTTCTCCTAGAGGAAAACTTCCTTCCAAAAGCTCAACGTCCCGTGATCGTTTTTGGCAGAGATATACAAAACAATTTGGAAGCGTATTTGGAGGCCGTTTGCAGTGTGACTTAGCGTGTAATTTCCCAAACCAAACTCTTTGCAGCTCTAACTCTGTTCTGACTACCACTTATTCGGTTCAGTGAGATATGCTGGTATCTAAATGGGGAAGCTTCTCTGATGCTTATTCACAGAGATTTTGAAACACTCATCTCACAACCCGTTTCCACCATAGGCTCCAATGGGCTTCCCCATAGAACATGCAAACCTGAATTGTTACAGGCTAGATGTGAGAAGAACATTCTGCTGCTTGGTCCCTTAGAGTTAAACTTGCTTGTCAAAAGGCAACGTCCAGTGAGTGTTTTCCGCAGAGATAACCACATAATTTGGAAGCCTACTTGAATGCCGTTTTCAGTGCGATTTCACGTACAATTTCCCAAAACAAACTGTTTGCAGCTATGACACTGTTCTGACTACCACTTCTTCGATTCAGTGAGATATTTTGGAAGGTAAATGGGGAAGCCTTCTCTGACGCTTTCTCACAGAGATTTTGAAACACTCATCTCACAACCCGTTTCCACCTTATGCTCCAATGGGCTTCCCCATAGAACGTGCAAACCTGATTCCTACAGGCTAGATGTGAGAAGCACTTTCTCCTGCTTGTTCTCCTAGAGGTAAACTTCCTTCTAAAAGCTCAACGTCCTGTTAGTGTTTTTCGCAGAGATATACAACATACTTTGGAAGCCTATTTGAATGCCGTTTTCAGTGTGATTTCACGTACAATTTCCAAAACCAAACTCTTAGGAGCTCTACCTTTCTTCTACCTACGACTTCTTCCGTTAAGTGAGTTATTCTTTATTCTAAACAGGATGCTTCTCTGACGCTTTTTCACTGAGATTTTGAAACACTAATGTCACAACCCGTTTCCACCATAGGCTCCAATGGGTTTCCCCATAGAACATGCACACGTGAATTGCTACAGGCTAGAGGAGAGATGCACATTCGGCTGCTTGTTCGCTTAGAGGTAAAATTCCTTCTCAAAGCTCAACGTCCAGGGAGCGAATGTGGCGGCGATACACAGAAAACACTTTGGAAGCGTATTGGAGTATCGTTTGCAGTGTGATTTCGCGTGTAATTTCCCAAACCAAACTGTTTGCAGCTCTAACTCTGTTCTGACTATCCCTTATTCGGTTCAGGGAGATATGCTGGTATCAAAATGGGGAAGCTTCTCTGACGCTTTTTCACAGAGATTTTGAAACATTAATCTCACAACCCGTTTCCACCTTAGGCTCCAATGGGATTCCCCATAGAACATGCAAACCTGAATTCTTTCCGGCTAGATGTGAGAAGCACTTTCTGCTGCTTGTTCTCCTAGAGGAAAACTTCCTTCCAAAAGCTCAACGTCCCGTGATCGTTTTTGGCAGAGATATACAAAACAATTTGGAAGCGTATTTGGAGGCCGTTTGCAGTGTGACTTAGCGTGTAATTTCCCAAACCAAACTCTTTGCAGCTCTAACTCTGTTCTGACTACCACTTATTCGGTTCAGTGAGATATGCTGGTATCTAAATGGGGAAGCTTCTCTGATGCTTATTCACAGAGATTTTGACACACTCATCTCACAACCCGTTTCCGAAATAGGCTCCAATGGGCTTCCCCATAGAACATGCAAACCTGAATTGTTACAGGCTAGATGTGAGAAGAACATTCTGCTGCTTGGTCCCTTAGAGTTAAACTTGCTTGTCAAAAGGCAACGTCCAGTGAGTGTTTTCCGCAGAGATAACCACATAATTTGGAAGCCTACTTGAATGCCGTTTTCAGTGCGATTTCACGTACAATTTCCCAAAACAAACTGTTTGCAGCTATGACACTGTTCTGACTACCACTTCTTCGATTCAGTGAGATATTTTGGAAGGTAAATGGGGAAGCCTTCTCTGACGCTTTCTCACAGAGATTTTGAAACACTCATCTCACAACCCGTTTCCACCTTATGCTCCAATGGGCTTCCCCATAGAACGTGCAAACCTGATTCCTACAGGCTAGATGTGAGAAGCACTTTCTCCTGCTTGTTCTCCTAGAGGTAAACTTCCTTCTAAAAGCTCAACGTCCTGTTAGTGTTTTTCGCAGAGATATACAACATACTTTGGAAGCCTATTTGAATGCCGTTTTCAGTGTGATTTCACGTACAATTTCCAAAACCGAACTCTTAGGAGCTCAACCTTTCTTCTACCTACGACTTCTTCCGTTAAGTGAGTTATTCTTTATTCTAAACAGGATGCTTCTCTGACGCTTTTTCACTGAGATTTTGAAACACTAATGTCACAACCCGTTTCCACCATAGGCTCCAATGGGTTTCCCCATAGAACATGCACACGTGAATTGCTACAGGCTAGAGGAGAGATGCACATTCGGCTGCTTGTTCGCTTAGAGGTAAAATTCCTTCTCAAAGCTCAACGTCCAGGGAGCGAATTTGGCGGCGATACACAGAAAACACTTTGGAAGCGTATTGGAGTATCGTTTGCAGTGTGATTTCGCGTGTAATTTCCCAAACCAAACTGTTTGCAGCTCTAACTCTGTTCTGACTATCCCTTATTCGGTTCAGGGAGATATGCTGGTATCAAAATGGGGAAGCTTCTCTGACGCTTTTTCACAGAGATTTTGAAACATTAATCTCACAACCCGTTTCCACCTTAGGCTCCAATGGGATTCCCCATAGAACATGCAAACCTGAATTCTTTCCGGCTAGATGTGAGAAGCACTTTCTGCTGCTTGTTCTCCTAGAGGAAAACTTCCTTCCAAAAGCTCAACGTCCCGTGATCGTTTTTGGCAGAGATATACAAAACAATTTGGAAGCGTATTTGGAGGCCGTTTGCAGTGTGACTTAGCGTGTAATTTCCCAAACCAAACTCTTTGCAGCTCTAACTCTGTTCTGACTACCACTTATTCGGTTCAGTGAGATATGCTGGTATCTAAATGGGGAAGCTTCTCTGATGCTTATTCACAGAGATTTTGAAACACTCATCTCACAACCCGTTTCCACCATAGGCTCCAATGGGCTTCCCCATAGAACATGCAAACCTGAATTGTTACAGGCTAGATGTGAGAAGAACATTCTGCTGCTTGGTCCCTTAGAGTTAAACTTGCTTGTCAAAAGGCAACGTCCAGTGAGTGTTTTCCGCAGAGATAACCACATAATTTGGAAGCCTACTTGAATGCCGTTTTCAGTGCGATTTCACCTACAATTTCCCAAAACAAACTGTTTGCAGCTATGACACTGTTCTGACTACCACTTCTTCGATTCAGTGAGATATTTTGGAAGGTAAATGGGGAAGCCTTCTCTGACGCTTTCTCACAGAGATTTTGAAACACTCATCTCACAACCCGTTTCCACCTTATGCTCCAATGGACTTCCCCATAGAACGTGCAAACCTGATTCCTACAGGCTAGATGTGAGAAGCACTTTCTCCTGCTTGTTCTCCTAGAGGTAAACTTCCTTCTAAAAGCTCAACGTCCTGTTAGTGTTTTTCGCAGAGATATACAACATACTTTGGAAGCCTATTTGAATGCCGTTTTCAGTGTGATTTCACGTACAATTTCCAAAACCAAACTCTTAGGAGCTCTACCTTTCTTCTACCTACGACTTCTTCCGTTAAGTGAGTTATTCTTTATTCTAAACAGGATGCTTCTCTGACGCTTTTTCACTGAGATTTTGAAACACTAATGTCACAACCCGTTTCCACCATAGGCTCCAATGGGTTTCCCCATAGAACATGCACACGTGAATTGCTACAGGCTAGAGGAGAGATGCACATTCGGCTGCTTG
Source organism: Cynocephalus volans (assembly GCF_027409185.1). Classification (NCBI taxonomy): domain Eukaryota; kingdom Metazoa; phylum Chordata; class Mammalia; order Dermoptera; family Cynocephalidae; genus Cynocephalus; species Cynocephalus volans. Next base: position 5,975,259 of record NC_084479.1, read on the forward strand.
TTCGCTTAGAGGTAAAATTCCTTCTCAAAGCTCAACGTCCAGGGAGCGAATTTCGCGGCGATACACAGAAAACACTTTGGAAGCGTATTGGAGTATCGTTTGCAGTGTGATTTCGCGTGTAATTTCCCAAACCATACTGTTTGCAGCTCTAACTCTGTTCTGACTATCCCTTATTCGGTTCAGGGAGATATGCTGGTATCAAAATGGGGAAGCTTCTCTGACGCTTTTTCACAGAGATTTTGAAACATTAATCTCACAACCCGTTTCCACCTTAGGCTCCAATGGGATTCCCCATAGAACATGCAAACCTGAATTCTTTCCGGCTAGATGTGAGAAGCACTTTCTGCTGCTTGTTCTCCTAGAGGAAAACTTCCTTCCAAAAGCTCAACGTCCCGTGATCGTTTTTGGCAGAGATATACAAAACAATTTGGAAGCGTATTTGGAGGCCGTTTGCAGTGTGACTTAGCGTGTAATTTCCCAAACCAAACTCTTTGCAGCTCTAACTCTGTTCTGACTACCACTTATTCGGTTCAGTGAGATATGCTGGTATCTAAATGGGGAAGCTTCTCTGATGCTTATTCACAGAGATTTTGAAACACTCATCTCACAACCCGTTTCCACCATAGGCTCCAATGGGCTTCCCCATCGAACATGCAAACCTGAATTGTTACAGGCTAGATGTGAGAAGAACATTCTGCTGCTTGGTCCCTTAGAGTTAAACTTGCTTGTCAAAAGGCAACGTCCAGTGAGTGTTTTTCGCAGAGATAACCACATAATTTGGAAGCCTACTTGAATGCCGTTTTCAGTGCGATTTCACGTACAATTTCCCAAAACAAACTGTTTGCAGCTATGACACTGTTCTGACTACCACTTCTTCGATTCAGTGAGATATTTTGGAAGGTAAATGGGGAAGCCTTCTCTGACGCTTTCTCACAGAGATTTTGAAACACTCATCTCACAACCCGTTTCCACCTTATGCTCCAATGGGCTTCCCCATAGAACGTGCAAACCTGATTCCTACAGGCTAGATGTGAGAAGCACTTTCTCCTGCTTGTTCTCCTAGAGGTAAACTTCCTTCTAAAAGCTCAACGTCCTGTTAGTGTTTTTCGCAGAGATATACAACATACTTTGGAAGCCTATTTGAATGCCGTTTTCAGTGTGATTTCACGTACAATTTCCAAAACCAAACTCTTAGGAGCTCTACCTTTCTTCTACCTACGACTTCTTCCGTTAAGTGAGTTATTCTTTATTCTAAACAGGATGCTTCTCTGACGCTTTTTCACTGAGATTTTGAAACACTAATGTCACAACCCGTTTCCACCATAGGCTCCAATGGGTTTCCCCATAGAACATGCACACGTGAATTGCTACAGGCTAGAGGAGAGATGCACATTCGGCTGCTTGTTCGCTTAGAGGTAAAATTCCTTCTCAAAGCTCAACGTCCAGGGAGCGAATTTGGCGGCGATACACAGAAAACACTTTGGAAGCGTATTGGAGTATCGTTTGCAGTGTGATTTCGCGTGTAATTTCCCAAACCAAACTGTTTGCAGCTCTAACTCTGTTCTGACTATCCCTTATTCGGTTCAGGGAGATATGCTGGTATCTAAATGGGGAAGCTTCTCTGACGCTTTTTCACAGAGATTTTGAAACATTAATCTCACAACCCGTTTCCACCTTAGGCTCCAATGGGATTCCCCATAGAACATGCAAACCTGAATTCTTTCCGGCTAGATGTGAGAAGCACTTTCTGCTGCTTGTTCTCCTAGAGGAAAACTTCCTTCCAAAAGCTCAACGTCCCGTGACCGTTTTTGGCAGAGATATACAAAACAATTTGGAAGCGTATTTGGAGGCCGTTTGCAGTGTGACTTAGCGTGTAATTTCCCAAACCAAACTCTTTGCAGCTCTAACTCTGTTCTGACTACCACTTATTCGGTTCAGTGAGATATGCTGGTATCTAAATGGGGAAGCTTCTCTGATGCTTATTCACAGTGATTTTGACACACTCATCTCACAACCCGTTTCCGAAATAGGCTCCAATGGGCTTCCCCATAGAACATGCAAACCTGAATTGTTACAGGCTAGATGTGAGAAGAACATTCTGCTGCTTGGTCCCTTAGAGTTAAACTTGCTTGTCAAAAGGCAACGTCCAGTGAGTGTTTTCCGCAGAGATAACCACATAATTTGGAAGCCTACTTGAATGCCGTTTTCAGTGCGATTTCACGTACAATTTCCCAAAACAAACTGTTTGCAGCTATGACACTGTTCTGACTACCACTTCTTCGATTCAGTGAGATATTTTGGAAGGTAAATGGGGAAGCCTTCTCTGACGCTTTCTCACAGAGATTTTGAAACACTCATCTCACAACCCGTTTCCACCTTATGCTCCAATGGGCTTCCCCATAGAACGTGCAAACCTGATTCCTACAGGCTAGATGTGAGAAGCACTTTCTCCTGCTTGTTCTCCTAGAGGTAAACTTCCTTCTAAAAGCTCAACGTCCTGTTAGTGTTTTTCGCAGAGATATACAACATACTTTGGAAGCCTATTTGAATGCCGTTTTCAGTGTGATTTCACGTACAATTTCCAAAACCAAACTCTTAGGAGCTCTACCTTTCTTCTACCTACGACTTCTTCCGTTAAGTGAGTTATTCTTTATTCTAAACAGGATGCTTCTCTGACGCTTTTTCACTGAGATTTTGAAACACTAATGTCACAACCTGTTTCCACCATAGGCTCCAATGGGTTTCCCCATAGAACATGCACACGTGAATTGCTACAGGCTAGAGGAGAGATGCACATTCGGCTGCTTGTTCGCTTAGAGGTAAAATTCCTTCTCAAAGCTCAACGTCCAGGGAGCGAATTTGGCGGAGATACACAGAAAACACTTTGGAAGCGTATTGGAGTATCGTTTGCAGTGTGATTTCGTGTGTAATTTCCCAAACCAAACTGTTTGCAGCTCTAACTCTGTTCTGACTATCCCTTATTCGGTTCAGGGAGATATGCTGGTATCTAAATGGGGAAGCTTCTCTGACGCTTTTTCACAGAGATTTTGAAACATTAATCTCACAACCCGTTTCCACCTTAGGCTCCAATGGGATTCCCCATAGAACATGCAAACCTGAATTCTTTCCGGCTAGATGTGAGAAGCACTTTCTGCTGCTTGTTCTCCTAGAGGAAAACTTCCTTCCAAAAGCTCAACGTCCCGTGATCGTTTTTGGCAGAGATATAGAAAACAATTTGGAAGCGTATTTGGAGGCCGTTTGCAGTGTGACTTAGCGTGTAATTTCCCAAACCAAACTCTTTGCAGCTCTAACTCTGTTCTGACTACCACTTATTCGGTTCAGTGAGATATGCTGGTATCTAAATGGGGAAGCTTCTCTGATGCTTATTCACAGAGATTTTGAAACACTCATCTCACAACCCGTTTCCACCATAGGCTCCAATGGGCTTCCCCATCGAACATGCAAACCTGAATTGTTACAGGCTAGATGTGAGAAGAACATTCTGCTGCTTGGTCCCTTAGAGTTAAACTTGCTTGTCAAAAGGCAACGTCCAGTGAGTGTTTTTCGCACTGATAACCACATAATTTGGAAGCCTACTTGAATGCCGTTTTCAGTTCGATTTCACGTACAATTTCCCAAAACAAACTGTTTGCAGCTATGACACTGTTCTGACTACCACTTCTTCGATTCAGTGAGATATTTTGGAAGGTAAATGGGGAAGCCTTCTCTGACGCTTTCTCACAGAGATTTTGAAACACTCATCTCACAACCCGTTTCCACCTTATGCTCCAATGGGCTTCCCCATAGAACGTGCAAACCTGATTCCTACAGGCTAGATGTGAGAAGCACTTTCTCCTGCTTGTTCTCCTAGAGGTAAACTTCCTTCTAAAAGCTCAACGTCCTGTTAGTGTTTTTCGCAGAGATATACAACATACTTTGGAAGCCTATTTGAATGCCGTTTTCAGTGTGATTTCACGTACAATTTCCAAAACCAAACTCTTAGGAGCTCTACCTTTCTTCTACCTACGACTTCTTCCGTTAAGTGAGTTATTCTTTATTCTAAACAGGATGCTTCTCTGACGCTTTTTCACTGAGATTTTGAAACACTAATGTCACAACCCGTTTCCACCATAGGCTCCAATGGGTTTCCCCATAGAACATGCACACGTGAATTGCTACAGGCTAGAGGAGAGATGCACATTCGGCTGCTTGTTCGCTTAGAGGTAAAATTCCTTCTCAAAGCTCAACGTCCAGGGAGCGAATGTGGCGGCGATACACAGAAAACACTTTGGAAGCGTATTGGAGTATCGTTTGCAGTGTGATTTCGCGTGTAATTTCCCAAACCAAACTGTTTGCAGCTCTAACTCTGTTCTGACTATCCCTTATTCGGTTCAGGGAGATATGCTGGTATCTAAATGGGGAAGCTTCTCTGACGCTTTTTCACAGAGATTTTGAAACATTAATCTCACAACCCGTTTCCACCTTAGGCTCCAATGGGATTCCCCATAGAACATGCAAACCTGAATTCTTTCCGGCTAGATGTGAGAAGCACTTTCTGCTGCTTGTTCTCCTAGAGGAAAACTTCCTTCCAAAAGCTCAACGTCCCGTGATCGTTTTTGGCAGAGATATACAAAACAATTTGGAAGCGTATTTGGAGGCCGTTTGCAGTGTGACTTAGCGTGTAATTTCCCAAACCAAACTCTTTGCAGCTCTAACTCTGTTCTGACTACCACTTATTCGGTTCAGTGAGATATGCTGGTATCTAAATGGGGAAGCTTCTCTGATGCTTATTCACAGAGATTTTGAAACACTCATCTCACAACCCGTTTCCACCATAGGCTCCAATGGGCTTCCCCATCGAACATGCAAACCTGAATTGTTACAGGCTAGATGTGAGAAGAACATTCTGCTGCTTGGTCCCTTAGAGTTAAACTTGCTTGTCAAAAGGCAACGTCCAGTGAGTGTTTTTCGCAGAGATAACCACATAATTTGGAAGCCTACTTGAATGCCGTATTCAGTGCGATTTCACGTACAATTTCCCAAAACAAACTGTTTGCAGCTATGACACTGTTCTGACTACCACTTCTTCGATTCAGTGAGATATTTTGGAAGGTAAATGGGGAAGCCTTCTCTGACGCTTTCTCACAGAGATTTTGAAACACTCATCTCACAACCCGTTTCCACCTTATGCTCCAATGGGCTTCCCCATAGAACGTGCAAACCTGATTCCTACAGGCTAGATGTGAGAAGCACTTTCTCCTGCTTGTTCTCCTAGAGGTAAACTTCCTTCTAAAAGCTCAACGTCCTGTTAGTGTTTTTCGCAGAGATATACAACATACTTTGGAAGCCTATTTGAATGCCGTTTTCAGTGTGATTTCACGTACAATTTCCAAAACCAAACTCTTAGGAGCTCTACCTTTCTTCTACCTACGACTTCTTCCGTTAAGTGAGTTATTCTTTATTCTAAACAGGATGCTTCTCTGACGCTTTTTCACTGAGATTTTGAAACACTAATGTCACAACCTGTTTCCACCATAGGCTCCAATGCGTTTCCCCATAGAACATGCACACGTGAATTGCTACAGGCTAGAGGAGAGATGCACATTCGGCTGCTTGTTCGCTTAGAGGTAAAATTCCTTCTCAAAGCTCAACGTCCAGGGAGCGAATTTGGCGGAGATACACAGAAAACACTTTGGAAGCGTATTGGAGTATCGTTTGCAGTGTGATTTCGTGTGTAATTTCCCAAACCAAACTGTTTGCAGCTCTAACTCTGTTCTGACTATCCCTTATTCGGTTCAGGGAGATATGCTGGTATCTAAATGGGGAAGCTTCTCTGACGCTTTTTCACAGAGATTTTGAAACATTAATCTCACAACCCGTTTCCACCTTAGGCTCCAATGGGATTCCCCATAGAACATGCAAACCTGAATTCTTACCGGCTAGATGTGAGAAGCACTTTCTGCTGCTTGTTCTCCTAGAGGAAAACTTCCTTCCAAAAGCTCAACGTCCCGTGATCGTTTTTGGCATAGATATAGAAAACAATTTGGAAGCGTATTTGGAGGCCGTTTGCAGTGTGACTTAGCGTGTAATTTCCCAAACCAAACTCTTTGCAGCTCTAACTCTGTTCTGACTACCACTTATTCGGTTCAGTGAGATATGCTGGTATCTAAATGGGGAAGCTTCTCTGATGCTTATTCACAGAGATTTTGAAACACTCATCTCACAACCCGTTTCCACCATAGGCTCCAATGGGCTTCCCCATCGAACATGCAAACCTGAATTGTTACAGGCTAGATGTGAGAAGAACATTCTGCTGCTTGGTCCCTTAGAGTTAAACTTGCTTGTCAAAAGGCAACGTCCAGTGAGTGTTTTTCGCACTGATAACCACATAATTTGGAAGCCTACTTGAATGCCGTTTTCAGTTCGATTTCACGTACAATTTCCCAAAACAAACTGTTTGCAGCTATGACACTGTTCTGACTACCACTTCTTCGATTCAGTGAGATATTTTGGAAGGTAAATGGGGAAGCCTTCTCTGACGCTTTCTCACAGAGATTTTGAAACACTCATCTCACAACCCGTTTCCACCTTATGCTCCAATGGGCTTCCCCATAGAACGTGCAAACCTGATTCCTACAGGCTAGATGTGAGAAGCACTTTCTCCTGCTTGTTCTCCTAGAGGTAAACTTCCTTCTAAAAGCTCAACGTCCTGTTAGTGTTTTTCGTAGAGATATACAACATACTTTGGAAGCCTATTTGAATGCCGTTTTCAGTGTGATTTCACGTACAATTTCCAAAACCAAACTCTTAGGAGCTCTACCTTTCTTCTACCTACGACTTCTTCCGTTAAGTGAGTTATTCTTTATTCTAAACAGGATGCTTCTCTGACGCTTTTTCACTGAGATTTTGAAACACTAATGTCACAACCCGTTTCCACCATAGGCTCCAATGGGTTTCCCCATAGAACATGCACACGTGAATTGCTACAGGCTAGAGGAGAGATGCACATTCGGCTGCTTGTTCGCTTAGAGGTAAAATTCCTTCTCAAAGCTCAACGTCCAGGGAGCGAATTTGGCGGCGATACACAGAAAACACTTTGGAAGCGTATTGGAGTATCGTTTGCAGTGTGATTTCGCGTGTAATTTCCCAAACCAAACTGTTTGCAGCTCTAACTCTGTTCTGACTATCCCTTATTCGGTTCAGGGAGATATGCTGGTATCTAAATGGGGAAGCTTCTCTGACGCTTTTTCACAGAGATTTTGAAACATTAATCTCACAACCCGTTTCCACCTTAGGCTCCAATGGGATTCCCCATAGAACATGCAAACCTGAATTCTTTCCGGCTAGATGTGAGAAGCACTTTCTGCTGCTTGTTCTCCTAGAGGAAAACTTCCTTCCAAAAGCTCAACGTCCCGTGATCGTTTTTGGCAGAGATATAGAAAACAATTTGGAAGCGTATTTGGAGGCCGTTTGCAGTGTGACTTAGCGTGTAATTTCCCAAACCAAACTCTTTGCAGCTCTAACTCTGTTCTGACTACCACTTATTCGGTTCAGTGAGATATGCTGGTATCTAAATGGGGAAGCTTCTCTGATGCTTATTCACAGAGATTTTGAAACACTCATCTCACAACCCGTTTCCACCATAGGCTCCAATGGGCTTCCCCATCGAACATGCAAACCTGAATTGTTACAGGCTAGATGTGAGAAGAACATTCTGCTGCTTGGTCCCTTAGAGTTAAACTTGCTTGTCAAAAGGCAACGTCCAGTGAGTGTTTTTCGCAGAGATAACCACATAATTTGGAAGCCTACTTGAATGCCGTTTTCAGTGCGATTTCACGTACAATTTCCCAAAACAAACTGTTTGCAGCTATGACACTGTTCTGACTACCACTTCTTCGATTCAGTGAGATATTTTGGAAGGTAAATGTGGAAGCCTTCTCTGACGCTTTCTCACAGAGATTTTGAAACACTCATCTCACAACCCGTTTCCACCTTATGCTCCAATGGGCTTCCCCATAGAACGTGCAAACCTGATTCCTACAGGCTAGATGTGAGAAGCACTTTCTCCTGCTTGTTCTCCTAGAGGTAAACTTCCTTCTAAAAGCTCAACGTCCTGTTAGTGTTTTTCGCAGAGATATACAACATACTTTGGAAGCCTATTTGAATGCCGTTTTCAGTGTGATTTCACGTACAATTTCCAAAACCAAACTCTTAGGAGCTCTACCTTTCTTCTACCTACGACTTCTTCCGTTAAGTGAGTTATTCTTTATTCTAAACAGGATGCTTCTCTGACGCTTTTTCACTGAGATTTTGAAACACTAATGTCACAACCCGTTTCCACCATAGGCTCCAATGGGTTTCCCCATAGAACATGCACACGTGAATTGCTACAGGCTAGAGGAGAGATGCACATTCGGCTGCTTGTTCGCTTAGAGGTAAAATTCCTTCTCAAAGCTCAACGTCCAGGGAGCGAATTTCGCGGCGATACACAGAAAACACTGTGGAAGCGTATTGGAGTATCGTTTGCAGTGTGATTTCGCGTGTAATTTCCCAAACCAAACTGTTTGCAGCTCTAACTCTGTTCTGACTATCCCTTATTCGGTTCAGGGAGATATGCTGGTATCTAAATGGGGAAGCTTCTCTAACGCTTTTTCACAGAGATTTTGAAACATTAATCTCACAACCCGTTTCCACCTTAGGCTCCAATGGGATTCCCCATAGAACATGCAAACCTGAATTCTTTCCGGCTAGATGTGAGAAGCACTTTCTGCTGCTTGTTCTCCTAGAGGAAAACTTCCTTCCAAAAGCTCAACGTCCCGTGATCGTTTTTGGCAGAGATATACAAAACAATTTGGAAGCGTATTTGGAGGCCGTTTGCAGTGTGACTTAGCGTGTAATTTCCCAAACCAAACTCTTTGCAGCTCTAACTCTGTTCTGACTACCACTTATTCGGTTCAGTGAGATATGCTGGTATCTAAATGGGGAAGCTTCTCTGATGCTTATTCACAGAGATTTTGAAACACTCATCTCACAACCCGTTTCCACCATAGGCTCCAATGGGCTTCCCCATCGAACATGCAAACCTGAATTGTTACAGGCTAGATGTGAGAAGAACATTCTGCTGCTTGGTCCCTTAGAGTTAAACTTGCTTGTCAAAAGGCAACGTCCAGTGAGTGTTTTTCGCAGAGATAACCACATAATTTGGAATCCTACTTGAATGCCGTTTTCAGTGCGATTTCACGTACAATTTCCCAAAACAAACTGTTTGCAGCTATGACACTGTTCTGACTACCACTTCTTCGATTCAGTGAGATATTTTGGAAGGTAAATGGGGAAGCCTTCTCTGACGCTTTCTCACAGAGATTTTGAAACACTCATCTCACAACCCGTTTCCACCTTATGCTCCAATGGGCTTCCCCATAGAACGTGCAAACCTGATTCCTACAGGCTAGATGTGAGAAGCACTTTCTCCTGCTTGTTCTCCTAGAGGTAAACTTCCTTCTAAAAGCTCAACGTCCTGTTAGTGTTTTTCGCAGAGATATACAACATACTTTGGAAGCCTATTTGAATGCCGTTTTCAGTGTGATTTCACGTACAATTTCCAAAACCAAACTCTTAGGAGCTCTACCTTTCTTCTACCTACGACTTCTTCCGTTAAGTGAGTTATTCTTTATTCTAAACAGGATGCTTCTCTGACGCTTTTTCACTGAGATTTTGAAACACTAATGTCACAACCCGTTTCCACCATAGGCTCCAATGGGTTTCCCCATAGAACATGCACACGTGAATTGCTACAGGCTAGAGGAGAGATGCACATTCGGCTGCTTGTTCGCTTAGAGGTAAAATTCCTTCTCAAAGCTCAACGTCCAGGGAGCGAATTTCGCGGCGATACACAGAAAACACTTTGGAAGCGTATTGGAGTATCGTTTGCAGTGTGATTTCGCGTGTAATTTCCCAAACCAAACTGTTTGCAGCTCTAACTCTGTTCTGACTATCCCTTATTCGGTTCAGGGAGATATGCTGGTATCTAAATGGGGAAGCTTCTCTGACGCTTTTTCACAGAGATTTTGAAACATTAATCTCACAACCCGTTTCCACCTTAGGCTCCAATGGGATTCCCCATAGAACATGCAAACCTGAATTCTTTCCGGCTAGATGTGAGAAGCACTTTCTGCTGCTTGTTCTCCTAGAGGAAAACTTCCTTCCCAAAGCTCAACGTCCCGTGATCGTTTTTGACAGAGATATACAAAACAATTTGGAAGCGTATTTGGAGGCCGTTTGCAGTGTGACTTAGCGTGTAATTTCCCAAACCAAACTCTTTGCAGCTCTAACTCTGTTCTGACTACCACTTATTCGGTTCAGTGAGATATGCTGGTATCTAAATGGGGAAGCTTCTCTGATGCTTATTCACAGAGATTTTGAAACACTCATCTCACAACCCGTTTCCACCATAGGCTCCAATGGGCTTCCCCATCGAACATGCAAACCTGAATTGTTACAGGCTAGATGTGAGAAGAACATTCTGCTGCTTGGTCCCTTAGAGTTAAACTTGCTTGTCAAAAGGCAACGTCCAGTGAGTGTTTTCCGCAGAGATAACCACATAATTTGGAAGCCTACTTGAATGCCGTTTTCAGTGCGATTTCACGTACAATTTCCCAAAACAAACTGTTTGCAGCTATGACACTGTTCTGACTACCACTTCTTCGATTCAGTGAGATATTTTGGAAGGTAAATGGGGAAGCCTTCTCTGACGCTTTCTCACAGAGATTTTGAAACACTCATCTCACAACCCGTTTCCACCTTATGCTCCAATGGGCTTCCCCATAGAACGTGCAAACCTGATTCCTACAGGCTAGATGTGAGAAGCACTTTCTCCTGCTTGTTCTCCTAGAGGTAAACTTCCTTCTAAAAGCTCAACGTCCTGTTAGTGTTTTTCGCAGAGATATACAACATACTTTGGAAGCCTATTTGAATGCCGTTTTCAGTGTGATTCCACGTACAATTTCCAAAACCAAACTCTTAGGAGCTCTACCTTTCTTCTACCTACGACTTCTTCCGTTAAGTGAGTTATTCTTTATTCTAAACAGGATGCTTCTCTGACGCTTTTTCACTGAGATTTTGAAACACTAATGTCACAACCCGTTTCCACCATAGGCTCCAATGGGTTTCCCCATAGAACATGCACACGTGAATTGCTACAGGCTAGAGGAGAGATGCACATTCGGCTGCTTGTTCGCTTAGAGGTAAAATTCCTTCTCAAAGCTCAACGTCCAGGGAGCGAATTTGGCGGCGATACACAGAAAACACTTTGGAAGCGTATTGGAGTATCGTTTGCAGTGTGATTTCGCGTGTAATTTCCCAAACCAAACTGTTTGCAGCTCTAACTCTGTTCTGACTATCCCTTATTCGGTTCAGGGAGATATGCTGGTATCTAAATGGGGAAGCTTCTCTGACGCTTTTTCACAGAGATTTTGAAACATTAATCTCACAACCCGTTTCCACCTTAGGCTCCAAAGGGATTCCCCATAGAACATGGAAACCTGAATTCTTACCGGCTAGATGTCAGAAGCACTTTCTGCTGCTTGTTCTCCTAGAGGAAAACTTCCTTCCAAAAGCTCAACGTCCCGTGATCGTTTTTGGCAGAGATATACAAAACAATTTGGAAGCGTATTTGAAGGCCGTTTGCAGTGTGACTAAGCGTGTAATTTCCCAAACCAAACTCTTTGCAGCTCTAACTCTGTTCTGACTACCACTTATTCGGTTCAGTGAGATATGCTGGTATCTAAATGGGGAAGCTTCTCTGATGCTTATTCACAGAGATTTTGACACACTCATCTCACAACCCGTCTCCAAAATAGGCTCCAATGGGCTTCCCCATAGAACATGCAAACCTGAATTGTTACAGGCTAGATGTGAGAAGAACATTCTGCTGCTTGGTCCCTTAGAGTTAAACTTGCTTGTCAAAAGGCAACGTCCAGTGAGTGTTTTCCGCAGAGATAACCACATAATTTGGAAGCCTACTTGAATGCCGTTTTCAGTGCGATTTCACGTACAATTTCCCAAAACAAACTGTTTGCAGCTATGACACTGTTCTGACTACCACTTCTTCGATTCAGTGAGATATTTTGGAAGGTAAATGGGGAAGCCTTCTCTGACGCTTTCTCACAGAGATTTTGAAACACTCATCTCACAACCCGTTTCCACCTTATGCTCCAATGGGCTTCCCCATAGAACGTGCAAACCTGATTCCTACAGGCTAGATGTGAGAAGCACTTTCTCCTGCTTGTTCTCCAAGAGGTAAACTTCCTTCTACAAGCTCAACGTCCGGTAATCGTTTTTGGCAGAGATATACAAAACAATTTGGAAGCGTATTTGAATATCTTTTGCAGTGTGATTTCGCGTGAAATTTCCCAAACCAAACTGTTTGCTGCTCTAACTCTCTTCTGATTACCACTTATTCAGTTCAGTGAAATATGCTGGTTCGTAAATGGGGAAGCTTCTCTGACACTTTTTTACAGAGATTTTGAAACACTCATCTCACAACCCGTTTCCACCATAGCCTCCAGTGGGATTCCCCATTGAACATGCAAACCTGAATTCTTACCGGCTACATGTGAGAAGCAATTTCTCCTGCTTGTTCTCCTAGAGGTAAACTTCCTTCTAAAAGCTCAACGTCCTGTTAGTGTTTTTCGCAGAGATATACAACATACTTTGGAAGCCTATTTGAATGCCGTTTTCAGTGTGATTTCACGTACAATTTCCAAAACCAAACTCTTAGGAGCTCTACCTTTCTTCTACCTACGACTTCTTCCGTTAAGTGAGTTATTCTTTATTCTAAACAGGATGCTTCTCTGACGCTTTTTCACTGAGATTTTGAAACACTAATGTCACAACCCGTTTCCACCTTAGGCTCCAATGGGTTTCCCCATAGAACATGCACACGTGAATTGCTATAGGCTAGAGGAGAGATGCACATTCGGCTGCTTGTTCGCTTGGAGGAAAAATTCCTTCTAAAAGCTCAACGTCCAGGGTGCGATTTTGGCGGAGATATACCAAAAACACATTGGAAGCGTATTGGAGTATCGTTTGCAGTGTGATTTCGCGTGTAATTTCCCAAACCAAACTGTTTGCAGCTCTAACTCTGTTCTGACTATCCCTTATTCGGTTCAGGGAGATATGCTGGTATCTAAATGGGGAAGCTTCTCTGACGCTTTTCCACAGAGATTTTGAAACATTAATCTCACAACCCGTTTCCACCTTAGGCTCCAATGGGATTCCCCATAGAACATGCAAACCTGAATTCTTTCCGGCTAGATGTGAGAAGCACTTTCTGCTGCTTGTTCTCCTAGAGGAAAACTTCCTTCCAAAAGCTCAACGTCCCGTGACCGTTTTTGGCAGAGATATACAAAACAATTTGGAAGCGTATTTGGAGGCCGTTTGCAGTGTGACTTAGCGTGTAATTTCCCAAACCAAACTCTTTGCAGCTCTAACTCTGTTCTGACTACCACTTATTCGGTTCAGTGAGATATGCTGGTATCTAAATGGGGAAGCTTCTCTGATGCTTATTCACAGAGATTTTGAAACACTCATCTCACAACCCGTTTCCACCATAGGCTCCAATGGGCTTCCCCATCGAACATGCAAACCTGAATTGTTACAGGCTAGATGTGAGAAGAACATTCTGCTGCTTGGTCCCTTAGAGTTAAACTTGCTTGTCAAAAGGCAACGTCCAGTGAGTGTTTTTCGCAGAGATAACCACATAATTTGGAAGCCTACTTGAATGCCGTTTTCAGTGCGATTTCACGTACAATTTCCCAAAACAAACTGTTTGCAGCTATGACACTGTTCTGACTACCACTTCTTCGATTCAGTGAGATATTTTGGAAGGTAAATGGGGAAGCCTTCTCTGACGCTTTCTCACAGAGATTTTGAAACACTCATCTCACAACCCGTTTCCACCTTATGCTCCAATGGGCTTCCCCATAGAACGTGCAAACCTGATTCCTACAGGCTAGATGTGAGAAGCACTTTCTCCTGCTTGTTCTCCTAGAGGTAAACTTCCTTCTAAAAGCTCAACGTCCTGTTAGTGTTTTTCGCAGAGATATACAACATACTTTGGAAGCCTATTTGAATGCCGTTTTCAGTGTGATTTCACGTACAATTTCCAAAACCAAACTCTTAGGAGCTCTACCTTTCTTCTACCTACGACTTCTTCCGTTAAGTGAGTTATTCTTTATTCTAAACAGGATGCTTCTCTGACGCTTTTTCACTGAGATTTTGAAACACTAATGTCACAACCCGTTTCCACCATAGGCTCCAATGGGTTTCCCCATAGAACATGCACACGTGAATTGCTACAGGCTAGAGGAGAGATGCACATTCGGCTGCTTGTTCGCTTAGAGGTAAAATTCCTTCTCAAAGCTCAACGTCCAGGGAGCGAATTTGGCGGCGATACACAGAAAACACTTTGGAAGCGTATTGGAGTATCGTTTGCAGTGTGATTTCGCGTGTAATTTCCCAAACCAAACTGTTTGCAGCTCTAACTCTGTTCTGACTATCCCTTATTCGGTTCAGGGAGATATGCTGGTATCTAAATGGGGAAGCTTCTCTGACGCTTTTTCACAGAGATTTTGAAACATTAATCTCACAACCCGTTTCCACCTTAGGCTCCAATGGGATTCCCCATAGAACATGGAAACCTGAATTCTTACCGGCTAGATGTGAGAAGCACTTTCTGCTGCTTGTTCTCCTAGAGGTAAACTTCCTTCTAAAAGCTCAACGTCCTGTTAGTGTTTTTCGCAGAGATATACAACATACTTTGGAAGCCTATTTGAATGCCGTTTTCAGTGTGATTTCACGTACAATTTCCAAAACCAAACTCTTAGGAGCTCTACCTTTCTTCTACCTACGACTTCTTCCGTTAAGTGAGTTATTCTTTATTCTAAACAGGATGCTTCTCTGACGCTTTTCCACTGAGATTTTGAAACACTAATGTCACAACCCGTTTCCACCATAGGCTCCAATGGGTTTCCCCATAGAACATGCACACGTGAATTGCTACAGGCTAGAGGAGAGATGCACATTCGGCTGCTTGTTCGCTTAGAGGTAAAATTCCTTCTCAAAGCTCAACGTCCAGGGAGCGAATTTGGCGGCGATACACAGAAAACACTTTGGAAGCGTATTGGAGTATCGTTTGCAGTGTGATTTCGCGTGTAATTTCCCAAACCAAACTGTTTGCAGCTCTAACTCTGTTCTGACTATCCCTTATTCGGTTCAGGGAGATATGCTGGTATCTAAATGGGGAAGCTTCTCTGACGCTTTTTCACAGAGATTTTGAAACATTAATCTCACAACCCGTTTCCACCTTAGGCTCCAATGGGATTCCCCATAGAACATGCAAACCTGAATTCTTTCCGGCTAGATGTGAGAAGCACTTTCTGCTGCTTGTTCTCCTAGAGGAAAACTTCCTTCCAAAAGCTCAACGTCCCGTGACCGTTTTTGGCAGAGATATACAAAACAATTTGGAAGCGTATTTGGAGGCCGTTTGCAGTGTGACTTAGCGTGTAATTTCCCAAACCAAACTCTTTGCAGCTCTAACTCTGTTCTGACTACCACTTATTCGGTTCAGTGAGATATGCTGGTATCTAAATGGGGAAGCTTCTCTGATGCTTATTCACAGAGATTTTGAAACACTCATCTCACAACCCGTTTCCACCATAGGCTCCAATGGGCTTCCCCATCGAACATGCAAACCTGAATTGTTACAGGCTAGATGTGAGAAGAACATTCTGCTGCTTGGTCCCTTAGAGTTAAACTTGCTTGTCAAAAGGCAACGTCCAGTGAGTGTTTTTCGCAGAGATAACCACATAATTTGGAAGCCTACTTGAATGCCGTTTTCAGTGCGATTTCACGTACAATTTCCCAAAACAAACTGTTTGCAGCTATGACACTGTTCTGACTACCACTTCTTCGATTCAGTGAGATATTTTGGAAGGTAAATGGGGAAGCCTTCTCTGACGCTTTCTCACAGAGATTTTGAAACACTCATCTCACAACCCGTTTCCACCTTATGCTCCAATGGGCTTCCCCATAGAACGTGCAAACCTGATTCCTACAGGCTAGATGTGAGAAGCACTTTCTCCTGCTTGTTCTCCTAGAGGTAAACTTCCTTCTAAAAGCTCAACGTCCTGTTAGTGTTTTTCGCAGAGATATACAACATACTTTGGAAGCCTATTTGAATGCCGTTTTCAGTGTGATTTCACGTACAATTTCCAAAACCAAACTCTTAGGAGCTCTACCTTTCTTCTACCTACGACTTCTTCCGTTAAGTGAGTTATTCTTTATTCTAAACAGGATGCTTCTCTGACGCTTTTTCACTGAGATTTTGAAACACTAATGTCACAACCCGTTTCCACCATAGGCTCCAATGGGTTTCCCCATAGAACATGCACACGTGAATTGCTACAGGCTAGAGGAGAGATGCACATTCGGCTGCTTGTTCGCTTAGAGGTAAAATTCCTTCTCAAAGCTCAACGTCCAGGGAGCGAATTTGGCGGCGATACACAGAAAACACTTTGGAAGCGTATTGGAGTATCGTTTGCAGTGTGATTTCGCGTGTAATTTCCCAAACCAAACTGTTTGCAGCTCTAACTCTGTTCTGACTATCCCTTATTCGGTTCAGGGAGATATGCTGGTATCTAAATGGGGAAGCTTCTCTGACGCTTTTTCACAGAGATTTTGAAACATTAATCTCACAACCCGTTTCCACCTTAGGCTCCAATGGGATTCCCCATAGAACATGCAAACCTGAATTCTTTCCGGCTAGATGTGAGAAGCACTTTCTGCTGCTTGTTCTCCTAGAGGTAAACTTCCTTCTAAAAGCTCAACGTCCTGTTAGTGTTTTTCGCAGAGATATACAACATACTTTGGAAGCCTATTTGAATGCCGTTTTCAGTGTGATTTCACGTACAATTTCCAAAACCAAACTCTTAGGAGCTCTACCTTTCTTCTACCTACGACTTCTTCCGTTAAGTGAGTTATTCTTTATTCTAAACAGGATGCTTCTCTGACGCTTTTCCACTGAGATTTTGAAACACTAATGTCACAACCCGTTTCCACCATAGGCTCCAATGGGTTTCCCCATAGAACATGCACACGTGAATTGCTACAGGCTAGAGGAGAGATGCACATTCGGCTGCTTGTTCGCTTAGAGGTAAAATTCCTTCTCAAAGCTCAACGTCCAGGGAGCGAATTTGGCGGCGATACACAGAAAACACTTTGGAAGCGTATTGGAGTATCGTTTGCAGTGTGATTTCGCGTGTAATTTCCCAAACCAAACTGTTTGCAGCTCTAACTCTGTTCTGACTATCCCTTATTCGGTTCAGGGAGATATGCTGGTATCTAAATGGGGAAGCTTCTCTGACGCTTTTTCACAGAGATTTTGAAACATTAATCTCACAACCCGTTTCCACCTTAGGCTCCAATGGGATTCCCCATAGAACATGCAAACCTGAATTCTTTCCGGCTAGATGTGAGAAGCACTTTCTGCTGCTTGTTCTCCTAGAGGAAAACTTCCTTCCAAAAGCTCAACGTCCCGTGATCGTTTTTGGCAGAGATATAGAAAACAATTTGGAAGCGTATTTGGAGGCCGTTTGCAGTGTGACTTAGCGTGTAATTTCCCAAACCAAACTCTTTGCAGCTCTAACTCTGTTCTGACTACCACTTATTCGGTTCAGTGAGATATGCTGGTATCTAAATGGGGAAGCTTCTCTGATGCTTATTCACAGAGATTTTGAAACACTCATCTCACAACCCGTTTCCACCATAGGCTCCAATGGGCTTCCCCATCGAACATGCAAACCTGAATTGTTACAGGCTAGATGTGAGAAGAACATTCTGCTGCTTGGTCCCTTAGAGTTAAACTTGCTTGTCAAAAGGCAACGTCCAGTGAGTGTTTTTCGCAGAGATAACCACATAATTTGGAAGCCTACTTGAATGCCGTTTTCAGTGCGATTTCACGTACAATTTCCCAAAACAAACTGTTTGCAGCTATGACACTGTTCTGACTACCACTTCTTCGATTCAGTGAGATATTTTGGAAGGTAAATGTGGAAGCCTTCTCTGACGCTTTCTCACAGAGATTTTGAAACACTCATCTCACAACCCGTTTCCACCTTATGCTCCAATGGGCTTCCCCATAGAACGTGCAAACCTGATTCCTACAGGCTAGATGTGAGAAGCACTTTCTCCTGCTTGTTCTCCTAGAGGTAAACTTCCTTCTAAAAGCTCAACGTCCTGTTAGTGTTTTTCGCAGAGATATACAACATACTTTGGAAGCCTATTTGAATGCCGTTTTCAGTGTGATTTCACGTACAATTTCCAAAACCAAACTCTTAGGAGCTCTACCTTTCTTCTACCTACGACTTCTTCCGTTAAGTGAGTTATTCTTTATTCTAAACAGGATGCTTCTCTGACGCTTTTTCACTGAGATTTTGAAACACTAATGTCACAACCCGTTTCCACCATAGGCTCCAATGGGTTTCCCCATAGAACATGCACACGTGAATTGCTACAGGCTAGAGGAGAGATGCACATTCGGCTGCTTGTTCGCTTAGAGGTAAAATTCCTTCTCAAAGCTCAACGTCCAGGGAGCGAATTTCGCGGCGATACACAGAAAACACTGTGGAAGCGTATTGGAGTATCGTTTGCAGTGTGATTTCGCGTGTAATTTCCCAAACCAAACTGTTTGCAGCTCTAACTCTGTTCTGACTATCCCTTATTCGGTTCAGGGAGATATGCTGGTATCTAAATGGGGAAGCTTCTCTAACGCTTTTTCACAGAGATTTTGAAACATTAATCTCACAACCCGTTTCCACCTTAGGCTCCAATGGGATTCCCCATAGAACATGCAAACCTGAATTCTTTCCGGCTAGATGTGAGAAGCACTTTCTGCTGCTTGTTCTCCTAGAGGAAAACTTCCTTCCAAAAGCTCAACGTCCCGTGATCGTTTTTGGCAGAGATATACAAAACAATTTGGAAGCGTATTTGGAGGCCGTTTGCAGTGTGACTTAGCGTGTAATTTCCCAAACCAAACTCTTTGCAGCTCTAACTCTGTTCTGACTACCACTTATTCGGTTCAGTGAGATATGCTGGTATCTAAATGGGGAAGCTTCTCTGATGCTTATTCACAGAGATTTTGAAACACTCATCTCACAACCCGTTTCCACCATAGGCTCCAATGGGCTTCCCCATCGAACATGCAAACCTGAATTGTTACAGGCTAGATGTGAGAAGAACATTCTGCTGCTTGGTCCCTTAGAGTTAAACTTGCTTGTCAAAAGGCAACGTCCAGTGAGTGTTTTTCGCAGAGATAACCACATAATTTGGAAGCCTACTTGAATGCCGTTTTCAGTGCGATTTCACGTAAAATTTCCCAAAACAAACTGTTTGCAGCTATGACACTGTTCTGACTACCACTTCTTCGATTCAGTGAGATATTTTGGAAGGTAAATGGGGAAGCCTTCTCTGACGCTTTCTCACAGAGATTTTGAAACACTCATCTCACAACCCGTTTCCACCTTATGCTCCAATGGGCTTCCCCATAGAACGTGCAAACCTGATTCCTACAGGCTAGATGTGAGAAGCACTTTCTCCTGCTTGTTCTCCTAGAGGTAAACTTCCTTCTAAAAGCTCAACGTCCTGTTAGTGTTTTTCGCAGAGATATACAACATACTTTGGAAGCCTATTTGAATGCCGTTTTCAGTGTGATTTCACGTACAATTTCCAAAACCAAACTCTTAGGAGCTCTACCTTTCTTCTACCTACGACTTCTTCCGTTAAGTGAGTTATTCTTTATTCTAAACAGGATGCTTCTCTGACGCTTTTTCACTGAGATTTTGAAACACTAATGTCACAACCCGTTTCCACCATAGGCTCCAATGGGTTTCCCCATAGAACATGCACACGTGAATTGCTACAGGCTAGAGGAGAGATGCACATTGGGCTGCTTGTTCGCTTAGAGGTAAAATTCCTTCTCAAAGCTCAACGTCCAGGGAGCGAATTTGGCGGCGATACACAGAAAACACTTTGGAAGCGTATTGGAGTATCGTTTGCAGTGTGATTTCGCGTGTAATTTCCCAAACCAAACTGTTTGCAGCTCTAACTCTGTTCTGACTATCCCTTATTCGGTTCAGGGAGATATGCTGGTATCTAAATGGGGAAGCTTCTCTGACGCTTTTTCACAGAGATTTTGAAACATTAATCTCACAACCCGTTTCCACCTTAGGCTCCAATGGGATTCCCCATAGAACATGCAAACCTGAATTCTTTCCGGCTAGATGTGAGAAGCACTTTCTGCTGCTTGTTCTCCTAGAGGAAAACTTCCTTCCAAAAGCTCAACGTCCCGTGACCGTTTTTGGCAGAGATATACAAAACAATTTGGAAGCGTATTTGGAGGCCGTTTGCAGTGTGACTTAGCGTGTAATTTCCCAAACCAAACTCTTTGCAGCTCTAACTCTGTTCTGACTACCACTTATTCGGTTCAGTGAGATATGCTGGTATCTAAATGGGGAAGCTTCTCTGATGCTTATTCACAGAGATTTTGAAACACTCATCTCACAACCCGTTTCCACCATAGGCTCCAATGGGCTTCCCCATCGAACATGCAAACCTGAATTGTTACAGGCTAGATGTGAGAAGAACATTCTGCTGCTTGGTCCCTTAGAGTTAAACTTGCTTGTCAAAAGGCAACGTCCAGTGAGTGTTTTTCGCAGAGATAACCACATAATTTGGAAGCCTACTTGAATGCCGTTTTCAGTGCGATTTCACGTACAATTTCCCAAAACAAACTGTTTGCAGCTATGACACTGTTCTGACTACCACTTCTTCGATTCAGTGAGATATTTTGGAAGGTAAATGGGGAAGCCTTCTCTGACGCTTTCTCACAGAGATTTTGAAACACTCATCTCACAACCCGTTTCCACCTTATGCTCCAATGGGCTTCCCCATAGAACGTGCAAACCTGATTCCTACAGGCTAGATGTGAGAAGCACTTTCTCCTGCTTGTTCTCCTAGAGGTAAACTTCCTTCTAAAAGCTCAACGTCCTGTTAGTGTTTTTCGCAGAGATATACAACATACTTTGGAAGCCTATTTGAATGCCGTTTTCAGTGTGATTTCACGTACAATTTCCAAAACCAAACTCTTAGGAGCTCTACCTTTCTTCTACCTACGACTTCTTCCGTTAAGTGAGTTATTCTTTATTCTAAACAGGATGCTTCTCTGACGCTTTTTCACTGAGATTTTGAAACACTAATGTCACAACCCGTTTCCACCATAGGCTCCAATGGGTTTCCCCATAGAACATGCACACGTGAATTGCTACAGGCTAGAGGAGAGATGCACATTCGGCTGCTTGTTCGCTTAGAGGTAAAATTCCTTCTCAAAGCTCAACGTCCAGGGAGCGAATTTGGCGGCGATACACAGAAAACACTTTGGAAGCGTATTGGAGTATCGTTTGCAGTGTGATTTCGCGTGTAATTTCCCAAACCAAACTGTTTGCAGCTCTAACTCTGTTCTGACTATCCCTTATTCGGTTCAGGGAGATATGCTGGTATCTAAATGGGGAAGCTTCTCTGACGCTTTTTCACAGAGATTTTGAAACATTAATCTCACAACCCGTTTCCACCTTAGGCTCCAATGGGATTCCCCATAGAACATGCAAACCTGAATTCTTACCGGCTAGATGTGAGAAGCACTTTCTGCTGCTTGTTCTCCTAGAGGTAAACTTCCTTCTAAAAGCTCAACGTCCTGTTAGTGTTTTTCGCAGAGATATACAACATACTTTGGAAGCCTATTTGAATGCCGTTTTCAGTGTGATTTCACGTACAATTTCCAAAACCAAACTCTTAGGAGCTCTACCTTTCTTCTACCTACGACTTCTTCCGTTAAGTGAGTTATTCTTTATTCTAAACAGGATGCTTCTCTGACGCTTTTCCACTGAGATTTTGAAACACTAATGTCACAACCCGTTTCCACCATAGGCTCCAATGGGTTTCCCCATAGAACATGCACACGTGAATTGCTACAGGCTAGAGGAGAGATGCACATTCGGCTGCTTGTTCGCTTAGAGGTAAAATTCCTTCTCAAAGCTCAACGTCCAGGGAGCGAATTTGGCGGCGATACACAGAAAACACTTTGGAAGCGTATTGGAGTATCGTTTGCAGTGTGATTTCGCGTGTAATTTCCCAAACCAAACTGTTTGCAGCTCTAACTCTGTTCTGACTATCCCTTATTCGGTTCAGGGAGATATGCTGGTATCTAAATGGGGAAGCTTCTCTGACGCTTTTTCACAGAGATTTTGAAACATTAATCTCACAACCCGTTTCCACCTTAGGCTCCAATGGGATTCCCCATACAACATGCAAACCTGAATTCTTTCCGGCTAGATGTGAGAAGCACTTTCTGCTGCTTGTTCTCCTAGAGGAAAACTTCCTTCCAAAAGCTCAACGTCCCGTGATCGTTTTTGGCAGAGATATAGAAAACAATTTGGAAGCGTATTTGGAGGCCGTTTGCAGTGTGACTTAGCGTGTAATTTCCCAAACCAAACTCTTTGCAGCTCTAACTCTGTTCTGACTACCACTTATTCGGTTCAGTGAGATATGCTGGTATCTAAATGGGGAAGCTTCTCTGATGCTTATTCACAGAGATTTTGAAACACTCATCTCACAACCCGTTTCCACCATAGGCTCCAATGGGCTTCCCCATCGAACATGCAAACCTGAATTGTTACAGGCTAGATGTGAGAAGAACATTCTGCTGCTTGGTCCCTTAGAGTTAAACTTGCTTGTCAAAAGGCAACGTCCAGTGAGTGTTTTTCGCAGAGATAACCACATAATTTGGAAGCCTACTTGAATGCCGTTTTCAGTGCGATTTCACGTACAATTTCCCAAAACAAACTGTTTGCAGCTATGACACTGTTCTGACTACCACTTCTTCGATTCAGTGAGATATTTTGGAAGGTAAATGTGGAAGCCTTCTCTGACGCTTTCTCACAGAGATTTTGAAACACTCATCTCACAACCCGTTTCCACCTTATGCTCCAATGGGCTTCCCCATAGAACGTGCAAACCTGATTCCTACAGGCTAGATGTGAGAAGCACTTTCTCCTGCTTGTTCTCCTAGAGGTAAACTTCCTTCTAAAAGCTCAACGTCCTGTTAGTGTTTTTCGCAGAGATATACAACATACTTTGGAAGCCTATTTGAATGCCGTTTTCAGTGTGATTTCACGTACAATTTCCAAAACCAAACTCTTAGGAGCTCTACCTTTCTTCTACCTACGACTTCTTCCGTTAAGTGAGTTATTCTTTATTCTAAACAGGATGCTTCTCTGACGCTTTTTCACTGAGATTTTGAAACACTAATGTCACAACCCGTTTCCACCATAGGCTCCAATGGGTTTCCCCATAGAACATGCACACGTGAATTGCTACAGGCTAGAGGAGAGATGCACATTCGGCTGCTTGTTCGCTTAGAGGTAAAATTCCTTCTCAAAGCTCAACGTCCAGGGAGCGAATTTCGCGGCGATACACAGAAAACACTGTGGAAGCGTATTGGAGTATCGTTTGCAGTGTGATTTCGCGTGTAATTTCCCAAACCAAACTGTTTGCAGCTCTAACTCTGTTCTGACTATCCCTTATTCGGTTCAGGGAGATATGCTGGTATCTAAATGGGGAAGCTTCTCTAACGCTTTTTCACAGAGATTTTGAAACATTAATCTCACAACCCGTTTCCACCTTAGGCTCCAATGGGATTCCCCATAGAACATGCAAACCTGAATTCTTTCCGGCTAGATGTGAGAAGCACTTTCTGCTGCTTGTTCTCCTAGAGGAAAACTTCCTTCCAAAAGCTCAACGTCCCGTGATCGTTTTTGGCAGAGATATACAAAACAATTTGGAAGCGTATTTGGAGGCCGTTTGCAGTGTGACTTAGCGTGTAATTTCCCAAACCAAACTCTTTGCAGCTCTAACTCTGTTCTGACTACCACTTATTCGGTTCAGTGAGATATGCTGGTATCTAAATGGGGAAGCTTCTCTGATGCTTATTCACAGAGATTTTGAAACACTCATCTCACAACCCGTTTCCACCATAGGCTCCAATGGGCTTCCCCATCGAACATGCAAACCTGAATTGTTACAGGCTAGATGTGAGAAGAACATTCTGCTGCTTGGTCCCTTAGAGTTAAACTTGCTTGTCAAAAGGCAACGTCCAGTGAGTGTTTTTCGCAGAGATAACCACATAATTTGGAATCCTACTTGAATGCCGTTTTCAGTGCGATTTCACGTAAAATTTCCCAAAACAAACTGTTTGCAGCTATGACACTGTTCTGACTACCACTTCTTCGATTCAGTGAGATATTTTGGAAGGTAAATGGGGAAGCCTTCTCTGACGCTTTCTCACAGAGATTTTGAAACACTCATCTCACAACCCGTTTCCACCTTATGCTCCAATGGGCTTCCCCATAGAACGTGCAAACCTGATTCCTACAGGCTAGATGTGAGAAGCACTTTCTCCTGCTTGTTCTCCTAGAGGTAAACTTCCTTCTAAAAGCTCAACGTCCTGTTAGTGTTTTTCGCAGAGATATACAACATACTTTGGAAGCCTATTTGAATGCCGTTTTCAGTGTGATTTCACGTACAATTTCCAAAACCAAACTCTTAGGAGCTCTACCTTTCTTCTACCTACGACTTCTTCCGTTAAGTGAGTTATTCTTTATTCTAAACAGGATGCTTCTCTGACGCTTTTTCACTGAGATTTTGAAACACTAATGTCACAACCCGTTTCCACCATAGGCTCCAATGGGTTTCCCCATAGAACATGCACACGTGAATTGCTACAGGCTAGAGGAGAGATGCACATTCGGCTGCTTGTTCGCTTAGAGGTAAAATTCCTTCTCAAAGCTCAACGTCCAGGGAGCGAATTTGGCGGCGATACACAGAAAACACTTTGGAAGCGTATTGGAGTATCGTTTGCAGTGTGATTTCGCGTGTAATTTCCCAAACCAAACTGTTTGCAGCTCTAACTCTGTTCTGACTATCCCTTATTCGGTTCAGGGAGATATGCTGGTATCTAAATGGGGAAGCTTCTCTGACGCTTTTTCACAGAGATTTTGAAACATTAATCTCACAACCCGTTTCCACCTTAGGCTCCAATGGGATTCCCCATAGAACATGCAAACCTGAATTCTTTCCGGCTAGATGTGAGAAGCACTTTCTGCTGCTTGTTCTCCTAGAGGAAAACTTCCTTCCAAAAGCTCAACGTCCCGTGACCGTTTTTGGCAGAGATATACAAAACAATTTGGAAGCGTATTTGGAGGCCGTTTGCAGTGTGACTTAGCGTGTAATTTCCCAAACCAAACTCTTTGCAGCTCTAACTCTGTTCTGACTACCACTTATTCGGTTCAGTGAGATATGCTGGTATCTAAATGGGGAAGCTTCTCTGATGCTTATTCACAGAGATTTTGAAACACTCATCTCACAACCCGTTTCCACCATAGGCTCCAATGGGCTTCCCCATCGAACATGCAAACCTGAATTGTTACAGGCTAGATGTGAGAAGAACATTCTGCTGCTTGGTCCCTTAGAGTTAAACTTGCTTGTCAAAAGGCAACGTCCAGTGAGTGTTTTCCGCAGAGATAACCACATAATTTGGAAGCCTACTTGAATGCCGTTTTCAGTGCGATTTCACGTACAATTTCCCAAAACAAACTGTTTGCAGCTATGACACTGTTCTGACTACCACTTCTTCGATTCAGTGAGATATTTTGGAAGGTAAATGGGGAAGCCTTCTCTGACGCTTTCTCACAGAGATTTTGAAACACTCATCTCACAACCCGTTTCCACCTTATGCTCCAATGGGCTTCCCCATAGAACGTGCAAACCTGATTCCTACAGGCTAGATGTGAGAAGCACTTTCTCCTGCTTGTTCTCCTAGAGGTAAACTTCCTTCTAAAAGCTCAACGTCCTGTTAGTGTTTTTCGCAGAGATATACAACATACTTTGGAAGCCTATTTGAATGCCGTTTTCAGTGTGATTCCACGTACAATTTCCAAAACCAAACTCTTAGGAGCTCTACCTTTCTTCTACCTACGACTTCTTCCGTTAAGTGAGTTATTCTTTATTCTAAACAGGATGCTTCTCTGACGCTTTTTCACTGAGATTTTGAAACACTAATGTCACAACCCGTTTCCACCATAGGCTCCAATGGGTTTCCCCATAGAACATGCACACGTGAATTGCTACAGGCTAGAGGAGAGATGCACATTCGGCTGCTTGTTCGCTTAGAGGTAAAATTCCTTCTCAAAGCTCAACGTCCAGGGAGCGAATTTGGCGGCGATACACAGAAAACACTTTGGAAGCGTATTGGAGTATCGTTTGCAGTGTGATTTCGCGTGTAATTTCCCAAACCAAACTGTTTGCAGCTCTAACTCTGTTCTGACTATCCCTTATTCGGTTCAGGGAGATATGCTGGTATCTAAATGGGGAAGCTTCTCTGACGCTTTTTCACAGAGATTTTGAAACATTAATCTCACAACCCGTTTCCACCTTAGGCTCCAATGGGATTCCCCATAGAACATGCAAACCTGAATTCTTTCCGGCTAGATGTGAGAAGCACTTTCTGCTGCTTGTTCTCCTAGAGGAAAACTTCCTTCCAAAAGCTCAACGTCCCGTGACCGTTTTTGGCAGAGATATACAAAACAATTTGGAAGCGTATTTGGAGGCCGTTTGCAGTGTGACTTAGCGTGTAATTTCCCAAACCAAACTCTTTGCAGCTCTAACTCTGTTCTGACTACCACTTATTCGGTTCAGTGAGATATGCTGGTATCTAAATGGGGAAGCTTCTCTGATGCTTATTCACAGAGATTTTGAAACACTCATCTCACAACCCGTTTCCACCATAGGCTCCAATGGGCTTCCCCATCGAACATGCAAACCTGAATTGTTACAGGCTAGATGTGAGAAGAACATTCTGCTGCTTGGTCCCTTAGAGTTAAACTTGCTTGTCAAAAGGCAACGTCCAGTGAGTGTTTTCCGCAGAGATAACCACATAATTTGGAAGCCTACTTGAATGCCGTTTTCAGTGCGATTTCACGTACAATTTCCCAAAACAAACTGTTTGCAGCTATGACACTGTTCTGACTACCACTTCTTCGATTCAGTGAGATATTTTGGAAGGTAAATGGGGAAGCCTTCTCTGACGCTTTCTCACAGAGATTTTGAAACACTCATCTCACAACCCGTTTCCACCTTATGCTCCAATGGGCTTCCCCATAGAACGTGCAAACCTGATTCCTACAGGCTAGATGTGAGAAGCACTTTCTCCTGCTTGTTCTCCTAGAGGTAAACTTCCTTCTAAAAGCTCAACGTCCTGTTAGTGTTTTTCGCAGAGATATACAACATACTTTGGAAGCCTATTTGAATGCCGTTTTCAGTGTGATTCCACGTACAATTTCCAAAACCAAACTCTTAGGAGCTCTACCTTTCTTCTACCTACGACTTCTTCCGTTAAGTGAGTTATTCTTTATTCTAAACAGGATGCTTCTCTGACGCTTTTTCACTGAGATTTTGAAACACTAATGTCACAACCCGTTTCCACCATAGGCTCCAATGGGTTTCCCCATAGAACATGCACACGTGAATTGCTACAGGCTAGAGGAGAGATGCACATTCGGCTGCTTGTTCGCTTAGAGGTAAAATTCCTTCTCAAAGCTCAACGTCCAGGGAGCGAATGTGGCGGCGATACACAGAAAACACTTTGGAAGCGTATTGGAGTATCGTTTGCAGTGTGATTTCGCGTGTAATTTCCCAAACCAAACTGTTTGCAGCTCTAACTCTGTTCTGACTATCCCTTATTCGGTTCAGGGAGATATGCTGGTATCTAAATGGGGAAGCTTCTCTGACGCTTTTTCACAGAGATTTTGAAACATTAATCTCACAACCCGTTTCCACCTTAGGCTCCAATGGGATTCCCCATAGAACATGGAAACCTGAATTCTTACGGGCTAGATGTCAGAAGCACTTTCTGCTGCTTGTTCTCCTAGAGGAAAACTTCCTTCCAAAAGCTCAACGTCCCGTGATCGTTTTTGGCAGAGATATACAAAACAATTTGGAAGCGTATTTGAAGGCCGTTTGCAGTGTGACTAAGCGTGTAATTTCCCAAACCAAACTCTTTGCAGCTCTAACTCTGTTCTGACTACCACTTATTCGGTTCAGTGAGATATGCTGGTATCTAAATGGGGAAGCTTCTCTGATGCTTATTCACAGAGATTTTGACACACTCATCTCACAACCCGTCTCCAAAATAGGCTCCAATGGGCTTCCCCATAGAACATGCAAACCTGAATTGTTACAGGCTAGATGTGAGAAGAACATTCTGCTGCTTGGTCCCTTAGAGTTAAACTTGCTTGTCAAAAGGCAACGTCCAGTGAGTGTTTTCCGCAGAGATAACCACATAATTTGGAAGCCTACTTGAATGCCGTTTTCAGTGCGATTTCACGTACAATTTCCCAAAACAAACTGTTTGCAGCTATGACACTGTTCTGACTACCACTTCTTCGATTCAGTGAGATATTTTGGAAGGTAAATGGGGAAGCCTTCTCTGACGCTTTCTCACAGAGATTTTGAAACACTCATCTCACAACCCGTTTCCACCTTATGCTCCAATGGGCTTCCCCATAGAACGTGCAAACCTGATTCCTACAGGCTAGATGTGAGAAGCACTTTCTCCTGCTTGTTCTCCAAGAGGTAAACTTCCTTCTACAAGCTCAACGTCCGGTAATCGTTTTTGGCAGAGATATACAAAACAATTTGGAAGCGTATTTGAATATCTTTTGCAGTGTGATTTCGCGTGAAATTTCCCAAACCAAACTGTTTGCTGCTCTAACTCTCTTCTGATTACCACTTATTCAGTTCAGTGAAATATGCTGGTTCGTAAATGGGGAAGCTTCTCTGACACTTTTTTACAGAGATTTTGAAACACTCATCTCACAACCCGTTTCCACCATAGCCTCCAGTGGGATTCCCCATTGAACATGCAAACCTGAATTCTTACCGGCTACATGTGAGAAGCAATTTCTCCTGCTTGTTCTCCTAGAGGTAAACTTCCTTCTAAAAGCTCAACGTCCTGTTAGTGTTTTTCGCAGAGATATACAACATACTTTGGAAGCCTATTTGAATGCCGTTTTCAGTGTGATTTCACGTACAATTTCCAAAACCAAACTCTTAGGAGCTCTACCTTTCTTCTACCTACGACTTCTTCCGTTAAGTGAGTTATTCTTTATTCTAAACAGGATGCTTCTCTGACGCTTTTTCACTGAGATTTTGAAACACTAATGTCACAACCCGTTTCCACCTTAGGCTCCAATGGGTTTCCCCATAGAACATGCACACGTGAATTGCTATAGGCTAGAGGAGAGATGCACATTCGGCTGCTTGTTCGCTTGGAGGAAAAATTCCTTCTAAAAGCTCAACGTCCAGGGTGCGATTTTGGCGGAGACATACCAAAAACACATTGGAAGCGTATTGGAGTATCGTTTGCAGTGTGATTTCGCGTGTAATTTCCCAAACCAAACTGTTTGCAGCTCTAACTCTGTTCTGACTATCCCTTATTCGGTTCAGGGAGATATGCTGGTATCTAAATGGGGAAGCTTCTCTGACGCTTTTCCACAGAGATTTTGAAACATTAATCTCACAACCCGTTTCCACCTTAGGCTCCAATGGGATTCCCCATAGAACATGCAAACCTGAATTCTTTCCGGCTAGATGTGAGAAGCACTTTCTGCTGCTTGTTCTCCTAGAGGAAAACTTCCTTCCAAAAGCTCAACGTCCCGTGACCGTTTTTGGCAGAGATATACAAAACAATTTGGAAGCGTATTTGGAGGCCGTTTGCAGTGTGACTTAGCGTGTAATTTCCCAAACCAAACTCTTTGCAGCTCTAACTCTGTTCTGACTACCACTTATTCGGTTCAGTGAGATATGCTGGTATCTAAATGGGGAAGCTTCTCTGATGCTTATTCACAGAGATTTTGAAACACTCATCTCACAACCCGTTTCCACCATAGGCTCCAATGGGCTTCCCCATCGAACATGCAAACCTGAATTGTTACAGGCTAGATGTGAGAAGAACATTCTGCTGCTTGGTCCCTTAGAGTTAAACTTGCTTGTCAAAAGGCAACGTCCAGTGAGTGTTTTTCGCAGAGATAACCACATAATTTGGAAGCCTACTTGAATGCCGTTTTCAGTGCGATTTCACGTACAATTTCCCAAAACAAACTGTTCGCAGCTATGACACTGTTCTGACTACCACTTCTTCGATTCAGTGAGATATTTTGGAAGGTAAATGGGGAAGCCTTCTCTGACGCTTTCTCACAGAGATTTTGAAACACTCATCTCACAACCCGTTTCCACCTTATGCTCCAATGGGCTTCCCCATAGAACGTGCAAACCTGATTCCTACAGGCTAGATGTGAGAAGCACTTTCTCCTGCTTGTTCTCCTAGAGGTAAACTTCCTTCTAAAAGCTCAACGTCCTGTTAGTGTTTTTCGCAGAGATATACAACATACTTTGGAAGCCTATTTGAATGCCGTTTTCAGTGTGATTTCACGTACAATTTCCAAAACCAAACTCTTAGGAGCTCTACCTTTCTTCTACCTACGACTTCTTCCGTTAAGTGAGTTATTCTTTATTCTAAACAGGATGCTTCTCTGACGCTTTTTCACTGAGATTTTGAAACACTAATGTCACAACCCGTTTCCACCATAGGCTCCAATGGGTTTCCCCATAGAACATGCACACGTGAATTGCTACAGGCTAGAGGAGAGATGCACATTCGGCTGCTTGTTCGCTTAGAGGTAAAATTCCTTCTCAAAGCTCAACGTCCAGGGAGCGAATTTGGCGGCGATACACAGAAAACACTTTGGAAGCGTATTGGAGTATCGTTTGCAGTGTGATTTCGCGTGTAATTTCCCAAACCAAACTGTTTGCAGCTCTAACTCTGTTCTGACTATCCCTTATTCGGTTCAGGGAGATATGCTGGTATCTAAATGGGGAAGCTTCTCTGACGCTTTTTCACAGAGATTTTGAAACATTAATCTCACAACCCGTTTCCACCTTAGGCTCCAATGGGATTCCCCATAGAACATGCAAACCTGAATTCTTTCCGGCTAGATGTGAGAAGCACTTTCTGCTGCTTGTTCTCCTAGAGGAAAACTTCCTTCCAAAAGCTCAACGTCCCGTGACCGTTTTTGGCAGAGATATACAAAACAATTTGGAAGCGTATTTGGAGGCCGTTTGCAGTGTGACTTAGCGTGTAATTTCCCAAACCAAACTCTTTGCAGCTCTAACTCTGTTCTGACTACCACTTATTCGGTTCAGTGAGATATGCTGGTATCTAAATGGGGAAGCTTCTCTGATGCTTATTCACAGAGATTTTGAAACACTCATCTCACAACCCGTTTCCACCATAGGCTCCAATGGGCTTCCCCATCGAACATGCAAACCTGAATTGTTACAGGCTAGATGTGAGAAGAACATTCTGCTGCTTGGTCCCTTAGAGTTAAACTTGCTTGTCAAAAGGCAACGTCCAGTGAGTGTTTTTCGCAGAGATAACCACATAATTTGGAAGCCTACTTGAATGCCGTTTTCAGTGCGATTTCACGTACAATTTCCCAAAACAAACTGTTTGCAGCTATGACACTGTTCTGACTACCACTTCTTCGATTCAGTGAGATATTTTGGAAGGTAAATGGGGAAGCCTTCTCTGACGCTTTCTCACAGAGATTTTGAAACACTCATCTCACAACCCGTTTCCACCTTATGCTCCAATGGGCTTCCCCATAGAACGTGCAAACCTGATTCCTACAGGCTAGATGTGAGAAGCACTTTCTCCTGCTTGTTCTCCTAGAGGTAAACTTCCTTCTAAAAGCTCAACGTCCTGTTAGTGTTTTTCGCAGAGATATACAACATACTTTGGAAGCCTATTTGAATGCCGTTTTCAGTGTGATTTCACGTACAATTTCCAAAACCAAACTCTTAGGAGCTCTACCTTTCTTCTACCTACGACTTCTTCCGTTAAGTGAGTTATTCTTTATTCTAAACAGGATGCTTCTCTGACGCTTTTTCACTGAGATTTTGAAACACTAATGTCACAACCCGTTTCCACCATAGGCTCCAATGGGTTTCCCCATAGAACATGCACACGTGAATTGCTACAGGCTAGAGGAGAGATGCACATTCGGCTGCTTGTTCGCTTAGAGGTAAAATTCCTTCTCAAAGCTCAACGTCCAGGGAGCGAATTTGGCGGCGATACACAGAAAACACTTTGGAAGCGTATTGGAGTATCGTTTGCAGTGTGATTTCGCGTGTAATTTCCCAAACCAAACTGTTTGCAGCTCTAACTCTGTTCTGACTATCCCTTATTCGGTTCAGGGAGATATGCTGGTATCTAAATGGGGAAGCTTCTCTGACGCTTTTTCACAGAGATTTTGAAACATTAATCTCACAACCCGTTTCCACCTTAGGCTCCAATGGGATTCCCCATAGAACATGGAAACCTGAATTCTTACCGGCTAGATGTGAGAAGCACTTTCTGCTGCTTGTTCTCCTAGAGGTAAACTTCCTTCTAAAAGCTCAACGTCCTGTTAGTGTTTTTCGCAGAGATATACAACATACTTTGGAAGCCTATTTGAATGCCGTTTTCAGTGTGATTTCACGTACAATTTCCAAAACCAAACTCTTAGGAGCTCTACCTTTCTTCTACCTACGACTTCTTCCGTTAAGTGAGTTATTCTTTATTCTAAACAGGATGCTTCTCTGACGCTTTTCCACTGAGATTTTGAAACACTAATGTCACAACCCGTTTCCACCATAGGCTCCAATGGGTTTCCCCATAGAACATGCACACGTGAATTGCTACAGGCTAGAGGAGAGATGCACATTCGGCTGCTTGTTCGCTTAGAGGTAAAATTCCTTCTCAAAGCTCAACGTCCAGGGAGCGAATTTGGCGGCGATACACAGAAAACACTTTGGAAGCGTATTGGAGTATCGTTTGCAGTGTGATTTCGCGTGTAATTTCCCAAACCAAACTGTTTGCAGCTCTAACTCTGTTCTGACTATCCCTTATTCGGTTCAGGGAGATATGCTGGTATCTAAATGGGGAAGCTTCTCTGACGCTTTTTCACAGAGATTTTGAAACATTAATCTCACAACCCGTTTCCACCTTAGGCTCCAATGGGATTCCCCATAGAACATGCAAACCTGAATTCTTTCCGGCTAGATGTGAGAAGCACTTTCTGCTGCTTGTTCTCCTAGAGGAAAACTTCCTTCCAAAAGCTCAACGTCCCGTGACCGTTTTTGGCAGAGATATACAAAACAATTTGGAAGCGTATTTGGAGGCCGTTTGCAGTGTGACTTAGCGTGTAATTTCCCAAACCAAACTCTTTGCAGCTCTAACTCTGTTCTGACTACCACTTATTCGGTTCAGTGAGATATGCTGGTATCTAAATGGGGAAGCTTCTCTGATGCTTATTCACAGAGATTTTGAAACACTCATCTCACAACCCGTTTCCACCATAGGCTCCAATGGGCTTCCCCATCGAACATGCAAACCTGAATTGTTACAGGCTAGATGTGAGAAGAACATTCTGCTGCTTGGTCCCTTAGAGTTAAACTTGCTTGTCAAAAGGCAACGTCCAGTGAGTGTTTTTCGCAGAGATAACCACATAATTTGGAAGCCTACTTGAATGCCGTTTTCAGTGCGATTTCACGTACAATTTCCCAAAACAAACTGTTTGCAGCTATGACACTGTTCTGACTACCACTTCTTCGATTCAGTGAGATATTTTGGAAGGTAAATGGGGAAGCCTTCTCTGACGCTTTCTCACAGAGATTTTGAAACACTCATCTCACAACCCGTTTCCACCTTATGCTCCAATGGGCTTCCCCATAGAACGTGCAAACCTGATTCCTACAGGCTAGATGTGAGAAGCACTTTCTCCTGCTTGTTCTCCTAGAGGTAAACTTCCTTCTAAAAGCTCAACGTCCTGTTAGTGTTTTTCGCAGAGATATACAACATACTTTGGAAGCCTATTTGAATGCCGTTTTCAGTGTGATTTCACGTACAATTTCCAAAACCAAACTCTTAGGAGCTCTACCTTTCTTCTACCTACGACTTCTTCCGTTAAGTGAGTTATTCTTTATTCTAAACAGGATGCTTCTCTGACGCTTTTTCACTGAGATTTTGAAACACTAATGTCACAACCCGTTTCCACCATAGGCTCCAATGGGTTTCCCCATAGAACATGCACACGTGAATTGCTACAGGCTAGAGGAGAGATGCACATTGGGCTGCTTGTTCGCTTAGAGGTAAAATTCCTTCTCAAAGCTCAACGTCCAGGGAGCGAATTTGGCGGCGATACACAGAAAACACTTTGGAAGCGTATTGGAGTATCGTTTGCAGTGTGATTTCGCGTGTAATTTCCCAAACCAAACTGTTTGCAGCTCTAACTCTGTTCTGACTATCCCTTATTCGGTTCAGGGAGATATGCTGGTATCTAAATGGGGAAGCTTCTCTGACGCTTTTTCACAGAGATTTTGAAACATTAATCTCACAACCCGTTTCCACCTTAGGCTCCAATGGGATTCCCCATAGAACATGCAAACCTGAATTCTTTCCGGCTAGATGTGAGAAGCACTTTCTGCTGCTTGTTCTCCTAGAGGAAAACTTCCTTCCAAAAGCTCAACGTCCCGTGACCGTTTTTGGCAGAGATATACAAAACAATTTGGAAGCGTATTTGGAGGCCGTTTGCAGTGTGACTTAGCGTGTAATTTCCCAAACCAAACTCTTTGCAGCTCTAACTCTGTTCTGACTACCACTTATTCGGTTCAGTGAGATATGCTGGTATCTAAATGGGGAAGCTTCTCTGATGCTTATTCACAGAGATTTTGAAACACTCATCTCACAACCCGTTTCCACCATAGGCTCCAATGGGCTTCCCCATCGAACATGCAAACCTGAATTGTTACAGGCTAGATGTGAGAAGAACATTCTGCTGCTTGGTCCCTTAGAGTTAAACTTGCTTGTCAAAAGGCAACGTCCAGTGAGTGTTTTTCGCAGAGATAACCACATAATTTGGAAGCCTACTTGAATGCCGTTTTCAGTGCGATTTCACGTACAATTTCCCAAAACAAACTGTTTGCAGCTATGACACTGTTCTGACTACCACTTCTTCGATTCAGTGAGATATTTTGGAAGGTAAATGGGGAAGCCTTCTCTGACGCTTTCTCACAGAGATTTTGAAACACTCATCTCACAACCCGTTTCCACCTTATGCTCCAATGGGCTTCCCCATAGAACGTGCAAACCTGATTCCTACAGGCTAGATGTGAGAAGCACTTTCTCCTGCTTGTTCTCCTAGAGGTAAACTTCCTTCTAAAAGCTCAACGTCCTGTTAGTGTTTTTCGCAGAGATATACAACATACTTTGGAAGCCTATTTGAATGCCGTTTTCAGTGTGATTTCACGTACAATTTCCAAAACCAAACTCTTAGGAGCTCTACCTTTCTTCTACCTACGACTTCTTCCGTTAAGTGAGTTATTCTTTATTCTAAACAGGATGCTTCTCTGACGCTTTTTCACTGAGATTTTGAAACACTAATGTCACAACCCGTTTCCACCATAGGCTCCAATGGGTTTCCCCATAGAACATGCACACGTGAATTGCTACAGGCTAGAGGAGAGATGCACATTCGGCTGCTTGTTCGCTTAGAGGTAAAATTCCTTCTCAAAGCTCAACGTCCAGGGAGCGAATTTGGCGGCGATACACAGAAAACACTTTGGAAGCGTATTGGAGTATCGTTTGCAGTGTGATTTCGCGTGTAATTTCCCAAACCAAACTGTTTGCAGCTCTAACTCTGTTCTGACTATCCCTTATTCGGTTCAGGGAGATATGCTGGTATCTAAATGGGGAAGCTTCTCTGACGCTTTTTCACAGAGATTTTGAAACATTAATCTCACAACCCGTTTCCACCTTAGGCTCCAATGGGATTCCCCATAGAACATGGAAACCTGAATTCTTACCGGCTAGATGTGAGAAGCACTTTCTGCTGCTTGTTCTCCTAGAGGTAAACTTCCTTCTAAAAGCTCAACGTCCTGTTAGTGTTTTTCGCAGAGATATACAACATACTTTGGAAGCCTATTTGAATGCCGTTTTCAGTGTGATTTCACGTACAATTTCCAAAACCAAACTCTTAGGAGCTCTACCTTTCTTCTACCTACGACTTCTTCCGTTAAGTGAGTTATTCTTTATTCTAAACAGGATGCTTCTCTGACGCTTTTCCACTGAGATTTTGAAACACTAATGTCACAACCCGTTTCCACCATAGGCTCCAATGGGTTTCCCCATAGAACATGCACACGTGAATTGCTACAGGCTAGAGGAGAGATGCACATTCGGCTGCTTGTTCGCTTAGAGGTAAAATTCCTTCTCAAAGCTCAACGTCCAGGGAGCGAATTTGGCGGCGATACACAGAAAACACTTTGGAAGCGTATTGGAGTATCGTTTGCAGTGTGATTTCGCGTGTAATTTCCCAAACCAAACTGTTTGCAGCTCTAACTCTGTTCTGACTATCCCTTATTCGGTTCAGGGA
The DNA here is from genome assembly GCF_027409185.1 of Cynocephalus volans. NCBI lineage: Eukaryota > Metazoa > Chordata > Mammalia > Dermoptera > Cynocephalidae > Cynocephalus > Cynocephalus volans. Next base: position 6,011,954 of record NC_084479.1, read on the forward strand.
GATATGCTGGTATCTAAATGGGGAAGCTTCTCTGACGCTTTTTCACAGAGATTTTGAAACATTAATCTCACAACCCGTTTCCACCTTAGGCTCCAATGGGATTCCCCATAGAACATGCAAACCTGAATTCTTTCCGGCTAGATGTGAGAAGCACTTTCTGCTGCTTGTTCTCCTAGAGGAAAACTTCCTTCCAAAAGCTCAACGCCCCGTGATCGTTTTTGGCAGAGATATACAAAACAATTTGGAAGCGTATTTGGAGGCCGTTTGCAGTGTGACTTAGCGTGTAATTTCCCAAACCAAACTCTTTGCAGCTCTAACTCTGTTCTGACTACCACTTATTCGGTTCAGTGAGATATGCTGGTATCTAAATGGGGAAGCTTCTCTGATGCTTATTCACAGAGATTTTGAAACACTCATCTCACAACCCGTTTCCACCATAGGCTCCAATGGGCTTCCCCATCGAACATGCAAACCTGAATTGTTACAGGCTAGATGTGAGAAGAACATTCTGCTGCTTGGTCCCTTAGAGTTAAACTTGCTTGTCAAAAGGCAACGTCCAGTGAGTGTTTTTCGCAGAGATAACCACATAATTTGGAAGCCTACTTGAATGCCGTTTTCAGTGCGATTTCACGTACAATTTCCCAAAACAAACTGTTTGCAGCTATGACACTGTTCTGACTACCACTTCTTCGATTCAGTGAGATATTTTGGAAGGTAAATGGGGAAGCCTTCTCTGACGCTTTCTCACAGAGATTTTGAAACACTCATCTCACAACCCGTTTCCACCTTATGCTCCAATGGGCTTCCCCATAGAACGTGCAAACCTGATTCCTACAGGCTAGATGTGAGAAGCACTTTCTCCTGCTTGTTCTCCTAGAGGTAAACTTCCTTCTAAAAGCTCAACGTCCTGTTAGTGTTTTTCGCAGAGATATACAACATACTTTGGAAGCCTATTTGAATGCCGTTTTCAGTGTGATTTCACGTACAATTTCCAAAACCAAACTCTTAGGAGCTCTACCTTTCTTCTACCTACGACTTCTTCCGTTAAGTGAGTTATTCTTTATTCTAAACAGGATGCTTCTCTGACGCTTTTTCACTGAGATTTTGAAACACTAATGTCACAACCCGTTTCCACCATAGGCTCCAATGGGTTTCCCCATAGAACATGCACACGTGAATTGCTACAGGCTAGAGGAGAGATGCACATTCGGCTGCTTGTTCGCTTAGAGGTAAAATTCCTTCTCAAAGCTCAACGTCCAGGGAGCGAATTTCGCGGCGATACACAGAAAACACTTTGGAAGCGTATTGGAGTATCGTTTGCAGTGTGATTTCGCGTGTAATTTCCCAACCCAAACTGTTTGCAGCTCTAACTCTGTTCTGACTATCCCTTATTCGGTTCAGGGAGATATGCTGGTATCTAAATGGGGAAGCTTCTCTGACGCTTTTTCACAGAGATTTTGAAACATTAATCTCACAACCCGTTTCCACCTTAGGCTCCAATGGGATTCCCCATAGAACATGGAAACCTGAATTCTTACCGGCTAGATGTGAGAAGCACTTTCTGCTGCTTGTTCTCCTAGAGGTAAACTTCCTTCTAAAAGCTCAACGTCCTGTTAGTGTTTTTCGCAGAGATATACAACATACTTTGGAAGCCTATTTGAATGCCGTTTTCAGTGTGATTTCACGTACAATTTCCAAAACCAAACTCTTAGGAGCTCTACCTTTCTTCTACCTACGACTTCTTCCGTTAAGTGAGTTATTCTTTATTCTAAACAGGATGCTTCTCTGACGCTTTTCCACTGAGATTTTGAAACACTAATGTCACAACCCGTTTCCACCATAGGCTCCAATGGGTTTCCCCATAGAACATGCACACGTGAATTGCTACAGGCTAGAGGAGAGATGCACATTCGGCTGCTTGTTCGCTTAGAGGTAAAATTCCTTCTCAAAGCTCAACGTCCAGGGAGCGAATTTGGCGGCGATACACAGAAAACACTTTGGAAGCGTATTGGAGTATCGTTTGCAGTGTGATTTCGCGTGTAATTTCCCAAACCAAACTGTTTGCAGCTCTAACTCTGTTCTGACTATCCCTTATTCGGTTCAGGGAGATATGCTGGTATCTAAATGGGGAAGCTTCTCTGACGCTTTTTCACAGAGATTTTGAAACATTAATCTCACAACCCGTTTCCACCTTAGGCTCCAATGGGATTCCCCATAGAACATGCAAACCTGAATTCTTTCCGGCTAGATGTGAGAAGCACTTTCTGCTGCTTGTTCTCCTAGAGGAAAACTTCCTTCCAAAAGCTCAACGTCCCGTGACCGTTTTTGGCAGAGATATACAAAACAATTTGGAAGCGTATTTGGAGGCCGTTTGCAGTGTGACTTAGCGTGTAATTTCCCAAACCAAACTCTTTGCAGCTCTAACTCTGTTCTGACTACCACTTATTCGGTTCAGTGAGATATGCTGGTATCTAAATGGGGAAGCTTCTCTGATGCTTATTCACAGAGATTTTGAAACACTCATCTCACAACCCGTTTCCACCATAGGCTCCAATGGGCTTCCCCATCGAACATGCAAACCTGAATTGTTACAGGCTAGATGTGAGAAGAACATTCTGCTGCTTGGTCCCTTAGAGTTAAACTTGCTTGTCAAAAGGCAACGTCCAGTGAGTGTTTTTCGCAGAGATAACCACATAATTTGGAAGCCTACTTGAATGCCGTTTTCAGTGCGATTTCACGTACAATTTCCCAAAACAAACTGTTTGCAGCTATGACACTGTTCTGACTACCACTTCTTCGATTCAGTGAGATATTTTGGAAGGTAAATGGGGAAGCCTTCTCTGACGCTTTCTCACAGAGATTTTGAAACACTCATCTCACAACCCGTTTCCACCTTATGCTCCAATGGGCTTCCCCATAGAACGTGCAAACCTGATTCCTACAGGCTAGATGTGAGAAGCACTTTCTCCTGCTTGTTCTCCTAGAGGTAAACTTCCTTCTAAAAGCTCAACGTCCTGTTAGTGTTTTTCGCAGAGATATACAACATACTTTGGAAGCCTATTTGAATGCCGTTTTCAGTGTGATTTCACGTACAATTTCCAAAACCAAACTCTTAGGAGCTCTACCTTTCTTCTACCTACGACTTCTTCCGTTAAGTGAGTTATTCTTTATTCTAAACAGGATGCTTCTCTGACGCTTTTTCACTGAGATTTTGAAACACTAATGTCACAACCCGTTTCCACCATAGGCTCCAATGGGTTTCCCCATAGAACATGCACACGTGAATTGCTACAGGCTAGAGGAGAGATGCACATTCGGCTGCTTGTTCGCTTAGAGGTAAAATTCCTTCTCAAAGCTCAACGTCCAGGGAGCGAATTTGGCGGCGATACACAGAAAACACTTTGGAAGCGTATTGGAGTATCGTTTGCAGTGTGATTTCGCGTGTAATTTCCCAACCCAAACTGTTTGCAGCTCTAACTCTGTTCTGACTATCCCTTATTCGGTTCAGGGAGATATGCTGGTATCTAAATGGGGAAGCTTCTCTGACGCTTTTTCACAGAGATTTTGAAACATTAATCTCACAACCCGTTTCCACCTTAGGCTCCAATGGGATTCCCCATAGAACATGGAAACCTGAATTCTTACCGGCTAGATGTGAGAAGCACTTTCTGCTGCTTGTTCTCCTAGAGGTAAACTTCCTTCTAAAAGCTCAACGTCCTGTTAGTGTTTTTCGCAGAGATATACAACATACTTTGGAAGCCTATTTGAATGCCGTTTTCAGTGTGATTTCACGTACAATTTCCAAAACCAAACTCTTAGGAGCTCTACCTTTCTTCTACCTACGACTTCTTCCGTTAAGTGAGTTATTCTTTATTCTAAACAGGATGCTTCTCTGACGCTTTTTCACTGAGATTTTGAAACACTAATGTCACAACCCGTTTCCACCATAGGCTCCAATGGGTTTCCCCATAGAACATGCACACGTGAATTGCTACAGGCTAGAGGAGAGATGCACATTCGGCTGCTTGTTCGCTTAGAGGTAAAATTCCTTCTCAAAGCTCAACGTCCAGGGAGCGAATTTGGCGGCGATACACAGAAAACACTTTGGAAGCGTATTGGAGTATCGTTTGCAGTGTGATTTCGCGTGTAATTTCCCAAACCAAACTGTTTGCAGCTCTAACTCTGTTCTGACTATCCCTTATTCGGTTCAGGGAGATATGCTGGTATCTAAATGGGGAAGCTTCTCTGACGCTTTTTCACAGAGATTTTGAAACATTAATCTCACAACCCGTTTCCACCTTAGGCTCCAATGGGATTCCCCATAGAACATGCAAACCTGAATTCTTTCCGGCTAGATGTGAGAAGCACTTTCTGCTGCTTGTTCTCCTAGAGGAAAACTTCCTTCCAAAAGCTCAACGTCCCGTGACCGTTTTTGGCAGAGATATACAAAACAATTTGGAAGCGTATTTGGAGGCCGTTTGCAGTGTGACTTAGCGTGTAATTTCCCAAACCAAACTCTTTGCAGCTCTAACTCTGTTCTGACTACCACTTATTCGGTTCAGTGAGATATGCTGGTATCTAAATGGGGAAGCTTCTCTGATGCTTATTCACAGAGATTTTGAAACACTCATCTCACAACCCGTTTCCACCATAGGCTCCAATGGGCTTCCCCATCGAACATGCAAACCTGAATTGTTACAGGCTAGATGTGAGAAGAACATTCTGCTGCTTGGTCCCTTAGAGTTAAACTTGCTTGTCAAAAGGCAACGTCCAGTGAGTGTTTTTCGCAGAGATAACCACATAATTTGGAAGCCTACTTGAATGCCGTTTTCAGTGCGATTTCACGTACAATTTCCCAAAACAAACTGTTTGCAGCTATGACACTGTTCTGACTACCACTTCTTCGATTCAGTGAGATATTCTGGAAGGTAAATGGGGAAGCCTTCTCTGACGCTTTCTCACAGAGATTTTGAAACACTCATCTCACAACCCGTTTCCACCTTATGCTCCAATGGGCTTCCCCATAGAACGTGCAAACCTGATTCCTACAGGCTAGATGTGAGAAGCACTTTCTCCTGCTTGTTCTCCTAGAGGTAAACTTCCTTCTAAAAGCTCAACGTCCTGTTAGTGTTTTTCGCAGAGATATACAACATACTTTGGAAGCCTATTTGAATGCCGTTTTCAGTGTGATTTCACGTACAATTTCCAAAACCAAACTCTTAGGAGCTCTACCTTTCTTCTACCTACGACTTCTTCCGTTAAGTGAGTTATTCTTTATTCTAAACAGGATGCTTCTCTGACGCTTTTTCACTGAGATTTTGAAACACTAATGTCACAACCCGTTTCCACCATAGGCTCCAATGGGTTTCCCCATAGAACATGCACAGGTGAATTGCTACAGGCTAGAGGAGAGATGCACATTCGGCTGCTTGTTCGCTTAGAGGTAAAATTCCTTCTCAAAGCTCAACGTCCAGGGAGCGAATTTCGCGGCGATACACAGAAAACACTTTGGAAGTGTATTGGAGTATCGTTTGCAGTGTGATTTCGCGTGTAATTTCCCAACCCAAACTGTTTGCAGCTCTAACTCTGTTCTGACTATCCCTTATTCGGTTCAGGGAGATATGCTGGTATCTAAATGGGGAAGCTTCTCTGACGCTTTTTCACAGAGATTTTGAAACATTAATCTCACAACCCGTTTCCACCTTAGGCTCCAATGGGATTCCCCATAGAACATGGAAACCTGAATTCTTACCGGCTAGATGTGAGAAGCACTTTCTGCTGCTTGTTCTCCTAGAGGTAAACTTCCTTCTAAAAGCTCAACGTCCTGTTAGTGTTTTTCGCAGAGATATACAACATACTTTGGAAGCCTATTTGAATGCCGTTTTCAGTGTGATTTCACGTACAATTTCCAAAACCAAACTCTTAGGAGCTCTACCTTTCTTCCACCTACGACTTCTTCCGTTAAGTGAGTTATTCTTTATTCTAAACAGGATGCTTCTCTGACGCTTTTTCACTGAGATTTTGAAACACTAATGTCACAACCCGTTTCCACCATAGGCTCCAATGGGTTTCCCCATAGAACATGCACACGTGAATTGCTACAGGCTAGAGGAGAGATGCACATTCGGCTGCTTGTTCGCTTAGAGGTAAAATTCCTTCTCAAAGCTCAACGTCCAGGGAGCGAATTTGGCGGCGATACACAGAAAACACTTTGGAAGCGTATTGGAGTATCGTTTGCAGTGTGATTTCGCGTGTAATTTCCCAAACCAAACTGTTTGCAGCTCTAACTCTGTTCTGACTATCCCTTATTCGGTTCAGGGAGATATGCTGGTATCTAAATGGGGAAGCTTCTCTGACGCTTTTTCACAGAGATTTTGAAACATTAATCTCACAACCCGTTTCCACCTTAGGCTCCAATGGGATTCCCCATAGAACATGCAAACCTGAATTCTTTCCGGCTAGATGTGAGAAGCACTTTCTGCTGCTTGTTCTCCTAGAGGAAAACTTCCTTCCAAAAGCTCAACGTCCCGTGACCGTTTTTGGCAGAGATATACAAAACAATTTGGAAGCGTATTTGGAGGCCGTTTGCAGTGTGACTTAGCGTGTAATTTCCCAAACCAAACTCTTTGCAGCTCTAACTCTGTTCTGACTACCACTTATTCGGTTCAGTGAGATATGCTGGTATCTAAATGGGGAAGCTTCTCTGATGCTTATTCACAGAGATTTTGAAACACTCATCTCACAACCCGTTTCCACCATAGGCTCCAATGGGCTTCCCCATCGAACATGCAAACCTGAATTGTTACAGGCTAGATGTGAGAAGAACATTCTGCTGCTTGGTCCCTTAGAGTTAAACTTGCTTGTCAAAAGGCAACGTCCAGTGAGTGTTTTTCGCAGAGATAACCACATAATTTGGAAGCCTACTTGAATGCCGTTTTCAGTGCGATTTCACGTACAATTTCCCAAAACAAACTGTTTGCAGCTATGACACTGTTCTGACTACCACTTCTTCGATTCAGTGAGATATTCTGGAAGGTAAATGGGGAAGCCTTCTCTGACGCTTTCTCACAGAGATTTTGAAACACTCATCTCACAACCCGTTTCCACCTTATGCTCCAATGGGCTTCCCCATAGAACGTGCAAACCTGATTCCTACAGGCTAGATGTGAGAAGCACTTTCTCCTGCTTGTTCTCCTAGAGGTAAACTTCCTTCTAAAAGCTCAACGTCCTGTTAGTGTTTTTCGCAGAGATATACAACATACTTTGGAAGCCTATTTGAATGCCGTTTTCAGTGTGATTTCACGTACAATTTCCAAAACCAAACTCTTAGGAGCTCTACCTTTCTTCTACCTACGACTTCTTCCGTTAAGTGAGTTATTCTTTATTCTAAACAGGATGCTTCTCTGACGCTTTTTCACTGAGATTTTGAAACACTAATGTCACAACCCGTTTCCACCATAGGCTCCAATGGGTTTCCCCATAGAACATGCACACGTGAATTGCTACAGGCTAGAGGAGAGATGCACATTCGGCTGCTTGTTCGCTTAGAGGTAAAATTCCTTCTCAAAGCTCAACGTCCAGGGAGCGAATTTCGCGGCGATACACAGAAAACACTTTGGAAGCGTATTGGAGTATCGTTTGCAGTGTGATTTCGCGTGTAATTTCCCAACCCAAACTGTTTGCAGCTCTAACTCTGTTCTGACTATCCCTTATTCGGTTCAGGGAGATATGCTGGTATCTAAATGGGGAAGCTTCTCTGACGCTTTTTCACAGAGATTTTGAAACATTAATCTCACAACCCGTTTCCACCTTAGGCTCCAATGGGATTCCCCATAGAACATGGAAACCTGAATTCTTACCGGCTAGATGTGAGAAGCACTTTCTGCTGCTTGTTCTCCTAGAGGTAAACTTCCTTCTAAAAGCTCAACGTCCTGTTAGTGTTTTTCGCAGAGATATACAACATACTTTGGAAGCCTATTTGAATGCCGTTTTCAGTGTGATTTCACGTACAATTTCCAAAACCAAACTCTTAGGAGCTGTACCTTTCTTCCACCTACGACTTCTTCCGTTAAGTGAGTTATTCTTTATTCTAAACAGGATGCTTCTCTGACGCTTTTTCACTGAGATTTTGAAACACTAATGTCACAACCCGTTTCCACCATAGGCTCCAATGGGTTTCCCCATAGAACATGCACACGTGAATTGCTACAGGCTAGAGGAGAGATGCACATTCGGCTGCTTGTTCGCTTAGAGGTAAAATTCCTTCTCAAAGCTCAACGTCCAGGGAGCGAATTTGGCGGCGATACACAGAAAACACTTTGGAAGCGTATTGGAGTATCGTTTGCAGTGTGATTTCGCGTGTCATTTCCCAAACCAAACTGTTTGCAGCTCTAACTCTGTTCTGACTATCCCTTATTCGGTTCAGGGAGATATGCTGGTATCTAAATGGGGAAGCTTCTCTGACGCTTTTTCACAGAGATTTTGAAACATTAATCTCACAACCCGTTTCCACCTTAGGCTCCAATGGGATTCCCCATAGAACATGCAAACCTGAATTCTTTCCGGCTAGATGTGAGAAGCACTTTCTGCTGCTTGTTCTCCTAGAGGAAAACTTCCTTCCAAAAGCTCAACGTCCCGTGACCGTTTTTGGCAGAGATATAGAAAACAATTTGGAAGCGTATTTGGAGGCCGTTTGCAGTGTGACTTAGCGTGTAATTTCCCAAACCAAACTCTTTGCAGCTCTAACTCTGTTCTGACTACCACTTATTCGGTTCAGTGAGATATGCTGGTATCTAAATGGGGAAGCTTCTCTGATGCTTATTCACAGAGATTTTGAAACACTCATCTCACAACCCGTTTCCACCATAGGCTCCAATAGGCTTCCCCATCGAACATGCAAACCTGAATTGTTACAGGCTAGATGTGAGAAGAACATTCTGCTGCTTGGTCCCTTAGAGTTAAACTTGCTTGTGAAAAGGCAACGTCCAGTGAGTGTTTTTCGCAGAGATAACCACATAATTTGGAAGCCTACTTGAATGCCGTTTTCAGTGCGATTTCACGTACAATTTCCCAAAACAAACTGTTTGCAGCTATGACACTGTTCTGACTACCACTTCTTCGATTCAGTGAGATATTCTGGAAGGTAAATGGGGAAGCCTTCTCTGACGCTTTCTCACAGAGATTTTGAAACACTCATCTCACAACCCGTTTCCACCTTATGCTCCAATGGGCTTCCCCATAGAACGTGCAAACCTGATTCCTACAGGCTAGATGTGAGAAGCACTTTCTCCTGCTTGTTCTCCTAGAGGTAAACTTCCTTCTAAAAGCTCAACGTCCTGTTAGTGTTTTTCGCAGAGATATACAACATACTTTGGAAGCCTATTTGAATGCCGTTTTCAGTGTGATTTCACGTACAATTTCCAAAACCAAACTCTTAGGAGCTCTACCTTTCTTCTACCTACGACTTCTTCCGTTAAGTGAGTTATTCTTTATTCTAAACAGGATGCTTCTCTGACGCTTTTTCACTGAGATTTTGAAACACTAATGTCACAACCCGTTTCCACCATAGGCTCCAATGGGTTTCCCCATAGAACATGCACACGTGAATTGCTACAGGCTAGAGGAGAGATGCACATTCGGCTGCTTGTTCGCTTAGAGGTAAAATTCCTTCTCAAAGCTCAACGTCCAGGGAGCGAATTTCGCGGCGATACACAGAAAACACTTTGGAAGCGTATTGGAGTATCGTTTGCAGTGTGATTTCGCGTGTAATTTCCCAACCCAAACTGTTTGCAGCTCTAACTCTGTTCTGACTATCCCTTATTCGGTTCAGGGAGATATGCTGGTATCTAAATGGGGAAGCTTCTCTGACGCTTTTTCACAGAGATTTTGAAACATTAATCTCACAACCCGTTTCCACCTTAGGCTCCAATGGGATTCCCCATAGAACATGGAAACCTGAATTCTTACCGGCTAGATGTGAGAAGCACTTTCTGCTGCTTGTTCTCCTAGAGGTAAACTTCCTTCTAAAAGCTCAACGTCCTGTTAGTGTTTTTCGCAGAGATATACAACATACTTTGGAAGCCTATTTGAATGCCGTTTTCAGTGTGATTTCACGTACAATTTCCAAAACCAAACTCTTAGGAGCTCTACCTTTCTTCTACCTACGACTTCTTCCGTTAAGTGAGTTATTCTTTATTCTAAACAGGATGCTTCTCTGACGCTTTTTCACTGAGATTTTGAAACACTAATGTCACAACCCGTTTCCACCATAGGCTCCAATGGGTTTCCCCATAGAACATGCACACGTGAATTGCTACAGGCTAGAGGAGAGATGCACATTCGGCTGCTTGTTCGCTTAGAGGTAAAATTCCTTCTCAAAGCTCAACGTCCAGGGAGCGAATTTGGCGGCGATACACAGAAAACACTTTGGAAGCGTATTGGAGTATCGTTTGCAGTGTGATTTCGCGTGTAATTTCCCAAACCAAACTGTTTGCAGCTCTAACTCTGTTCTGACTATCCCTTATTCGGTTCAGGGAGATATGCTGGTATCTAAATGGGGAAGCTTCTCTGACGCTTTTTCACAGAGATTTTGAAACATTAATCTCACAACCCGTTTCCACCTTAGGCTCCAATGGGATTCCCCATAGAACATGCAAACCTGAATTCTTTCCGGCTAGATGTGAGAAGCACTTTCTGCTGCTTGTTCTCCTAGAGGAAAACTTCCTTCCAAAAGCTCAACGTCCCGTGACCGTTTTTGGCAGAGATATACAAAACAATTTGGAAGCGTATTTGGAGGCCGTTTGCAGTGTGACTTAGCGTGTAATTTCCCAAACCAAACTCTTTGCAGCTCTAACTCTGTTCTGACTACCACTTATTCGGTTCAGTGAGATATGCTGGTATCTAAATGGGGAAGCTTCTCTGATGCTTATTCACAGAGATTTTGAAACACTCATCTCACAACCCGTTTCCACCATAGGCTCCAATGGGCTTCCCCATCGAACATGCAAACCTGAATTGTTACAGGCTAGATGTGAGAAGAACATTCTGCTGCTTGGTCCCTTAGAGTTAAACTTGCTTGTCAAAAGGCAACGTCCAGTGAGTGTTTTTCGCAGAGATAACCACATAATTTGGAAGCCTACTTGAATGCCGTTTTCAGTGCGATTTCACGTACAATTTCCCAAAACAAACTGTTTGCAGCTATGACACTGTTCTGACTACCACTTCTTCGATTCAGTGAGATATTCTGGAAGGTAAATGGGGAAGCCTTCTCTGACGCTTTCTCACAGAGATTTTGAAACACTCATCTCACAACCCGTTTCCACCTTATGCTCCAATGGGCTTCCCCATAGAACGTGCAAACCTGATTCCTACAGGCTAGATGTGAGAAGCACTTTCTCCTGCTTGTTCTCCTAGAGGTAAACTTCCTTCTAAAAGCTCAACGTCCTGTTAGTGTTTTTCGCAGAGATATACAACATACTTTGGAAGCCTATTTGAATGTCGTTTTCAGTGTGATTTCACGTACAATTTCCAAAACCAAACTCTTAGGAGCTCTACCTTTCTTCTACCTACGACTTCTTCCGTTAAGTGAGTTATTCTTTATTCTAAACAGGATGCTTCTCTGACGCTTTTTCACTGAGATTTTGAAACACTAATGTCACAACCCGTTTCCACCATAGGCTCCAATGGGTTTCCCCATAGAACATGCACACGTGAATTGCTACAGGCTAGAGGAGAGATGCACATTCGGCTGCTTGTTCGCTTAGAGGTAAAATTCCTTCTCAAAGCTCAACGTCCAGGGAGCGAATTTGGCGGCGATACACAGAAAACACTTTGGAAGCGTATTGGAGTATCGTTTGCAGTGTGATTTCGCGTGTAATTTCCCAAACCAAACTGTTTGCAGCTCTAACTCTGTTCTGACTATCCCTTATTCGGTTCAGGGAGATATGCTGGTATCTAAATGGGGAAGCTTCTCTGACGCTTTTTCACAGAGATTTTGAAACATTAATCTCACAACCCGTTTCCACCTTAGGCTCCAATGGGATTCCCCATAGAACATGCAAACCTGAATTCTTTCCGGCTAGATGTGAGAAGCACTTTCTGCTGCTTGTTCTCCTAGAGGAAAACTTCCTTCCAAAAGCTCAACGTCCCGTGACCGTTTTTGGCAGAGATATACAAAACAATTTGGAAGCGTATTTGGAGGCCGTTTGCAGTGTGACTTAGCGTGTAATTTCCCAAACCAAACTCTTTGCAGCTCTAACTCTGTTCTGACTACCACTTATTCGGTTCAGTGAGATATGCTGGTATCTAAATGGGGAAGCTTCTCTGATGCTTATTCACAGAGATTTTGAAACACTCATCTCACAACCCGTTTCCACCATAGGCTCCAATGGGCTTCCCCATCGAACATGCAAACCTGAATTGTTACAGGCTAGATGTGAGAAGAACATTCTGCTGCTTGGTCCCTTAGAGTTAAACTTGCTTGTCAAAAGGCAACGTCCAGTGAGTGTTTTTCGCAGAGATAACCACATAATTTGGAAGCCTACTTGAATGCCGTTTTCAGTGCGATTTCACGTACAATTTCCCAAAACAAACTGTTTGCAGCTATGACACTGTTCTGACTACCACTTCTTCGATTCAGTGAGATATTTTGGAAGGTAAATGGGGAAGCCTTCTCTGACGCTTTCTCACAGAGATTTTGAAACACTCATCTCACAACCCGTTTCCACCTTATGCTCCAATGGGCTTCCCCATAGAACGTGCAAACCTGATTCCTACAGGCTAGATGTGAGAAGCACTTTCTCCTGCTTGTTCTCCTAGAGGTAAACTTCCTTCTAAAAGCTCAACGTCCTGTTAGTGTTTTTCGCAGAGATATACAACATACTTTGGAAGCCTATTTGAATGCCGTTTTCAGTGTGATTTCACGTACAATTTCCAAAACCAAACTCTTAGGAGCTCTACCTTTCTTCTACCTACGACTTCTTCCGTTAAGTGAGTTATTCTTTATTCTAAACAGGATGCTTCTCTGACGCTTTTTCACTGAGATTTTGAAACACTAATGTCACAACCCGTTTCCACCATAGGCTCCAATGGGTTTCCCCATAGAACATGCACACGTGAATTGCTACAGGCTAGAGGAGAGATGCACATTCGGCTGCTTGTTCGCTTAGAGGTAAAATTCCTTCTCAAAGCTCAACGTCCAGGGAGCGAATTTGGCGGCGATACACAGAAAACACTTTGGAAGCGTATTGGAGTATCGTTTGCAGTGTGATTTCGCGTGTAATTTCCCAAACCAAACTGTTTGCAGCTCTAACTCTGTTCTGACTATCCCTTATTCGGTTCAGGGAGATATGCTGGTATCTAAATGGGGAAGCTTCTCTGACGCTTTTTCACAGAGATTTTGAAACATTAATCTCACAACCCGTTTCCACCTTAGGCTCCAATGGGATTCCCCATAGAACATGCAAACCTGAATTCTTTCCGGCTAGATGTGAGAAGCACTTTCTGCTGCTTGTTCTCCTAGAGGAAAACTTCCTTCCAAAAGCTCAACGTCCCGTGACCGTTTTTGGCAGAGATATACAAAACAATTTGGAAGCGTATTTGGAGGCCGTTTGCAGTGTGACTTAGCGTGTAATTTCCCAAACCAAACTCTTTGCAGCTCTAACTCTGTTCTGACTACCACTTATTCGGTTCAGTGAGATATGCTGGTATCTAAATGGGGAAGCTTCTCTGATGCTTATTCACAGAGATTTTGAAACACTCATCTCACAACCCGTTTCCACCATAGGCTCCAATGGGCTTCCCCATCGAACATGCAAACCTGAATTGTTACAGGCTAGATGTGAGAAGAACATTCTGCTGCTTGGTCCCTTAGAGTTAAACTTGCTTGTCAAAAGGCAACGTCCAGTGAGTGTTTTTCGCAGAGATAACCACATAATTTGGAAGCCTACTTGAATGCCGTTTTCAGTGCGATTTCACGTACAATTTCCCAAAACAAACTGTTTGCAGCTATGACACTGTTCTGACTACCACTTCTTTGATTCAGTGAGATATTTTGGAAGGTAAATGGGGAAGCCTTCTCTGACGCTTTCTCACAGAGATTTTGAAACACTCATCTCACAACCCGTTTCCACCTTATGCTCCAATGGGCTTCCCCATAGAACGTGCAAACCTGATTCCTACAGGCTAGATGTGAGAAGCACTTTCTCCTGCTTGTTCTCCTAGAGGTAAACTTCCTTCTAAAAGCTCAACGTCCTGTTAGTGTTTTTCGCAGAGATATACAACATACTTTGGAAGCCTATTTGAATGCCGTTTTCAGTGTGATTTCACGTACAATTTCCAAAACCAAACTCTTAGGAGCTCTACCTTTCTTCTACCTACGACTTCTTCCGTTAAGTGAGTTATTCTTTATTCTAAACAGGATGCTTCTCTGACGCTTTTTCACTGAGATTTTGAAACACTAATGTCACAACCCGTTTCCACCATAGGCTCCAATGGGTTTCCCCATAGAACATGCACACGTGAATTGCTACAGGCTAGAGGAGAGATGCACATTCGGCTGCTTGTTCGCTTAGAGGTAAAATTCCTTCTCAAAGCTCAACGTCCAGGGAGCGAATTTGGCGGCGATACACAGAAAACACTTTGGAAGCGTATTGGAGTATCGTTTGCAGTGTGATTTCGCGTGTAATTTCCCAAACCAAACTGTTTGCAGCTCTAACTCTGTTCTGACTATCCCTTATTCGGTTCAGGGAGATATGCTGGTATCTAAATGGGGAAGCTTCTCTGACGCTTTTTCACAGAGATTTTGAAACATTAATCTCACAACCCGTTTCCACCTTAGGCTCCAATGGGATTCCCCATAGAACATGCAAACCTGAATTCTTTCCGGCTAGATGTGAGAAGCACTTTCTGCTGCTTGTTCTCCTAGAGGAAAACTTCCTTCCAAAAGCTCAACGTCCCGTGACCGTTTTTGGCAGAGATATACAAAACAATTTGGAAGCGTATTTGGAGGCCGTTTGCAGTGTGACTTAGCGTGTAATTTCCCAAACCAAACTCTTTGCAGCTCTAACTCTGTTCTGACTACCACTTATTCGGTTCAGTGAGATATGCTGGTATCTAAATGGGGAAGCTTCTCTGATGCTTATTCACAGAGATTTTGAAACACTCATCTCACAACCCGTTTCCACCATAGGCTCCAATGGGCTTCCCCATCGAACATGCAAACCTGAATTGTTACAGGCTAGATGTGAGAAGAACATTCTGCTGCTTGGTCCCTTAGAGTTAAACTTGCTTGTCAAAAGGCAACGTCCAGTGAGTGTTTTCCGCAGAGATAACCACATAATTTGGAAGCCTACTTGAATGCCCTTTTCAGTGCGATTTCACGTACAATTTCCCAAAACAAACTGTTTGCAGCTATGACACTGTTCTGACTACCACTTCTTCGATTCAGTGAGATATTTTGGAAGGTAAATGGGGAAGCCTTCTCTGACGCTTTCTCACAGAGATTTTGAAACACTCATCTCACAACCCGTTTCCACCTTATGCTCCAATGGGCTTCCCCATAGAACGTGCAAACCTGATTCCTACAGGCTAGATGTGAGAAGCACTTTCTCCTGCTTGTTCTCCTAGAGGTAAACTTCCTTCTAAAAGCTCAACGTCCTGTTAGTGTTTTTCGCAGAGATATACAACATACTTTGGAAGCCTATTTGAATGCCGTTTTCAGTGTGATTTCACGTACAATTTTCAAAACCAAACTCTTAGGAGCTCTACCTTTCTTCTACCTACGACTTCTTCCGTTAAGTGAGTTATTCTTTATTCTAAACAGGATGCTTCTCTGACGCTTTTTCACTGAGATTTTGAAACACTAATGTCACAACCCGTTTCCACCATAGGCTCCAATGGGTTTCCCCATAGAACATGCACACGTGAATTGCTACAGGCTAGAGGAGAGATGCACATTCGGCTGCTTGTTCGCTTAGAGGTAAAATTCCTTCTCAAAGCTCAACGTCCAGGGAGCGAATTTCGCGGCGATACACAGAAAACACTTTGGAAGCGTATTGGAGTATCGTTTGCAGTGTGATTTCGCGTGTAATTTCCCAACCCAAACTGTTTGCAGCTCTAACTCTGTTCTGACTATCCCTTATTCGGTTCAGGGAGATATGCTGGTATCTAAATGGGGAAGCTTCTCTGACGCTTTTTCACAGAGATTTTGAAACATTAATCTCACAACCCGTTTCCACCTTAGGCTCCAATGGGATTCCCCATAGAACATGGAAACCTGAATTCTTACCGGCTAGATGTGAGAAGCACTTTCTGCTGCTTGTTCTCCTAGAGGTAAACTTCCTTCTAAAAGCTCAACGTCCTGTTAGTGTTTTTCGCAGAGATATACAACATACTTTGGAAGCCTATTTGAATGCCGTTTTCAGTGTGATTTCACGTACAATTTCCAAAACCAAACTCTTAGGAGCTCTACCTTTCTTCTACCTACGACTTCTTCCGTTAAGTGAGTTATTCTTTATTCTAAACAGGATGCTTCTCTGACGCTTTTTCACTGAGATTTTGAAACACTAATGTCACAACCCGTTTCCACCATAGGCTCCAATGGGTTTCCCCATAGAACATGCACACGTGAATTGCTACAGGCTAGAGGAGAGATGCACATTCGGCTGCTTGTTCGCTTAGAGGTAAAATTCCTTCTCAAAGCTCAACGTCCAGGGAGCGAATTTCGCGGCGATACACAGAAAACACTTTGGAAGCGTATTGGAGTATCGTTTGCAGTGTGATTTCGCGTGTAATTTCCCAAACCAAACTGTTTGCAGCTCTAACTCTGTTCTGACTATCCCTTATTCGGTTCAGGGAGATATGCTGGTATCTAAATGGGGAAGCTTCTCTGACGCTTTTTCACAGAGATTTTGAAACATTAATCTCACAACCCGTTTCCACCTTAGGCTCCAATGGGATTCCCCATAGAACATGCAAACCTGAATTCTTTCCGGCTAGATGTGAGAAGCACTTTCTGCTGCTTGTTCTCCTAGAGGAAAACTTCCTTCCAAAAGCTCAACGTCCCGTGACCGTTTTTGGCAGAGATATACAAAACAATTTGGAAGCGTATTTGGAGGCCGTTTGCAGTGTGACTTAGCGTGTAATTTCCCAAACCAAACTCTTTGCAGCTCTAACTCTGTTCTGACTACCACTTATTCGGTTCAGTGAGATATGCTGGTATCTAAATGGGGAAGCTTCTCTGATGCTTATTCACAGAGATTTTGACACACTCATCTCACAACCCGTTTCCACCATAGGCTCCAATGGGCTTCCCCATCGAACATGCAAACCTGAATTGTTACAGGCTAGATGTGAGAAGAACATTCTGCTGCTTGGTCCCTTAGAGTTAAACTTGCTTGTCAAAAGGCAACGTCCAGTGAGTGTTTTTCGCAGAGATAACCACATAATTTGGAAGCCTACTTGAATGCCGTTTTCAGTGCGATTTCACGTACAATTTCCCAAAACAAACTGTTTGCAGCTATGACACTGTTCTGACTACCACTTCTTCGATTCAGTGAGATATTTTGGAAGGTAAATGGGGAAGCCTTCTCTGACGCTTTCTCACAGAGATTTTGAAACACTCATCTCACAACCCGTTTCCACCTTATGCTCCAATGGGCTTCCCCATAGAACGTGCAAACCTGATTCCTACAGGCTAGATGTGAGAAGCACTTTCTCCTGCTTGTTCTCCTAGAGGTAAACTTCCTTCTAAAAGCTCAACGTCCTGTTAGTGTTTTTCGCAGAGATATACAACATACTTTGGAAGCCTATTTGAATGCTGTTTTCAGTGTGATTTCACGTACAATTTCCAAAACCAAACTCTTAGGAGCTCTACCTTTCTTCTACCTACGACTTCTTCCGTTCAGTGAGTTATTCTTTATTCTAAACAGGATGCTTCTCTGACGCTTTTTCACTGAGATTTTGAAACACTAATGTCACAACCCGTTTCCACCATAGGCTCCAATGGGTTTCCCCATAGAACATGCACAGGTGAATTGCTACAGGCTAGAGGAGAGATGCACATTCGGCTGCTTGTTCGCTTAGAGGTAAAATTCCTTCTCAAAGCTCAACGTCCAGGGAGCGAATTTGGCGGCGATACACAGAAAACACTTTGGAAGCGTATTGGAGTATCGTTTGCAGTGTGATTTCGCGTGTAATTTCCCAAACCAAACTGTTTGCAGCTCTAACTCTGTTCTGACTATCCCTTATTCGGTTCAGGGAGATATGCTGGTATCTAAATGGGGAAGCTTCTCTGACGCTTTTTCACAGAGATTTTGAAACATTAATCTCACAACCCGTTTCCACCTTAGGCTCCAATGGGATTCCCCATAGAACATGCAAACCTGAATTCTTTCTGGCTAGATGTGAGAAGCACTTTCTGCTGCTTGTTCTCCTAGAGGAAAACTTCCTTCCAAAAGCTCAACGTCCCGTGACCGTTTTTGGCAGAGATATACAAAACAATTTGGAAGCGTATTTGGAGGCCGTTTGCAGTGTGACTTAGCGTGTAATTTCCCAAACCAAACTCTTTGCAGCTCTAACTCTGTTCTGACTACCACTTATTCGGTTCAGTGAGATATGCTGGTATCTAAATGGGGAAGCTTCTCTGATGCTTATTCACAGAGATTTTGAAACACTCATCTCACAACCCGTTTCCACCATAGGCTCCAATGGGCTTCCCCATCGAACATGCAAACCTGAATTGTTACAGGCTAGATGTGAGAAGAACATTCTGCTGCTTGGTCCCTTAGAGTTAAACTTGCTTGTCAAAAGGCAACGTCCAGTGGGTGTTTTCCGCAGAGATAACCACATAATTTGGAAGCCTACTTGAATGCCGTTTTCAGTGCGATTTCACGTACAATTTCCCAAAACAAACTGTTTGCAGCTATGACACTGTTCTGACTACCACTTCTTCGATTCAGTGAGATATTTTGGAAGGTAAATGGGGAAGCCTTCTCTGACGCTTTCTCACAGAGATTTTGAAACACTCATCTCACAACCCGTTTCCACCTTATGCTCCAATGGGCTTCCCCATAGAACGTGCAAACCTGATTCCTACAGGCTAGATGTGAGAAGCACTTTCTCCTGCTTGTTCTCCTAGAGGTAAACTTCCTTCTAAAAGCTCAACGTCCTGTTAGTGTTTTTCGCAGAGATATACAACATACTTTGGAAGCCTATTTGAATGCCGTTTTCAGTGTGATTTCACGTACAATTTCCAAAACCAAACTCTTAGGAGCTCTACCTTTCTTCTACCTACGACTTCTTCCGTTAAGTGAGTTATTCTTTATTCTAAACAGGATGCTTCTCTGACGCTTTTTCACTGAGATTTTGAAACACTAATGTCACAACCCGTTTCCACCATAGGCTCCAATGGGTTTCCCCATAGAACATGCACACGTGAATTGCTACAGGCTAGAGGAGAGATGCACATTTGGCTGCTTGTTCGCTTAGAGGTAAAATTCCTTCTCAAAGCTCAACGTCCAGGGAGCGAATTTCGCGGCGATACACAGAAAACACTTTGGAAGCGTATTGGAGTATCGTTTGCAGTGTGATTTCGCGTGTAATTTCCCAAACCAAACTGTTTGCAGCTCTAACTCTGTTCTGACTATCCCTTATTCGGTTCAGGGAGATATGCTGGTATCTAAATGGGGAAGCTTCTCTGACGCTTTTTCACAGAGATTTTGAAACATTAATCTCACAACCCGTTTCCACCTTAGGCTCCAATGGGATTCCCCATAGAACATGGAAACCTGAATTCTTACCGGCTAGATGTGAGAAGCACTTTCTGCTGCTTGTTCTCCTAGAGGTAAACTTCCTTCTAAAAGCTCAACGTCCTGTTAGTGTTTTTCGCAGAGATATACAACATACTTTGGAAGCCTATTTGAATGCCGTTTTCAGTGTGATTTCACGTACAATTTCCAAAACCAAACTCTTAGGAGCTCTACCTTTCTTCTACCTACGACTTCTTCCGTTAAGTGAGTTATTCTTTATTCTAAACAGGATGCTTCTCTGACGCTTTTTCACTGAGATTTTGAAACACTAATGTCACAACCCGTTTCCACCATAGGCTCCAATGGGTTTCCCCATAGAACATGCACACGTGAATTGCTACAGGCTAGAGGAGAGATGCACATTCGGCTGCTTGTTCGCTTAGAGGTAAAATTCCTTCTCAAAGCTCAACGTCCAGGGAGCGAATTTGGCGGCGATACACAGAAAACACTTTGGAAGCGTATTGGAGTATCGTTTGCAGTGTGATTTCGCGTGTAATTTCCCAAACCAAACTGTTTGCAGCTCTAACTCTGTTCTGACTATCCCTTATTCGGTTCAGGGAGATATGCTGGTATCTAAATGGGGAAGCTTCTCTGACGCTTTTTCACAGAGATTTTGAAACATTAATCTCACAACCCGTTTCCACCTTAGGCTCCAATGGGATTCCCCATAGAACATGCAAACCTGAATTCTTTCCGGCTAGATGTGAGAAGCACTTTCTGCTGCTTGTTCTCCTAGAGGAAAACTTCCTTCCAAAAGCTCAACGTCCCGTGACCGTTTTTGGCAGAGATATACAAAACAATTTGGAAGCGTATTTGGAGGCCGTTTGCAGTGTGACTTAGCGTGTAATTTCCCAAACCAAACTCTTTGCAGCTCTAACTCTGTTCTGACTACCACTTATTGGGTTCAGTGAGATATGCTGGTATCTAAATGGGGAAGCTTCTCTGATGCTTATTCACAGAGATTTTGAAACACTCATCTCACAACCCGTTTCCACCATAGGCTCCAATGGGCTTCCCCATCGAACATGCAAACCTGAATTGTTACAGGCTAGATGTGAGAAGAACATTCTGCTGCTTGGTCCTTTAGAGTTAAACTTGCTTGTCAAAAGGCAACGTCCAGTGAGTGTTTTTCGCAGAGATAACCACATAATTTGGAAGCCTACTTGAATGCCGTTTTCAGTGCGATTTCACGTACAATTTCCCAAAACAAACTGTTTGCAGCTATGACACTGTTCTGACTACCACTTCTTCGATTCAGTGAGATATTTTGGAAGGTAAATGGGGAAGCCTTCTCTGACGCTTTCTCACAGAGATTTTGAAACACTCATCTCACAACCCGTTTCCACCTTATGCTCCAATGGGCTTCCCCATAGAACGTGCAAACCTGATTCCTACAGGCTAGATGTGAGAAGCACTTTCTCCTGCTTGTTCTCCTAGAGGTAAACTTCCTTCTAAAAGCTCAACGTCCTGTTAGTGTTTTTCGCAGAGATATACAACATAATTTGGAAGCCTATTTGAATGCCGTTTTCAGTGTGATTTCACGTACAATTTCCAAAACCAAACTCTTAGGAGCTCTACCTTTCTTCTACCTACGACTTCTTCCGTTAAGTGAGTTATTCTTTATTCTAAACAGGATGCTTCTCTGACGCTTTTTCACTGAGATTTTGAAACACTAATGTCACAACCCGTTTCCACCATAGGCTCCAATGGGTTTCCCCATAGAATATGCACACGTGAATTGCTACAGGCTAGAGGAGAGATGCACATTCGGCTGCTTGTTCGCTTAGAGGTAAAATTCCTTCTCAAAGCTCAACGTCCAGGGAGCGAATTTGGCGGCGATACACAGAAAACACTTTGGAAGCGTATTGGAGTATCGTTTGCAGTGTGATTTCGCGTGTAATTTCCCAAACCAAACTGTTTGCAGCTCTAACTCTGTTCTGACTATCCCTTATTCGGTTCAGGGAGATATGCTGGTATCTAAATGGGGAAGCTTCTCTGACGCTTTTTCACAGAGATTTTGAAACATTAATCTCACAACCCGTTTCCACCTTAGGCTCCAATGGGATTCCCCATAGAACATGGAAACCTGAATTCTTACCGGCTAGATGTGAGAAGCACTTTCTGCTGCTTGTTCTCCTAGAGGTAAACTTCCTTCTAAAAGCTCAACGTCCTGTTAGTGTTTTTCGCAGAGATATACAACATACTTTGGAAGCCTATTTGAATGCCGTTTTCAGTGTGATTTCACGTATAATTTCCAAAACCAAACTCTTAGGAGCTCTACCTTTCTTCTACCTACGACTTCTTCCGTTAAGTGAGTTATTCTTTATTCTAAACAGGATGCTTCTCTGACGCTTTTTCACTGAGATTTTGAAATACTAATGTCACAACCCGTTTCCACCATAGGCTCCAATGGGATTCCCCATAGAACATGCAAACCTGAATTCTTTCCGGCTAGATGTGAGAAGCACCTTCTGCTGCTTGTTCTCCTAGAGGAAAACTTCCTTCCAAAAGCTCAACGTCCCGTGACCGTTTTTGGCAGAGATATACAAAACAATTTGGAAGCGTATTTGGAGGCCGTTTGCAGTGTGACTTAGCGTGTAATTTCCCAAACCAAACTCTTTGCAGCTCTAACTCTGTTCTGACTACCACTTATTCGGTTCAGTGAGATATGCTGGTATCTAAATGGGGAAGCTTCTCTGATGCTTATTCACAGAGATTTTGAAACACTCATCTCACAACCCGTTTCCACCATAGGCTCCAATGGGCTTCCCCATCGAACATGCAAACCTGAATTGTTACAGGCTAGATGTGAGAAGAACATTCTGCTGCTTGGTCCCTTAGAGTTAAACTTTCTTGTCAAAAGGCAACGTCCAGTGAGTGTTTTTCGCAGAGATAACCACATAATTTGGAAGCCTACTTGAATGCCGTTTTCAGTGCGATTTCACGTACAATTTCCCAAAACAAACTGTTTGCAGCTATGACACTGTTCTGACTACCACTTCTTCGATTCAGTGAGATATTTTGGAAGGTAAATGGGGAAGCCTTCTCTGACGCTTTCTCACAGAGATTTTGAAACACTCATCTCACAACCCGTTTCCACCTTATGCTCCAATGGGCTTCCCCATAGAACGTGCAAACCTGATTCCTACAGGCTAGATGTGAGAAGCACTTTCTGCTGCTTGTTCTCCTAGAGGTAAACTTCCTTCTAAAAGCTCAACGTCCTGTTAGTGTTTTTCGCAGAGATATACAACATACTTTGGAAGCCTATTTGAATGTCGTTTTCAGTGTGATTTCACGTACAATTTCCAAAACCAAACTCTTAGGAGCTCTACCTTTCTTCTACCTACGACTTCTTCCGTTAAGTGAGTTATTCTTTATTCTAAACAGGATGCTTCTCTGACGCTTTTTCACTGAGATTTTGAAACACTAATGTCACAACCCGTTTCCACCATAGGCTCCAATGGGTTTCCCCATAGAACATGCACACGTGAATTGCTACAGGCTAGAGGAGAGATGCACATTCGGCTGCTTGTTCGCTTAGAGGTAAAATTCCTTCTCAAAGCTCAACGTCCAGGGAGCGAATTTCGCGGCGATACACAGAAAACACTTTGGAAGCGTATTGGAGTATCGTTTGCAGTGTGATTTCGCGTGTAATTTCCCAAACCAAACTGTTTGCAGCTCTAACTCTGTTCTGACTATCCCTTATTCGGTTCAGGGAGATATGCTGGTATCTAAATGGGGAAGCTTCTCTGACGCTTTTTCACAGAGATTTTGAAACATTAATCTCACAACCCGTTTCCACCTT